>NC_088384.1:79430000-80055416 GCF_037993035.2 Macaca fascicularis
TCCTCCCAGCCTCTGGTACACAATATTCTATGCTCTATGTCCATGAGTTCAATTGTTTTCATTTTTGCATCCCACAGATACATGAGAACATGTAATGCTCATCTTTCTGTGCCTGGCTATTTCACTTAACATAGTGATCCTCCAGTCCTATCCATGTTGTTCCAAATGACAGGATCTCATTGTTTTTAAGGTTGCACAGTACTCCATTGTATATATGTACCACATTTTCTTTATCCATCCATCTGTTGATGGACACTTTGGTTGCTTCCAAATCTTGGCTATTGTGAACAGTGCAGCAACAAACCTGGGAGTGCAGCTATCTCTTCGATGTACTGGTTTCCTTTCTTTTGGGTATATACCTGTATTAGTCCGTTTTCACACTGCTGATAAAGACATACCTGAGACTTGGCAATTTACAAAAGAGAGAGGTTTAATTGGACTTACAGTTCCACGTGGCTGGGGAAGCCTCACACTCATGGCGGAAAGCAAGGAGGAGCAAGTCATGTCTTATGTGGATGGCACAGGCAAAGAGGGAGATTGGGCAGGGAAACTCCCCCTTATAATACTGTCAGATCTCATGAGACTTACTGGCTATCATGAGAACAGCATGGGGAAGACCCACCCCCATGATTCAATTGCCCCCCACTGGGTCCCCCACAACATGTGGGAATTCAAGATGAGATTTGGGTGGGGACACAGTCAAACCATATCAATACCCAACAGAGGGGTTGGTTTGAATTTTAGTTTGAACATTATTTGATACTATAACCATAGTATCTAGTTGAAATACTAAAGAGCAATATCTTTCAAGTTTTTTTTTTGAGAATTTCTGAATAATAGTAATTTTATATAATATGTGTCATGGTGTGAACATCCCTGTTTTAAGTAGTAATATCTTGGTTTTAATACACCACAAAAGTAGTCAGGAAGAAACTCTTTTTAAAAATTCTTCAATTATTTGACTTAATAAAGCTAACATTCACTGTTTCCAAGATTCCCAGCCACATATATGACTAAATAAATAAATAAGCACCACCACCACCAACTGGACAAAACCACAAAAAATATTGGAAGGCTCAGAAATTAGTAAAATGTGAATCTATCAAAAAAATTTAGTTTATGCAGTTATTATAAATTCATCATTATGGGCAGGGCAGTGTATTAGAAAGCCAGAATCCACAACTTGAAAAGGTAATCACTGACGCAACTGTTGTGTCTACATAACTGCATAAACAATTTGCCTGCTTTCCACTGAGTTAATCTGATACGTTGTTGTCATGTAAACACAATCTAAATGAAATACACAGATTTTCCCCCAAAATCTTATTTTAGCTAAATTTTTCTTGGCTCATCTTATTCCAGGTCTGTTAACAATTTATCCAGAATTATTTGTTTGGCTTTGAACTCTTTTGCCATCTCTTGTCCATCCTTTATTGGGCAGGCAAATGATGGAGAAAATGATGCAAGTGCAAGCAAATAAACACATAAAGAAAGTCTGCAGAAAGCAGAGCACTCCCCACAGTTTTGGGCCTTTCTCTGGAAGGGAGTGGTTAAAAGGACATGGGAGGTTAATGTCTAACTGCCTCCCCATTGGAGAGATGTCTTTTTTCCAGAAGTTCAGGAATGAGAATCTCTCCCTCCTCTACTAAACGTCCTCTTTGTTAACACTCCTACTTCCAAAATTCTTCAAGGCTTCAGGTTAATAAAATAACAACATATATTTTAAATGTTAAGTAAAATTATATACGATGAATCAGTTACAACTATTCAGTCTCTAGTTGTTTTCACAAATATTTACATTCCTATTGCTTATTCAAACCTTCCTGACGATGAAGGTTTACATGATCCTCTAATGTCTTCTACCTTGCCCAATAGAAGGGGAAATGAGAGATGATACAGCTGCAACAAAAATAACAACAAAATAGGACTCACATCCTGCAAGAATCTAACTCTCCTGTCAATTGTAATTTATTTTATGTACTCCTGACCATTCTGTCTTTTTGACTCTTGTTCAGGAATAAAGCATAAATCAGGTATTCTTAGTAGTCTATTCAATATAAAAGCCAACATTATTTTCCAGTCTAGATTCATTTGAAACTCAGAAATATTGGCCCATATCAGAAAATGTTCATAATCAGAATTTGTCTACACTGTTAAAGCATTTACTAAAATCAATAATTATGCCTGTCCTCTGCTATCGCGTGATAGGATGCCAATTGTTAAAGCAATATACTGTTTTTAAAAACTTGTAGGCAGGTTCATATAGAGAGTGACAGGAAAGTTTGCAAGGGTGGAAGTTTTTGGACACAACCTATAATTTTCTAGAGGTTGTCCAGATGCCATTAGATATTTCTCTGAGCACTGAGGTCATTCCCTGATGAGTGTTGGGGTAAGAGCTGCCTTCCAAGTCTTTGGACTCCTGACAAAGAGCTCTTCCTGTCAGGGCACATTGCTTTCTGCTCTGCACTTTGGTAACAGAAACGCAGCGTCTGGAACAATAGAAAGACCATCCTTCAGTGGCGGTCTGTCTGCTTATGTGGCATTGCCTCCAATTCTGGCCACACTGAAAGCTTTCAGGGGTGAGAAAGCATGTGGGAAAGATGCCTGGAAATCAAGTCATGCTTGTAGAATGCATCCTAGTCTTGGGGTGGACATGTGATGATCTTTACTTCCTTACATGCTCTTAAGTAGACATATGAGTAAACTTAATGTTGTCCTAAGAACGGAAGAAGCATCAATATAGAAAAAAGACGAGGAAATAGTGCTAGAAACTAGACTGTCATTTTCACGAAGGGAGGAAATGTATCTTTTTTGCTGTCTTACCAATACCTTGCATAAAAATTATAGGTATCAGTAAATATTTGTTTTTGTTTGTTTGTTTTTTGGAGACGGAGTCTCGCTCTGTCGCCCAGCCCAGGCTGGAGTGCAGTGGCCGGATCTCAGCTCACTGCAAGCTCCGCCTCCCGGGTTCACGCCATTCTCCTGCCTCAGCCTCCCGAGTAGCTGGGACTACAGGCGCCCGCCACCTCACCCGGCTAGTTTTTTTGTATTTTTTAGTTGGGATGGGGTTTCACCTTGTTAGCCAGGATGGCCTCGATTTTTTGACCTCGTGATCCGCCCGTCTCGGCCTCCCAAAGTGCTGGGATTACAGGCTTGAGCCACCGTGCTGCGCCCGGCCTCCGTAAATATTTGTTAACTTAACTAATAAACATTTGTCATGGATATTATTGACTTTTTAAAGAACTAACGCTAACATTCTATGCTTAGAATCAAGTACAGCAAAGACTTAGAAGTATGCCATTGAGAAAATGTAAAATCACAATATTTAATGGGAAATTTTAAGAACACCGATTTTATAAGAATTTTTCATGGTCATAAACTGCTATTGTAAAAATGTGCTTAATTTTCATAACAGAAATAAACAGGGAATATTATAATATGAAAGTATGATTTTCTCAAGTATAGATTTCAGCATTTAAATACTTATTTGATTCTATTCTCATAGCAAATAACTATCAAATTGAGATTAATAAATAATTGAAATGTCACAAAGTCATAGAATTTTAAAGTTAGTTAAAATATGTCAGATTATGTGACTAGAAGTTACTCATGTGTATTCCATGAAGCAGTCTTACAATCCAGTCTTTGAGAAAAGAATTCTGTGGGCACATCAGTTGGATGAAGGTACATGCTGCATCTCAACTGTGCAAGAGTTAGTTCCTAAAAAGTGGTGAGTAATTAACACTCCTTTAGTCTTTGTGATAAAGCTAATTTTTATCTAAGCATCCTAAACAATGTTCAACTACAATTTCATAACTCATGATCTTTTGTTGGAAAGAACAAAATGCAACTTGAACCAGGTGAAGGAAAAGGAGGAGTGTTTAGTGTCTCAATCACAAGAAGTGTTGAAATACCAAGGCACAGGAAAAGCGTGGATGTGATTGGGCCCAGGGAAACTTGGGACCATGGGTTTGAAAGCAACAAGGACTATTTTTGCTTTTCTCCAGGTTAGTTCCCTCAGAATGTAGGCTTTATACTTTTCCACACTAGGTTGGCATCCTCCTCCTAGTGAAGCACATGGCCGTCTGCAGCTCCCCAGATTCCTATCTCTTGGTTCTGCCACAAGGAATAATTCACTCTCTTGTTCCAGCTCCAGTTCAATATTATCTGAGAGCAGAACGCTAATTGAGTTTCTTGCCCATCTCTTGACCAATCAAACTTGGTCAGGAAGAAAGGGCACTATATGAATTGGGGGCTACTATGAGTTCTAAATGTTGTAGTGTGGAGAAGAGGGAAGAGAAGCGGTACCATTTTTCCCAGAGTAGGAAAGCTTTATTGGAAACAGAACAATATGTGTTTCCCACAGAAACAACAAATAATTTTTAGTATAAAATATTTTGGACATTGGCAAGATTTTGGACATACTTGCCTAAAAGAGTATCTCTTTTTCACCGGGTGCAGTGGCTCACGCCTGTAATCCCAGCTCTATGGGAGACCAGGCAGGTGGATCACAAGGTCAGGAGATTAAGACCATCCTGGCCAACATGGTGAAACCCCGTCTCTACTAAAAATACAAAAATTAGCCAGGTATGGTGGTGTGCGTCTGTAGTCCCAGCTACTCAGGAGACTGAGGCAAGAGAATTGCTTGAAACTGGGAGGAGGAGGTTGCAGTGAGCTGAGATCACACTATTGCACTCCAGCCTGGGCAACAGAGCGAGACTCTGTCTCAAAAAAAAACCCAAAACATTACCTGTTTTTCTATAATTTAAATGTACTTGGCACCCTGTATATTCTTTGACCTTAGTCTTATAACACCTGATGGATACAGCATCACATTGCAACTGGGAAGTTACATGCTTTGGAAGAAATGGCCTGGAGACCCACTATGAGTAGTGTCTTATTTTGTTTGCTTAACCACCTATCAGTGATCCAGAACCATAATGTCAGTTTGAGACCAAGAATGTTTGATGGGAATTTAACATGTTATTCTAAAGTTAATGTGTTTATTCTTGGAAATTTAACTTCTTGGTTACTTTATTATTGAAGTGCATAAATTAATCATGTAAACTTAAAGTTGAGTCTTGTGGTTTGAAAAGACACTCTGTCCATTAGCATGTCTTAAGTCTTATAGTAAGAAAATCTAATTTGTTAAACCAGGGATTTCCCATTAGTCCTTTGTGAATGTGTACAATTAATATGGGAAATAACTAGACTTCTGTGGAAAGCTGTGTGAGAAATGTTAAAAATCCAGCCCTTTCATCTGTAGTTTGGGGAACTGACCAGAAAGGTTATGACTTACCCCAGGCCAGTCAACTAATGGTCACAGAACTGGAGATAATTGATAAAGTTTTAATAACAATTCATCAAGGTTTAATGGTAAGAAAAGTAAAAGTTTGTTTATGCAAATTCCTGTTAGAATTATCTTAATCAGTTTAAATTGACTGTAGACTTTCAGTCAATTATTACTTCAAAAAACTATCAACTTTGAAGTGGCATAATTTTGTTTTCCACGTTACATTACAGAAGGAACTATATAAGGCAAAAAAGTACAGTGGGACACTTCAAGATCAACACACAGTAAAAGGAATTCACCACAGAGGAGTTGGAAATCCTCAGGCATCATGGAACCCTCAAATCCAAACCCAATGTGTTAAAGTGGTGGTTCTACAAAGGTGCCCTTTTCTAACAGGTGTAAACATTGACCCCATGGAAATGATCTGAGACCCTTTTGTATCTTGCTAATCATCTTGATTCTATCAGGAGCCAAGCATACTTCAGTATAGAGAGCCAACACTGTACCCTGAATCCACCGAGTAGTCTCTCCGAAGCAATGGAAATAAACAATCTACTTTTCTTGAGTTAGTGTCAGCTCTACACATAGGCAGAACACACAACTGTCTATGTGATATGCTATGTGATATGCTTTTGAAATCACTAAAATCATTGAGGAGAAGACAGAATTAAGATAACGTTTCCCATACAATCTCAGGAAGATGCAGGCTAAGTGAAGCATATTGATGATGACTTGGTATAGCTGTGATCACGCAGCCAAATAAGGTGTTAATAAATCTCCTCATAGAAAAGCAACATATTATCTAGATAGCAAAAGTGGCAACTGAAGATAAAAGTAGAGAGAATCAGCAAGAAGATTCCATGTGTAGGATGGTCATATGTTACTGTGTGTTCATAACAATCTTGGTTTTATACTCATTCTCCCAGTGTAGTTAATAATGCCCTGTTTACTGTCAAAAATCTCTCAATTTAGATTATAAATTGCATAGGCCACATTGATGAGCTATACTTGTGGTATGCATCAAATGATTTGATTCTGGGTATCCAATGTTCTCTTGTCTTGTTGAAGACTCTAGCTGTGTATTTGAACAGGGGAGGTATTCATGGGGGAAAACGCAGTATTTCCAGAGAAGACAGAAGGATGAAAAAAATATATAATGTAGGTAGTGGTCTTTAACATGTAAATATCCCTTTCAAAACAAAGAAAAATCACCAAATGCGAGATTTTGTTTACTTCTGTCCAAGATCAAAACATAGAATTGCTTGTAAACAAGATTTTATGGGCCACTTTTGAACCAGGTGACTTTCTTCTCTGATAACATAAGTGTAATGAGTATCAAACTGGAATGCTTTTTGACATTGTGATCTGATGTGATTTGCAAAATGAGTTTCATAGGGAAGGATGGACAACTAATTCTGCTCTCTGCTACTTCTAGCTCAAAATACTCAGTCCTGGGCAAGGAATAGAGGGAAAGGAAATATTTTCCTGCCTATGCTTACTCAGCTGGCCTCCCAAATGTCTCTGGACATGCATGACAATCCATCACTCCTGTATGCTGCCCAGTTTTTCCTGCAGAAGGTCACGGCCTTTGACATTGTCCCATAGCTCTTCATCAGGCCTTATTCTGGTGAGGGTTGTAGCCAAGGAGAACACAGTTGAGCACTGGCCTCTGGCTTCCATTCTGGCACTAGCAAGGCTTCTCCAGAATGGAGAAAGATACAGCAACCAAGTCACAAGCATTTGTTCTAGTCAGCTCTCTTGCCAGTCTGGGAACTGGTGCTTATTTGAACACCTGAGATCCTTTTCTTCATCTCTTTGGTTTGGTGGTTTAGAGAATTATTTCCACTGTCAGGTATAGGTAATATGGCTAACCCCATAAAAAATACAGAACAATGATTATAAGAGATCCTGATCTGCAATAGTGAAGTAAAATTCAAAACTAGAGAATATTCCTAAGAATATTTTGCCAAGTAAGACCTTGTAGTTAGTGACACTTCTTACAAATAATCTTCCAACCCTAAAATTACCCAATAAACCCATCACGTAGGTAACTTTTCTACAGAGACAAGGAGGGACCAAATATTGAGCTTTGAATAAAACATACTGATGAGCAAAGTCAAAAGGAGAATATTAAAACATTGACACATATATTCTTTATCTATAAAAACATGTCTCACTGTTTATGTTCACTAATAATTGGGGATTGATCAATTAGCTGTTGTGTTGTTGACATTTTTGCTGTTCCTTTTTTTATTTCACAATTAGACATTTTAAAAATATTATTTGAAAGTCATTTTCTATTAGAATCACAAACTTCTTTCTGGTATCAAAAGTTGTGCCACAATCCTGGTTACTTGTGGATTCACCAAGCAGTCCAGCAGTCATCTGTAGAAATGAATGCTTGAGAGGAGGCTGTAGTACTATTTGAATCAATTTGTTCCACAATTGCATTCTCACTGTTACTCATCACTTGTTGCCTCTTGGCACAATGCTATTTTCAGAAGTGTTGTCGACAGTCTTTACCAACACTTTCAGATATGCCTCCTCTGTCTGAAGGTGGTTCTTCAGACCTCTGTGTTACAGGAACCAGATCCAGGAAGCTCAAAGACATATGGTTATGCTGAGCCCAGAACAGGTTTTTTTTGTTCCCAGACACTGATGGCTATTTGCATTTGTTATACAGTCTCTTCCATTCACAATTCACCTTCTACTAAAGTTTTGAGTGACAGACCCTGGAAGATGACAAGATTCCAGATTTTAAAGCATTAATTTGTGAGGAATCTGGACTACAGAAAGACCAGCTCCATCCCAGATCCTATGGCAGGCACAATTTTCATTCTTTTTATATCTCATCATTGAGGACCTATCTGAAATCTTATTCAAAAGTGTTTTCCAACATCTGTCTCTAACACCTGTCCAGAAGCGAACAAAGTGGTAGAACCAGATCAAACCAATGTTTTTTTTTTCTCTGCTCTTCACACAATAAATGCCTCAGGTATCTCTCTAGTGTTTGATATTAAAAATCCCTGACACCATCATATCCATTGATATATACTACCAATATTTTGAGCTGCTAGCAGTTTGCCTGTTACGTCAAGGCATCTGAAAGTTTAAAACTTGGCAAAGCTATGTTTTTCTTTTTCTTCTTCTATAATCCTAGGGTAAACATTAAGCAGACAGCATTTCTGCTTTGAGCATTAAAGGGAAAAAAAAAAGACTGAATTTGAAAAGACTTCTAGTACACTTTGGGGATTTCGGAAAGTGTCGTTTGGCTGGGAGCTGAGTGGAGAAGCTGCCATTCTGTAGATGGGATAGGAGGAAAGCCGCATGGCCTCATTCATAACTTCACAGCTACTGCAAATATCAGCTGATGAATATTTATGTTTTCCCTGGCTTAGGCCCGAAAGACAAACAAGGGGGGGGAAAAAAAAAACGAAAGTTAGGAAAAGGTCGTCTGAACTCTGTGGGATTTTTTACCAGCACTTTCCATGCGCGAGCAGTAGCCCTGAATGAAGTCATTCTGTACAGGGGCCCGGCACAGGAAAATACCGTCTGTTCATTAGCGTCCCGCACTTTGTTTGAACCTTGTACATTCATGGGGTCCTGAAAGGGAAACTCCTTTTTAAAAAAATCGAACACACAGGATATAGAGCTACCTTATTATTATTTTGGTAAATTATTGCAAATTGCTCCTTACCATATAGTGACTTCAGTGGTTCATTGAAAGAGCAAGTTAGTGAAGGAGAGTTTAAAAAAAAAAATTATGTATTTTTTAAAGAGGGCCATTCCAGTTCAGGTTAATACTTTACAGAGTTACAGTTTCTAAAAATATTTTAAAGTCTATATAAATAATATCAATACATTACTACATATCATAGTAAAGCAATTTTTTTTAATGTACTCTAGATTTTAGTCTTATTTCAGGAAAAACAGCCCTCAAGCCCCACTGTAGAAGAAATAATCACGTCTTGATCACTTGGAGTTTATTATTTAAATTCTGTTTTCCTCCTTTTACTTTTTCTTGGCCCATCAGTACTGCTTTCACTCTCTGCTGCCATCACTGCCACATCCAGGTTGACCTGAGGCTATGGAAACAACACAAAAACAATCAACAAGATGAGGGATTTTTCTACTTGCCAATATTTCCATTATCAGTTTTGTTTCAGGAGAGGAGGCTCAAAAATCTGGCTGAAATCAAATTGGTGACTGCCTTATGGATTTCAGTGGTAGATACATCATGCAATTTTCTAACATTCACGGAGAGGCAGGTGTCCTCAGTGGGGATCCCCAGAAATGTTCCCCTGTGATGAGAATGGGTGCCTAAGACTTATGAAGGAAGTACTTCCAGCAGACATGGGGAGGTGAGAGGGAGGAAACCAGACACAGAATGGAAGATGACAAGCAAAGGAAATGCCAGCCTCAGCTGGGTCCTGCAAGGAGCTCTGGGGTATAGTTTTGCCCAAAAGTTTGTCCCCATTTGAGGGTAAGGGCTGTCTAAATTTTTGGAGTTTGGTGTGGGGGTGCATTGGGTCACCAGTTGTCCCGGTCTTCCTGGCACCATCCGGCTTTCAGCACTCAATTATCTTGAGAAATCTTTTAGTCTTAAACAAACTAGAATTGTTGGTCACCCTTGAAGGCTGTAAGTTCCCAGGTACTTCTGACTTTCTGGGCAGCAAAGTGGCTCCAGTTGCCCAAGGTCAGTCTTCTGAATGGAGTCACAGGTGCAAGCAATGTGAAACAAAGTCCACTGAAGCTTGTGAATGGGCATACAACATGACAAGAGCCTCTGAATGGAGCTCAGCCATCTTCCCTGTACAGGCACTATCCTCTACCCAGTTTTCTAAGAAACAACCTGGGATCGATGGAGACTATTGTAGATGTGGAAATGAGGGCAGGAGTTGCAGATGAGGAATACATTTCATTCTGTACATCAAGTTCTTAGTCCTAGTGGGACTTAAGGACTACGATATGTAGGTTCAGAACTAGTCAAGATTTCCAAGCAGATTTGTAGAAGGCATTAGCACTGAATTAAGTTGGGTACCCGTCTGTAACTATGACATTTACAGAGTGGACTTGAACAAAATCTCTGTAGTTATTGAGTGGGGAGGAGGTAATGAAGCAATTGCCCATCAGTGAGTCTCTTGCAACATGCTGCTTCTCTGGCTACTGCGAGGATCAGTTCTGGATATATGTAATGAAAATTGAGGACGTGGGGTGTGTAGCTTCAAAGAGGATATAATGAAAATGAGGATGAACATTCCCTAGCCCTGCCCAAGATAGGTGGAATCCCACATTTCTTTTGATTTAACTTCTAAGAGTTAACAATAACTACCCAAAATAAATAGCGAATATTTGTCAAAATTTACATTTTTCTTGTCCTCTGTTCTTGCCTTATAAACGTAAAGGTGAGATGTTTTTTCTTGTGTTTCCCTCTTGGCTTATACAAATAAAAGACAGTGAGTGAGAAGTTGGTCCATTGGCTGGCTTGGGCAGACATACTTGGTAGTGATTTCATGTATTTAACTGTGTGTTGGCATTGATAACGGCCTCAAGTTTCATGCTTGCTTCTTGCATTGTTTTGCCCAGTTTTTCAAGTTCCTTATGGAGCAGCTCACATAGAGGATTTATTGTAGGAGTGCTTTCTTCTGCCCAAAGCAATACATTATCCACGTGAAAGGATATCTCACACAGCCCCATGCTGCATCACTGCAGAGGAGAAATGAGGAACCGAAGAAATGGTTTCTAGCTAAATAGCTGTAGAAGAATTGCCTAAACAGTAAACATAGTACCCAGTACATAGCTTTTCAATTCTTTCCCCACCTTTCCCTCCTCCCTTTTGGAATCTTCCGTGTTTATTGTTCTCATCTTTGTGCCTCTGCGTACCCAATATTTAGCGCCCACTTAAAAGTGAGAACTTGCCGTATTTGGCTGTTTCCGTGTTAATTCACTTAGCATAACGGCCTCCAGCTGCATCCATGTTGGTGCAAAGGACATGATTTTGTTCTTTTTTATGGCTGTGTAGTATTCCATGGCGTATATATACCACACATTTCTTTTGTCCAATCCACCACTGATGGGCATCTCGGGTGATTCCATGTCTTTGCTATGGTGAATAGAGATGTGATGAACATGCAAGTGTAGTTGTCTTTTTGGTAGAAGAATTTATTTTCTTTTCAGTGTGTACCCAGTAGTGGGATTGCTAGGTCAAGTAGCAATTCTATTTTTCATTCTTTCAGAAATCTCCAAGCTGCTTTCCACAGTGGATAAACTAATTTGCATTTCCACCCAAGTATATAAGCATTCTCTTTTCTCTACAACCTTGCCAACATGTTATTTTTTTGACTTTTTGATAATAGCCATCCTGATTGGTTTGAGGTGGTATCCCATTGTGGTTTTGATTCTCATCCTTCCAATGATTAGCGATGTTGAACATTTTTTTCATGTTTCTTGGCTGCTTGCATGTCTTCTTTTGAGAAGTGTCTATTCATGGCATTAACTCACTTTTTAATGGGATTTTTTTTTCTTGTTGACGTGCCTTTTCCCCATTGTTTATTTTTGTCGAGTTTGTTGAAGACCAGATCATTGTAGGTGTGGAGATTCTATTTCTGAATTACTTACTATGAATATTTTGGAAAGGCAAATACTGATGGTTGAAGACATACAAATTCACTAAAATTGAGTACGATAAAATTATGACTAAGCTATTAAAGTTATAGAGAGGTGAATTTACGGCATGGTAAAAGAATAATATTTATTGAAACGCCATCTTAAAAATGGCATGGATCAAAAATACGGCTAGCTTTGCGACATTTTAGTTCTCATTTTATTATAGCTTTTGAGGTCTGAGGGAGAGCTTACCTAAGCAATTAAGCTACTGGTTAAGAAATTTTGTGTACATCTTAAGACTTTATATGACTGATGAGAGTTATTACTCAAGTACATAATACAAATGAGGATTTTGAATTACAGCGCATTGTAGGCAGTAAATAAAGACTTGCTGAATGAATGGATATTTTTTCTACCAATGATGAACTTAAATGCAAAGAAATGGCATGTCTAAATGTTCAAGATATTTCTGTTGCAGGAAATTCATGAAAAGTAAGAGAGTAACTATCTATTTCTAAAACAACATCTATCAGAAATCAGTCCGGTCAGATTCTACCTTCAAATGTACAATGTCAAAACTAGAAAGGTTATGAAGACTATCACACTTTGCTTTTTACTCCACTGACGACATTCTGTGAAAATTCAGTTTTCTAGACTGTCACTCTAATACCAAAGTATTTTCCCCAATTAAAGACCAAGTAATTATATCATTTAGGGATCGCATTTTCTCTAGATAAACTTGGCCTCTCTGTTTTCAGTTAACACCAATTGGATGACTTCAAATGGATAGCTACAGATCAATTAAACCAAGCTTTGAATTTTTTAAAAGTTTTACTGAGTTTTTATATTTTCCAAGCATAATCTTTATCATGTGGCAAAGCTTTAATTACAAGATTACAGAAAGCCAAAGACTTCTAAGCCTTTAAGTCTTTGCTCATGTTTTCTTCTCTTACTGCCCGTTTTCCTCAATCAACCTGGTGAATGGATAGTTAGTGGACATAAACCAGGTTAATGCTTATACCCTCATAATTGTTTTTTTCTTACTGACCATGTTCTATACCCCTCCCTTTGGTGACCCTGACTTCCTCTCTTGTGCTCCTGAAGCTTCCCATCATCATTCTGATACTATTGTGCCATACTTTCTGAATGTATGTGTTTATATATCCTCCCTAGGATGGTGAGCTGTTTTAGGATAGTTCCTTTGTCTTTCAATTCGCCACAATATCCTGAGTTTATTTTTAGCACAATACCTTACATAACAGATATGCAGAAAATAATTGTCAAATAGGCAGACTTTAATAGTGGACTAGAGACCTCGGGAAGCAGCAAGGAAACCACTGATAAGAGAAATATTAATGTGGCAAACTGGCTTTCATTGTTGTGAGAGTTTTTAACAGTTTTTTCTCCCACTTCTCGTCGGTTTACTATCACTCCTGGCATCCTAAATTAAAGTCAATAAATGTTCTGCCTATATGGGGCAACATTTGAACTCTTTGGAGCAGAGATGTCACGCAGGTTGTAAGAACAAATGTACAGCTCCATGAAGGTTGATAGGAATGTAATTTTTAAGTTTGAAAAGAAAGAGACAGCACTCAGAACTGTATATTCACTTATTTGTATTAGGTAAGCTGCCAGAAAAAATTTTTAGAGCCATTTCATATGGATAAAAATTCATGTTAAAAGCATATTCAAAGATTGCATCAAATGTAAGCCCAATCCACTGTCCATAATTTTTTGAGACAGGGTCTTGCTCTGTCAGATAGCTTAGAGTGCAGTAGAATCGTCATAGCTCCCTGCAGCCTTGAACTACCGGGCTCTAGCAATCCTCCTGCTTCAGCATCCCAAGCAGCAGCTGGGACTACAAGCATGAGCCACCATGGCTGGAAAATTTTTACTTTTTGTAGAGATGGGGGTCTCGCTTTGTTGCCCAGTCTGGTCTGAAACTCCTGGCCTCAAGTGAATCTCCTGTCTTGGCTTCCTGAAGTGGTGAGATTATAGGCATAAGCCACTGTGCCTAGTCTTACTCTTTATAATAAATTTTGATTCTTAAAATATTCATAATGTAACCAACTATGCATATTGCACTAAAAACTTACCAATTAAGTTTCCGTTATTTAAAACTATAGGATATTTGAGGCATGAATCACTATTCATTTTATTTTCTTTATTTCCTTTTTTTGAACAAATTTATTTATATAAACAGTGTATGAGAGTAGAATATACTTTTAATTCCATGTTTTTGAAAAATGTATTCCAGACTACAGACCATTTTCAACATTTTTTTTGTTATAATCTACATACAGCAAAATTTACTCTTTCTGTTATACAGCTCTGAGAGTTTTTTCTAATGCCTACAGCTGTGTAATCATCGTCTCAATCAAGATATGGAACAGTTTTTCTCACCCCCTAGTCGCCTAAATTCTCGTATGTCCTTTTGTGGCCAACGTCTCCTCCCACCCCAGCCCCACCCACCACTGATCTGTTTTTTATCCCTATAAGATGTCCCCTTTCCAGAATGCCATTAAATGGGATAATACAGTATATAGCCCTTTGAGACTGACTTCTTTCACGTAACATCATAGTGCCTTTGAGAGTCATCCATGTTGTTAGGTGAGTCACTAGCTCCTTCATTTTTTATTGTTGAGTAGCATTCCTTATGCCATAGTTTATCTACCTCTTTACTTATTGAGAGACAAAGTTTTGGTGATCACACCTAGAGGAATTATAAACGGTCATACACAATTTTATTTTGTTCTGTTTTGTTTTTTGAGACAGGGTTTCTCTCTGTTGCTCAGGCTGAAGTGCAGTGGTACGATCACAGCTCACTGCAGCCTTGGCCTCCTGGGCTCAAGTGATCCTCCCATCTCAGTGCCCCAAGTAGCTGGGACTACAGGTGCACACCACCACTGTCTATTTCTTAATTTTTTTTTTTGTACAGTGAGATCTTGCTATGTTTCCCTGGCTGCTCTCGAACTCTTGGGCTCAAACATTCCTCCTGCCTCATCCTCTCAAAGTGCTGGGGTTACAGGTATGAGCCACCACTTGGCCCAGAGTTTTTTAAAAAAACATAAATTTTCATCGCTTTTGTGTAAATACCTAGAAGTAGGATTGCTGTGTCATATAGTAAATGTATATTTAGCTATATAAAGAAATTGTCAGACTTTTCTAAAGTGGTTGTGCCATTTTTTTTTTTTTATTATACTTTAAGTTGTGGGATACATGTGCAGAAGGTGCAGGTTTGTTACATAGGTATATGTATACCATGGTGATTTGCTTCACCCATCAACCCGTTGTGTGCATTAGGTATTTCTCTTAATGCTATCCCTCCCCTAGCCTCCCACCCCCGACAGGCCCCAGTGTGTGATGTTCCCTGCCCTGTGTTCATGAGTTCTTATTGTTCAACCCCCACATATGGGTGAGAACATGCGGTGTTTGGTTTTCTGTTCTTGTGTTAGTTTGCTGAGAATGATGGTTTCCAGCTTTATCCATGTCCCTGCAAAGGACATGAATTCATCTTTTTTATGGCTGCATAGTATTCCATGGTGTATATGTGCCACATTTTCTTTATCCAATCTAACCCTGATGGGCCTTTGGGTTGGTTCCAAGTCTTTGCTATTGTAAACAGTGCTGCAATAAACATACCTGTGCATGTGTCTTTATAGTAGAATGATTTATAATCCTTTGGGTATATTTATAATCCTTTGGGATTTATAATCCTTTCCTAACAGGATTGAAAGAGTAAGAAGAATGTTTGTATTTATTGATGAAAAATTTTGATATATAATTGAAATAGTTTTTGTCATGTGAGGAGGAGCATGCCGGATGTCAGAGGAGTCCCTTGAGTTACTTTCAGAACTCGGAAGTGGAAGGGGGTTATTCCTAACTTTATTACTGGAGCTACTATGGGAATGCTGGGTCAAATTGTATTGCTGGTTCTAGATCCTTGAGGAATCGCCACACTGTCTTCCACAATGATTGAAGTAATTTATACTCCCACCAACAGTGTAAAAGTATTCCTATTTCTCCACATCCTCTCCAGCATCTATTGTTTCCTGGCTTTTTAATGATCTCCATGTTTGTGCTATTTTTTTATTACCAACAGCAATATAAAATATTTCCAATCACTTTGAATACTTTAATATTGTAAGGACATTAAACATTTAAACCTTCTTATTGGTAGGTAGTGGTATCCCATTGTGGTTTTAATTTCCACTTTCCTCTTTACTACCGCTATTGAACATTTTGTCTATTCAAGTCTTTTAACCATTTTTAAATGCAGTTGTTGACTTTCTCATTACTGTGTTTTAAAAGTTGAATATATCTTGGGAATACAAGTTATTTATCAGATGCATGATTTATAAATATTTTTCCCAGTTCATAGCTTGTCTTCATTCTCTTCACAGTGTCTGCTAAAGAGCAGAAATTCTTAATCTTTGATAGTGTCTATAATTGTTTTCTTTAATGGTGTTATATCCAAGATTTTCTCTTTGATGTTATATCCAAGATTTCTTTGCCTAACTCAAGATCATGAATTTTTCCGCTTATGTTTTCTACCGGAAGTCTTATAGCTCTATGGGTTATTTTATTTTATTTTTTTTGAGACGGAGTTTCACTTTTGTTGCCCAAGCTGGAGTGCAATGGCGCAATCTCAGTCCATTGCAACTTCTGCCTCCTGGGTTCAAGCAATTCTCCTGCCTCAGGCTCCCAAGTAGCTGTGATTACAGGCATGGGTCACCACGCCTGGCTAGGGTTCTATACTTTTTGTTTGGGTTTATAATACATATTGAATTTTTATACAAGGTGCATAAAAATTTCACACAAGATGTGAACTATGAGTTGAGGTTACATGTGTTTTGCAAAACTGTTTCAATAAAGTTTGCTGTAAAGATTATCATTTCTCTATTGAATTCCCTTTGTACAAAGGTAGAAAAATAATGGATTCAACATATGGGTCTATATCTGCACTCTCTAATGAGTTCCGTTGATATATGTTGGTTAATTTCTCAAATTCTACATCAGGATAGCTCTTTTTTAAACCTCAAAGATGTGAAAATAATTTTCCTTATAAATAGGAGAACTGAGAGCCTTTTGTATCCTTGGCGAATTCAGCTAAACTTTCTGAGCTCTGTTTCTTTATCTGTGGAATATGGAATTGCATTAACAGAAATCTAAAGTCCTGTTTTTTCTTTCTTTTCCTCTTCCATTCTTTTCCCTTTCCTCTTCCCCTCAGCCTTCTCAGTCCTTCTCACCCTTTCTTTCTCACTCCCTTCTGCTCCCACCCCCATATTCTTTCTCTGTCTGGTCAGTAGATGGTGCTGTGCTGCAAGACATATATTTGCTGGTTTCTTAAAACTTTTAAATATCACATTATGTCATCTGTTAATGCTACGCCTTATGACTACACTTTGAGAACTGATCCTTAAATTGTTAATGGAACAACGATGTTCACACCCATCCCTCTTTGAGAAGCGAAACCCCAGGCATGAGTCTGGCTACTTAAACTAGGTACACTTCTTCACTGGAAAATTTGTCAAGAGATAAAGGCCTTTGATTAAGAAGAAATATTTTTTAAAAGCAATAGTGGGTAGTGACCCTGAAAACTCCAAATGTCCTTCAGCCGTGTGTGACATTTGAGTTGGTGTGTGTTTACCCAAAGGCAAAAAAATGGATGGCCATGAAGGACATAGGATAGGAAGCCCCTTTGCTCAAAATAAAATCCCAAGGTTAATTTGTTTGTGAATCACAGAGCCAGCTGTCTGTCCTGGCCCAGTATGACTTTTGTGGTGACAGCTGTTTCTACCAAGATTTGACGAGTGGGAATGAGGGCAGAGCTGGTGGTTGCGAGATGGGATGGAAGTGGGAGATGGATTTCAAGTATGGACTCTGGTTTCTTTAAAAAGGAAACCCATGGGTTTTTACATATTCTCAATTGAACTTGTAGTTCCTTTAGTTGCACATAATGCTTTTACTTCCCAGGAGAGAAGAGGTGGGTGTGCATGGTTAGTTGTTTCTTCATGTCCCCTTAGGTTACAATTTAATGATGGGTGTTTAATTTTCCAAAAGTTTAGCAAACTGTGAAGGTTTCCATAAAGGGCACTATATTTGCTGCAAAAATCCAGTCTGTATTCCTCTGGCCCAGAAACCCTGAGGTACAGTGAACTCATGTTTCTTAGAGCCTGATTTTCAAAATACCAAATGAAAGGTCCTTCTTGGGGTTTATGGCATCATCCTAGTATTTCCATGTATAAATAATAATAATGTTCATTTGATAGTGCTTTATGGTTTCGAAAAGCAATTTTACCAACATATGCAATTATGCTTTTGCTTAGAAAGTAGATATTTGAATTAGGGCATTGGAGGTCAAAGCCAGAGAAGATCAGTGAGGAAGAAACACATAGGTTACTGATGACTTCTATCCTCATTTAGGTCTCCAATTGGGTGTTTCAAATTAACACAACTGAGCTTCTACATCCATCCCCTAGCCACTCAATTTCCTATCTCCTCCATCGGGTTACATGAAAATGCCATCCTTTCATTTGCTCAGCCCCCAAGCTTTGGAGTTGCCTTTGATTCTCCTGTTTCTTATTCTACACCTGAGCTACAAGCAAAACCTATTGGAATTGCCTTTAAAATACAATGTATTTAGAATCCGAAAACTTCTCAGCACCTCCATGGGTACACCCTGGTCTATTCCACTAGCATCACTTACATGATTTAGGACAAACGTTTTCTAATAGATTTCCCTGCATCAGCCCCTGTCCCCACTTTAATTTAGGCACAGTAGCCATAGGAATGCTGTTAATAGGTAAATTGGACCTTGCCAAGTCTTGGCCCAGAACCCTTTAAAGGCTTTTCGTCTCACATTGAGGAATTGCAAAGACCTTACGGTGGCCTACACAGTCCTGTGTGATGTGACCTCTTCCATGCTTTGGGATCCTATTTCCTATCACTGACCCTCTCTTACTCACTCCTATTCTCCTGAGTCCTCCTCAGACGTTCCAGGGGTGCTGCTCTCCTAGGATCTATTTACTTGTTCTTTATCTTTGAATGCTTCTCCCCCAAATATGATTCTCACTCTCATTTCCTTCAGATCTTGAATCAATGACACCTTCTTACTGTGGCCTTCCCTGGCTGCTCTACCTAAAATTGGACCCTCTCTAATGCTTTCTGATCCTTTCCTAGCTTAATTTTTTCTTCAGCACTTATTACAACATAATCTGCACTTAATTTGTTTTGCTTAACTTTCTAGAATATAAATTTCATGAGGGCAGGGATTCTTGTCTATTTTATTCATTACTCTACTTCCAAAGCCCAGAGGAGTGCTTGACACAAAAGGAACACTCAATAACTATGACTCAATACATAAATGAATGGATTCTCCACCTTGTTTTCATGGTATGTGTGAGGTTTGCAAGTACCAACCACCAAAGAAAGACTAATGCTTGACTAGATTCTTGCAGAGTAAAACTTGATGCTCCACCATCACTTTGTGAAAAATAACAGTTTCATCGTCTAAATTCTAGATCCTGACTCAGTAGGTCTGGGAGTCCATATTTATGTATTCCTCAAGAAATTTTAAATCTTAACCAGATCTGGAGGCCCTTTCATCTAGAGAACAGTTTATCTTTAACTCAACAAATATTTATGGGATATATTCTGTATTCCAGAAATTATGCCAGGAAATGGCCCTGCACTGAAGTCTGGCAGGAGAGACAGATGAGTAAAATTACACTTGCCATATAGTATAATAAGTGCTTTCCCGAGGCATTTATTAATTGCAGGAGTTGTGAAAGACAAAGGAAGAATAGATCTGAAATGGATCTGAAGAATTCTCAGAGGAAGTGACTCACGTTGAAGAGGAAGTGACAAAGCAGGTAAGGAATATAGGGCACTGTAGTTAGGAAAACATCTTGGCCTCTGAGTTCAAGACGATTGCCAGGTTCCTGAGTCATGCCTTGTACCAATGAAGGGGGCAAAGTTAGACAGCCATCTATTTTTGCAAGACCTTCCTACCTTTCTTTTTATAGCCCTCTCTTCCAGGTGTCTAGGATTTTAACTATCTTGAGAGAATAAAAATATATTTCTGGCTTATTTGTCTGGCTCTCCTTTAAAAAGAGTATAATGAGATCCTTTCTCATACTGAGTAGCTAATGATTTTCTGGGGTGTTCACATTTCAACAACAAAGCAACCTTTAATAATAAAAAAAAATGAGGCAGGTATCAGTGACAAGCCAGCAAGGAGATATTCTTTTGGGTTTCAATCTTCAATTTTCCTGGAGTCACATCACATGAGAAGGACCTTAAGGTTGGTGCTAGAATTGGTCTGCGGTAATTCTCTGCCAATTCATCACAATGCTGGGGGAAATGATAACCACTCTTGTCGCTTCCAAGCTTTGCTATAGGTCTTAGACCGATGCCTTTGTTTTTCCATGCTGCAATTACTCAATTTTTAAATATCATATTTGTGTAGAGCATTGCGCTTTGTTCATTTATATTAGTCAAGGTAAGTAGTGTTTGCTGCTATAACACACAATCCCCAGGTCTCAGTACCTCAACACAATAAAGTTTTATTTTTTTGCTTGTATCATGGCCCAATGTGAATTCCAAGAGAATGGGGATGGGTCTGTTGTTTGGACAGGAGCCTCTGCTTTGTGCATCCATTCAGCGACACAATTATTTTCATAATGGGGCTCTGCAAGATCCAGTCGTGGCTTCAAAAACTGGCCTGACATCTTTCAGATAGCAGAAGAGGAGCAAATGGAACAGGCACTCACTTTAATATGCCTTAAACCAAGAGTCAACTAATTTTTTCTGTAAAGGATAGTACATGTTTTAGGCTCTGAGAGCCACCTAATCTTTGTTAAAAACTACATAGTTCTGCCGATATAGTGTGAAAGGAGCCTTAGACAATACGTAAATGAGTAGGGTGGCTATGTTCCAATGAAACTTTATTTACAAAGACAGGTGATTGGCCACATTTGCCCTGTAGGCTATAGTTTGCAGACCCCTGCGTTATACCAAAAGGTGTGTCTTCCAATCACATTCCACTGGCAAAAAACAGTCATATGTTCCCACCCAGATGCAGAGTATCAGGGGAATGTATTGTGGCTGTGTGCCTAAGAAACTGGTGAGAATTTAGCCAGCCTCTGATGCATCATATATTAGGAGTAGGATGTTCATTGATTATTCCCCAGATGGTGGACACACTGTTCTCTACTTCCAACTTGTTCGAGGTCAAAAATTTTCCTGTAGAAGACATGATCTCACAAGTTTTCTAAGCTTCTTTATCCTTTATTCTGGGTAACAATGAGGATGGTTTGCTGAAAGTGGTCTTGAAAAATCGTGTGTAGACCAGGTGGGAGAGTTTGCTCCCAGGAAAAAAATAAGTATTATCTCAAATAGGTGATTGAAGTACAACATGCTATCCACTGGTAACAAGTAATCATAACTGGATGGCAAGGTAAATAATCACTCTATGTTAACTCAACTTTCAAATTCACCTAGGAGCTAAAGCTAAAGCTAAAGCTCTTCTATGTATTGATTTCCTTTTTTGTCTTCTTCCAAAGTCCCTGGAGATGGATGAAAACCTTGCTCTGCAAGTATGCTTTCAAAAATCTAATTATACCAGCAGTAATTCAGTGTGTGGTAATCTGTTTCCTTGCATCTCAAAAGGCCTCCCACTTGATCTACTGTGGACTCAGAAATAAAGGGTTCTTTCAATAGCCCTGTGAATTAAGCAGAGCAAACATTTGGCTAAAAATAAGGTTAGGGAAGGAGTTACAAATATCTCACAATCCTTGTTCTCAAACTCTCACACTTTACAATTGTTTGACAGATTGAGTGCAAGCGGTCATGCCTCCAATACTCCACGGCTCCCCTTGCATCTGGCTGGCTTAGTTACTTATTTTGGCCAATAACATGGTAGATGTGATGGTGGAGACTTGCATGTTCCACATTCTCTTTAAACTCTTCTGCTCCCATGTGCGAAAGCCTAGGCTAGCCAGGTGGGAGATGACAGAGAACATGGAGTAGAGATCAGCTGTCCCAGCTGAGGCCTTCCGAGTCTAGCCAGCCTGGCAATGTGGCCTCCAGATGTTTGGACAGCTCAACAGAAACATGGACCAGATCAGCAGGACTACCTAGGTGACCTGCAGATTTGGGGGTTGTTACCTAGCAATAGCTAACTGATAGTGTGTCAATTATGTATGCTTTTAGTTTCAAGAAAAGACTTGCTCACAGGGGTTGGAAAGCAGGGACTTATCTGTCTTTATAATAAGAAGAATAAAATTAGGTACAGGGCTGCTTCAGTGCTTCAAAATGACATAAATGAATCTACTGATCATATCTTCCACAACTTAGTTTGCTGGATTTCATTCTGTCATTGGTAGCAACATGGTTGCCAGATGGCTGATTTATCTCCAAAATTATAATGGTGTTTGAGGTGGTTTGAAGAAAGAAGGAAAAATGGCAAAAGAGTGTGATGGCTGTTACTTTTAACCAGAGAAGTAAAAGGTCTTCTTGAATCCCCATTTCAAAAGATTTCTGATTATGTGTCATTGGGCTAAGCCGTGTTACATGGCTATCCCTTGGCTGGAAGGTGTCTGGGAAGGCAGAATTGTATCTGCCACAAGAAATCCACATACAGGTGATTGGTAGGCTATGTTTCCAAAGGATGATTTTTCAGAGAAAGTCTCATAGAGGTGGTAACTTTGGGCATGACAAAGGGCTTCTCGGGTAGACAAGATGGAAAAGGGCACTCTGTTAGAGAGAGCTGCATATTCCAAGGTACAGAGCAATGAAGGAACATACCGATGTGAGAGCTTCAAATTTATAACTGAGGCCCAGAAAAGGGCAAGTACTCACCAGAGGTAATAAAACTAGAGATTGAGTGAGCAGGGTCCATCTTTAGATTGTAGTCCAGGGTCTCACCACACCTGGCAAAAGTAGAATCAGTTCTTACGACCTCAGAGTTTCTTGTTCATGTCCCCTTCATGGCCCTTATCACATTGAAATAGAGTCATCTTTTTACTAAAAAGTAGATCTGGAGGTCACATTATTAGTTGGCAAAATTGTGTATGTTACTCAACCTTTTGGCCTTAGTTTTTCCGAAAATACTGCTAAAGACATCACTCAGTTACTCAGAAAAATCACCTCTGATTCACCCTGTTTATAGACATGAGGTTTTGAGATCTATTCATTTCACATCAATAATCCCTCACATTCATCCTATTGGTACCAGCCAGTATAAGCCTCTATTACGTCTCAAATATCTAGTGTAATAAACTAAATATCTACCTATTTTCTCTGGCCCCTCAAATCCAGCCTGCATTTGAATTTTGTGTGGCTCTTTCCAAAGCTCACTTCAGCCAGGCAAGACTGGGCTCAGTCCTCTGTCTCCCACTGCCTCTCTAAGTACAAAGTTCTGAAAGTCACTCCAGAAATTATTATCACTTTACCTGGAGAGAGACCTCCCACCTTCAGGTTTGTCTGGGAGAGCCCCAGATAGAGGCTCTTGTCCTGGTGCCCAGTCCAGTTTAGCATTTGTTCTGACCTCTGTCTCTCTCAAAACTTAACCAGCTGGGATGATAAATTACATGACGCTTCTAACTATTTCCTTTTTTATAGCCTTTATTATTCTCTGAAAGTACTGAGTTATTTATTTATTGGAGGCACTTACACTGAACAGTCTTCTCAATGCCTGAGTTTCCCTCTTGTAAGATTTAAGTGAAAATGAAAGATATGTGTTTGCATGTGGAGAAAAGGGGGTGAGAGGTGCGAACCGGCAAGCAGGAAACAATTTTAAACTTTTACCCAACTGATGGAGACAGTGCATCAACAATTCTTATTTAAACATTGTGACTGGTTGGATGTTTTTCATTTTTATCTCATAATGTTGCTCCTACTATTAGAAGTAAAGAAAGGCATTGTTTTTCTTGGTCAAAGGAAGAATGATGATTTGCTCCCTTCTTTGGGGGGTTGAAGAAGGATATAAACTGACAGACGTGATGAGAAAAGAGGATGAGTTCTCTTGTCCTCTTTGGTGGGAGGTGCAGGTTTGCTCTGCAAATTCATCTGGGAGATTTTTACTAGCAGGAACTTCCAGTCATCTGCAGTTTTCAATATCTGGAGAGAATCTGCTAGAACATCTATCTGTCTCAAGTTGTGGAGCATGAGATGAAGAGCATCCAAGGACAAGAGTGTCACAGACCCTGAGTTGTTAGAACCTTGACTATTTCTCCCCAGGGATGTCCTTTGCTACTCGTGGTACCTGGAGTCTTAATAACCCTTGCCAATTTCCTTAGCAATACTGTGGATCACAGAAGGCTAACTCTGGTTTACCATTATGCAAAATACAAAATGCATTCCCAGTTCTAGTCAGCAGACTTACACGCATACCTGAGTAGTGTCTATGCCAGTACTTCTTTGAGAGAACTCTAGGCAAAGATGCTCTAGGTCCCAAAGGCAGTCTACATTTGCAGAGGAGGTGCACTCTCCCCCTGCGAATAAGCTGTAGGCAGTTGCAATTATTCAAATTCATAGGATGAATTTGAAAAATGACCAGGAAGAGTCAGAATCGTACCTGGTACTGGACGTCATCCTAGATTAGAAAATTAAGTTTGAATATGAATAAAGTGCTTTCCTTAGCAGAGAAACCCAGAAATAAATAAGCTGCTGATTGCCATCTGCTAAGAAATCATTGCTTTTTCCTACTTCTGGCATCTTTTCTTTTTCTGATTTACTTATTTTTTTGAAAGGGAAATAACTCAGTACAGCCAGAAAACAGATACATAGGAAAGGGGATTTACCAAAGGTAACAGATGTTTTTGTACTTTTGAAGAGGTGTAAGGTTGAATCATGTCTTTTAAAACTAGAGATATGCACAGATTACCACCCTGTGGGGGTTATAGGCACTTGGGGGCTTCTTGTCAATTTAATATTTTTTTGAAGTATAATATCTCAGCAGTGAAAGGAAACAGAAGCAGCTAATTCTGAACCTAGAGGTTCTTTCCTGACCCCTTGGTACCTAGGCACAATAGGGTGAGTTCAGGACTGAGTTAAAGTCTAACTCCTTATTTCCTGCCTTTTGTTAGTTTTAATCTGACACTTAAACATACTTCAATGTGGACCTTTGTGTGGGAATGCCTTTGATTTTTTTTTTCCACTCCCAAGGAATGCCAGCTAAGAGAGGGAGAAAAATAGGATAAAGTTTTAATCACATGTAATATGTATCTTAAGAAATGATGTAGTGCTTTAAACAAAACAAAACAAAAGTGCTAGACTGCAAGGCTGACCTTGCGGTACCCTTCTCTTAAAGTTAGAGAGAATCTAAACTTCAGTCTTAGAGAAAGGTGTATTCCCAGTCCTCTGAAGCATGCCTGTGTCCATGAGAAACTCCCACCACACAGGTAATGAGCCACATGGCTCCTGGGTCCATATCCTGTTTTTGTGAATGGAGGCTGAAGCTGTGGTCCTTGGGTTTGGAAAAGTGAGAGCTGTGTGGTAAATGCTTCCCTTGAGCTAGCTGACCTAGTTACCTGGTCAGTCATTTCAGTGGATCATCGGTTGAGTGTGACTAATGGGCCATTAGATTTGAAACGTTTTTGCTTAATGCCGTCTGTTCAGCTGCCTTTATTGGGAAAGTTCCTATTTCCACTCAAATAAGTGGAAGGGGGATGTCTGGCAGGAGGATGATACATAGGCTTTAGTAAGGAAAATGATGGAAAAGCAAATAACAGGGAAGTATGAGTAAGAGTGATTAAAAGAGTTAAGCAATAGAGTTAACATTGTGCTCTCATGACCACATGTTTAATAGAGTGTGATACATACTTGTGATGCAGAAACCTATAAATTTGTAATTACTTTATGGAAAACATATTGACTTCACCGTATCAGTTACATTTTAACACATATACATGCAAATATTTATTTGTAGGTATATATGTAGTGTGTGCATGTGTGAATGTGTATATGTAAACCTGGAAACCATTTGCTTTAAAGGACCTTATTATATTATTCTGTTGGTGTTCTAATGTAGTATTATGATTTTAACAGATACATTAATTTCACTTCCACATTGCCTTACAGCTATTATGTTAAGTTTAATAGAAAACATTCTCTATATTCTATTAACACACCCTCAACCTATGCTATCTGGTAGTTTATGCACAGACATATTCAATAAAAATGTTCTATTACAGTGTTAAAGCATAATTTTCAAAAATAGTAAAATCATGACTCTCATCCAAATATAAAACGAATGCATGTCAAAGATTTTATATGACTCATTAATAAATGAGGGTACCAGTAAGATCTATTTTTTTTTTTTTTGAGAAGGAGTTTCACTCTTGTTGCCCAGGCTGGAGTACAATGGCATGATCTCGGCTCACTGCAACCTCCGTCTCCTGGGCTCAAGCGATTCTCCTGCCTTAACCTCCCAGGTAGCTGGGATTACAGGCGTGCACCACCATGCCAGGCTAATTTTTTTTTGTATTTTTAGTAGAGAGGAGGTTTCACCATGGCCAGGCTGGTCTTGAACTCCTGACCTCAGATGATCCACCCACCTTGCCCTCCCAGAGTGTTGGGATTACAGGCATGAGCCACCGCACCCGGCCAGGGGGACCAGTAAGATCTTCACTGGTTCAAATGAAAATTTGACTTGCAGGGATTTGTGTAATTCATTTGCATTGCTATGGGCAGGAATCATTCACATTGCTATTCATTTTCTGCAAATTAACAGTCACCCTAAATAATTTTAAAAGAGCCAAGAAATTTTTTATGTTACTTTCAAGTCTTGAGTGCATTTTCCAGAAAATAGTTTCTGTTTCCTTCTTCATTAATTCAAGTGCTTTTAAGGATAAACTTACGAGTGTACATGGGAGACTGGTATATATACATGCTGGTAAATATGAGAAGGTGCTTGTTCCTTAGGAGCTCAATATTTACAAAGAGAGAGAGATTCACTCAGACAACCACAGTTTATTTGATATATGACAATAGAATCTTAATGAATCATTCTCTTATGAAGAGGCGTGTGTGATTCTACAGAAGAAATATTGTTTGAACAGTGTCTCACTGGTTGAGACAGCAAGACAAAAGGGGTGATGGTTGTGGGGGGTTGAAAGGCAGACTTTTCATTCTACCTAGAGCGAATAGAGTACCAAAAGCCTCAAGGGTATAAAAAAGCAAGGCATACTGCACATATCAACAAAAATCCAGGGCACCACGAAGGGCCATGGCTGGGAAGTGAAGTTCTGAGACAGGAAGGCAAACTTAACCAAAAAACCCCATTGTCCTAAACAAGGTGGAGTGAGCTGATAACTTCCATATTTAGATTCACACTACAAAATAGTGTACATTTGTATCAGGAAACTTGTTTAAGAATATCATTACAGTATACCAGAAGAGAGGATCATGACCCTGCCCCGACATTCTAACACTTTGAGGGGCAGAATTATGTTTGTTTTTGGAGAGGGGGATTTTCCTTCCTTTTTGCCTCATTTCTTTACCATTACTCTTTCCCCCTCTGCCCTCCTTTCATTTGTCACTTCCTTTTTCCATCCTTTCACTCATTTCTCCCTACCTCCTTTCTCTCTCATTGTGACCCCATTTCCACTAAGTTTAGTGGTCTAGGAAGCACCTGTTGCCTGTTTAAATTACTGTGATCCCTCGTGTAGAATCAGAGTGATCCTGGGTGGTTCTCTGATTCTCAAGACAGTCCTGGACGAACAATAATACACTATTACACTCTCTTATTTTAAAGTCAGTTGCTAAAGCACCATGACATCATCCTAAGCAAGGTAAAATACAACTGCAGAGTTTACTGCTTTGTAATTATGACATGCTGTCCAATTTTCCTGAGCCCTCTCTGAACTGGAAACCCTTTGCTCCAACGACAAGGCATTTGCAGGCCAACTCCCAGAATGAACTATTTCCACAAATGGCTAATTTAGTCTATTTGTCTTGACTTGTGCTAATTTCCTTCCAGGGGATAAATTTTTTTCTGACCATATTAATTTTTTTCTTTTTAGGTGGTAGTGGCAGGGAAAGATGAAGGAGGGAGCTACAAGAGTATTCCTATGTGATGTCCAATAGTCTACATTTATCACAGTTCCATCAGAACACCCAGTTCATTCACTGAGAGGGATTTTATCCAAGTGTCTGCCTACATTTAACCCAATTAAGAGAATTCACATTCAAGTGTGATCAATAACAAATCCATCTAAGCTTGACTTTCTTTTCAAAGTAGGAGATTATTAACCAGCAAAAACTTCAAGCTGAGTAAATTTGGAGTATGACGTAGAAGGAGAACATGTAAGGCAACTTCAGAGGAAGATGTTTGATCACTTAGTATCTACTGCATTTAAAAATAAGATCATTATTTTTAAGACAGGAACATTATCAATAAGATTAATTCTAGGCTGTTCTAAAGCAATGATCTCACGGTAGCTGTAAGATGGTTGGCTGTGTCCTAACTACTCTAGGATCAGTTTGTATGTCTGTGAAATAAGGGAGCTGGACCAGGATAGGAACAAATGCGAGCCATGAAAAATCAGAAAGCTACCATCGTATTATTCCTTTTCAAATATGACAGTACACACACACACACACACACACACACAAAACCTAGCTGAAAAATGTATGCAAGTAATACATGCTCACTGTGTGTAAAAATGAACACCCCAAATCAGACTAAACTCCTAAACTCTGAACTGGAAAGCCTTTGCTCCGACAACTCTTTGCTCCAAACCATAACAACGCAACATCCAGGCATACACATTGTTATGAAATAACAGCAGAAGTTGCCTTCTACACCATTAGGACACCTAGTTCATTTCTCAGAGATAATTAAGGTTAGTTTCTTGCATATCTTTCTGAAAATGTTCTTAGGGCGTTGTGTTAGTTAAGGTTCTCTGGGTTTCAGGCCACAAAAAATAAACTCTGGCTGACTTAAGCCACAAAAAAGAGTTTACTGGAATGATGTTGGGGTATTTTGCGGAATCAAGGGAGGATTAAACCCCTTAGCCTTTGGAAAGAGTAGTCTAAAGGAAAGTTATGAGACACCCCAGCACCACGTGTCAGACAATTGCCATTAATGTGATTTGGCTACAAAGAATCCTAGCCTCAGTATTTCTGTTTTAAATTTTAAATAAGACTGGCCAAGCTACGTTGGACCTGTGAGATGTAGTATAGCTGGATGTCTGGGAGTGAGGAGGTTGGAAGACGGGCAAATCTCATAGTATAAAAAGTTGGGGAAACTTTCTGGACAGGGTGAAAAGTCACTTGCAAGATAGCAATCTCCATTTGCTCACAAACAAAGCATGTTTCTACACTGTATATGTTTGAATCTGAATCCACTGTCTTTCACTTTTTAATTATCTTTGAAGTCAGGAATGCATTTTATGATTGACTCTGTCTTAGCTTTAGCTAATAGTTTTATACAGACCACTTTTTCTTTCTCTGTGGCTTACAAGATAGTGAAATTTCTCCAGCTTAGCATTCCAGTAACTTCCACACAGGTGGGAAAAATAGTTTGTTCCCTAGTCAGGTGTTCCTTACAGGCATGTTAGAATGGTACACATGGTGCTATTTTTTAGGAATTCCTAAATTGAAGACTGGGGGCTGAAATCACCTTCATAGAAAAGCCTTTTAGCTGTTACAATTAAATTAAACATTATATAAACGCTGTAGAGCTTATTTGAGGAGCAAAGCACAATGCTGGATGCTGTGTGTTAGAATAAAATGAAGACATTCGAATTGCCTCCAGGTAATTATAAATTGACACCATACTTTTGGACTTCTAGCCTTCAGAACTGTGAAAGAATGAAATTTTGTTGTTTCTGGAAATTTGTGATAGCAGTCCTTGGAAACTAACACACCCAAGACAAGGTCACTCTCCCTGAGCAAGACTGTACACTGTGATGAAAGCACAAATCATAGTGAAGGTTATGGGATTTTCTTTGAGATCGGGTTCTGGTGGCAGAAGGGCTGTTATGTATCTGAACCTGTGGATCTTTAGCAATTGAGTTCAAATATAGCCTGAGTTTCTGTTAAATCCATAGCTGGTGGGAATTTTCCTTCTGGTTGAGATGGATTAAGAACTGTATTTACCTGTTTAACTGAAATAATCAGAACAATCAGACAGCCAGGCACGGTGGCTCACACCTGTAATCCCAACAATTTGGGAAGCTGAGGCGGGCAGATCACCTGAAGTCAGGAGTTCGAGACCAGGCTGGCCAACCTGGTGAGAGCCCATCTCTACTAAAAATACAAAAAATTATCCTGGTGTGGTGGTGCACTCCTGTAATCCCAGCTACTCAGGAGTCTGAGGCAGAAGAATTGCTTGAACCCAGAAGGCGGAGGTTGCAGTGAGCTGAGATCATGCCACTACACTCCAGCCTGGGCAACAGAGTGAAACTCCATCTCAAAAACAAACAAACAAACAATCAGACAAAATATTTGGGTAAAAAAGTGTTTAAGACATTGGTCACCAAGTGCCACAGAACAATGATTCTTGAGCGATAGCAAATTAAAATGTGGGAAGTCCTATAATTGCCACAGCTTACTGCCTTGAGAAAGTTTCCAGGCTCACGAGGAGAGAACCTTAAGGCAGGGGTTGGTGGGCAACTTGGGTAGAGGAGAGATAGCTGAAAGTCTGGGGAAACCAAGGTATTGAAAGAACAGAGTATTGGAGGAGAGGAAGATATGCATGAGAATCATACACACAAATGCACGTTGCTCTAATGCATTAATTTTCATTGAATGCCATATAGTCTACTTCAAGATAGAATACTTGACAATAACTCATCGAAGTTTAGGGCTTCTATTTGGAAAATCCTTTGGAATATACTATATATTTTAAAATATCATTTCCGTTTAAGATCATGCATGAGCCATTGTCAAAACAGACATGTGAATGACAGATGCACCTGACAGCAATAACTTAAGCATATTCTTAGGAGTCCTGCTTAGGAGAACGACCCTATGGTCTAAGAAGAAAGTGTGTTCAGAGTCCCAGACTAGGGAACCCAGCAATGGCCAACCTGAAGATCCACTCCTTATCTATGAAGGACATCTGAATCTCCAATCCATCCCTTGGAATGCAGGCCATACAGGGAACAGAGGGCCTTTGTTTGGCTTAAATGGAGGTTGCTAGGCAGAAGTTGCTATGTGAAAATGCTATACAACCTGCATGCTTTTTACACATGATAGCAGTTCTCTTGTCCAGCAATTGCCACTAGACTGTCTCTGTATGGAAGTTCCCCTAGTAAACTCTATGTCTCAATTTCTGACTCGGTCTTTTCTTCAGCCTCTCATACATGGTGCCATCCCTATTGGAAGCAATAGAGGTCTGGCATGCCAATACAAAGCATTGCTCTATGCATGTTCACTCTCTCACATCCACTGCAGGACAAATAGGACTCTGGCCCCCTTCGGTTCTGTCACCTAAGGAGGGTCTGCCCAGTCCTTCTGGCATTTGCGATGGAGAACCAGAGCATGACCATAAAAGGATGGGATCTGAGAGGTGAGAGGAGAAGGGGAAAGGATTAGCAAAAAGCAGCCAACCAATTGTCATAATAAAGTGGTGAAGTGGTGAAGAGCCAAAAGTAGGAGTCAATTTTTGGAAGGCAGGAGGTTTAGAGGGAAATATTCTTTTGCTGTTTTGAAGAAAGTATCTTGGAAGTCTCTTCTATGTCTTTCAGTGGATAAAAGTAAAGAGGATTTTTAAAAAAGTATTACTGGAGATTCTCTGTTCTCTTCAAGAATTTCACAAAAATGCAAATAAAGAATTTATTTTGAGGAGTCTTATTTTTGTATAAACGACGTCCCTTTGACTGCATCACCTCTCTGAGGCTGAACTCAGAAAAGAACATAGAACAGTACATCATCCATGGGATATTATATTATGAGACTTTAGAAATAAATAGTTCTGCTTCAGGTGACATATCTCATTAGAGACAGAATTATTGTAAGAATTTAGATTCTCATGTAACTCTTTCCTCTGTAAGTCACATTTCATCATTTTAGTCTTTCTTCAACTCTTTGAACGAATGAAGTTTTCCTGCAATCACTTCTGTTTCCTACCAGACTTTGTTATTAAGTTTCTTGCTCTCTGATTGATTGCTTCTATTCCTTATATTTCTAAACCCAGACTGTCAGATAAGGTCTGCAATGCTCCAACACCAAGCCACAAAACTTAGTTTGGTTGAGTTCCTTTAAGATCAATCTGTCTGCAAGGAGATTGGCATTCAAATGTTCAGAATGGACATGTGGGGAAAGACTGAAGAGCACATCTCATCTGAACAAATTTGAAAAAAAGAGATGGACTTTCTTGAACCTGGTGCTTATGAATGTGCCCTCTTCTCCCCTGTGAAAATCTCATTCTGAATATCATTTTTAAATAAGCATAGAAACTATTTTCCAAGACTCTTTTCACATACAGGTGGGTCAGTATTAACACATTATTTATATTAATAATTCAATGTTATCTCTCATAACTAATATACTGCAAATATTGAACGGGGGAGCAGCTGTGTAGCTGCTCATATCTGAAATAAACAAAGAGCCAGTGTCTGTAAAAAGAAAGAGCTCAATTCATAACAAAACTGCATATATTTCTAATATAGGAACTATAGCTGCTTTGCAAAGTTCTCTTTAGGACAGTGAGGGACGTTATTTTACACATTCAGCATTCACCAGCTTTAACTTTCCAAACAGAACCTGTTTCAAATATTTTAGGGATTTTTTTTGTTCTGTTTTGTTTTTACTTTCCTTAAATTGGAAAGCCAAAGACTGAAGACTGCCTTCTGGAGGTCAACGACTTGATTGACAGTAGAGCTCTGGTCTGAGCAATCAGAAGGTATCAGGTGATGGTGTAGACAGGAAGAAGCAGAGAATCATCAGGTAGAAAAAAGGCCAGGGGCCCTGGGCTTAAAGTCTTACCCCATGTTAGAAGTGAGGTCTGAGTAGGCTAGGATGAGGGCCAGGGAAAGGCATATGATGGTGGGAGGTTGCAAGGGAGTCAGAAGGAGTTGGGAAAGGGGCATACAGAGTGTTGGAATTGTCTTGGGTGAGACAGACTTTCTATTGGGGTCTGCATGCAAAGAGCCTGCCAAGTCTCAGTCCTAAACTTAAGGAACCAGATTGGTGGAAGGAAAAACTATGAAGGAGGTAAGGATCGCTGCCAACATTCTGCCACGACTTTTCAACACCCCTTGGCTCTTTTGGCAGATTCTCTCCATCCAGGTGTTCAGACCCCCACCCTCCCTTTTCCTGAACTAAGCTTCCAAGGTCACCCACATTGCAGTAATCATTAGGTATGATAAGCTTCATATGCCAGACTTTTCTCTCCTAGTTTTTCTGCTTCCCCAAAATCTGGTTCCTTCTTTGCTTGTGCCCTTGATCTTTGTTGAAGTTAATTTGACAACTGATGGGAGTTGGAGTATCTATGAGTGATAATGTCTCAGTGTTTCCTTCCTCTCTGATCACATCTGTACTCTTCATCATGCAGTAAAGCGGGAATTCTGGAACTGGGCAGGAGAGAGGCCTTTCCTTAATTCCTTCAGATTGCAGCTTATTACTTTGCCCATGAATGGGGCCTGAAAGGATTAAAAAAAGTACCTTTCCCTCATCCATCACAAGGGTCATGATTAACACTCCTATAACAGGAGACCAGTTAGCAAGAGCAACACATCACATATTTATTTAACAAAGTTATACATGACATAGGAGCCTCCAGAAATGAAGAGCTGAAGACCCAGAGAAAGCTGTGTGTTATTATGCTAAGTCTAATGAAAGAAGTGGATAGTTGTAGAGAAACACGATTGGACAAAACAGGTATGATCTACTGGTAATAAACTTGAGGAAAGAGGATACCCTAGCAAGACCTATTTGTTCAGATTCCTCCAGAGCAATTCTTCTCTCTGTGTAGCATTATTTCCCCCTGGATATGGGGTAGGACCCTCTGGAATGAAGGTCTTATGGCCTACTTTCAGGGGAGGTAAGTCAGACAGTGGCCTTTCTAAGTTTTATGGTTTGCTTTGAGGTAGAGGAGTTCTAATTTCTATGACCCACCTTTGGGAGAGGAATCTGGTTTCTATGACATGTCTTAGGCGAGAGAAGGAAGAGGGAAAAGGTTGGAGAGACCTTGTTGCAGAGGCCTTTTCTATCTCCGCCATTTCAAAGTACTGGCGTCATACTTGGTAGTTTTCTGTTCTAAGTCCCTACAGGGCAAATTTTGAGAGTATGAACTTAACTGTCAGAGGGGCTGTGGTTTAGGAGAAGTAGAGGGAAGGATGGAGTTTATAAGTGGGGGGGAAATCATTCAGAAACTGGATGGAGAATAAAGACCTGTAGAGCTGGGGTGGGAACTAGATTAAGAGTGTATATAGACAAGCTTTGTGGGATAAACACAAAATATTGTAAGGACTTCACGAGTGGCTGAGGAAATTCCGTAAGCCATTTTTTTTTAAAACCATAGCTTGAGCTTTTGGATTTCTATAGGATGGTTTTTCTCTTCTACTCTGAGAGTATAGCCCAACCTTCCATTCTTCTAATGCTCATTGGTTCTGTTACAGAGTCTGGGGATGGAAAAGGTTGCTTAGGTGTCAGCCAAGACACTCCCTCTGCTTGGGGGAGAGCAAGCTGCCAGCCCAACTATCCGCTTCCTGCCAGCTTAAGGAGCTTATGACTCAGATTCAAGCAAAACACTGAGCTGAAGTAAAAAGGGAGGGAGGGAGGGAACTTTAGCTCAGATGAAGGCTCTAGGGCCAAACTGCATCACTGAAACATCCAAGTCAGGGAAACCCATCAGACCAGGATGCTATGTGATTTTGTGTTTGTCCTCTGCTTCGAAAACCGCACACATATGCTTACACACAACTCCATATCTCTCCTACTCATACAGACATATTTCTCCTGAGCTGAAATCCTGAGGTCGTTTCACCCTCCTGTAGAAAAGTTACTCTTAGGAGCTGGTCTGAGTATTAGCCATCTCTCAGATTCTGTGATAGCAGAGAAGTCTTCACCGGATGTTATGATTCAGCTGGTGTGTCCAGTTGTCCCTCCTTGCCTTGTGTCTCCAGAGTTTCCATTTCTCATAGAAGGTGTTGAGGGAAGACTACAAATTTATTCAGGAATAACACTGAAATCCAGACACATGTGTTTCAAAATGCTCTGTGATTCCAGTGGCTTCCTGGATATTGCTCTGGTGGCTGAGTTGCTGCCAACGTTGACTTGCTGGTCATTTGAAAGCCAACTCTACCCCTGAGGAAAGGTACTGGATGAATTAGAGAAATCTCTATTCTTTCTTTTCTTTCCTCCTTCCATTACTCATGGACATACCCACATCCCTCCAGCTCCTTAAAGTTGTCTCCTTGTGAGTAAACATTAGTCATTTTCTACAAGTTCCTTACCTCCATTCACTAAAGAGGAATGTGTAATCTCCTTGATTGAAGTTCAAAGTACTGACCTATGTACTTTTGTGTTAAGTATAGTTTATAGTTAATACTACACACATACTGCTTCATGTATGGTTGTCTTTAATATACATAATCTTCCTAAAATTCAACTTTTGTCTATGTCATTATTTTTCAAGAAATCCTAAGAACTCTCATAGTCAACTGCCTGGGGCCAGATTCCTTAATGCCATTTGGAAATCCTTATGATCTGGACATGGCTTAAGCTTCTAGTCTCACCTCACTTAGCATCACTCCTTAAACTGGCTGGGGCTGGTCTACTTAATCCGCCAACCCAATTTAATTGCCCCTCTCTTTGAAACGCCTTCTTCGAACATCTATCTAATCCCAAATATTTTTAAAACCCAAGCCCACGTCAGTTCATTATCTTTGTTGGGGCAAATTGAAGGAGATGGAAGAGGATAAGAATAAGAAGAAATAAGAGCGAACAGAGATAAAGAATAAATAGATGTGTTGAAGTTTGAGGGGAAAGAAGCCCAGTTATGATATGTGATTTTCTTGGGAAAGTCTGGCATTATTATAAGGAGTTCATTATAGACAGCCCCTTCTTCCTGCCAACATTTCAAGAAGCTCAGAATACAGATTTATCAGTGCACCAAGGACTGCTAATCCCAGTCAGAAAAATCTGTTATTTTTATTCTAGGGGGATTATATTTTCCATGCTTAACAGTGACAGATATGTGGGATGTCAAATTAGAATCAGAGGGTAGTTTAGTGGGCATGGATACCATGAAAGTGGAATTAGTTGGAAGAACTAAATTCTAGTTACAAGTTATCCTGATAGTTATAGCTCTTTTATCCTTGAGGACTCTTCAAAAGGGGTACTAGTGGATCTAAATTGTGCTAGAGACAGGTTCTCAAGGTTATATCTCTGTGCTTCTAAGTCTGGCCAATGCTGTTGCTGTCAAATGCATTTCTTTCTCAAGTATGCTAACACTGTCCCTCTGGGTACTTTCCAGGCTTAGATGGAGAGTCTCCTGCCTCTTTAAGGTGTATATCTCTATTCTAATCCATTACCTGGGAGCTTCACTGTTTAATAATATTACCAGTTATGCCCCATAGTTGGTTCCAGTGAGGCTCTAATACTAATCAGTTTTATACAGTACTTTGTCTCTAGTAGTTTCTCAGTATTTGTTGACTAATAATTTGTTTACCACATTTGTAGGCTATTGTATATTCCCTTGTCTGGAAAAGGCCAGGAGTATAATTAATAATTCAGAGTTAGTTGTTGAAATTTTCCAAAAAGCTTCAGATCAAGAATGAGATCGTTGGAGAAGGGGAAATGGGTAAGGCACACAATATAACTTTGCTTTAAAAATACAATTAAATGGCCGGGTGCGGTGGCTCACACCTGTAATCCCAGCACTTTGGGAGGTGGAGGCAGGCGGATCACGAGGTCAGGAGATCGAGACCATCCTGGCTAACATGGTGAAACCCCGTCTGTACAAAACAAAATACAAAAAATTAGCCAGGCATGGTGGTAGGCACCCGTAGTCCCAGCTACTCAGGAGACTGAGGCAGGAGAATGGTGTGAACCTGGGAAGTGAAGTTTGCGGTGAGCCAGGATCGCACCACTGCACTCCGGCCTGGATGATGGAGTGAGATTCCGTCTCAAAAAAAAAAAAAAAATGCAATTAAACAATTTATATTTTTCTTGATATAGAGGACTTCAGATGTATTGAAACCAACCATTTGTTATTTCATAAGTACATTTACTAAGGCTCATTTATGTTGATTGTGTTGCTCAAATTCAAAAGAATGGTCAGTGAGAAAGTGGGACAAGAGTCCATATCTTCTAACTTCTAGGCAAATGGGAAGAATCTTATTAAGTCATTTTTCAATTCTGGAGTCTAACTGAGGATGTCATTACCTGTTCTTTGTATTTCTTCATGGCCTTCCGGGAGCCAACAGAACAATAGTCACCAGATTTAGGAAATTTCACTATTGTTACCAAATATTTATGTCCAAAGTTCTTTATGTTGATTATTGTAGTTTGTAATGAAATAAACATTGCTATAGTTACCATGGAGTTAGACTAAAATTTCAACATATGCTGCTTGAAAGGATTGATCCAGCCACTTCAGATGTAATTTCCAAGGTAAAGATTGTGGTAAGGGTGACTCTTATGAAAAAGTCAGCTTTTGTGAACATTGGGCATCCAATTTGCAATGTCATCTCATACATTTATTTATTCTGGGATGGGTGAGGTTTGGAAATATTGTAGGATTAGACTGCCTGATACCATGGAGGCAAAAGAAACAGTCACTTTCTTTTTTTCTCCAGGGTGATACATTGTGTAGCGAACTACTTTTAGAGCAATTTGGGGTAAAGTTTTCTCTATGTGCTCAAATATGAATCAATTATAGAAACTTTAATTGGAAATGCTTTGGAGTGACTTTAACCTAACAGTGCTAAGAATGATATAATTTGTTAAATACTGAGTCATGTTTGCTCAGTGCCTTTTTATGCTTAAAATAAGTTTGGAATAAAAGTGGATTTTTAAAAAGCTTAACCTGGTTGTAGTAAGTAGCCAAGATTACGAAGACATATTTTGTGTCTTTTCAGTTGTTTTCAATGTTTTGTTCTGCTCTTTCTTTCAGTAGACTTTTTCTTTATACTTATAAAAGACAAAAGAAACATATAAATTTTATTCACTGTCTTGTGATTAACTCAATAATTTACTATTGAAAACATTTCAGTAATTTATTGAACTGGTATTAATGTACAAAGAAGGTCAAGAAGATACTTTAGTTGGTTTTATCATTGAAGATAATACACTGGAATGGCCAAGGATCATAATGACAAAGGATGCTTCAAAGAAATATTAGAACAATGAATATAATTTCTATCTCCTATAGCTAATTAGACTACATATAGATTCCTCACCCCAAAGCTAAGAGGTACTATGTTTCTAATGGCATATTTTTTTTCCCTATATCCTAAAGACCTGAATAATAGGTTGGCTACTAAAATAAAACAAAACAATACAACCAGTAAACTACCGACTAACATGTAACCATAATATTCCCAGGCATGAGTCATTTTGTAAGTATTATGTTCTGTATGTTTTGTGATAGCAATTCTAGAAGAACACATATTTGTGAAATATTTAGTCTTTTTGGTAAAAAAGATTTAATTCCTTTTTGTGGGATCTTGGATTTGTTTCCTATCAGTCTTTCTTTCACGAACTCATCTGTACTCTTATAACACAAAGAAGTTCAGAAGACGTTTTGCCATAACAAAAAAAAGATGAAATGAAAAGTATACGAGTAATAGAATTATCTAAATATCATAGATTTTGTGAATAAAAAAGTGGGAGGAAAAATGAGATAAAACCATTTTAATTCTGTGGACAAGCATGAGATCAAAGGGAAGAGATGAAAAGTGCTTTGTAGTCATTATTCTTATTTATCTATAATATCTAGATCCTTGATACTTGAGTGTGGTCTGTGAACTGGCAACGTGATGTCTCCCAGAGCTTGTTAAAAATTTAGAATTTGATTCCACTCATGACTCAGAATTTGCATTTTCACAAGATCCCAGGTAATTCATACACAAGCTAAAATTGTGAGAATAGCTGATAGCTAGACCTTTTTTTTTCCATAAATACCTATGAAGATAGACATATGGAGTGTCTCTGTTTGATGAGATGGTGTAATAAAGTGAGACACCTCTCTTCTGTTTATAAGAGCAAAGATTATGAAGGTTTGAAACCACATAGATAGAACTGCTAGCGCTAGTCCAGATGACTAAAATAGAAGTCTTCTTCTACTACTGTTGTTTCTCTTGCAAAATAAGCCAGGTCTTGAAAGGATCAGATGTGCCTTAACATCATCATCTTGAAGTGATTTATTTATTATTTCACAAGGAGCAGGGTTAAGGTCTCGTTAACAGGAGGAACTTGTTTTCTTATGTTAAATAGGACTGTGTTGTTTCAGGTATATATTAATTTTCCCTCTGACAAGGTGTGGTTATTTCTTAGGTAAATAGTGAGAAAATTATTTGCAGCATCCTGCATTCAAGGCCTGAAGTGGATTCAAACATTCTACTTTCTTCTCTGGTCTTAAAACCAGAACCAGCTTTTGCCCCTTGGGATTCTGTAAGGATGAGTTGCATCTTGGGTTAATGGAGGTAATTAGATGCTGAAAGGGACCAAGGTATTCTCCAACTTTTGTGGGAAGTCAAGAGTTTTCTCAGGAATTTTGTTGAAAAACAAGGTCCAGAATTTGGGAACTAAGGGTTGCAAAGTATGATGAAGCACTTAAAGAAGGAGAGGAATCACAGAAGAGAACATTCAGAAGGGTCTTCCTCTAACTGGTGGTTCTCAATTGTCACTGAACATTGGAATCACCTGGGGAGCTTTTTCAGCTTTCTAATTCTTGGGTTGCGTGCAGACAATTTATATTATAATCTCTGGCGAAACCTAGGTATCAGTAATTTTTTAAAAAAGACCTCCGAGACATTCCATTTTGCAGCTAAGGTCAAAACAATTAATGGTCCGATTTTGTAAAGTTTCCTGCCCTTAGGTGGTAAATGTGTTGCTTATGGGGAAGGCTGGTGAGTAGGAAGTGTTCTGATATCTTGATCATTTGAGGAAAGCTCAAAAGGTGAATGAAACATGGAGCTTCCTTTGGGGAATCACTAGACAAATCTATGTTCAGACAGAAGACAGTGTGACTAAATTCCTTGGTAATGTTTTTCACTTTTTGTGCTTAACCCCTATACTCTAGCAAGAAACACTGTGGGCTGAGTGTAGGGTAGTAGTTGGCCTCCAAGATGGCCTCCATTGACAATTGTGCCCTGATACTCATGTCCTTGTGTGCTTCTCGCCACAATGAATCACTTGGGGTTGACCTTTGTGACTAATAGAATATGGTAGAAGTGATGGTATAAGACATCCAAAGCTAGGTCATAGAAGGTACAACAGCTTTTGCTTTAGTATTTGGGATTGCTAGCTCTTCCAGAAGCTAGCCATGTTGTGAAAACACTCAAGAAGTCCCATGGAGAGAAGACAATTTGCCATTTGTGAGAGCCATCTTAGAAATGGATCATCCAGCACCACTGAGTCTTCAGATGGCTAAACCCCAGCTGGCATCTGACTGCAACCTCATGAGAGATTCTGAGCCAGAACTGCTCAATTTAGATGCTTCTGAATTCTTGGCCTATAGAGATCATAGGAGATAATTAATGACTATTGCCTTTTCATACTATTAAATTTTGGAATGATTCCTTACACAGCAATAAATAATGCGGCATGGCTAATTCAAACCCTGGTTACCCAGTAAAGCAGCCTGTGTGCGAGTATATTTGTAGATAACTTCTAGAGTGTGGCAACAGAGTGGAATATTTTAGCAACAAGTTGCATTTAATTCTACCTTAAATTACATCAGCTACCTTGTAAGCCAAATATTAAAGGTTATGGCAAAACTGCACTGTTATTAAAATCTTAGCTTTAAATTAGGTTTTAACAAGTAACTGGACAGCATTTGATATATGATTCAGCATTATCCAATAGAACTCGCTATAAAAATGTTCCCCCAATTATGATAGCCACTAGCTATAGTTGGCTATTGAGCACTGGAAATCTGGCTAGTGCAATTGCTAAACTGAAATTTTAATTTTATTTAATTTGAAACTACAGCTACCATATTGATAGCACAATTCTATACATTTTTGGGGAAGAATATAGACATGACAAAAATGTTCTGCTCTAGTTTGTAAAGTTACAGTGGAAAACTCAGTAAGGGGGAACAATTTATCTCTGGAATAGTGAATTAAAATTCTTCCTATTTTACCCCCAAATATGTGTCATTTGGAGTGATGAATGACAAAAACAAAGAAACAGATCACAAAGTATTGTGTATATCCAAGATGTAACTGAATTCAGGCTCTGTAACAACAAAAACTTTTGTACTAGAATTTGAGAGGAACTTTAAGATATTGTCAAAGCACAGTTATCTCTGTGGCAGGTACTTGATGAGGTGCTTTTCAAAAGTTTTTTCCCTGCTGGCTTGCATCTTATTTCTTTTGCTCATTTTATAAAAATTGACTAGATACTACTATAAGATATGCTCAGGAAGAATTCTACATAACCTACCACCAACATAATCTGTTTATAATTTCTAATATTTTATTGTCACTTACTTATGATGGTGTGATGATAATGATAATAAAAACACTGATAACTATTAAAATTAATTATTATTTTTGAATCAAGTGAATTTATTAGGTTTACTTAATCTGTATTTTTTTTGTATTTAATCAGCACAAATGCTCAAAATTAGGGTACAGAAATAAGGTAATACAAATTCCTGACACCTTTTTTGTTCTCTACCTTATTCTAGAGATGTAGAACATCTATGAAAAACTGGGGATAAACTAAATATTATAACCTAAATTTTACTTAAAATGGACATGAAATAGTGCTAGTTTGAGAGGTGAAGCCAGCTGGACTTCCTGGGTCGAGAGGGGACTTGGAGAACATTTCTGTCTAGCTAAAGGATTGTAAACGCACCAATCAGCACTCTGTGTCTAGCTAAAGGTTTGTAAACACGTCAATCAGCACTCTGCAAAAACGGACCAATCAGCACTCTGTGAAATGGACCTGTCAGGACTCTGTAAAATGGACCAATCAGCAGGACGTGGGCGGGGCCAAATAAGGGAAAAAAAGCTGGCCACCCCAGCCAGCAGCCGCAACCTGCTTGGGTCCCCTTCCACACTGTGGAAGCTTTGTTCTTTCATTCTTCATAATAAATCTTGTTGCTGCTAGCTCTTTGGGTCCGCATTACTTTTATGAGCTGTAACACTCACTGTGAAAGTCTACAGCTTCATTCCTGAAGTCAGTGAGACCATGAACCCACTGGGAGGAGCAAATTACTCCAGACGTGCCACCTTCAAGAGCTGTAACACTCACTGCGAAGGTCTGCGTCTTCACTCCTGATGTCAAGCAAGACCACAAACCCACCAGAAGGAATAAACTGCAGACACATCTGAACATCTGAAGGAACAAACTCTGGACACACTATCTTTAATAACTGTAACACTCACTGTGAGAGTCTGCGGCTTCATTCTTGAAGTCAGCGAGACCAAGAAACCACTGGGAACCAATTCTGGACACATTTTGCCAACCATGAAGGGACTATTAACTATCGCTAAGCAGTGAGCACCATCAGACCCCTTTCACTTGCTATTCTGTCCTACTTTTCCTTAGAATTCGGGGGCAAAATACCGGGTACCTGTCGGCCAACTAAAAACAACTAGCACGGCCACTGGACTAAAGACATTGGTGTCAGGCTTTCTGGGAAAGGGCTCTGTAACAACCCCTGATTCTTCAGAGCTGGGAGCATTAGTTTGCCTGGAACCAGCTTCTGCTTTTCTTGTACTTCTGGGCTGAGCCGAGGGTTGACAGAGAGGAAAGCCATTCAGCTCTGGAGTCCCGACAATAAGTTGGTTGTCCCTGCGACCATTAGCAGAACTCTCAGAGTCATGTCGCCCAAGCAAGACTTGTCCATTTATCCTATCTATCCTGACCCTTGCCTCCTGGGTCCTGATGCCTGTCAGACAAACTTCTTCTCGCCTCTCTTCTCCGAGTTTAGTCCTGCTTCTAAAAACCACTCCTTGTCTCTGGTGCTTTTCTAGTTTCTCCTATAAGAATGATTTCTAGTATAAACTTCAGGACTGTATTCCCTTCTTTAGGCACCCAGGCTCACCAATCAGAAAGACATAATTTTTACCAAAAGCCCCATCTTAACGGGGACTACCCGGAATTTTAGGATCCCTCCTCAGACAAGCAGACCTAACAAAAGCTATTCCTGAAGCTAGGACATGGGGAGCTTCGAAATTGTTTCCTTCCTATTCATATAAGTGAGCACAAAAGGCATCACTCTTCCAACTCTGGAGATCCCTTCCCTCCCTCAGGGTATGGCCCTCCACTTCAATTTTGGAGCATAACATCTTTATAGGACATGAGTAAAGTCCCAATACTAACAGAAGAATGCTTAGGACTCTAACAGGTTTTCGAGAATGCTTCGATAAGGGCCACTAAATCCGATTTTTCTTGGTTCTCTTTGTGGTCTAGGAGGACAGGCAAGGGTGCAGGTTTTCGAGAATGCTTCGATAAGGGCCACTAAATCCGATTTTTCTTGGTTCTCTTTGTGGTCTAGGAGGACAGGCAAGGGTGCAGGTTTTCGAGAATGCATTGGTAAGGGCCACTAAATCTGACATTCCTCAGTCCTCCTTGTGGTCTAGGAGGAAAACTAGTGCTTGTGCTGCTGCGTTGGTGAGCGCAACTATTCTGATCAGCAGGGTCCAGGGACCATTGCGGGTTCTTGGGCAAGAGGTGTTTCTGCTGCTGCGTTGGTGAGCACAACTATTCTGATCAGCAGGATCCAGGGCCCGTTGTGGGTTCTTGGGCATGGGGAGAAACAAACAAACCAAAACCTCAGGCAGTTTTGTCTTTCAGATGGGAAACACTCAGGCATCAACAGGCTCACCCTTGAAATGCATCCTAAGCCATTGGGATCAATTTGACCCACAAACTCTGAAAAAGAGGTGGCTCATTTTTTTTCTGCACTATGGCCTGGCCCCAATATTCTCTCTCTGATGGGGAAAAATGGCCACCTGAGGGAAATATAAATTACAATACTGTCCTGCAGCTTGACCTTTTCTGTAAGAGGGAAGGCAAATGGAGTGAAATACCTTATGTCCAAATTTTCTTTTCATTGAAGGAGAATACACAACTATGCAAAGCTTGCAATTTACATCCCACATGGAGGACCTCTCAGCTTACCCCCGTATCCTAGGCTCCCTATAGCTCCCCTTCCTATTAATGATAAGCTTCCTCTAATCTTCCCCACCCAGAAGGAAATAAGCAAAGAAATCTCCAAAGGACCACAAAACCCCCGAGGCTATCCGTTATGTCCCCTTCAAGCTGTAGGGGGAGGGGAATTTGATCCAAACCGCATATATGTCCCCTTTTCCCTCTCTGATTGAAAGCAGATCAAGGCAGACCTGGGGGAGTTTTCAGATGATCCTGATAGGTACACAGATGTCCTACAGGGTCTAGGGCAAATCTTTGATCTCACTTGGAGAGATGTCATGCTATTGTGAAAAGCATTCTATTTCATTCTTTAATGAAAAGAATGCAGCTTTAGCTGCAGCCCGAGAGTTTGGAGATACCTGGTATCTTAGTCAAGTAAATGATAGAATGACAGCCGAGGAAAGGGACACATTCCCTTCCAGTCAGCAAGCCATCTCCAGTATGGATCCCCACTGGGACCTTGACTCAGATCATGGGGACTAGAGTCGCAAACATCTGTTGACCTGTGTCCTAGAAGGACTAAGGAGAATTAAGAAAAAGCCCGTGAATTATTCAATGATGTCTAGCATAACTCAGGGAAAGGAAGAGAATTCTTTTGTCTTCCTCAAGCGGCTATGGGAGGCCTTAAGAAAATATACTGCCCTGTCACCTGACTCACTTGAGGGTCAATTGATCCTAAAAGATAAGTTTATTACCCAATCAGCCACAGATATCAGGAGAAAGCTCCAAAAGCGAGCCCTGGGCCCTGAACAAAATCTGGAGGCATTATTAAGCCTGGCAACCTTGGTGTTCTATAATAGGGACCAAGAGGAACAGGCCCAAAAGGAAAAGCGAGATCAGAGAAAGGCCGCAGCCTCAGTCATGGCCCTCAGACAAACAAACCTTGGTGGTTCAGAGAGGACAGAAAACGGAGCAGGCCAATCACCCGGTAGGGATCGTTATCAAATTGTCCAATGAGAAACAAGCCACCCCCTCGTCCATGTCCACTATGCCGAGGCAATCACTGGAAGGTGCACTGCTCCAGAGTGCAATGGTTCTCTGGGCCAGAAGCCCCCAACCAGATGATCCTACAACAGGACTGAGGGTGCCTGGGGCAAGCGCCAGCTCATGTCATCACCCTCACTGAGCCCTGGGTACGTTTAACCATTGAGGGCCAGGAAATCGACTTCCTCCTGGACACTGGTGTGGCCTTCTCGGTGTTAATCTCCTGTCCTGGACGACTGTCCTCAAGGTCTGTTACCATCCGAGGAATCCTGGGACAGCCTGTAACCAAGTATTTCTGCCACCTTCTCAGTTGTAATTGGGAGACTTTGCTCTTTTACATGCCTTTCTTGTTATGCCTGAAAGTCCCACACCCTTATTAGGGAGGGATGTATTAACCAAAGCTGGAGCTGTTATCTACATGAATATGGGGAACAAGTTACCCATTTGTTGTTCCCTACTTGAGAAGGGAATAAACCTTGAAGTCTGGGCATTGGAAGGACAATTTGGAAGGGTGAAAAATGCCCGCCCAGTCCAAATCAGGCTAAAAAATCCCACCACTTTTCCTTATCAAAGGCAATATCCCTTAAGGCCTGAAGCTCCTAAAGGATTAAAGGATATTGTTAAACATTTAAAAGCTCAAGGCTTAGTAAGGAAATGCAGCAGTCCCTGCAACACCCCATTTCTAGGAGTACAAAATCCAAATGGTCAGTGGAGACTAGTGCAACATCTTAGACTCATCAATGAGCAGTAATTCCTCTATATCCAGTTGTACCCAACCCCTATATCCTGCTCTCTCAAATACTAGAGAAAGCAGAATGGTTCACTGTTCTGGACCTCAAGGATGCCTTTTTCTGTATTCCCCTGCACTCTGACTCCCAGTTTCTCTTTGCCTTTGAGGATCCCACAGACTACATGTCCCAACCTACACGGACGGTCTTGCCCCAAGGGTTTAGGGATAGCCCTCATCTGTTTGGTCAGGCACTGGTCCGAAATCTAGGCCACTTCTCAAGTCCAGGCACTCTGGTCCTTCAGCATGTGGATGATTTACTTTTGGCTACCAGTTCAGAAGCCTCATGCCAGCAGGTTACTCTAGATCTCTTGAACTTTCTAGCTAATCAAGGGTACACAGTGTCTAGGTCGAAGGTCCAGCTTTGCCTACAGCAGGTCAAATATCTAGGCCTAATCTTAGCCAGAGGGGCCAGGGCCCTCAGCAAGGAATGAATACAGCCTATACTGGCTTATCCTCACCCTAAGACGTTAAAACAGTTGTGGGGGTTCCTTGGAATCACCAGCTTTTGCCGACTATGGATGCCTGGATACAACCAGGAGATCTAGTGTTGGTCAAATCTCTCTCCTCTACCTCCCCATCTATGGACTCTTTGTGGGAAGGACCATACTCGGTAATCCTCTCTATCCCCACTGCAGTTAAGGTGGCAGGAGTGGAATCCTGGATTCACCACACCCGAGTTAAATTTTGGACACCCCCTGAGGAACCTGTGGGACCATCAGCTCAGGAGTCCCAAGATCAGCCATACCAGCCTCGAAACACCTGCGAACCACTGGAGGACTTGCATCTCCTATTTCAGAAGGAAACATCCCAAACTAAAAAGGCTCCTACTACTGATACTGAAGACACACCCCTTCCTCCTTAAAAAAGATAAGGGAAAACCTACATAATCTTTATCTTTAACATCTCTCCTTGCCCCTTTAATGGAATCCTTTTATTATTTCATCATATTATTAAGCAGCATTCTAACCATACTCTTTGCAATAGGACTATATACTGTAGCTCCTGCCAGGACAAAAATCCTAATCACATCAGCCTTCTTTCTATCTTCTTTCCTTCTGACCACAATTTACGCCTACCTTTAACTCAGCCTGAATAAAATGATCTCATCTTCCAGAGCACCCTCTTTACCTTCCTATTTACTCTTTGCCTATCTATTCCTCCTGCTTCCTTGGATACCTCATACAATCATCCCTCCCCTTCCACTAGCTCCTAATTACCTCTACAAGACTCTCAACCCACTCTCTGTTAAACCAGTCCAATCCTTCTCTGGCAAATGACTGTTAGCTTTGTATCTCTCTATCAACCTCTGCTTATGTTGCCACTCCCATTCCAGCAAAAAATTAGGTCTTTACCAAATTAACCTACCACCCTCGTTATGAAGGAAAAGACTCTTTCTGACTTCTAAATATGCAATCATTAGCCAACTTCCCCATCTCTGATAGGACCAAGAATACCCTAACAGGATATGCAATCCAACTTTTATGTTCTTACATTTCCAACCTCACCTATTACACAAGCAATGAAAAGCCCATACGCAGCCCCATAACTATGAATACCATCTTAACTTTCCAAGCCCCTTTATGCATCCAACGCAACCTGTTATCAGGCCTGCCCCTGGGGCACCTGCTACCCCATCAGTGTAATTACACCCTATAGCTTCAAGCCCCAACTGATCATAGTAACTTCTGAGTCACCCAAACAGCTCCATTCAGATGGTTTGTCTACTTCTCAGGGCCCCCCAAAATTATCACCTCCTCTCTACTTAACAAACAGTCCAGGTTTTGTAATGACAAACATACTCCCTGCATAACCATTCACCCCTGGACTCCCTGCAGCAGTGCCCCCACCACTAGTGAATGCCTTCTCATCTCCTCTTTCAATCACTCTCTCAAATGGTTCCTAGTAGATACAAAATGATTTTTTTCTCCAATGGGAAAATGGAACATAGGGAGCCATTCAGTTTGCTCCCAATACCCCTTTCCAGCTGCTCACCGGAGCTGCCTTGGCAAGTACTCTAGGAGTAGGGGAAAATGAAAACAACAAACTCACACACGTTTTTAATATACACAACCAGTTATGTCTACCGTCAAGGCATATTCTTCTTATGTGGAACATCGACCTATATCTGCCTCCCCACTAACTGGACAGGCACCTGCATCTTAGTCTTTCTAAGTCCCAACATTAACATTGCCCCAGGAAATCAGGCCCTATCAGTACCCCTCAAAGCTCAAGTCTGTCAGTGCAGAGCCATGCAACTAATACCCCTACTTATAGGGTTAGGAATGGTTACTACTACAGGAACCGGAATAGCCAGTTTATCTACTTCATTATCCTACTACTACACACTCTCAAAGGATTTCTCAGACAGTTTGCAAGAAATAATGATATCTATCCTTATTCTACAATCCCAAATAGACTCTTTGGAAAGAGTAACTCTCCAAAACCACCGATGCCTAGACCTCCTCGCTGCTGAGAAAGGAGGACTCTGCACCTTCATAGGGGAAGGGTGTTGTTTTTACACTAACCAGTCAGGGATAGTACAAGATGCTGCCCAGCACTTAGAGGAAAAGGCTTCTGACGTCAGACAACACCTTTCAAACTCTTATACCAACCTCTGGAGTTGGGCAACATGGCTTCTCCCCTTTCTAGGTCCCATGGCAGCCATCTTGCTATTGCTTGCCTTCTGGCCCTGTATTTTTAACTTCCTTGTCAAATTTGTTTCCTCTAGGATCGAGGCCATCAAGCTACAGATGGTCTTACCCCAATGAGCTCAACTAACAACTTCTACCAAGGACCCCTGGACCAACCTGCCTGGCCCTTTCACTGACCTAAAGAGATCCCCTCTGAAGGACACTACAATTACAGGGCCCCTTCTTCACTCCTTTCCAGCAGGAAGTAGCTAGAGAAGTCATCGCCCAATTCCCAACAGCAGTTGGGGTGTCCTGTTTAGAGGAGGGGATTGAGAGGCGAAGCCAGCTGGACTTCCTGGGTTGAGTGGGGACTTGGAGAACTTTTCTGTCTAGCTAAAGGATTGTAAGCACACCAATCAGCGCTCTGTGTCTAACTAAAGGTTTGTAAATGCACCAATCGGCACTCTGTAAAAACGGACCAATCAAAGCTCTGTAAAATGGACCAATCAGTGCTCTGTGAAATAGACCAATCAGCAGGATGTGGGTGGGGCCAAATAAGGGAATAAAAGCTGGCCACTGCAGTCAGCAGCTGCAACCCAGTTGGGTATCCTTCCACTCTGTGGAAGCTTTGTTCTTTAGCTCTTCACAATAAATCTTGCTGCTCACATCTTTGGGTCTGCACTACCTTTATGAGCTGTAACACTCACTGCAAAGATCTGCGGCTTCACTCCTGAAGTCAGTGAGACCACGAACCCATCAGGAGGAACAAACAACTCTGGAAGCGCCACCTTTAAGAGCTGTAACACTCACTGCAAAGGTCTGCGGCTTCACTCCTGAAGTCAAGTGAGACCACAAACCCACTGGAAGGAGGAAACTCCAGACACATCTGAACATCTGAAGGAACAAACTCTGGACACCCCATCTTTAAAAACTGTAGCACTCACTGCGAGGGTCCGCACCTTCATTCTTGAAGTCAACAAGACCAAGAACCCACCAGAAGGAACCAATTCTGGACACGAGTTTATGATCCTCTAATGTTGTTTTAATAAGAAAAATGGTAAGAATGTATTGTTAATGTAATTAGTAGTAAGTGGCATGTTCTTTCATAAAGTAAGGATATTTGCTGCCAATAGGTTTCTATGAATAACATCTTTTACTTGATCGGCTTTCTTGTTTTGGACATTTGCTTACACCAATTGCCAATATTTTTTGCTTATTACAAAATAATTTGATTTTATTTTAGAAAAAGAAAATCAGACATATAGATAATTAAAAGTAGAAAAAAAATGGGCTTTGCGTGGAGTTAGGAGTGGGGAGTGAAGTCTCATGAAAAGAGGTGGATGGCTGTGGCGGAGCCTTCTGGGCTATGTGTGTCTGACGCTTGGCCGCCAGAACCACAGTCAGTTTGCTGAGCCCATTAGTGCACCTGACTGACAGACACGCCGTCACCATGTCTCGCTACTTGTGTTCCCCTAACACATCTCTGCTTATCAGAAATGTGGCCGACGACACCAGGTCTTAAGATTTACAGAGTGAATTTGGTCACTATGGTCCTATAGTTTATGTGTATGTTCCACTTGATTTCTGCACTCGCTGTCCAAGAGGATTTGCTTATGTTCAACTTGAGGATGTTTGCAATGCTGAAGACGCTTTACATAATTTAGACAGAAAGTGGATTTGTGGATGGCAGATTGAAATACAGTCTTCACACTATGATGATTATGACAGATACAGACGTTCTAGAAGCTGAAGTTATGAAAGAAGGAGATCAAGAAGTCAGTCATTTGATAACAGTTTAGAAGATCGTATCTAGAAATAGATTGACTGGAAGACGACGGCATAGCAGAAGTCATTCCAACAATGATAGATCAAACTGCAGCTGGAATACCCAGTAGGTTCTGCTTACTACACTTCAAGAAAGATCTGAACGTGGAAAAAGAACAAAAGAAGGGCAGTTCAAGCGACCAAAGGGTGGGTGGAAGGTGCTGCAGTATGAATACTGTATGGATATTTTGACTCTGGTCAGAAAAGATACAAAAATGTTATCGAAAACTACATGGAATAATTGAAGTCCCTTCAAATTTGAAAGTAAGCATTTTAGGACAAATAAAAGGAAATTCAAGTTTGTACTTGTGGAAACTTTTTCCTCAATATGAATAGGTTTATATTGATTAATGGGTAACAGGTCCATAATAAATTATTGGAAACTAGGATGTCTCAATATCAAGGAAGACAGCCATAGTGTCTTACAGTGCCTCTGTTGGTGTGTCTCAAACTGAATTGAGTGGGAAAAAGTATGGTCCAATGTAAAAGTTCCATTTTCACCATTACTGGCAAATCTTGCTTTTGTTTATTTTGGTGCCAGTGTTTTCTGTTTAATCATTTGCTGTGTTGGCACCTGCGCTTATTTACTTGTACACCACATGCAGTTTACATCTTCCTAACTACTCTCCTTCCCAGGTAAATTCCAATTATATTTGATATCCAGCTGAGAGGGCCCATCTCTTCTCACCTCTTTCCTGGTCACTATGTTCAGCAAATATTTATTGAGCCCTTACTGTGGGCAAAACATTGTACTGGATAATTGAGAAAAATGGATAATTCCCTTAATCAGTAAATGTCTACTGAGCACAGTCTAGTGAATTATTACAGTATGGCCTCATTGTTTTGTTTGAGGTGTATTATTCATAACAATAGTTTTCATCATTCATATCCTAATATAATTATAGAACCCAATATACTATCAAAGATAAGTAATTGTGTGGTTATCTGCCATTTAAAAGTATCCCATATTTCTTTGATCCTATTATTGTAAATAATGAAAAAATGATTTGTTTTAATCTGTAATAATCTGGTTTATTGTGCAGTGACTGTAATATACTAGAGTTAAATTGTTTACTCTGCCTCACCAAATATAAACTAGGAGATAACCCCCAAAATAAGTACTTAACTTTGCATTAGATATAAAGAAGACTGGGTGCTATAATTAGATTATTTCGAGGAAGAGCTGTTATCTCAACTGATTTAGTATGTATTGTAATTGAGAAAATGTTGACCAAATTATACTTTTTAGTGATTTACATGTACATTTTATAGGGTACATGAACATGTTCCGTGTATAGTGAATAAATAACTTTCTTAGTATCATAAAAAAGTAGAAAAAAACACTCGAAATTCTACCATCTATACCATTATGTTTACACACACACTCACACATATGCACACACACACTTTTATTAGAATATGTATATATTATAATGCTACCTTGAAATTATTCTTCATTTAAAATAAAAGAACAGTAATTATATTTCATGCCATTAAATGTCTGATGCTTATTTTACACAATAGTGACATAGTTACTTATAATTATGAAGTTTTTAGAACATTTGATACAGATTTATCATATATTAATATTCTAATTTTAGCATACTAATTTTAGAAGAATTTCTTTGAGAAATAATGAGTCAATGGCAAAATGGGGAAAATAATGGATGTAAAAGATTACAATGAGAATCTTTCTATTTGAAATAAAAGTCAGATGTATACAGATGTTTCACTTTAATGTATGTCAATCTGCTGGGGAGAAGTCAGTCATAACTTTAGTTTGGAAAAGTGGGGAAAATGCTTGAATGTGAAGTCACTGAAACATTTGTCATGCCACCAACCTCTTGAGGTCTACCTGAATGACTACTTCAATTCTGAAGATTCAAGGAGGCATTCTTGAATGTTCTGGATGGAAGAGTTAAACTCTTCATTCTTCTTTTGCCTGTCTTGTTTCCTGAACTTCCTTCCCAGTGTTTCCTGCCTGGGGTCACCTCCAAAATAAATTGCTTGCATGGGAACTTAAAGTAAAGCATCCAGTTTTGAAAAAAATATTTGGCATAAGAATAAGAATAAATTAAGTGTTTCTTGGAAATACATTAACAAATGACAGACAGAAAATGGAACTCCTGTTGAGGATTAGTCTTCTTCATTAAGGAAAAGATTTTTTCTAACTGGAAGAAGTAAAATGAATACGGCAGCAAAAAACTACTGAGTAATGAGAGAGTTTGAGACCTAAGCCTTAGCTGGATTAAATATTTTTCCTTAATTTAACATGTCTCCATGCAGTGAGTATAGTATGCCTTAGACTAAATTTTAGGCAATGTGAATACATTATTGAGATAGATCAAGGTCTATACTCATGAGAAGGGTAGATAGAGAATTCCAAATAAAGTGAAGAAAATATTACCTCCATAGGGTGATATGTTGAAATGAAGAAAATAAAGCAGGATAATGGAATGATTCATGTATGTTTTCACTCACTTATTAATTAGTTCATTCATTCAATAAATATGTATTATCTAATAGTATAAGATAACTACATGCTAATTTTAAAGAAGTATCAGAGAAGATTTCTGATAGAAGTCTGAACTATAAAAATTATCTATTGGCTTTCAAAAATGGTGATGATGACTTATCATCGGGATTACTGTTTTTTCTTTTTCAGCTGAATATAATATTCTAGAATAGATTATCATGCATGTGATTTATGAACGTTTGAAAAACAATATAGCTAATCTCTAGGAGCTAGCATACATTTGTTCAAGATAAATAATGCCAAATTCACATGATTTCTCATTTTGTTAGAACCTCTAGAGAACAGAAAATTCCATGCATAAAATATGTATCAATTGTTTCAATTACATCAATGCAGGTGACAGTATTTTTTGCAAGAACGTCATACGTAAATAGTAGATTGAATGATAGAAGTGTTGATATTTAGTGTCTAAACATATGTCTGCTAAGTGTTGGCAAATGGCTTTGTAGTTTTCTAATGGAGTTTGACTGACTGTACACTTAGCCCTGTTGACTCAGTATTTCTATGGATAATTTTGATAGAGCTTTAGAAGTGAGGATGCTTAGATGGCTAAAACTATAAGTGACAGACTCAAGAATAAAAGTGGTCAACTGACAGCAACACACTGAGCCAAAACCGTTGAAATGAGATTAAGCAGAAACAAGTTTCAAGTTCTGCTTAGGTTCAGAAAGTCAGCTGCATGAGTGAGCCTGTTTGGCCACAGTACAGATGGCAGAGGTCTGGGATTTCCATTTGATGACAACCATAAAATAAGCCAATGGTATGATGTGGCTGTTCAAAAAACAGGCTAGCACAATCTTGGGTTGCATTAATGAAATATTGTGTGTAGTACAATAGAGGCAATAGAAAAGACAATTTCACCAAATTCTGTGAGATGATTTATGGGATGAAGTGTCAAACTCGTTACATTATATTTTAAGACTTCTCCAATTGGAATATGTTCAGAAAAAGACACACAGAATTTTGAAAATTCTCTTTTGAGGCAAGGCCAGAAGTAAAAGAGTATTGTTTTCCTTCAGGAGAAAAGACCAAGGAGATATTTACAGAGTGCTTTTGTCTACGTGGCAAGCTTTCATGTTTAAGAAGCCATATAATGCTAATCTAGAATATTGGTTTAAAGTTAGAGAAATGAAGATTTTGATCTAACATGAGGAACAAAATCGTGTTGTCCAAAACTATTGGTTTGTGGCTAATGTGAAGGAAGATACCTTGCACTAGAGTCATTTAATCCAAAAGATTCATCCCAGAGTAGGGACTTGGATTAGATGGTATATCAGTTAGTTATCTATCACTGCATAACAAATTACTTCTAAAGTTATGGGCTTAAAAATTTATTTTGCCTTAGCTTTTATGGGTCAGGAATTCAGAAGGGTTTGTCTGGGTAGTTCTCACTTGATGTGTCTCATGCAGTTGCAGCTGTATATTGACAGTAGTTGCAACCATATAAAGAAGGCTTACTGAACCGAATGTCCAAGGTACCTCACTCAGGTTTTCCTGGCACTTGGCTGAGAGCTTAGCTGGGGCTGCCACTGGAGCATGTATATGTGATTTTTTTTTCTGTGTCCTCAACTTCTGCACGTTATAGTTTCTTCAAGATATTTGGGGTTCTTACATTTAAGCTCATGGATATAAATAACAGCATGTGGCCCAGTGCTCAAGACAGAAGCTGCATTACCCACTATGATATAGCCTCAGAAATTGTGCTACATCTTTAGACCATTTGCAAGTGAGTCCGAAGCCCTTATTGATGGATGAAAGAGGATCCAAAATTTGTGGGCATTTAAAAATCTGCCACAGATGATCTCTTAACTTCCAGATTGAAGCCTCTGATTTTATGTTAATTACTGATGGTAAGGTTTTTTAGGGAAATAGGTAATGTAGATGTTATCTTCTCAAAGTTTGGGGTTAATATCTGAGCTTTCTTGACATTATTCATTGGTACTATCACATAAAGGATTTTTAGTTTAATTTTATACACACATATACAGGATATGAGAAGTGCAAAACTAAAGTAATTTATTGGAAATTATGAATATAAATACATAAATCAGGAGAGTTCAGCTGGTTTAGACCAGTGGTAAGGCCATGATAAGACCAGGCATACAATTGACAAGCTCAGACAATGGAGGCTTCTACACTTACCTTGTTGGGTAGAAATATCTACTGGAAATAAAAATTTAATTTATTTATTTTTTCTTTTTGAGATGGAGTCTCACTCTGTCACCCAGGCTGGAGTGCGGTGGCAAGATCTCTGCTTACTGCAAGCTCCGCCTCCCGGGTTGACGCCATTCTCCTGCCTCAGCCTCCCGAGTAGCTGGGACTACAGGCACCAGCCACCATGCCCGGCTAATTTTTTTTTTTTTTTTTTTTTTTTTTTTTTTTGTATTTTTAGTAGAGTCGGGGTTTCACCGTGTTAGCCAGGAGGGTCTTCATCTCCTGACCTCGTGATCGCCCGCCTTGGCCTCCAAAGTGCTGGGATTTACAGGCGTGAGCCACCCTGCCCGGCCCCCCAAATTTAAATTTAATCACGGTGTTTGGTGACAGATAAACTTTGAGAGTTGTGCCTTATGAAGTTGTGCTCATCCACATGGAGACCTAACTCTTAACAGAATCTCAATTCCAACAACCACCTAAGACAGTATGTGTGTGCTGGTTTCCGGTACTCATCATCTTGACAACTTCTAAGGGCCTTGATTCATACCTACCTGTTACTCTCATCTGCCCACTAGAGTTTGATGTGACCTTGGGTTCTCCTGATACCTGACCCTGCCATACCCTAACACTACTTCTACTACTATAACTAGATTTTAGCCCTTTTTCTACTTCTTAATGGCATCTGACACCAGCCCAACCTGGATTTGCCTTGATGTCCCTAGGAGGTGCTGACGATCTCCCCACCCTTATCACATTGCTGAGATTCACCTATTTCTTTTCTTTTCTTTTTCTTTTTCTTTTTTTTTTTTTTTTTGAGACGGAGTTTCGCTCTGTCGCCCAGGCTGGAGTGCAGTGGCGCGTTCTTGGCTCACTGCAAGCTCCATCTCCCGAATTCACGCCATTCTCCTGCCTCCGCCTCCCGAGTAGCAGGGACTATAGGCGCCAGCCACCACGCCCGGCTAATTTTTTTTTTATTTTTAGTAGAGATGGGGTTTCACCGTGTTAGCCAGGATGGTCTCGATCTCCAGACTTCATGATCTGCTCACCTCGGCCTCCCAAAATGCTGGGATTACAGGCGTGAGCCACCAGAGATTCACCTATTTCTAATTACCCTTTAGAGATTCTAGTAAAAGGACTTTGTTTCTCATAGATTTTTTTTCTCACTTGGGGAAGAACATCTATGTTTTTATAGAGTAGCCTCTAAACAACTAAATATTTGGTGGAGTTGATCGGACTTGAATCTTTTCTTGGTGTTTTCCTCTGCTCTTTTTATCTTCTCTTAAGATGAAGAAAATAGAAATAGTAATTAATGAATTGCCTTTTCTGCCATTTATTTTTTTTACTGACTCAAATTTTAATTATCTTCTTTTACACTGATTGGCGCTTGTTTGGACATAGTTTGCAGAATATTTCCCAGAATTCCTGGCTGCCGCTTTACTTGTACCTCTCAAAGAGGTATTAGCCGTACTTTCAAAGATGATTTTGTTGAAAAAGTATAATCTGCCACTTGCACAGTAAATACTCTTCATATTTTCATAGTTTGACCGTAATTTTATTTCAAATCCTACTTCCATTTACTAGACCAAAATAGACCTCTAGGTGAGAAAAAGCACCAGCTATAGCTTGACAGAAGAAACAAATAATAACAATTTTTTATTATAAAATATTACCTTAATTAGGACTTCCCCTTGGTGTACAAAGTGCTGTGAAGAGTCATGAGAGCTAAATGGCACTTATCAATGTCCCCATGGATGGGAACTCACAAATAGGTAATCTGGATAAACAACATGCTGGATTTCAAGGATTGTAAGGAGACTCTTATTCTTTTTTTCCCCTTCAAAGCACAAAAACATACTCATTTGCGACAAAGCTACAAAACAATCCCTGCAAGAAGTGCAAATCTTCTTCACAATACTCTTTCTGGTGGAATATTTCCACCCCAGGCTAATTTTAAACTTCTTCAGACCTTTCATGTACAGCCCGGTTTGTGGTAACCCAATTGTGTCAGATGTATCAACCCATCCAGGTATACGCTCAGAGTTCAGGCCAACATTTGGCCAATGTCTGCAAAGTCTGGTTAAATAGATTATTTACTTTTTTGGAAGCTGAAAAAGAGCTGAAATATGGTTTGAGTTTTTGCGTCAAATGTTTTCTTGAAAAATCAGAGACTTTACTGCTGTAAAATGTCCAGTGATGGAGTAAGAATAAGGCAGCTTGTTTTTCAGTAATATATATGCTTTTATTAAAGCATCAGGAACTCATATCCTGTATTATTCTTGAATCATTACTGGTGGTTACGACCATATTATTAGCATAATCAAAAGAATGTCAAAAAAGAGAAGGCAGGGAAGATTCTCCTGAGGTCATTATTGCTTGATAAATTTGGGGTGTTTGACTGGTCTCTAGAATTGTGAACCGAAAAATATTGGGTTACTTTGGACAGGTAAAAACTTGCCATTTCATTATCTCAGAGTAACAATGATGGATCCGGAACCTGAGTTGTGGGGTCGCTCATGGCAAGAGGCAATTGAAAAGATGGGAACAGATGTTAAACTTCCTCTTACTAGAGACTGCATCTGAACAGCCAAACCGTTGAAACAGAGCAATCAATTGAACACCACCAAATTCTAGAGGAAAAGATCACAAGTGTCAGACAAAAAAAAAGCAGTTTTTGTTGTTGTTTTGTTTTGTGGAGATCAACACTGTAATGAAGCTCAACATTTTTCAGTGTTCAGATGACTTAAAACAAGAAGAAAAACAACACGTTGATAACTTTTATGCAATTTACAAGTGATTACGGAAAGTGCAGTCATGTTTACTAATGGAAAAAGAAAAGAAAAAAGGTATTTATTTTTTAATGAGGACAAATAGAGTCCTGGCCAGTTAAAAAATTTCTACTAATAAGGAATAACATTCTTTGTAGAAAATTAGACATATATAAAGCACAGGTAATAACAAATAAAACAACAACAACAAAAGTAAAACCCAAACACATCATGATTCTTGCTTAAATAATTACTGATAAAATATATCTAATCTATACAGTACTTCTAAGAGTTTTTATGCACATATGTTAAATATATATTTAAAATATTAAAAATATTGAGTAGATAAATTAAGTAGATCTTATTTTGTACTGTATTTTATGCATACTTTTTAAGTTAGTATATGTTGTTCATGTCATATTTTTCTAAGCCCATTACTTCTGGTTATATCCTATTTTATTATAAAGATACAGCAACTGACTTTTGAGTAAGAACTTGCTGTTGAATACTTAGGTTTATTGGCCATTCAAAAAAATTAATAAACACTACTATGACAAATCAGCTTGTAAATTAAATGTTACATAACTATGTAATTTTTCTCCTCAGGAAGAATTCTTGAAAGTGTAAAGCCTTCAGTGACTTCTCATTGGCTATAGAATAAAGTCAGGTTTTCTCACTTGGGCTCATATTTCCTCCACTCAGTTCCAGTCACACTGGACATATGATTAGTCTATTCATTGAGAGTTTGGCTTTCCTCCAGCTGGGCACCTAGTAAGAATGCATTTCCTGGGCCCTTTTGTTGAGGTCCCATGACTAGCCTTATTATTATTTTTTAAAAATTATTTTTTTAGTTACATAGTAGATGTATTTATTTATGAAGTACATAAGAGAGTTTGATACAGGCACACAATGCATAATAATCACTTCATGGTAAATGGGCATCTGTCCTCTCAGGTATTTATCTTTATTATTACAAACAATCCAGTTATGCTCTTTTAATTATTTTAAAATGCACAATTAAATTATTTTTGACTATAGTCATACTGTTGTACTATTCAATGCTAGATCTTATTTTTTCTTTCTAAATCCTTTTTGTATCCATTAACCGTTCCTACTTCCCCCACATCCTCACTACCCTTCCAAGCCTCTGATAACCACTCTTCTACTCTCTATCTCCATGAGCTCAATTGTTTTAATTTTTAGATCTCAAATAAGTGAAAATACGTAAGGTTTGTATGTCTGTGCCTGGCTTATTTCACTTAACATAATGACGTTTAGGCCTTTTAGCCTTTTCGTCTTACCATGGTGACTGATAATACTCCAGACAAAGGCTGATTTATCAAATGGATCCAGAGTGAGAGGAATGATCAGCAGAGCTGATTAGGGCAATGTCAATTCACAATTGCTATAAAATGTGAGTACAAAATAAAACTTTGGGCCACACGTGGTAGTTCATGCCTGTAATCCTAGCACTTTGGGAGGCTTAGGTGAGCAGACCACCTGAGGTCAGGAGTTCGAGACCAGCCTGACCAACATAGTAAAACCCTGTCTCTACAAAAACCACAAAAATTAGCTGAGTGTGGTGGCACACACCTGTAATCCCAGCTACTTGGAGGCTGAGACAGGAGAATCAACTGAACCTGGGAGGTGGAGGTTGCAGTGACCTGAGATAGTGTCATTGTACTCCAGCCTGGGTGACAAGAGTGAAACTCTTTCGGAAAGGAAAGGAAAGGAAAGGAAAGGAAAGGAAAAGAAAGGAAAGGAAAGGAAAGGAAAGGAAGGGAAAGGAAAGGAAAGGAAAAAGAAAAAAGAAAAGAAAAGAAAAGAAGAAAAGAAGGAAGGAAGGAAGAGAAAGAAAGAGAGAGAAAGAAAGGAAAGGAAGGAAGGAAGAAAGGAAGGGAGGAAGGAAGAAAGAAGAGAGAAAAAAGAGAGAAAGAAAGAAAGAAATTTTGGTAGTTTAAATCACTGAAATGTTAGGCTGTTAGGCTTGTTTGTTACTGCAACATAGCATGGCTTACCCTGACTGATACACTGACCTTTATATGCTTCATTCCTTTTCCTTCTTTATATTATTTGTACATATTATTACATTTGTCTGCCACTTCCCTTCATTTACTAGTAAATATTTACTTACTCAATTCTTTAAGGTTCACTGCACCCTAGGAAATTTTGCCAAAATTCTGGGACTGCCCAATTTACCTTTATTATAGGCATTTTTAAGTCCACATAAATCTTTCTCAATGCTTGCCAAAATGGCAGTTTTGCATTGTTTACTTTATTAGTATGCCTTTTTTTTGGTAATGTGTATCTTGTCTTACAGATCATAACCACTGTAAAAGGTAGATATTTTACAAAGTGCTTGGCACATAATAATCACTCAATAAATTATTTATTTAATGAATAAATAAACATCAAGACACATTTCTAAGTTTTATCATTTTCTAGACAAATTGATCTCTGAAAACATTTCATACCATATTGCATGAAAATGACCACTCCTCTTAACCTGTATCAATAGCTTGCACATTTCAGAAATAAAAAGATCTCATTGCTTATTGTTTTAATTTTAATTTCTTTCAAAGTATGAAATATTTTCATTGCTTCATTTGTCGTTTATATTTCTTGTGGCCTATTCATATTTTTTGCTCAATTTGAGTTGGGTTTAAATCACTTATAATTGAAAGGGTATTGAATAATGTAAAATACTGAAGCAATTCAGGTGGGTATCTCTTCCTTTCTGACTTTTTCCAGAACATTCTGAGTGTGAAAATCACTAAGTTGACAATATCAAAGGTATTGAGCAGCTAGTAATAAGGAAATATTTTTATTCCTAGTCCACTAATTTTCATTCTGCAGAATGTTTTTAAGAATCCCATGAGGAGACCCAGGTTAACTAATAGGACAGTATTTGGACTGTGAAGGTATTATCAAGTCACTAATACCTTAGAACTCTGATAATAACTATCTTGTCTAGCTGTCAGTTCACCAAACGAACTAAACTCAGTCATGTATACACAAACCAAAACTGCACAAATAATAGCCTAATTTCTGTTATGATACGTAGGACATGGCATAATGAGATCAATTGTAAGCTAATTGTTTTCTATTCTCTGGACCCAGATAATTCAAAGTATGAATAAACTCATTCAAAATAAATATGTTTATCTATGCTTTGTGGTTCCCACTTCTGGTCAAATGCATTCTTTTATTTTCCTATAAGGGTTTCCTCTACAAAAAGTCACAAAATAAGTTTTCTATTAAGATTTTTCATCTTTAGCCTTAAAATATAAATCCTGTTCTCTTTGTAGGAAGAGCTAATTTCAGGTGCATTCTATTGCTTAGTGAAAATGCTCTGTATTTATGTATGTGTATATATATGCACATATATATTTATATATATGTCAAAAATGTATATACACACTTCCTAATTTGATCCTGACAATCACATGAAAATTCTAGAGGGCCAGCTTTGCAATGTTGAGCTTCATTACAGTGTTGATCTCCACAAAACAAAACAACAAAACTGCTTTTTTTTGGTCTGACACTTGTGATCTTTTCCTCTAGAATTTGGTGGTGTTCAATTGATTGCTCTGTTTCAGTGAAGCAAACTGCATTTCCAGATTTAGTGTGCACCATCTGTTATAGAGGTATGTTGAAGGAATTATTAATAAATATCTTATATATGTTGTGCATTGTTTCAGAAAGCAGATACCTGCAGAGAGGACCAACACCAGTGTCTACTAGATTCACTGAGCTGTCTTGGTGTCTGAGTTTCCCACCTTGTCACAATCATGATATCCTTTGCTTCGTGTTGGGCTGGCCTACAATATATTACTGTTCTATGTACCACACACATGTGCCACAGATGGTCATTTTTAATTTCAGAACTCAACTGTAATAAATTCAGCACATTCATATTTGGCTAAGATTAAGTGCTGGGAGGGTATCACGGAAAACTCATCAGTCAAGTCCATCTCTAACTAGGCAGTGGTGATTCCATTTCTACAAAATAAATCTTTGTTATTCTCTCTCCTCTGCCTCACAACCTATTTTCTTTCTTTGCAAGGAAGATGTAAATCGAATCCACACGCTAACATTTGCTTACAAGCTGTGCAAAAGAACTCAGGGTTTTGGTATTTCGTTTAAACAGACCTTTCTGAGGGACATGTTAATAACTGTGAAAGTCAGAGTGGGTCCTGGGTTTCTTTTTGCTCTTTGTTTGGACTCTGCATTTATTTTATTTATTTTATTATATTTTTCTAAATCAAATTAAAAGGCAGCTGGATCATCAGCAGCAATTCTAGTGGAATCACTCTGTTGAGGGCATGATCTGATTTCTGTACTCAGGTCAAGAAAGAAGACAACGTCTTCAGATGGGCATGTGTTGCAAAAATATTAATACCAGATAAAATTGGACAAAACAATCATGAAGGAACCCACAGAGATTAATATGTGATTGTTAGGGATGTGAGAGAGTGAGAGAGGGTGACTAAGGACTAAATGAGGTACATACGAATAGGGTTGCTGGAAAAGATGAACTCTCAGGAACACTGAGAAGAACATTATTTAGGTTTGGAAAAGGTTTTTTCACCATGGAGTTTCTTCCACCTCCTTGCCTTGAATATAACCTGTGATTCCTCAGAGGGCACTTCTTTCCTTGTAAGCCTCTTAAAGCATTTCTTTTCTCTGGCTCTATGTGCCTCTGAGTTTGCAGGTGTGTTGGTATACGCCTTACTTCTCATTGCCACTTTGAACTTATGCTATCCTGGCATAGCACCTTCTCCATCCTCTGATATTCTCCTCTAACCAGATCTTGGTCACTTCTTTCGTTTGTCAAAGACTTGGGCAACTGGCCTATAGATTTCTTCTTCATCCCAATTCTTTATCTTCCACATATCTTTCCTTGTACTCATCCCTTCCAAGTTGCCTTAGCTGCCCCTTCCCACAGTCACTCCTTGAACTTTGTCTGGACCTTGAACTGCTCAACTTTCATGAATTCTCAGTCATACACTAAGCACAATGTAGTCTCCTTCCCAATTTTCTGTCCAACTTGAACCATGACCCACTGTCATTATGCTCTCTCTCAATAGACCCCTATCCATTCTTTCTTTCAATTCACTCATTTTTTTCTTTATTTCTCTCCATTTAAATCTTATACTCCCAAATTTATTATTGCAATAATATTCTTGCCAGTAACCCAGCTAGCACTGGCTCTTTTGTTCATATTTACATTGTAATATCTTAATTTTGACCCCATTTAATTGCCATCTTTGTGTTTACATTTGAACAAATCCACATGGCAGATATGCTATGCTATTTCATGAATTACACATTCTTGGTCACCAGTCTCAATAGTTCCATTTTCCTGGCCATTTTATTATGATCTATGGTCAATTTATTCTTTTTACTCTTCATGAAGGTCATTTCAAATAAACTCCACTCTTCTCAATGTCTAACCCCTCTTCTCCCTTAGTGTCAGATGATATCACTTCCAGTTAAGTCCTATCCCTCTAGCTGGCTTTTGTATCTTATCTTTTCCAGTCATTTTATTAACTTGGATTATTTATCCTTTTCTCCCTTAAATATTTAGCCTGGATCCTTCCCATTGTTTTTTGAATAGGCTGAACTTTCCACATGAAATATTAATTAAACAATCTACCATCCTCTAGCTACAATCCTATATCTTTCTTTTCACTGTCTGTAATTGTTAATTTTGTGTGTTAACTTGGCTAGGCTATAGTAATCAGTTGTTTGGCCAAACACTAGTCCATATGTTGCTGTAAAGATATTTTGTAGATGTGATTAACATTTACAATGAACAGACTTCATGTAAGGCAAACTACCTTCCATAATGTAGGTGGTTCTCATCCTATCAGCTGAAGATCTTAAGAATGAAGATGGAGGTTTCCCAAGGAAGAAGGAATTATTTCTCCAGACTTTAACATAGACATTCTACCTGAGTTTCTAGCCTCCAAATTCAAGACAGCCACATCAACTTCTACCTGAATTTTCAGACTGCCCACTTGCCTACGGATTTCAGACTTACCAACCTCTATGACTACGTGAGCCGATTTATTAAAAGCTCTCTATCTCTAATATTGTGTATATAGATATTATTAATATTATATTATATATAGACACACACAGAAAAGCACACACACACATACACACACACACGCCAATGTCACTTTCTCAGTGAGAACTTTCCTGACCATACCGTTTATGATTACAACCCCTTTCCCTTGTAGCACTTCCTGTGTTCCTTGTGTATAAGCAGCTGCTTATATTTATTCAGTTAGTGTCCTCTGGAATGATCACATAAGCTCCTGGAAGACAGGACTTTTTTTTTCCTTTTTTCATCGTCCTGTATCCCTGTTATCTAGAACAATTCATAAAATCATTTTATTTATGAGATGAATAAGTGAGCAAATAATGAATCTGACTTTTACAATAAAAAAATCTTTATGTAATACTTGTATGGTATGCGATAATGTATTTTAAGTAGCAGTTTGTATTACTACTGAAGTTTTATTAGATTATGTAAATTGAATCTTTAATAGTCTTCAAATCCAAACTGTATAAATGTTATATCATTTAAACTGAGAACAGATGCTATTTACTGATAAAAGTAAAATTATAGAATTACAAAATTTAAAAATGGTTATAAAATTATAAAATTAAAAAGTATGATTGGTTGACAAGTAAATTTAAAATGGCATGCTATATCATGTTTTGTTAGAGGATAGAAGCTCATTACAATATATTTTGAAATGTAGTTATATATTTATGTCATCATAAATACAATCACTTTTGTGATCTGATTTTTGGAATATTCCCTTTTTGCAACAGGAATCAGCTGGTATATTGTTCTAAAAATTGTGTTTATTTCTAAGTTATAAGAGATATATTTTCTCTTTTTAATCATAAATTTTCTAAGAGCTAAAGTTATTCTGATTTGGTCTGCAGGAATTTTATCCAGAAGAATGAAATGTCCTGATTTAGTGCTGGTCATTTTGAGAAAATTTATATAATTAGTATAATTTATGTGATCTCTCTATTATAATTGATGCTTTTTAGCAATCAAGTCCTAGACAGGATATTTCTCACCTTCCCGTGAACTCTCATGATATTTTGCTGACACTTCTAAAGCACAGCCCACAGTATACGTTAGATTTTTATTGTCTTATATCCAACACAATGTTACAGTCAACGTTGTGGGGACTGTATTAATTCCTGACATACAATAGCTACTTAGTAAGTGCTTCTTGCCTGAATGAATGAATGGATGAGCACTATCAGAATAGGTGTTTAACCATCCTGACAATAAGATTGCTATAATTTCAACTTTATATTTTCATTTTAAGCAAATGTGCTCTTCAGTGGGTTATAGAAAACATACTTCACTGTTTATCGCACTCTCCCATTCCAATAATGTTATGCTTACTTGTCTCCCTCTTGATAGTCCACCAATGATTCTGAAACCATGTGATGACTTAGATCCTTGCTATGCAATGTGTGATCCAGTGATAAGCTGCATCAGCATCCCCTACAAGCTTGCTAGAATCACGGACCCTCTCCAGACCCTACTAAATCAGACTCTGCACTTGACCAGGATCCCAAAAAGATCTATAAGATCCCAAGCACATCAATACTTGAGATACTTGAGAAGCACTGCTCTGGATCAATGATTTTCCTTTCCTTCCTTCTCCTTTCCCATCATCTTTCCCCGCTTCCTCTTTCTTTCTCAGAGCATTTTTAAAAATAAAAGTTTATAGAGAACTTGGTATATGAAACTGTTTTTTTTATTATTATTATACTTTAAGTTCTAGGGTACATGTGCATAACATGCAGGTTTGTTACATATGTATACTTGTGCCATGTTGGTGTGCTGCACCCATCAACTCGTCAGCACCCATCAACTCGTCATTTACATCAGGCATAACTCCCAATGCAATCCCTCTCCACTTCTCCCTCCCCATGATAAGCCCTAGTGTGTGATGTTCCCCTTCCCGAGTCCAGGTGATCTCATTGTTCAGTTCCCCACCTATGAGTGAGAACATGCGCTGTTTCGTTTTCTGTTCTTGCGATAGTTTGCTGAGAATGATGGTTTCCAGCTGCATCCATGTCCCTACAAAGGACACAAACTCATCCTTTTTTATGGCTGCATAGTATTCCATGTGTATATGTGCCACATTTTCTCAATCCAGTCTGTCACTGATGGACATTTGGGTTGATTCCAAGTCTCTGCTATTGTGAATAGTGCCGCAATAAACATAAGTGTGCATGTGTCTTTATAGCAGCATGATTTATAATCCTTTGGGTATATACCCAGTAATGGGATGGCTGGGTCATATGGTACTTCTATGAAACTGTTAATGTGACATTTTATTCCTACAACTTCCTGTATGAATTCAAATAAAAAATCACTTTTAAAATAATATTATAATAATACTAAGGTCATAATGGTATGTTTGATATTGGTTACTGGCTTTTATGGTTCGCAGTTATAGCATTTAATTCATTAAATGTGTCAGCATTCAATTTATTTATATTATTTGTTTTGATTAAAAAGTCAAGAAAATTCTACTCATTTGAAACCATAATTACATGTATTAACTTTTTTCTTTTTTTGTTAAACCTTGTTTTATACTGTTAAGATTAAATGAACTGAAAACCTGAAGGTGAATTATTAGGGCACTATTATTTTGTTATAAATCGCAAACAATATCTTATAATTGGTAGCATTCCTTATTGTAATTGTAAAAGTCAAACAACAAAAGGCCAAAACGTATCATATAAAGGTAATGCAGTAATATGCAATTATTAAAATATGAGGGACTGCTATATGTGAACTTATTATTAAACAACTGCTTTGACAGAAGCTTCCTTTGAGTGATAAATGTAAGCCTTTACTGAGGCTTGAATATAAGATACAGGAGCTAGTGCTGTAGCCCCTTGATCTTCAAATATTGTCTGGGTGTAACAACATCAGTATTGCCTGGGAACTAGTCAGAAATGCAGAATCTCAGGCTCTCCCTGGAGAACACTGAATCAGAATCACTGAGAGTGGGGCCCAGAAATCAGTGTTAACAAGTCATCTCTGAGATCTGATGCAGTTCCAATTGAGGGGGTGCTGGGGTACAAGTCCATACACTTGGACATTGTAACTATATAAAATATAGGCCAGAGGTGACATAAAGGCCAGTTCAGAAGCCCTAGGGTAGTCCAAGTCTTAATTAATGATTCATTTATAAGCATTTTAAATATTTATAGATAGAAGGTAGAAGGAGATGCATTTAAATTTCATGTAAAAGAAATTCTTGAATGCAAACGATTATTCCAATATATCCACTTTATAGTATAAATTAAATATTTGTTTTGATTTTATAGAAATGTTTTACAAACAGATAATTATATTTCAAACAGAAATGTGGATTAAAATGTCTGGAAGTCCTGAGATAAAATCCCACCTCTACTGTGTAGTTGGTCACAATTTGCTGGGACAGAAAGGAAGAAAGAGACAGTTAAGACTCTGGGGTCTCTGGAAACTAGGCAAATGGTATTAGATAAGAAGAAAAAACCTCTGGCTAAGAATGTGGAGAGATAGGGAGCTTCTAGGCTGAGGCAGGGAGGAATTACACACTTAGGAACTATAAGCCCATTGGTATGGATGTAGGGTTTTGCAGTCTGATGGGCAAAAAAATGTCATCTTCTTCTCTTTTGATTTTTAAACACTTTATTAAGATTTAATTCACTGCCGGGCATGTTAGCGCATGCCTGTAATCCCAGCACTTTGGGAGGTCGAAGCTGGCAGATCACTTGAGGTCAGGAGTTCAAGACCAGCCTGGCCAATGTGGCGAAACCCCATCTCTACTCAAAAACAAATATTAGCTGGGCATGGCTGCAGATGCCTGTAATTGCAGCTACTTGGGAGGCTGAGGCAGGAAAATCACATGAACCCAGGAGGTGGAGGTTGCAATGAGCTGAGATCGTGCCACTGCACTCCAGCCTGAGTGACAGAGTGAGACTTGGTCTCAAAAATAATAAACAAGAAAATGCTGAGAGATTTTTTTGTCTCCACCAGGCCTGCCTTACAAGAGCTTCTGAAGGAAGTAGTAAGTATGAAAAGGAAAAATCATTACCAGCCACTGCAAAAACATGCCAACATGTAAAGATCACTGATGCTAGGAAGAAACTGCATTAACTAACAGGCAAAATAACCAGCTAACATCATAATGACAAGATCAAATTCACACATAACAATATTAACCTTAAATGTAAATGGGTTAAATGCCCCAATTAAAAGACACAGACTGGTAAATTGCATAAAGAGTCAAGACCCATCAGTGTGCTGTATTCAGGAGACCCATCTCACCTGCAAAGACACATATAGGCTCAAAATAAAGGGATGGAGGAATATTTGCCAATACAATGGAAAGAAAAAAAAAAAGCAGGGGTTGCTTGCAATCCTAGTCTCTGACAAAACAGACTTTAAACCAACAAAGATAAAAAGAGACAAAGGATATTACATAATGGTAAATGGATCAATGCAACAAGAAGAGATAACTATCCTAAATATATATGCCCTCAATACAGGAGCACCCAGACTCATAAAGCAAATTCTTAGAGACCTACAAAGAGACTTAGACTCCCACACAATAATAATGGGAGACTTTAACACCCCACTGTCAATATTAGACAGATCATTAAGACAGAAAATTAACAAGGATATTCAGGACTTCAACTCAGTTCTAGACCAAGCAGACCTAATAGACATCTACAGAACTCTCCACCCCAAGTCAACAGAATATACATTCCTCTCAGCACCATGTCACACTTATTCTAAAATTGACCACATAATTAGAAATAAAACACTCCTCAGCAAATTATAACAAACAGTCTCTCAGACTACAGTGCAATCAAATTACAACTCAGGATTAAGAAACTCACTCAAAACAGCACAACTACATGGAAACTGAACAAACTGCTCCTGAATGACTACTGGGTAAATAATGAAATTAAGGAAGAAATAAAGAAGTTCTTTGAAACCGATGAGAACAAAGACACAATGTACTAGAATCTCTGGGACACAGCTAAAGTAGTGTTTAGAGAGAAATTTATTCCACTAAATGTCTACAGGAGAAAGCAGGAAAGATCTAAAATTGACACCCTAACAACACAATTAAAATAATTAGAGAAGCAAGAGCAAACAAATTCAATAGCTAGCAGAATACAAGAAATAACTAAGATCATAGTGGAACTGAAGGAGTTAGAGAAATGAAAAACCCTTCAAAAAAATCAATGAATTCATGAGCTGGTTTTTTTTTTTTTTTTTTTTTTTTTTTTTTTTTTTTTTTTTTTTAAAGATTAACAAAATAGACCACTAGCCAGACTAAGAAAAAAGAAAAGAGAGAAGAATCAAATAGACACAATAAAAAAATGTTAAAGGGGATATCACCACTGATCCCACAGAAATACACACTACCATCAGATAATACTATAAACATCTCTGTGCAAATAAACTAGAAAATCTAGAAGAAATGGATAAATTCCTGGAAACATACACCCTCCCAAGCCTAAATCAGGAAGAAGTCGAATCCCTGAATAGAACAATGTCAAGTTCTGAAATTGAGGCCGTAATTAATAGTCTACCAATGGAAAAAAAAAAAAAAAGCCCAGGACCAGACAGATTCACAGCTGAATTCTACCACAGGTACAAAGAAGAGCTGGTACTATTCCTTCTAAAACTATTCCAAACAATAGAAAAAGAAGGACTCCTCCCTACCTCATTTTATGACGCCAGCATCATCCTGATACCAAAATCTGGCAGAGACACAACAAAAAAAGAAAATTTTGGGCCAATATCCGTGATGAACATTGATGTCAAAATCCTCAATAAAATACTGGCAAACTGAATCCAGCAACACATCAAAAAGCTTATCCACCTTGATCAAGTCAGCTTCATCACTGGGATGCAAGGCTGATTCAACATATGCAAATCAATAAACATAATTCATCATATAAACAGAACCAATGACACAAACCACATGATTATCTCAATAGATGCAGAAAAGGCCTTTGATAAAAATCAACACCCCTGAATGCTAAAAACTCAATAAACTAGGTATTGATGGAACATATCTCAAAATAATAAGAGTTATTTATGACAAACCCACAGCCAATATCATACTGAATAGGCAAAAGCTGGAAGCATTCCCTTTGAAAACTGGCACAAGACAAGGATGCCCTCTCTCACCACTCTTATTCAACATAGTATTGGAAATTCTGGCCAGGGCAATCAGGCAAGAGAAATAAATAAAAGATATTCAAATAAGAAGAGAGGAAGTCAAATTGTCTCATTTGCAGATGACATGATTGTATATTTAGAAAACTCCATCGTCTCAGCTCCAAATCTCCTTAAGCAAATAAGCAACTTCAGCAAAGTCTCAGGATACAAAATCAATGTGCAAAAGTCATAAGCATTCCAATACACCAATAACAGGCAAACAATCAGATCATGAGTGAACTCCCATTCACACTTGCTACAAAGAAAATAAAATACCTAGGAATACAACTTACAAGGGATGTGAAGGACCTCTTTAAGGAGAACTACAAACCACTGCTCAAGGAAATAAGAGAGGACACAAACAAATGGAAAAGCATTCCATGCTCTCATGGATAGGAAGAATCAATATTGTGAAAATGGCCATACCACCCAAAGTAATTTATAGATTCAATGATATCCCCATCAAGCTACCATTGAGTTTCTTCACATAATTAGAAAAAGCTGCTTTAAATTTCATATGGAACTAAAAAAGAGCCCGTATAGCCAAGATAATCCTAAGCAAAAAGAACAAAGCTGGAGGCATCACACTACTACAAGTATGTGTGACTTGTAGCTATACTACAAGGCTACAGTAATCAAAACAACACAGTACTGGTTCTAAAACAGATATATAGACCAATGGAATGAACAGAGGCCTCAGAAATAATGCCACACATCTACAACCATCTGATCTTTGACAAGCCTGAGAAAAACAAGCAATGGGGAAAGGACTCCCTAGTTAATAAGTGGTGTTGGGAAAACTGGCTAGCCATACGCAGAAAACTGAAAATGGACCCCTTCTTTACACCTTATACAAAAATTAACTCAAGATGGATTAAAGACTTAAATGTAAGACCTTAAACCATAAAAACCCTAGAAGAAAACCTAGGCAATACCATTTAGGACATAGGCATGGGCAAAGACTTCATGACTAAAACACCAAAAACAATGGCAACAAAAGCCAAAATTGACAAATGGGATCTAATTAAACTAAAGAGCTTCTCCACGCAAAAGGAACTATCATCAGAGTGAACACGCAACCTACAGAATGGGAGAGAATTTTTGCAATCTATCCATTTGACAAAGGGCTAATATCCAGAATCTATAAAGAACTTAAACAAATTTACAAGAAAAAAAAACAAAAAACAAGAAATCTCATCAAAAATGGGCAAAGTATATGAACAGACACTTCTCAAAAGAAGACATTTATGTGGTCAACAAACGTATGAAAAAAAGCTCATCATCACTGGTCATTAGAGAAATGCAATTCAAAACCACAATGAGATACCATTTCAGGCCAATTAGAATGGTGATCATTAAAAAGTCAGGAAACAACAGATGCTGGAGAGGATGTGAAGAAATAGAAAGCTTTTACACTGTTGGTGGGGGTGTAAATTAGTTCAACCATTGTGGAAGACAATGTGGCAATTCCTCAAGGATCTAGGACCAGAAATATCATTTGACCCAGCAATCCCATTACTGGGTATATAACCAAAGGATTATAAATCATTCTACTATAAAGACACATGCACACCTATGTTTATTGCAGCACTGCTCACAATCGTAAAGGCTTGGAACCAACCCAAATGCCCATCAATGATAGACCAGATAAAGAAAGTGTGACACATATAGATCACGGAATACTATGAAGCCATAAAAAAGGATGAGTTCATGTCCTTTGCAGGGACATTGATGAAGCTGGAAACCATCATTCTCCACAAAGTAATACAGGAACAGAAAACCAAACACTGCATGTTCTCACTCATAAGTGGGAGTTGAACAATGAGAACATGTGGACACAGGGAGAGGAACATCACACACTGGGGCCTGCTGCCAAGTCTGTCCCACAGACTCTGGCCAAGGAACAGATGACAGTAGTACTCAGACACAGGTGATTGTGAAAGGGTGGGCTAGGGGACTGCCGGCACTGGTGGCCGAAGACAGTTAGCAGTCCCCCTAAGCCAGTGATGTTCACATTTATTTAGTACAGATTTAATGACAAAGGCTTGGAACAAACACAATTTGTGGGTAATTAACATTGTTGACCCCCTGAGTAGAGAGCAATCTTGCATGTGAATGATCAAAGGTTGATTTCTGGAGACAGAAGTAAACAAATTTATCCAGATCAGTTCCTTTACATTCCCTTGTTATCTTGCCTTTGCTCTCAGGCTCCAGATAAGAGAATTTGACTGCCTTCAGCCATAATTTCCTTCTAAAGCTTTTGCAAAACCTCCTGGCCTTTCAAGAAGGTTTGCATCTTTCCTGTAATTTCTCCCACCACCCTGACCAATCTCCTTCAGTGACCTGTTGGTGGGTGGGGTACTAGGGGAGGGATAACATTAGGAGAAATACCTAATGCAGATGACGGATTGATGGGTACAGCAAACCACCATGGCACATGTATACCTATGTAACAAGCCTGCACATTCTGCACATGTATCCCAGAACTTAAAGTATAATAATAATAATAATAATAATAATAATAATAGTAAATGAGATCCTGTCATTTGCAATAACATGGATGGAACTGGAGCTCATTATGCTAAGTGAAATAAGCCAGGCACAGAAAGACGAACATCACATGTTCTCACTTATTTGTGGGATCTAAAATCAAAATAATTGAACTAATGGACATAGAGAGCAGAAGGATGGTTACCAGAGACTGGGAAAAGTAGAGGGAGGTTGGGGTTCCAGGAAGGAGATGGGGATGGTTAATCAGGTACAAAAAAATCATTAGAAAGAATGAATAAGACCTAGTATTTGATAGCACAATAGAGTGACTATAGTTAACTATTATTTAATTGTACATTTAAAAATAACTAAAAGAGTATAATTGCATTGTTTGTAACACACAAGATAAATACTTCAGGGAATTGATACCTCATTTTACATGATGTGATTATTACACATTGCACACCTGTATGGAAACATCTCATGTTCCCCATAAATATATACACCTAGAATGAACCCACAAAAATAAAAAAACGTTTAAAAAGTTTTTTAAAGTTATATTTTATTTTTGTTTAGCATATAAAAATTGTACAAAATTTTGGGGGCAATGTGATGTTCTGATACATGTATATATTGGGTATTAATCAAATCAGGGTAATTCATTATGGTTTTTATTGGTGTTTCCTTAACAACTAATGTTGTTTTCATGTGCTTATTGCCATTTGTATGCCTTCTTTGGAGAAATACCAGGCACATCTTTTGTGTTTTTGTTATTGAGTTGTAATAGATTTTGTATATTCTCAGTACATGTCCTTTATCTTCTATGTGATTTGCCTTGATGAAGTATGATTTACCTATTTTTGTTCCTTTTTTTCTCTTGTACTTATGGTGTTATATCTAAGAAGACTTTGCCTAACAATGTCAAAAAAATTTTACTTCTATATTTTCTTCTAAGGGTCTCATAGTTTTAGCTCTTATATTTAGTTCTAGGATTTATTTTTTGCTAACTTTTATTCATGAATTTTCTTTTGTACTCCTATCAAAAATCAATTGACCATAAACGTAAGGATTTTATTTCTGGACTCTGAATACTAAGCCATTAGTTGATATGTTTATTTTTATGCCAATACCATGCTGTATTATTTTTGTAGTTTTGTAGTAAGTTTAGAATCAGCAACTCTCACATTTTTCTTCTTTTCAAAACTGCTTTGACTATGCTGGAATCATTGGATTTTCATAAGAATTTTAGGATCCATTTTTCAATTTCTGATGGAAAGCCACCTAGATTTTGTTTATTTGCATTAAGTCTATAGATCTGCTACATTTTCTTATATGATTGTAAGTAGCCTCTGTATGTCAGTGAATCCCAAATCTCTGCACTTAATCTGTATATATCTTAGGAATTCTAGACCTGTATATATGACTGACTACTTGGCTAGGTTTGAAGCACCTCAAACTTACCGTGCTTTACTCTTGATGTTTTTCCTCATCACCTGGACCTCCTCTAGCTTTCTCCCTCCCAGTCAATGGCACTCCTGTTTATCTAGTGGATTATGCCTGTGTATTAGTGCAAATTGCCTTGGCTGTGGATGATTTAGACATAAAAAGTTTCTTTTTTCTCATGGAAATAAAGGCTAGAGGTATGCAGGCCTGGGATTATATGGTCCAAGTTGACAACTAAAGTTACAATTTCACATTTTGTTTCTAGATAGAAGGGTTTAGAAAAAAAAGAGTAAGGTCTTGATGCCATCCTTTAAAGGAAACACGTCAGAAGGCCCCAACACTTCCACTTATATTTTATTGGTCAGTGGTTAGCAAGATGCATGACGATATATAGCTGAAAGTGAGACAGAAACACGTAGATCTTATCTGGATCTCTCAGCACATAAAATAAATTTCAGGTTCTATTGTTAAGAAGGAAGGGAGAAGGTGAATATTGGGATAGGAAATCAGTGGACTCTACCACTGCTGACATTTTTACAATCAACCTGTAAAAATCTTTTCCTTTTTTTCCCTTTTCATCCAAACTGTCAATAAATCATGTTCAGTTTACTTTTCAATACTATATTAAATAAGTTCACCTTTGATCTCCAATGCCCTTATATTCAAGCTATCATCATGTTTGCTGGCAGCAACAACTGGCTATTCTCTATTTCTGCTCTTTGCCCCCTATATTCCCCAAATACCTGTCACAGGAACATTTTACAAAATGTAAATCTGATAATGTTGTTTCCTAGCTTAAGACTTCCCTGCGGTTCTCATTGCTCTTAGCATCTTTGGAGTTACCTAGGAGGCCTTGCATGGATTGGACCCTACCTGTATCTCCAGGCTTAACTCATACCATGTACTGTTCGCATTCTCTGATTCAGCCACATGGACTTTTCTCAGTTCCTCACACACATTGTGCTTCCTGCTACAGGGTCCTTGCACATACCATTGCTTCTGTTAGAATGCATTTTCCTCCTCTGTCTGACTACTTAAAATTTATGCCTTTTATCCTTCTGATCTCTCTTATGAGGTCAAATTCTCCTATTATAAACTCCCACAGCTTATCTTCTGTGAAATATATAGCACTGTGGTCATCTTACATTTACATGATGATTTTCTATTTGTTCGTCAGTAAGCTCCCTAAAGGCAGACATGATGTCTTTATTTACTCTGTTCTTAAAATAACATTTGATATTTGGTATCATAAATAAATATTGGTTCAATGAATGAATGAAATAATGAATTGAAGAGATCATGGAGAAAACAGAATCATAGTTTCAGAAATATAAAACTAGGAATAATATATTGATGTTATACAAACTAACTTTGTTGAAAGTAAAAGAACATTATTATACACAGAAATGCCCTACAACGTAAAAAAAAATTTGTTCCATGATGAGCTCTCAGGAGATCCTGAGAACATGTGTCTACCTTGGATCTTGATAGTGGCAACTTATCTTGTGAATTAATTAAGTCATTCACCAAATAGTTGTTGAGAACCTAATGTACCCCCTGTCACTTGCTAGTTGTATGAACTTGGTAAGGCAGTAAGTTTTCGGGTTCAATTTCCTCATTTCCTCATACAATAATAATTGATTTCCCAGGACTCTTTTCAGACAGTTTGCTAAAGTCTACACCTGATATTTTTGTTTCATGACTCTCCTCATCTGTTCATTAATCTACTGGTAATAAATGATTTGCCTTTGAGGTTTACATCTTTCTGATTTAAACAGTTATCAATGAGTGGATTCTTTCTTCATATGGGTAATTTGCTGCCACCCTAATGAGCTGTGCTAGGTGTTTGACAAAATACAGCACTGAACAAATTGGAGCTGGTTTCTGATATCATGAAAGTCATAGTATAGTGGAAATGCAGGAAGGTGTAAAAGAATCACAACATAATTAAATGCTAAATTGGAACAGGCATTGTGAGGGTCAAGTTAGGGAATATGCTGTGAACGTGTAGGAGACTAGTGTAGGTGTGGATCTGAGGCAATTTCTCCAGGAAAGTAATATTCTAGCAAAGACCTGGAGGATAAATAAAGAGTTGGACAAAGAATGGGAGAAAACACACTCTAGGCAGGACTGTGAAGATTCCCAGGTAGATGAAAGCTTGTGGTGACTTTCCAGAAGATTGGGGAGGCTGTCACGAGCTGAGACTACTAAGAATATTTATTATGTCTCATCTCAATCCCACTTTTCATGTGACATACTTTCCAGATTCCATTCAATTGGATTCCTTCAATATTCCTTCTAAACAGGCCCCAAGGATTTGATACAGTTCCTCTGCAGTGCTATGATAAATGCAAAAAAAACCCTGAAATATTGTTTTAGTCAGTTCAGGTTCCTATAACAAAGTATCATAGACCATGTGGCTTATAAACAACAGAAATTTATTTCTCACAGTTCTGGAGTTCTTAGAAGCCCAAGATCTGGATGGCAGCATGGTCAAGTTTTGGTGAGGGCCCCTTGCAAGTTGCAGACTGCCTACTTGCTGTTATAGTCTCACATGGTGGAAAGAGAATGAGAGAGCTCTTTGGGGTCTCTGTCATAAGGGCACCAATCCCATTAATGACGGCTCTACTCTTATGACCTAATCATCCAACAAGTGCCCCACCTTCTAATACCATCATATTGGTGATTAGGATTTCATCATGTGAACTTTGTGGGGCAAAAACATTCAGTCGATTGCAGACATTTTTCCTTTTTGCCTAGTAAAGTTAAATTTCCATTAATGTAATCTGAGTGAACATTTACATTTTTAACAACTCCATCACTGTCGTGCTTGTGGCCAATTAAGTCCTCAGAGTCTTTATCAAGTAAATGAGTGTTAGAGCAGTTATGTACTTTCAATTAATGTTTGAGCCTAAGAGAATTTTAAACGTATCATTGCTATTCTCAAATTTTTTTAATTTCTTGTAGCATTTTGTTTTTGAGATAATTCTTAATCTATTGCATTCTGCTTTGTTCATCACTGATATCAATAGATACTGCACACTTGGTACATATTATGCCTAATTACATACATTTTGTTCCGGAGAAATAATATACATGAAGAAAAGTAAGTAATAAAATGATGGCAAGTATGTTAATGGGAAGAAAAAATCTGCTGCATGTAACTTTCTAAGTCAGGTGTGGTTGTAAGGTGAAAGATAGGCTTTTATTTACAGTGAATTAATGAACAGATAAAGAGGGCCATGAAACAAAACATAGAAAAACCAAATGATGTGGTGATTTTTTATCATAGCAATGACAACAGATGGGCTGAAAACTGTCCTGAGGTATCAGCCATCTTCATTTGAAGTGTTTCATGGTTATTTGAAAGCCAAAACTAACCTGACCGCAGTATTGTATATAAGAGAGTGTGTGTACGTATATGTGTATTTCTTCAAACAAAAGAAGGGAGTTAAAGACTTTTACCCAGAGCTTTTCATAGTTAAGTGTTTAAACAGTGAAGTGTTTCTAGGGAGTCTGGGTGCACCATACTTTATATTTGGAGAATTCCCACCAAGATGATTTGTGAGTAAGTGTAGTGTTCACATGTAACACTGGAAAGATCAACATCCACGAGCTTGTTTGCAGTCTGGACAATGCTAGGCACTTGTCACAATCTTGGCCCCAAATGTGATTTCTGGGAGGCACATTTTTAGGAGACATCATTGAGTTTTTCCATTGTGCCTGGACCAATGTCTGCACCACAGAGTCAGAGCCTGGAAGATCCCTGTTTCAACCAGTGAATCCATTTTTTCCACTGCAGTGAGGCTACATCTAACTGGTAAACCAAAGACAGATGAGAACCATGCCTTTTCTGAGAGTTCTCTGGAGAACATTTCACAAACTCAACCGGCCATTCATTCTTGTGTCAAGTGAGTCCTGCTTGTTAATAAATTCTTCCTTGTGTTTAACCTCTGAAAGTCTGCAACTTAGCGAGGTTTCACTATTTTGTCAAGTAGAGATGAGAAAAAATTTGGTAACCATATAATCAGGGCCATTAAGTCCGTTTCACCTTTGTCCTCCCTGGTTTTCAAAATAAGTTCAGGTCCTTTCACTTTCTCTGATTGTCATATATCTATGTTTATCATTTCTCAGTGGTCTGGAACATTCTCACATTTTTTGCTTACTGCTGGGAAACTTACGTTTCCTTTACTCACATGCTAATGTTCTTTCTTGTTCACCTCAATTAGTTCCCCTTTACATCTCTAGTGCACCTAGCATTTCTAGAATGCAAAATTTAGACAAGTAAGCGTTCATAGTAATATTGTTATTTGGCGGAAAGTGATAGTTCTTAGGAGAAAAGTAAATTGTTTTACTATGTTAAAGCCTTGAGAGTGAGAATCAAACTGTGATGGGTTTCCCATACCTCTGAGGCAAGGGTATTCTACCCTATCATTCTCTAGGCAGGAGTATGAACCAAGGTGAATTTGTACATGTTCCTGGTCTTGGTTCAGGGCTTTTGGTGATGCAAACACTAATCATCATGGCCATCCAATGCCAGTTGCAGTGAGGGATTGCTGGTTTCAACTTGTGCTCTGTAAGTGCATCTTACAATAAAGAACACTCCTCACCTTCTTAAACATGCACTCTGTATCTTTATTTATAATATTAACAGGACCAACCTTATTGGGAGCTTATAATGTGCAATGCATTTTGCTAAAAGCCTTACATAGATTACATAATTTAATTCTCTCAACAGTGCTACTGTGTCCGGAATTGGTGGGTTCTTTCTCTCGCTGACTTCAAGAATGAAGCTGTGGACCCTTGCGGTGAGCGTTACACTTTTTAAAGATGGTATGTACGGAGTTGGTTCCTTCAGATGTTCAGATGTGTCTTCACCTTTTTCCTTCTGTTGGGTTCGTGGTCTCGCTGACAGGAGTGAAGCTGCAGACCTTCGCAGTGAGTGTTACAGCTCTTAAAGGCACCGTGGACCCAAAGACAGAGCAGCAGCAAGATTTACTGCAAAGAGCAAAACAACAGACCGGAACCCAGCTGGCTGCTGCTGACTGACTCAGGTAGCCTGCTTTTATTCCTTTATCGGGCCCCACTCGCATCCTGCTGATTGACCCATTTTACAGAGAGCTGATTGGTCCGTTTTGACACAGTGCTGATTGGTGCATTTACAATCCCTCAGCCAGACATAAAAGTTCTCCAAGTTCCCACTAGGTTAGCTAGTTACAGAATACTGATTGATGTGTTTACAAACCTTGAGCTAGACACAGAGTGCTGATAGGTGTTTTTACAAACCTTGAGCTAGACACAGAGTGCTGACTGGTGTATCTACAATCCCTCAGCCAGACATAAAAGTTCTCCAAGTTCCCACTAGGTTAGCTAGTTACAGAATACTGATTGGTGTGTTTACAAACCTTGAGCTAGACACAGAGTGCTGATAGGTGTTTTTACAAACCTTGAGCTAGACACAGAGTGCTGACTGGTGTATCTACAATCCCTCAGCCAGACATAAAAGTTCTCCAAGTTCCCACTAGGTTAGCTAGTTACAGAATACTGATTGGTGTGTTTACAAACCTTGAGCTAGACACAGAGTGCTGATAGGTGTTTTTACAAACCTTGAGCTAGACACAGAGTGCTGACTGGTGTATCTGCAATCCCTCAGCCAGACATAAAAGCTCTCCAAGTCCCCACCATACTCAGGAGCCCAGCTGGCTTCACTCAGTGGCTCCTGCACAGGTCGGCAGGGGGAGCTAACTGCCAGTCCCGCGCTGGCGCCCTGCACTTGCACTCCTCAGCCCCTAGGCGGTCGAGGGGACCCAGCGCCGCATAGCAGGGGGCGGCGCTTGTCTGGGAGGCTCGGGCTGCGTGGGAGCCCACCGCCGGTTAGGGGGTGGTTTGGGCATGGCGGGCCGGCACTGCTGGAGGACCTGGCACACCCACCGCAGCTGCTGGCGCGGGTGCTAAGCCCCTCACTGCCCTGGGCCGGTGGCGCCCGCCAGCCGCTCGGAGTGCAGGGCCCGCGGAGCCCGCGACCGCGCCTGCCGGAACTCGCGCTGGCCTGTGGACGCCATGCGCAGCCGCGGTTCCCTCCCGCGCCTCTCTGTCCACACCTCCCCGCAAGCAGAGAGAGCTGGCTCCCGCCGCCGCCTGCCCAGAGAGGGGCTCCCACAGTGCCATGGCGGGCTGCAGGGCTCCTCAAGCAAGGCCAGAGTGGGCGCCGAGGCCCAGGAGGCACCCAGAGTGAGGGCTGCTAGCCATTGTCACCTCTCACTACCAGGTGAGTACTCTTTTCCCATACATTTTACTCATGAGAAAATTAAGATGTAGAAGTTTAGGTAACTTTCCCAAGGTCAACATCTGAAAACTGGCAAAGCTGAGCTTTGAGTTCATGGCTTTTTTATCCACAGCGATGAATGTAAACACTTGTCTTCTTTTTTCTTTTTTTTTTAAAATTTATTATTATACTTTAAGTTCTAGGGTACATGTGCACAACGTGCAGGTTTGTTACATATGTATACTTGTGCCATGTTGGTGTGCTGTACCCATCAACTCGTCAGCACCCATCAACTCGTCATTTACATCAGGTATAACTCCCAATGCAATCCCTCCCCCCTCCCCGCTCCCCATGATAGGCCCTGGTGTGTGATGTTCCCCTTCCTGAGTCCAAGTGATCTCATTGTTCAGTTCCCACCTATGAGTGAGAACATGCGGTGTTTGGTTTTCTGTTCTTGTGATAGTTTGCTAAGAATGATGGTTTCCAGCTGCATCCATGTCCCTACAAAGGACACAAACTCATCCTTTTTTTATGGCTGCATAGTATTCCATGGTGTATATGTGCCGCATTTTCTTAATCCAGTCTGTCACTGATGGACATTTGGGTTGATTCCAAGTCTTTGCTATTGTGAATAGTGCCACAATAAACATATGTGTGCATGTGTCTTTATAGCAGCATGATTTATAATCCTTTGGGTATATACCCAGTAATGGGATGGCTGGGTCATATGGTACATCTAGTTCTAGATCTTTGAGGAATCACCATACTGTTTTCCATAATGGATGAACTAGTTTACAATCCCACCAACAGTGTAAAAGTGTTCCTATTTCTCCACATCCTCTCCAGCACCTGTTGTTTCCTGACTTTTTAATGATCGCCATTCTAACTGGTGTGAGATGGTATCTCATTGTGGTTTTGATTTGCATTTCTCTGATGGCCAGTGATGATGAGCATTTTTTCATGTGTCTGTTGGCTGTATGAATGTCTTCTTTTGAGAAATGTCTGTTCATATCTTTTGCCCACTTTTTGATGGGGATGTTTGTTTTTTTCTTGTAAATTTGTTTGAGTTCTTTGTAGGTTCTGGATATTAGCCCTTTGTCAGATGAGTAGATTGCAAAAATTTTCTCCCATTCTGTAGGTTGCCTGTTCACTCTGATGGTAGTTTCTTTTGCTGTGCAGAAGCTCTTTAGTTTAATTAGATCCCATTTGTCAATTTTGGCTTTTGCTGCTGTTGCTTTTGGTGTTTTAGACATGACGTGTTTGCCCATGCCTATGTCCTGAATGGTATTACCTAGGTTTTCTTCTAGGGTTTTTATGGTATTAGGTCTAACATTTAAGTCTCTAATCCATCTTGAATTAATTTTCGTATAAGGAGTAAGGAAAGGATCCAGTTTCAGCTTTCTACTTATGGCTAGCCAATTTTCCCAGCACCATTTATTAAATAGGGAATCCTTTCCCCATTTCTTGTTTCTCTCAGGTTTGTCAAAGATCAGATGGCTGTAGATGTGTGGTATTATTTCTGAGGACTCTGTTCTGTTCCATTGGTCTATATCTCTGTTTTGGTACCAGTACCATGCTGTTTTGGTTACTGTAGCCTTGAGTATAGTTTGAAGTCAGGTAGCGTGATGCCTCCAGCTTTGTTCTTTTGACTAAGGATTGTCTTGGAGATGCGGGCTCTTTTTTGGTTCCATATGAACTTTAAAGCAGTTTTTTCCAATTCTGTGAAGAAAGTCATTGGTAGCTTGATGGGGATGGCATTGAATCTATAAATAACCTTGGGCAGTATGGCCATTTTCACAATATTGATTCTTCCTATCCATGAGCATGCTATGTTCTTCCATTTGTTTGTGTCCTCTTTTATTTCACTGAGCAGTGGTTTGTAGTTCTCCTTGAAGAGGTCCTTTACATCCTTTGTAAGTTGGATTCCTAGATACTTTATTCTCTTTGAAGTGATTGTGAATGGAAGTTCATTCCTGATTTGGCTCTCTGTTTGTCTGTTACTGGTGTATAAGAATGCTTGTGATTTTTGCACATTAATTTTGTATCCTGAGACTTTGCTGAAGTTGCTTATCAGCTTAAGGAGATTTTGGGCTGAGACAATGGGGTTTTCTAAATATACAATCATGTCATCTGCAAAGAGGGACAATTTGACTTCTTCTTTTCCTAACTGAATACCCTTGATTTCTTTCTCTTGCCTGATTGCCCTAGCCAGAACTTCCAACACTATGTTGAATAGGAGTAGTGAGAGAGGGCATCCCTGTCTTGTGCCAGTTTTCAAAGGGAATTTTTCCAGTTTTTGCCCAGTCAGTATGATATTGGCTGTGGGTTTGTCATAAATAGCTCTTATTATTTTGAGGTATGTTCCATCAGTACCAAATTTATTGAGCGTTTTTAGCATGAAGGGCTGTTGAATTTTGTCAAAAGCCTTTTCTGCATCTATTGAGATAATCATGTGGTTCTTGTCTTTGGTTCTGTTTATATGCTGGATTATGTTTATTGATTTGCGAATGTTGAACCAGCCTTGCATCCCAGGGATGAAGCCCACTTGATCATGGTGGATAAGCTTTTTGATGTGCTGCTGAATCCGGTTTGCCAGTATTTTATTGAGGATTTTTGCATCGATGTTCATCAGGGATATTGGTCTAAAATTCTCTTTTTTTGTTGTGTCTCTGCCAGGCTTTGGTATCAGGATGATGTTGGCCTCATAAAATGAGTTAGGGAGGATTCCCTCTTTTTCTATTGATTGGAATAGTTTCAGAAGGAATGGTACCAGCTCCTCCTTGTACCTCTGGTAGAATTCAGCTGTGAATCCATCTGGTCCTGGACTTTTTTTGGTTGGTAGGCTATTAATTATTGCCTCAATTTCAGAGCCTGCTATTGGTCTATTCAGGGATTCAACTTCTTCCTGGTTTAGTCTTGGAAGAGTGTAAGCGTCCAGGAAATTATCCATTTCTTCTAGATTTTCTAGTTTATTTGCGTAGAGGTGTTTATAGTATTCTCTGATGGTAGTTTGTATTTCTGTGGGGTCGGTGGTGATATCCCCGTTATCATTTTTTATTACGTCTATTTGATTCTTCTCTCTTTTCTACTTTATTAGTCTTGCTAGCGGTCTGTCAATTTTGTTGATCTTTTCAAAAAACCAACTCCTGGATTCATTGATTTTTTGGAGGGTTTTTTGTGTCTCTATCTCCTTCAGTTCTGCTCTGATCTTAGTTATTTCTTGCCTTCTGCTAGCTTTCGAATGTGTTTGCTCTTGCTTCTCTAGTTCTTTTAATTGTGATGTTAGAGTGTCAATTTTAGATCTTTCCTGCTTTCTCTTGTGGGCATTTACTGCTATAAATTTCCCTCTACACACTGCTTTAAATGTGTCCCAGAGATTCTGGTATGTTGTATCTTTGTTCTCATTGGTTTCAAAGAACATCTTTATTTCTGCCTTCATTTCGTTACGTACCCAGTAGTCATTCAGGAGCAGGTTGTTCAGTTTCCATGTAGTTGAGCGGTTTTGATTGAGTTTCTTAGTCCTGAGTTCTAGTTTGATTGCACTGTGGTCTGAGAGACAGTTTGTTATAATTTCTGTTCTTGTACATTTGCTGAGGAGTGCTTTACTTCCAATTACGTGGTCAATTTTGGAATAAGTGCGATGTGGTGCTGAGAAGAATGTATATTCTGTTGATTTGGGGTGGAGAGTTCTATAGATGTCTATTAGGTCTGCTTGCTGCAGAGATGAGTTCAATTCCTGGATATCCTTGTTAACTTTCTGTCTCGTTGATCTGTCTAATGTTGACAGTGGAGTGTTGAAGTCTCCCATTATTATTGTATGGGAGTCTAAGTCTCTTTGTAAGTCTCTAAGGACTTGCTTTATGAATCTGAGTGCTCCTGTATTGGGTGCATATATATTTAGGATAGTTAGCTCTTCCTGTTGAATTGATCCCTTTACCATTATGTAATGGCCTTCTTTGTCTCTTTTGATCTTTGATGGTTTGAAGTCTGTTTTATCAGAGACTAGTATTGCAACTCCTGCTTTTTTTTGTTCTCCATTTGCTTGGTAAGTCTTCCTCCATCCCTTTATTTTGAGCCTATGTATGTCTCTGCATGTCAGATGGGTCTCCTGAATACAGCAGACTGATGGGTCTTGACTCTTTATCCAGTTTGCCAGTCTGTGTCTTTTAATTGGAGCATTTAGTCCATTTACATTTAAGGTTAATATTGTTATGTGTGAACTTGATCCTGCCATTATGATATTAACTGGTTATTTTGCTCGTTAGTTGATGCAGTTTCTTCCTAGCCTCGATGGTCTTTACATTTTGGCATGTTTTTGCAATGGCTGGTACCGGTTGTTCCTTTCCAAGTTTAGTGCTTCCTTCAGGGTCTCTTGTAAGGCAGGCCTAGTGGTGACAAAATCTCTAAGCATTTGTTTATCTGTAAAGGATTTTATTTCTCCTTCACTTATGAAACTTAGTTTGGCTGAATATGAAATTCTGGGTTGAGAATTCTTTTCTTTAAGAATGTTGAATATTGGCCCCCACTCTCTTCTGGCTTGTAGAGTTTCTGCCGAGAGATCTGCTGTTAGTCTGATGGGCTTCCCTTTGTGGATAACCCGACCTTTCTCTCTGGCTGCCCTTAAGATTTTTTCCTTCATTTCAACTTTGGTGAATCTGGCAATTATGTGTCTTGGAGTTGCTCTTCTGGAGGAGCATCTTTGTGGCGTTCTCTGTATTTCCTGGATTTGAATGTTGGCCTGCCCTACTAGGTTGGGGAAGTTCTCCTGCATGATATCCTGAAGAGTGTTTTCCAACTTGGTTCCATTTTTCCCCTCACTTTCGGGCACCCCAATCAGACGTAGATTTGGTCTTTTTACATAATCCCATACTTCTTGCAGGCTTTGTTTTTTTCTTTTTCTTCTTTTTTCTTTTGGTTTCTCTTCTCGCTTCATTTCATTCATTTGATCCTCAATCGCTGATACTCTTTCTTCCAGTTGATCGAGTCGGTTACTGAAGCTTGTGCATTTGTCACGTATTTCTCGTATCATGGTTTTCGTCTCTTTCATTTCGTTTATGACCTTCTCTGCATTAATTACTCTAGCTATCAATTCTTCCACTTTTTTTTCAAGATTTTTAGTTTCTTTGCGCTGGGTACGTAATTCCTCCTTTAGCTCTGAGAAGTTTGATGGATTGAAGCCTTCTTCTCTCATCTCATCAAAGTCATTCTCCGTCCAGCTTTGATCCGTTGCTGGCGATGAGCTGCGCTCCTTTGCCGGGGGAGATGCGCTCTTATTTTTTGAATTTCCAGCTTTTCTGCCCTGCTTTTTCCCCATCTTTGTGGTTTTATCTGCCTCTGGTCTTTGATGATGGTGATGTACTGATGGGGTTTTGGTGTAGGTGTCCTTCCTGTTTGATAGTTTTCCTTCTAACAGTCAGGACCCTCAGCTGTAGGTCTGTTGGAGATTGCTTGAGGTCCACTCCAGACCCTGTTTGCCTGGGTATCAGCAGCAGAGGCTGCAGAAGATAGAATATTTTTGAACAGCGAGTGTACCTGTCTGATTCTTGCTTTGGAAGCTTCCTCTCAGGGGTGTACTCCACCCTGTGAGGTGTGGGGTGTCAGACTGCCCCTAGTGGGGGATGTCTCCCAGTTAGGCTACTCAGGGGTCAGGGACCCACTGGAGCAGGGAGTCTGTCCCTTCTTAGATCTCAACTTCCGTGTTGGGAGATCCACTGCTCTCTTCAAAGCTGTCAGACAGAGTCGTTTGCGTCTGCAGAGGTTTCTGCTGCTTTTGTTGTTGTTTAGTTGTGCCCTGTCCCCAGAGGTGGAGTCTACAGAGACAGGCAGGTTTCCTTGAGCTGCTGTGAGCTCCACCCAGTTCGAGCTTCCCAGAGGCTTTGTTTACCTACTTAAGCCTCAGCAATGGCGGGCGCCTCTCCCCCAGCCTCGTTGCTGCCTTGCGGTTAGATCGCAGACTGCTGTGCTAGCAATGAGTGAGGCTCTGTGGGCGTGGGACCCTCCTGGCCAGGTGTGGGATACAATCTCCTGGTGTGCCCGTTTGCTTAAAGTGCAGTATTGGGGTGGGAGTTACCCGATTTTCCAGGTGTTGTGTGTCTCAGTTCCCCTGGCTAGGAAAAGGGATTCCCTTCCCCCTTGCGCTTCCCAGGTGAGGCGATGCCTCGCCCTGCTTCAGCTCTCGCTGGTCGGGCTGCAGCAGCTGACCAGCACCGATCGTCCGGCACTCCCCCGTGAGATGAACCCAGTACCTCAGTTGAAAATGCAGAAATCACCGGTCTTCTGTGTCACTCGCGCTGGAAGTTGGAGACTGGAGCTGTTCCTATTTGGCCATCTTGCTCCGCCCTTGTCTTCTTTTTTCTTCTGCATATTAAAGTGTTTGCTGTTTGTAATGGATTGATGGTAAACAAACAAACAAAAAAAGGTCTCCCTTGTTACAAAAAAAAAAGTGTAGAAATAGGAATCTCATTATGTTGCACAGGCTGGTCTTGAATTCCGGGGCTCACGAGATCCTCCCTCCTTGGCCTCCCAAAGTGTAGGGATTACAGGCCTGAGCCACTGTGCCTGACGGAATGATTCCACTTTTTTTTTTTTTTAAACCCCTCTCTGTATCCACATCCTTTGCACTGCTACATTGTAGCTTCTCCATTCAAGAGCTGGGATTCACTTCCCCACTCTCCCATCCTTGTGATTGTTTTTGGCCAATAGAATGCAGCAGAATTAATAGTGTGGAACTTTCGAGTCTATGACTCACGAGATCTTGTGCTATTCCACTGTTCTCCTTGGGAACCTGCCTAGTTGCCTGCCATGTGAATAAGCTCAGATGAGCCTGCTAAGAAATAAGATGCATGGTGGAAGAGATCCCAGTTGTCCCATCAGAGGAAGGACTTTTAGAAGAAGTTAAGTGAGAAAAGTCAGAGATGGCAGGGGAAGAAGCAAAGCAAATGTTATAGCTTGACATTAGTTTCAGCCTGATCCAATGGGGAACACGAGGCCATGAATTGCACCATAGAGGTGGCTCCACCTTGAGGCAGGTTGAATATGCCCATGCAGCTGTCCTTGCATGTATGTCTATGTGTAGTGTATATGTGTACTTGGCTCCCAAACATTAGCAGAGAGCAATTCTCTTGAGAAGAGGGAACCTGTGAGACACATCTGAAGCGGGGATACATTGGTCCAGTGAAGGGAACTTGGCAGGGCACCTTTAGCTTTTCCTGAAGTTTACTTGGGAAGAAGTAAAATAACAGATTTTATTGTCCAGGAACTCACAAGGTGAAGAAAGTCAGCTGCATCCAGGTAGTCTGTGGTAAAATAAAAAACAGTTGACTCAATATATATATTGAGCAATGAGAATATATATATAAGGGAAACGTTGTATGATAGAAAACATAATCTGTGTGCAGATATTATATATAGATATTATGTATCTATATGTTATATATATACACATTATATATACACATACATATATATTTTATATATATAATATAATATGAATTGTCCCTTAGTATCAAAGTGGGATTGGTTTCATGACCTCCTATGAATGCTCAAGTTCCTGGAGGGACAACTGTATATATGCACACACAAAAATGAATATACATGTACATAACAATATATAAGTACCATTTACACAGGCAAATAGAAGCACACATATCCCGATACATATAGAATAAGGTCTGTAATACATCAAATATAAACATTATCAAAGCCTTTTGGGATTAAATATATTTTTGTTTTCTTTACGATTTTCTTCATTTTCAAACTTTCTTAGCTGAGCATGTATAAATTTAATAATTACAAAGAAACAGAAAAATGTTGGAGAACGTAATGTAGATCCCAATTATGCAAAGCATCATAAGATTTTAAAGACTTTTATATACATTATGACATGCAGTGCCGTGTTGGAGTCACAAGACTCCCTAGTAAATAGTGAGATAAAATTTTGTTTTAGAAGTCTTCTTCCTGTGAAATCTCTGTGAATATGTCTTTGACTTCTGGAAGGGGCCAGTTTCAATTAGAAGCCATTCTGGTGACCATAGTGAGTGACCTTGCACGTAGCTCCGTAGAGCTTTAAGCAAGTGTAAATAGAGCTACCATACTGGTCAGACCCTTAAACATTTTAGGTTTTCTATTTTTTATGTAACATGGAACTTGAAACTTTTCATGTAACTTGTCATGTAACATGATGAGTTTGAACTAGTTTTTGAAGACTTCTCCAGATCTAAATTTCGGGGATTCTGAGGCAATGTGGATTCAACCAATAAATGACTTTCAGAACACTCACAGGAGTGATGGCATTATTGACATAGAATAAATGAGAACCTTTCCTTTAAGCATCAGAAGCAAACCTAGAGCAAAGAGTCATAGGATAGCTCCATTTACAGTAAGAAAAAAACCTTTCAGTTTTTACTAAAGACTACCCTTAGTGGTTGAACTCATTGCTTGAATTGGGATTTTTCCACTGCTGTTAAAAATACCCAGAATGAGAAGGACCTGTATGGCTGGCTGCTTTCCTGCTTTCTGGTCAGCTTGAAGGGATAAATGGAAATTTTGCTAAAGCTGTAGAGGGGAAGGACCCAGAAGGGAAAGTGGGTGGGAAGAGGTGAGAAGTCAGTGATCCAAACTCTTAGTCTCTGGAGGCAAATGGCAAGCCCTGTTTGTGGAGATAGCTTCACCAAGATCATCTACATTGTCTTCCAGAGCTTAAACCCATCTCTAAGCTGCAGGTGTTCAATTTTGTCTTCAGGCACAGGTTTCCTATAAGCCTGAGACTCATACATTCGATCATCAATTTCGTACTTCTACTTAGATGTCTCATAGGCATCTCTAGCTTAGCATGGCCAAACAAGAGTCCTTAGTTTCCCCTTGAAGCCTGGCTCACCTCACCTTTTCCATCTCTGTAAACAGCTCTACCATCGACCCAGTTACCAAAGCCAGATGCCTGAGAGTCATTCTTGACTTCTCCCTTTCCGTCATTCCCCACATCCAATTCATCAGCAGGCCCTGTCAATTCTCTCTCCAAAATATACCTCATGCTCATCTATTTTTCTCAATCTTGAGAACTCCCTGTCTATCTAAACCACCATCGTGTCTTACCCAGACTTCTGCAGTCCTCTAAAGATTGGGTTGTTTCTGCTCTTGCCTCAACAATTTGTTTTCCACATCACAGCCAGAAGGACCTTTTAAACACTTAAATTCATGTTATGTCCCTTCTCTGCTTAAATCCATTGTTCTTAGAATAAAAACTATGCTCCCATTTATGACCTATAAATGCCCTCGTGATCTGGGTCTTTCTCCTCCTCATCTTCAGCTACCATTCTTTCTCTGAAAATATTTAGGAGCCTTGACTTGTTTTAAAGTCTCAAAACATACCCACTTATTTAGGCTACAAGGCTTTTCTCTACTCTCTTCTCTGCCTGGAATATATTTTTCCCCATTGATCAGATCTTGCTGTGGTTTATCTCTTCTGTCAGTGCTCAGCTTAAGTTTCGCTTCATCAAAATGGCCTTACTCTCATTCTGTACCATAATTCCCTGTTAATTTTTCTTGTAGCACTAATAAAAATCAATTATCATCTATTTATTGATTTATTTGTGAATAGCCAATCTCCCTCGTTTGAGTATAAGCTCTCAGAAGATAGGCACTTTACCCTACACAGTGCTTGGTTCATAGCAGGCACTTGGTAAGTCTTTCTCAAATGTATGAATAGGGCCGGGCATGATGGCTTACACCTGTAATGCCAGCACTTTGGGAGGCCAAGGCAGGAGAACTGCTTGAGCTCAGGAGTTCCAGACAAGCTTGGGCAACATGGTGAAACCCCATCTCTACAAAAAACTACAAAAATTAGCCTGGCATGGTGGCACACACCTGTAGTCTCAGCTACTTGGGAGGCTGAGGTGGGAGGATTGCTTGAGACCAGGAAGTGGAGGCTGCGGTGAGCCGATAGTGCACCACTGCATTCCAACCTGACAGAGTGAGATTCTGTGTCAAACAATAAAAAACCCAAAACAGTTACAAGAAAACAAACTAATACATGGATAGATATGTGAACTTGGGCCTCTTCTGGTAGAAGATCCAAGCATATTTTTTCACCATAATGGCAGGATCACAGAATGGGGAATAGCTTTAGAAGTGAGTAGTTTGAAGATAGTTCTCAATTGGAAGATACTTCTTAACTGGATTCATAACCATTAGAGATTTTAGCTAAAGAAAAAAATATGATTGGTTCACGATCAGACATCTATCTGTGTAATACCTGCTGAATGGAATGGATTCCAGATCAGTAGTGACAGCTAATGTTTTGCTGGCATATTTTCAGAGAAATTTTTGGTCCACCCTTCTGCTCCTGAATCTATGTGTCAAATAACCCTGCTACTAGCCTGTGCAGGGAATTCAATACAGAGTTCTAAACTCAGCTTTTCTCAAAAGTATTCATGTGACTTGAGCAATCAATGAACTTCCAGCCCTCAATGTTTTATCTATAAAATAATGGGGACAGGGAAATTGGAAAATATTTTTCTCCAGTTTACTTTTACTTCAATGTTTAATGATTTCAGAAGACAGATTTATTTTCCTTTAACCTACAGATAGCAGGCCCTAAGGCGTAGCGTGTTTTTTCTAAGCACTCTTATATTTGTGTACTTCCTCCAGCTTTTTTTTGCCATCTGTACAATTACTGATTGGCATCTTTCTTTAAATTAACTCACTTTTATTTTGCTTACAATGTCAATACTGTATATGAAAAACACAGAATGAATTGTTGTAATTAAAATTATAACTTAAAAATTAAGAACATATTAAAGCTAAATATAATAATTAGTTGTATAGCTTTGCTAATAATTTTATCCTTAACTCTTTGTATAATAGAAAAACATTGTTTGAAAGTTGCAGACTGGCCTGGTGCGGTGGCTCACGCCTGTAATCCCAGCACTTTGGGAAGTCGAGGCGGGCGGATCACGAGGTCAGGAGATCGAGACCATCCTGGCTAACACGGTGAAACCCAGTCTCTACTAAAAATACAAAAAATTAGCCGGGCGTGGTAGCGGGTGCCTGTAGTCCTAGCTACTCGGGAGGCTGAGGCAGGAGAATTGCATGAACCCAGGAGGTGGAACTTGTAATGAGCCGAGATCGTGCCACTGCCCTCCAGCCTGGGCGACAGAGCAAGACTCCATATCAAAATAATAAATAAGTAGATAAATAAATAAAAGTTGCAGACTTGGGTTCAAATTCCAGCTCTTTCAAATCCAAGTTGGGAGAACTGAAATAAATTTTTTGAAACTTAGTTTCTTCGACAGCAGAATAGAGAGAGATTTAGATATAGATAGATACGGTTTGACTCAACAGAAGGGCTAAACTGGCAAAAGAGAATAATTTAAAATCAATTATTTTCTTCTTGTATTTTGAGCCCTTTTTATTGTCTGGGGCAGAGAGCCTACTTGACAAAAATTAAAAAAAAATGTATCATGCCTCCTGGAAAACATGCAAAAATGCCAAAACATTCACTAAACAAATACATAAGGGATTCATGAAAAATGTTTGATATGCAAAAGCAACAATTGTGATATTAAAACACTGCATTGTCTTTGCAATTATGGCTATTGATAGAAGGTGCTTATTAAAGCTGTTAATACTTAATGTGGTTGCATCTGTTTCATTTAGCACTAAGAGGGATATTTTAAAAAATAGATGCCGAAAATATATGGGAGTCTTTTCACTGCTGTTGTTCATGTTTGACTGAATTAATTTTCTCTTTCTTATGTTTATGGTGCAAACAAGCCTGGTTCCTAAGTCTTTTTCTCCAACACTTAGCTATTCACTTAGCATCCTTCAAGCTCCAAGATGTGTTTCTTCTAAGGCCTTGAGCTAACTTGAGGCTGGTCAGTGGTCCAAAGCTAAATCTGCATATTTTACGTAAAGCATCAGTTGAATTTCTCAGCAAAACTTTCTGAATTTCCTTCGCATTCAAAATATATAATTTTATTCAATATAATTCTTTATTGAGTCTATATAGTGGTCTTTGTCAATGATGTAGTCTGTAAGAATACAAGAAACCTCCTAATTCTACTGTTTTGTGTAACCTAGAAAAGAGTTATGTTGCAGAAGACACCCCTGGGTCCACAGTATAGGTGATTTTTCTTTTGAGACTTACTGTTCTCATGCTTGTAAATAAGGACACCCTTCAAGACATAGTCAAAAAAGACGTCCTTTTTGCTCTTATTCATTCTATTCTCACGCTTCACCATAAGCCTAAGTCTGAATCTTAACCTAACTGCCAAAATCTTGGCCTTGTTAATATTTTCTGTCTGGTAAGTTACATTCATCAGAGTCAAATGAACATGAAAGCCCTTCTAAATGACCTCTGGAAGAAAACAGCTCCTGGCAATTAAAAAAATAATAATTTGTAATCATCATATATTGACTAAGGTTGGCCATAATATTTATAAATAACCATAGAAACACATGACTAACAGGATCTACACAGTTGCTTCCAAACCTCCTTCCAGCACCAGGGGAGTCACATAACACTTTTAATCTGAAATGCCAGGTGATGGCAAGTACTACTTACGTAAAGATAGAAAAACTAGACCTGCTGGAGTGATTTCTTAATGGTCTCCTTTGCAAGCAGCCTAGCTAGCCACGTTCTCACAGTCCTGCTGACAGATGATTGATGAAACCTCAGTCCAGCCATGCCTGCTAAATCAAGAAAACGGATTGCAAAAACAGCAGAAATATTTAAAATAGAATTGTTTTATATTCCATCCTATAAGATAGTGATGGCAACATTTGCACCTGGAATGGAAGTCATTCATTCAGGATCAAAATGAATATAGTATTGTCTTGGATAATGAATTATACCAAGGCCATGTGGTCATCTTGTCACCAGACAGCTGTGGAGCTCAGTGTTGGGGGACTGGTGCTGTTTGAGAAAGTTGTTTCTGCGTAATTAAGCTTGACCTATGAAGTAATATTGGAAAATGCATTGTCCCACATTATTTACTCGAGGATGACTTCAAGGGGCTGAAAATAAGGATTGTCTGATACTGGAATGTAACAAATGTAAGGTGACTTTCCATGATCAGAAACATTAAAACTCATGCCTGTTTTGATGCCCTGATGAGACTGCATCTGTTTCAACCTTTGTTTTTTCAATAAGTTTCCATCAAGTTTCATATATCTGGGCTTCTAATATATATTAGAGGAGGCTATGGCACATAGGATGGTCCTAGCTTGAATATGACGGTGCTTGTTGTCCTATGTTAGTTGTCTCAAATAATTGGCCTTAATGACAACACTGTAAGCATTCATTAGTAAAGTGTTGAGGATTTAATTGACTTTAAATTAAGCTAAAGCTTAAAACTTTAGTTTTAAAATACCTACTCATGAAAAAAGTGGCCAAGTTAGATTTTTTTGCTATTTTCTTATTTTAGTCTTTTACAACAAGATAATTCAATTTGAGATTTGTAGACTTATTTAGCTTTAGACAGATCCCCTATAATTCAGGCCATATTCAATTAAAATTGAAATACTATATATATCCCTTAGGAGTAGGAGTTCTGAATTTGGATCTTTTTAGGTTTCTAATATAATACTGGGAAGACACAGAATAAATATTAAACAAAATTACACCAAGTGGATCATTTCCCTTGCTTTTAGGATGACTTTCCTAATTCTGCTTTTCTTATTTGATACATTTAGGCAAGATCCTGTCTTTTGCAGCAATATGGATGCAGCTGGAGGCCATTATCCTAAGAGAATTAACACAGCAACAGAAACCCAAATACCGCATGTTCTCACTTCTAAGTGGGAGCTAAACATTGAATACACATGGACACAAAGATGGGAACAATAGATAGTCAGGACTACTTGAGTTGGGGGAGGGTGAGGCAGAGGAAAGACTGAAAAACTACCTATCAGGTACCATGCTTATTACTGAGTGACAAGATCATTTGTACACCAAACCTTGGCAACATGCAATTTACTCGTGTAGTAAACCTGCACGTGTCCCCGAACCTAAAATAATTGTTGAAAAAAGTAAATTAAAAAAAAAAAGAACTGTGGCTTGGAGACTAAATTGGTGTTGCGCTTTGTGAAAATTTTTGCAATCTACTCATCTGACAAAGGGCTAATATCCAGAACCTACAAAGAACTCAAACAAATTTACAAGAAAAAAACAAACAACCCCATCAAAAAGTGGGCAAAGGATATGAACAGACATTTCTCAAAAGAAGACATTCACACAGCCAACAGACACATGAAAAAATGCTCATCGTCACTGGCCATCAGAGAAATGCAAATCAAAACCACAATGAGATACCATCTCACACCAGTTAGAATGGCGATCATTTAAGTCAGGAAACAACAGGTGCTGGAGAGGATGTGGAGAAATAGGAACACTTTTACACTGTTGGTGGGATTGTAAACTAGTTCAACCATTACGGAAAACAGTATGGCGATTCCTCAAGGATCTAGAACTAGATGTACCATATGACCCAGCCATCCCATTACTGGGTATATACCCAAAGGATTATAAACTATGCTGCTATAAAGACACATGCACACGTATGTTTATTGCAGCACTATTCACAATAGCAAAGACTTGGAATCAACTCAAATGTCCATCAGTGACAGATTGGATTAAGAAAATGTGGCACATATACACCATGGAATACTATGCAGCCATCAAAAAGGATGAGTTTGTGTCCTTTGTAGGGACATGGATGCAGCTGGAAACCATCATTCTTAGCAAACTATCACAAGAACAGAAAACCAAACACCGCATGTTCTCACTCATAGGTGGGAACTGAACAATGAGATCACTTGGACTCAGGAAGGGGAACATCACACACCGGGGCCTATCATGGGGAGGAGGGACGGGGGAGGGATTGCATTGGGAGTTATACCTGATATAAATGACGAGTTGATGGGTGCAGCACAGCAACATGGCACAAGTATACATATGTAACAAACCTGCACGTTATGCACATGTACCCTACAACTTAAAGTATAATAATAATAAATAAATTTAAAGAAAAAATAAAATAAAATAAAAAAAAAAGATTTTTCAAAGAGGGGGCCATAGAGGAAATGCCCTTGTATATGTGTATGTGTTTATAGATGGGTTTATTTCCTGAAATATTTGAGAATAACTTATAGCATGATTTTCTCTTATTTCTAAACTCTTCCACGTATGTTTCCTAAAAAGAGAACATTGTCTTATGCAACTGCAGTACAATTATCAAAAGCAGGGAAATGGGCCGGGCCTGGTGGCTCATGCCTGTAATCCCAGCACTTTAGGAGGCTGAGGCAGGTGGATCACCTGAGGTCAGGAGTTCAATACCAGCCTGGCCTTCGATACCAGCCTGGCCGACATGTGAAACCCCATCTCTGTGAAAAATACAAAAATTAGCCAGGCATGGTGGCGGACGTCTGTAATCCCAGCTACTCGGGAGGCTGAGGAAGGAGAATTGCTTGAATCTGGGAGGCAGAGGTTGCAGTGAGCTGAGATTGTGCCACTGCACTCTAGGCTGGGTGACAGAGAGATTCTGTCTTAAAAAAAAAATGGGAAATGAACATGTGTACAGTAATAGCATCTAATCTATAGATCTCTTCAGGTCTTGCCAGTTGTCCCCAGTGCTATTTTTCTGGCCCAGGATCCAATTCAAGATCTTACACTATCATGTCTTTCTGGTGACAATTCATCTGAAACTCTTTTAGGCCCTTCCTGGCCTCTCATGTCCTCAGCATCTCTGGAGAGCACAGACTGGTCACCTTGCCAAGTGTCCTTGATTCAGGCATGCCGCTTCCTCCTAATCAGATTCAGACTGCATTCCTAGCCAGACCACAGAAAAGATGCTGAGTCCCTCTCAGTGCATCATATCTGGAGAATGGGTTTTGAAATTAGAAACCACTAATATCAGACAGTGTGACCTGGGGAAAAATATTCTAGTAGTCTGAACTTCAGTTTCTTCATCTCTAAAATAGGAATTTTAATATGAACTTCACACTGTTGCTAGGGAATTATATAATAGGGAAAACTACTTAGCTCAGTATCTGATACATATGAATCATCCAACAAACGTTGATTGTTATTACATCTCTCTTAGAAGTTGGACATAAATAGACCTTCAGAAATTATGGTCATTGATATCCAGGTTCCCTAGTACCGCACCAGGAAAGCAGCAGAATCCTTTTGATTTGTTATTAGTTTGGCAAAACACTTGGGAGGAGGCAGAAGTGGTTGCAATTAATGCTTCATGTGAGATTTAGGATTAACTGAATCATTCAGTCCAGCAGGCTAACCCTTCCATGATAGCTCATGGAAACTTGGACTTCAAGTCATAATATCCAGCCACGCAGTCAATGTAAAATTCATTTCCCACTCAGCATCAGCAAGCCCAATTTGGATGAGGATTTGGGGGGGTCTGACTACTTGGGGGACCAGTTGAAAGATACATACCTAGCCACATTTGTCTCATCCAGTGGTACTTTATTTTTTTTTAAGGGTTAAATTGTTTCCTGAAGAGGTCATCTTATTCTAAGCTGCCTGTTTCTTTCTTTTTAAATTGGACTTTATTTTTTAGAGAAGTTTTAGGTTCACAGCAAAATTGAGCAGAAAGTAGAGAGATTTCCCATATACCCCCTGCTCCCACAAATGCACAGGCTCTCCCATTACAAACATTCCACATTCAAGTGGTACATTAGTTATACTAGATGAACCTATATTGATATATCATTATCATCCAAAGTCCATTGTTTACATTGGGGTTCACTCTTAGTGTTTTATATTTTATGAGTTTTGACCAATGTATAATGGCTTACATTCCCCGTTACAGTATTAGAGTAATTTCACTGAGCTAAAGATCTTCTGTGCTCTATCAAATGATCCCTGCCTCCTCCACCCAGCTCCTGGCTGATTCTTTTACTGTCTCCATAGTTTTGCCTTTTGCAGGATGTCATGTATTTGGAATTATACAATATATAGCCTTTTTAGGCTTGCTTCTTTCACTTAGTAATATGCATTTATGTTTCCTCCATGTCTTTTCATGGCTTCATAGTTCACTTCTAGTTAGTGCTGACAAATATTCCACTGTCTGAATGTACCAAGGTTTGTTTATCCATTCATCTACTGAAGGATGTGTTGGTTGATTCCAACTTTTGGCAATTATATGAATAAATAAAGCTGCTATAAATATTCATGTGCAAGTATTTGGGGAGATATAGTTTTTAACTCATTTGGATGAATCCCAAGGAGTGCAGTTGCTGGATCATATGATAAGAGTATGTTTAGTTTTGCGGGAAACTGCCAAATTGTTTTCTATAGTGGCTATACCATTCCGCATTTCCAGCAGCAATGAATGACAGTTCCTGTTGCTCCCCATTCACACCATTTGGTATAGTCAGTGTTTTGACTATTCTAATAGGTGTGTAGTGACATGCCATTGATGTTTTAATTTGAAATTCCCCAAAGACATGATTTTGAGCACCTGTTCAGATGGTTATTTTCCATTTGTGTATCTTGTTTGTGAGGTGTTTGTCTGGGTCTTTTGTCCATTTTTACATTGGGGTCATTAGTTTTCTGATTACTGGGTTTTAAACGTTCTTTGTATATTTTGTATAAGTGTCGTTTATCTGGCACGTCTTTTGAAACTATTTTCTCCCAGTCTGTGTCTTGTCTTCTCATTCTCTTGACAGCATCTTTTACAAAGCAGAAGTTTCTAAATTTAATGAAGTCTAGCTTATCAATTCTTTTTTTCATAGATTGTGACTTTTGCATCCTGTCTAAAAAATTGTTATACCTAAGATCATCTAGGTTTTCTCCTGTGTTATTCTTTAAGAGACTTAGAGTTTTTCATTTTACATTTAGGTGCCTATAATTCATTTGATGTTACCTTTGTGAAGGGTGTAAGGTCTATGTCTTTTTTTCTTTTTGCATGTGGCTGTCTAGTTGTTCTAGCACTGTTTGTTGAAAAGGCTGTCTTTGCTCCACTCTATCATCTTTACTTTGTCAAAGATCGGTTGACTATATATATATATGTGTATATACATATATATGTATACACACACACACATATATATATATATTTTAAGATGGAGTCTTGCTCCATTGCCCAGGCTGGAGTACAGTGGCGCGATCTCGGCTCACTGCAAGTTCTGCCTCCTGGGTTCATGCCATTCTCCTGCCTCAGCCTCCCAAGTAGCTGGGACTACAGGTGCCCACTACCACGTCCGACTAATTTTTTTGTGTGTGTGTTTTTAGTAGAGACGGGGTTTCACCATGTTAGCCAGGATGGTCTCGATCTCTTGACCTCGTGATCTGCCTGTCTTGGCATCCCAAAGTTGACTATACTTACATGGGTCAGTTTTGGGTTATCTGTTCTGTTCCATTTATCTATTCATCTATTTTTCACCAATATTCTGTCTTGATTGTTGAAGCTCTGTTGTAAATTTGGACTTGCAATAATTTGTCCACCAGCTTCAATGATGTGTTAGCTATTCTGAGTCTTTTGCCTCTCCATGTAAACTTTAGAATCAGTTTGTCGATATCCACAAAATAACTTGCTGAAATTTTTATTGAGATTGTAAAACATCTATAGATCAAGTTGGGAAGAACTGATATCTTGACAATGTTGAATATTTCTATCCATGAAAATGTAATCTCTGTTCAGATGTCTCCATTTATATAGTTCTTCTTTGATATATTTCATCTTTGACTTATTTCATTTAGATATTCTACATGTTTTTAGATTCTTCCCAATGTATATCATTTTTGAGTGATAATGTAATTGGCATTGTGTTTTCATTTATTTTATTTATTTATTTATTTATTTTTAAGATGGAGTCTCACTCTGTTGCCCAGGCTGGAGTGCAGTGGCACAATCTTGGTTCACTGCAAGCTCCGCCTCCCGGATTCACGCCATTCTCCTGCCTCAGCCTCCCAAGTAGCTGAGACTATAGGTGCCCACCATCACGCTTGGCTAATTTTTGTATTTTTAGTAGAGATGGGGTTAGCCAGGATGGTCTTGATCTCCTGACCTCGTGATTTGCCCGCCTTGGCCTCCGAAAGTGCTGGGATTACAGGCGTGAGCCACTGCGCCTGGCCTTATTTTTTTATATTATCCTTGCATCCTGCAACCTTGCTATAGTTGTTTATTAGTTCAAGAAATTTTTGGTTGATACTTTTGGATTTCTACATAGATGATCAGGTCATATGCAAGGCTTAGGATTTCTTTTTGTTTATTGGCTGTATTTTTTTTTCTTTTTAGAATTTATCCGTTAGAGCCTGTAGCATATTAATCCTTCAGTTAGTGTTAGCATGATATAGCTGTCTCCATCCATTTACTTTTAACCTGTATTTGTTTGTATTCTTAATGTGGGTTCTTTGTAGATAATATATAGTTGAATCTTGTTTTTTGATTTATTTTGACAATCTTTCTATTTTAATTGGTCGATTTAGAACATTAACTTTTAAAGTGATTATTTATAGGTGGATTAGTATCTATCATATATGTTAGTTTTCTATTCATTGTCCTTGCTATTTGTTTTATTTTTGTTGTTTACTCTTTTTCTGCCTTTTACAGTTTAAATTTACCGTTTTAAAAGATTTCATTCTATCTTCATTCATAGGATATCAGTCACAAAACTTCTTTGTTTAGTGATTGCCCTAGTGATTGTCATATACATTTACAACTAATACAAGGACAGTTTCAAAAAACACTATACCACTTCATGTGTAGTAAAAGTACCTCACAGTAACAAAATAATCGTAATTCCGCTCTTCTGTCTCTTACATAATTGCTGCCATTAATTTCTCTTGTGCATAGTCATATATATGTATATACACACACACACAAATGCACACACATAAGTAAATACATTGCTGCTATTATTTTCAACAAATTGGTTTAATCAATTCAAAACAAGGAAAATAAAACTTTTATTTTACTTTCCCTTGTTGCTTCTTTGATTCACTTCTTTTTTTTTAATGTTTATTATTTTATTTTATTTTGCCGTAAGTGGTATTTGGTTACATCAGTAAGTTCTTTAGTGGTGATTTATGAGATTTTAGTCCACCCATCACCCAAGCAGTGTACACTACACCATATTTGTAGTATTTTATCCTTACACCCCTCCCACTCTTTCCCTCAATTCCCCAAAGTCCATCATATTATTTTTATGACTTTGCGGCCTCACAGCTTAGCTCTCACATATTAGTGAGAACATACGATGTTTAGTTTTCCATTCCTGAGTTACTTCACTTAGAATAATAGTCTCCAGTCTCATCCAGGTCACTGAAAATGCTGTTAATTCATTCCTTTTTATGGCTGAGTAGTATTCCATCATATATATATATAACAATTTCTTTATCCACTCATTGATTGATGGACATTTGGGTTGGTTCCGTGATTTTGCAATTGTGAATTGTGCTGCTATAAACATGAGTGTGCAAGTATTTTTTTCGAATAATGACTTCTTTTCCTCTGGATAGATACTAGATAGCAAGAATAGTTTTATCAATATCAAATGAAGCAGGCTTTAGAGCATAAGATAGTACCAGAGACAGAGAGGAATATTATATATGATAAAAGTGCCAATCTACCAAGATGGTAAAGCAATCTTAAATATGATGCACTAAACAAATAAAAGTAAAACACTAAACAAGTGAAGTAGAAACAGCTGGAAGGGAGAGAAGCAGACAAACTTACAATTACGGTTGGAGCCTTCAACACCTCCATCTCAAGAATTGATATAACAACTTTTACAAAAATCAGCAACAAAAGGGAAGAACTCAAGAACGTCATCAACTACTCAGTATCAAATTGACAATTTATAGACTAATCCACCAACAATATCAGAATACCCAGCCATTCCTTTCAAATGCTCACAGAGTATGTATCAGGATACACTGGGCCAAAAAACAAGCCTCTACACATTTTAAAGAATTGAGATCATACAGTGTTCTTCAATCAAAATGGAATCAAACTAGAAATTGATAACAGAAAGATAACTTGAAAGAAAAAAAAGTACTTTAAAAAATCCATAATCAAAGAGAAAGTTTCAAGGGAAATAAAAAATACATTTAATGGAATGAAAATTACAATAAAGTCTACCAAAAATTATGCACCACAGCTAAAGCAGTGTTGAGATGGAAATTTATAGAACTAAATTCAAACATTAGAAAAGAAGAAAAATTTCATATCAATCACACTTTCATCACAAGAACTTAGAAAAAGAATAGCAGAATAAACCCAAATCAACCAGAGGGAAGTAAATAATAAAGTCAAGAATAGAAATCAATAAACTCTAAACAGAGAAGCAAAGAAATAATGAGCACATCAATAAAACAGAGCTGGTCTTTGAAAAGATCAATAAAATAGACATTTTTTCACAAGACAAGAAAAAAGATATGAATCACTAATATCAGGCATAAAACAGAGGGTATTACTACTGTTGCTGCAAATATCAAAAGCATTATAAGGGAAAAATTTTACACACATACATTTGATAATTAGATGAAATGGATCAATTCCCCAAGATACACAAACTACTACAACTCACCCAATATGAAATTCATAATTTGAATTGCCCTATAACTATTCAGAAAATTATATGTAATTTAAAATGCCCCAAAGAGAATGCTTCAGGCCTGAATGTTTTTAATGGAGAATTTTGCTAAATTAGCACCAATTCTACACATTATTTTCCAGAAAATAGAAGATGAGAGAACAATTTTCAGTTCTCTTTCTGAAACTAGTCGCACTATAATATAAATATCAAAGAAAGATTAAGAACAGGAAACTATAGACCAATTTTCCTTCTGAATAGAGACGCTAAAATCCTTAACAAATCATTAGCAAATAGAATTTATCACTATATAAAAAGAACTACACACCATGACCAAGTGGAGTTTATTTCATGGATGCAAGACTGTTTCAATATTTGGAAATCAATTTATCTACCATATCAACAGATGAATTCAATATTTATTTATAAGAAAAACTCAGAAAAACAGAAATAGAAGGGAACTTTCTCAGTTTGATAAAGGATATATATTAAAAAACTATCACTAACATTATACTTAAAGATGAAAAATTGTATGCTGCTTTTCAACATCAAGAAAACGGCAAGGATGTCTTCTCTCACCACTCTTTTTCAAAATAGTGCTGGAAGTTCTAGACAGTGCAGTAAGATAAGAGATAGTAAAAAACATCCTAATTGGAAAGGAAGAGGTAAACATACGCCTTTTTGCAGTTGACTTCAGTTTGATTGTCCATGTAGAAAATCCCAAAGAGATGGCCAGGTGCAATGGCTCATGCCTGTAATCGCAGCCCCTTGGAGGTGGGAGGATCACGTGAGGCCAGGAGTTTGAGAACAGTTTGGCCAGCATGGCAAAATCCCATCTCCACTAAAAATACAGAAATTAGCTGGTTGTGGTGGTGCACAACTGTAATCCCAGCTACTCAGGAGGCTGAGACATGAGAATCACTTGAACCTGGGAGGCAGAGGTTGCAGTGAGCCGAGATCATGCCACTGCACTCCAGCCGGGTGACAGAATGAGACTCTATCTCAAAACAAAACAAAACAAAACCGCAAGGAATCTCCAAAGTATTCTTAGAACTAATAACCAAATACAGCAAGTTTACCAGATAGAAGAAATGCATATAAAAATGAATTATATTTCTGTATATTAGTAATGAACACTGACAGTGAAATAAAAAAAATACAATAGCACTTACAACCACCCAAAAAGAAAAAGAAAGGTATTTAGTGTAATCTAAGAAATTAAGTACAGGACTTGTGTGCTAAAAATTATATAACTCTTACGAAGGAAGTAGAAGATGGTCTAAATAAGTGGTCAAGAGGGGCATACTGTGTTCATTAGTGGGAATACGCAACATAATATAGATATAAATTCTCTCCAAACTGATATGCAGGGTTCATGCAATACTTAAACAATTTCTAGTAAGTTTTTTTCTAGCGAGAGACAAGATTATTCTAAAATTGATATGGAAAGGTAAAAGATGTAGAATAGCTAAAACTATTTTGAAAAATAAAAACAAAGTGGGAAGAATCAGTATATCTGATTTCAAGACATTATATATTTACAGTAGTCAAAACTGTGTAGTATTTGAAGGATGGAATATGAATCAGTGGAACACAAAGGAATCCAGAAATAGACCTACATAAATATGCAGTAGTCACATGTGACAAAGGTGCAAAAGTAACTGAAAGGAGGAAAGATAATGTTGGAGTGATCAGACATCCATAGGGCAAAGGGGGGGAGGGAGGAAAAAGACCTTGACCCAAGTGTTGCGCCTTGTACAAAACTAAGTCAAATTGGATCATAGACATTTTTTTTTAATGGTCTTGCTCTGGTCACCCAGGCTGGAGTGCATTAGCATGCTCATGGCTCACTGCAGCCTTTACCTTCTGTGCTCAAGCAATCCTCCCAGCCCAGCCTCCCTAGCTGGGACTACAGGGGTACACAACCATGCCCAGCTAATTTTTGTATTTTTTGTAGGGATGGGGTTTTACCATGTTGCCCAGGCTGGTCTCAAACTGCTGGGCTCAAACAATCCTCCTGCTTTGACCCCTCTGCATGCCGGGATTGCAGGCATGATCCACCATGTCCGGCTGAATTATAGACTTAAATGTAAATCAGAAAACTGTAAAACTTTTTTTAAAACAAAATCTTCAGGATTTAGGGCTGGAAAGGTTCTTAAGCCTGTCACCAAAAGTAGGATGCAGTAAAGGAAAAAGTAATACACTGAACTTAATCAAAGTGAAAAATATTTGCTCTATGAAGGACCCTGCAAAGAGAATAAAAGGGAAAGTTACAGACTGGGAGAAAATATTTTTAAGCCACATATTCAACAAAGGACTAGTATCTAGAATATATAAAGAACTCAAAATCTCAACATAAAAGCAAAAATTCCTATTAAAACATAGGCAAAATATATAAGGTGACATTTCACCAAAGAAGATAAACTTTTCTTATGAAAATAAACATAACATGTTCACAATCATGAGCCATCAGAGAAATGCAAACTAAAACCACAATTAGTTGTCACTAAACACCAATTAGATTGGCTAAAAATTTAAATGACAATAATATAAAATGCGGGATGACTCAGCATTGCTGATGGGAATGTGAAATAGGACAGCCACTCTGGAAAATAGTTTGGCAGTTTCTTATAGCACCAAAATGTAACTATCATATGATACATCAATTGTATCCCTGGGCATTTATACCAGAGAGATAAAAATGTATAAACACAAAAACCCATACTCAAATATTTATAGAAGTTTTATTTGTAATAACCCAAATGGGAAACAATCCAGATGTGTGAATGGTTAAACTGTAATACATCCTTACCATAAAATATCACTCAGCAATTAAAAAGGTACATACTATCCATATATGCAGCTGCCTGGATGAATCTCCAGAAAATTATGCAGACTTAAAAAAGCCAACCCCAAAAGGTTATGTAGCATATTATTCAATTTATATACTTTCTTGAAATGACAAAAACTATAGAAATGGATAATGGATTAGTAGTTGCCATGGGTTACAGAGATGTGGGGGTAGGAGAAAAGTGGGTACAGCCATTAAAAAGCAAGTAGGTACCACGTGGTGATGAAAATGTTTTGTATTTTGACTGTATCAATGTCAATATCCTATTTGTGGTATTGCACTATATAGTTTTGCAAGATGTTAATATTGGGGAAAACCAAGCAAATAGTATATAATATCACTCTGTATTTTTTTTTTCTATTGCATGTGAGTATGTAATGACCTCAAAAAGTTTAATGAAAATAAGTGTTACCTGAATTATCATATCCAGTCAACTCTTTTCAGGAAGCCATTGTTTCAACAGAACATGAGCTATTCAAATTGACAAATGATATGTGCTTTGGGTTGTTTCCTCATATATAAAATACTGTTCTATAAAGTGAAACGTATATTGAGTAAAAATTTGACATGGGCAATCTTTATTTTAATTTTTTCTGTTCATGATGTTTAATGGTCTTTAAGATACAAAGGCATGTTGCAGGAAAGATAAACAAAAAAGATGAACAGAGGAGCAAAATATTTATTGAAGTATTTTTTAATTTTGAAAGTATTGCTTTCTTTATAAGAAATTCAAGGAGGTTACTTGGGTTCCTCAATTACTCTAGTATTCAGTCTTCTCTATAATAGTAAGATTGATGTTTGTAAAACAATGTCACTTTTTTTTTAAAGTTAAGGTGACATACACCTAACATAAAATTCATTTTTGGGCGCAGTGGCTAGCGCCTCTAATCCCAGAACTTCGGGAGACCAAGGTAGGTGAATCACTTGAGGCCAGGAGTTCAAGACCAGCCTGGCCAACATGGTGAAACCCTGTCTCTACTAAAAACACAAAAACTAGCCTGACGTGGTGGCGCATACCTGTAATCCCAGCTACTCCAGAGGCTGAGGCACCAGAATCGCTTGAACCCGGGAGGTGGAGGTTGCAGTGAGCTGACATAGCGCCACTGCACTCCAGCCTGGGCGACACAGCGAGACTCCGTCTCAAAAAAAAAAAAAAAAAAATATATATATATATATTTTTTTTTTTTCAAAAATTTTCAAAATTAAAAAATACTTCAATAAATATTTTGCTCCTCTGTTCATCTTTTTTGTTTATCTTTCCTGCAACATGCCTTTGTATCTTAAAGACCATTAAACATCATGAACAGAAAAAATTAAAATAAAGATTGCCCATGTCAAATTTTTACTCAATATACGTTTCACTTTATAGAACAGTATTTTATATATGAGGAAACAACCCAAAGCACATATCATTTGTCAATTTGAATAGCTCATGTTCTGTTGAAACAATGGCTTCCTGAAAAGAGTTGACTGGATATATATATATATATATATATATATATATATATATCATTTTAAAGTTAAGAATTCAAGGGTATTTGGTGCATTCGCAATGTTATATAATCACCACCTCTCTCTAGTTTCAAAACATTTCATCATCCCAAAAGAAAAGCTTGTATCTGCTAAGCAGTTGCCTCCTATTCCTATCACTCTTCTAGCCCTGGAAACAACCAATCTGCATTCAGTTCTTATGGATGTACTGATTCTGAATGTTTCATGTAATTGGAATCATACAATCATTCTGTATCTGGCTTCTTTCACTTAGCGTAATGTTTTTAAGGTTTAGTCACATTTATGGCATTTGTCAGTAATTTTTATTTTTTGCTGAATAATATTCCATTGTATGTATATACCACAATTTGTTTATCTATCCATCCCTTGATGGACATCGGGAATGTTTCCACCTCTTGGGCAATGTGAGTAGTGTGACTATTAACATGCATGAACTTATATTTATTAGAGGACTAGTTTTCATTTCTTTTGAATATATACTATATTGATCTATTCTTGCATTGGTATAAAGAAATACCTGAGACTGGGTAAATTATAATAAAAAGAGGTTTCCAACCTCTGCCCTTTACCCAGTTCCTAAGTTGCTTCCACATTTTCAAGCATCTTTACAACAATACCCCAATCCTAATGCCAATTTTTTATATTAGTCCATTCTCACATTGCTATAAAGAAATACCTGAAACTGGGTAATTTATAAAGAAAAGAGGTTTAAGTTGCTCATAGTTCTGCAGGCACAATACAGGAGACATGATGCTGGCATCTAGTTGGCTTCTGGGGAAGACTCAGGAAACACAATTAGGATAGAAGGTGAAAGAGGAGCAAGCATGACACATGGCTGGAGTAGGAGCAAGAGAGTGGGGGCGGGAGGGACTACACACGTTTAAATAATGAGATCTCAGGAGAACTCACTCACTGTCACGAAGACAGTACCAAGGAAGTTAGTGCTAAACCAGTCATGAGAAATCTGCTCCCGTGATCCAATTACCTCCCACCAGGCCTCACCTCCAACACTGGGGATTACATTTCAATATGAGATTTGGGTGGGGACACACATCCAAATTGTATTATATACTTAGAAGTGAAGTTGGTAGGTCACATGAAAATTCTATATGTAATCTTTTGAGGGACAAACTGTTTTCCACAGTGGCTGCTCCATTTTACATTTCCTGCAGCAACATAGGAGGATTTTAATTTCTCTTATCACTGCCAACATTTGTTATTTTTCCTTTTTTTTTTTTTTTTAAACTGTGGCCATCCTAGTGGATGTGAAATGGTAATTCATTTTGGTTGTGGTTTGCATTACCTAATGACTAATGATGTTCAGGATCTTTTAATGTGCTTATTGGCCATTGGAGAAATATCTACTCAAGTACATTGCTCATTTTTTAATTGGGTTGTGTGTCTTTTGTTGTTGCATTTTAGTTCTCTATATATTCTGGATAGTAGACCCTTATAAGATTTGTGATTTAAAAATATTTTCTTTCATTCCATAGGTTGCCTTTTCACTTCTATATAATGTCCTTGGCTATACAAAAGTTTAACTTTGAAGTCTGGCTTATCTTTTGTCTCTTGTCATATGTAGGAACTCATCCCCAAATTCAAGGTCATGAACACTTACCTGTAGGATTTCTTCTAAGAATTACATTCAGGTCACTGATACGTTTTGAGTTAAATTTTGTATATGATGCAAAGTAGGGGTCCAGTTTTTTGTTTTATTTTTGTGGATACCCAGTTGTCTCATCATGATTTGTTGAAGAGATTTTTTTTCCCCACTGAATGGTCTTGTCACCCTTGTCAGAATTCGATTAGCTATAAATGCACAGATTTATTTCTGAACTGTCAATTCTATTCCACTTGTCTATATATCTTTCCTTATGCTAGCAGAACAATTCAATGTTTAGGCTACTGCAGTTTTATAGAATGTTTTAAAATTGGGAAGCATAAATCTTCCAACTTTGTAGGAACAAAGTTCTTACAAACTTTTAAACTTTGTTTTAGTTATTTGGGGGCCTTAGAAATTCCATATAAATTTGAGGATTAAATTTTACATTTGTGAAATGTAATGTTTTAAAATTGGGAGGCATAAATCTTCCAACTTTGCAAGAACAAAGTTCTTACAAACTTTTTCAATGTTGTTTTAGCTATTTTGTGCCCCTAGCAATTCTATATAAATTTAAAGATAGACTTTTACATTTATGCAAAAAACAAAAAGTCTATTAGAAGTTTGAGAGAAATTGCATTGAGTTGAATCTATAGATTGCTGTGGGTAATATTGCCATACTAATAGTAGTATTTCAGCCATTAACAATGGACACCTTTCCATTTTTAATATCACTAATTTTGGCAATTAGAAAATTATGCCTAGGTAAATGTATTAGTCCATTTTCATGCTGCTAATAAAGACATATCCGAGACTAGGTAATTTATAAAAGAAGGAGGTTTAATGGACTCACAGTTCTACGTGGCTGGCTAGCGAGGCCTCACAATTATGGCAGAAGGTGAAAGGCACGTCTCACATGGCAGCAGACAAGAGAAGAGAAAGGTTGTACAGGGAAATTCCCCTTTATAAAACCATCAGATCTCATGAGACTTATTCACTATCATGAGAACAGCATGGGAAAGACCTGCCCCTGTGATTCAGTTCCCTCCCACTGGGTCTTTCCCACAATACATGGGAATTGTGGGAGCTACAACTCAAGATGAGATTTGGGTGGGGACACAGCCAAACCATATCATTTCACCCCAGTCCCTCCCAAATCTCATGACCTCATGTTTCAAAACCAGTAATGCCTTTCCAACAGTCCCCCAAAGTCTTAAGTCATTTAAGCATTAACTCAAAAGTCCACAGTCCAGAGTCTCATCTGAGACAAGGCACCTTTCTGCCTATGAGCTAGTATAATAAAGAGCAAGTTAGTTACTTCCTAGATACAGTGGGGATACAGGCATTGAATAAATAAATACATCTATTCAAAATGGGAGAAACTGGCCAAAACAAAGGGGCTAAAGGCCCTATGCAAGTCCCAAATCCAGTGGGGCAGTCAAATCTTAAAGCTCCAAAATGATCATCTTTGGGTCGGGTGCAGTGGATCATGCCTATAATCCCAGCACTTTGGGAGGCTGAGGTGGACGGATCACAAGGTCAGGAGATTGAGACCATCCTGGCTAACATGGTGAAACCCCATCTCTACTAAAAATACAAAAAATTAGCCAGTTGTGGTGGCAGGCGCCTGTAGTCCCAGCTACTCAGGAGGCTGAGGCAGGAGAATGGCGTGAACGCGGGAGGCGGAGCTTGCAGTGAGCAGAGATCGTGTCACTGCATTCCAGCCTGGGCGACAGAGTGAGACTTTGTCTCAAAATAATAATAAAAAACAACATGATCATCTTTGTTTCCATGTCTCACATTCAGGTCATGCTGATGCAAGAGGTGGGTTCCTATGGTCTTGGGTAGCTCCACCCTTGTGGCTTTGCAGGGTACAGCCTCCCTCCCAGCTGCTTTCAAGGACTGGTATTTAGTGTCTGCAGTTTTTCCAGGTGTATGGGGAAAGCTGTTGGTGAATCTACCATTCCAGGGTCTGGAAGACGGTGGCCCCCTCCTCACAGCTCCACTTGGCAGTGCCTCAATGGGGACTCTCTGTGGGGGCACCATCCCACATTTCCCTTTCACACTGCCCTAGCAGAGATTCTTCATGATGAGTACCCTGCCCCTACAGCTAACTTCTGCCTGGACATCCAGGTGTTTACATACATCCTCTGAAATCTGGGTGGAGGTTCCCAAACCTCAATTATTGATTTCTCTGAACCCAAAGGCTTATCACCATGTGGAAGCTGCCAAGGCTTGTGGCTTGCACCCTCTGAAGCCACGGCCTGAGCTATACCTTGGCCCCTTTTAGTCATGGCTGGAGCTGCTGGGACACAGGGCACCAAGTCCATAGACTGCACACAGCAGAGAGACCTTGGGCCTGACCCATGAAAACATTTTTTCCTCCTAGGCCTCTGGACCTGTGATGGGAGGGCTGCCCTCACAAACCCTGGAGACATTTTCCCCATTGTCTTGGTGATTAACGTTCAATTCTTCATTATTCATGCAAATTTCTGCAGCTGGCTTGGATGTCTCCTCAGAAATGCATTTTCTTTTCTACCGCATTATCAGGCTGCAAATTTTCTGAACTTTAATGCTCTGCTTCCCTTATAAAACTGAATCCCTTTATCAGCACGCATGTTACCTCTTGAATGCTTTGCTGCTTAAAGATTTCTTCTGCCAGATACTCTAAATCATCTCTCTCAAGTTCAGAGTTCCACAAAGTTCTATGATAAAGGAAAAGTTATTTTGTGAATGATTTTTAACAAAATTTGACTAATGGGATTTATAACAAAGACTTGGAGGGAATACTGAACCAACCATATTTGAATTTTAAAAATTGATACATTCTAAAGCTCATGGTAGATACATCTGTACATAGTTAATCTTATTTAAAAACTGAAGACAACACATGGTCATGCTTTCTGTATGGTCTTCAAAATTGCACAGTTGCTAAGAAAACTGTCATTTGATGAATTGAGAAAAATGAAAAACTGAATGCCAAATTGGCAGCAGAATTTCATTCAGATCTTTTTTATTAAATATATGTGTGCATGTCTCTGTGTGTCTATGAGGGGCATAATACATGGATAACATATATTATTTAGATCCAGTTAGTCTTTCATTATGTGTGTGTGTGTGTGTGTGTATTAGCCTAGAGAATACATACTCAATTTTCTTAATTTGTAAACATATTTTTTAAATGGATTTTTGTTTGCTCTTTTTAAGTATCATATGGAAGCTTATGTTATTTGGGCACAATTCTTCATTTTCTTCTGGCTTTATGTGTTTAGTGTAGATGGAGAAGATTAGTTTGTTATATTGACTTTGGGCCTGGTCATGTGACTTGAGCTCTCCAGTGGAATACATGCAAGTAGGCCAGCTCTCAGGGAGATTATGAGAAGCATTTGTGTTTTTGCTGCCCATTGGGCTTTGGCATCTAAATGCTACAAGAGCAAGACATTCCAGATAGGGGTGGGGCTTTAGCCTGGGTCCAAAAATGAGATGCTACATGGAACAGTTCTAAACCTGATGTGCACTCGGAGCAGAGCTGCTTCAGCTGACCTACTGAATCACAAGCGAGAAATATATGTTTGTTGTGAGCTGCTGAGACTTTGGGGTTATTTATTAGTACAACAAAAGTTCAGTAGTATGTCTTGTACCCTGTGTATTTTTAAAAATTCTCAATCCATGATAAAGTGTGTAATTAAACTATTTTTAACAGAAGTATTTTAAAACTTGTTTTGCACCAGTGAATACTCTTAGATATTTATTTACATAATTGGAGAGAAGCAGAGTTCTGCTTCTGCAAAATTTGATGAGGAAAGCCATACACAGCAAAGTATGTTCAGAAATACAGAGATTAGAACTATATAGTAACATATGTAGTTGATTCTGAATTAATTTCCTAAAATAAGAAAAATAAAATACAAATACAAGAATTAAGAAGTAGAATAAACTGGGTGGTAAGTGACAGAAACCTAACCATGCCATTTAGGCCATGGGAAAAAATATTTGAAGGATAGTGGGTCTCATGTAACTTTTGGAAGGGCAAAGAGACATCTGGTTTCCCTAAACAAATAGAATCAAGAACTCAAATGTACCAGAGTACTCTTCCTCATACTCTTGTCTCTGCTTCCTTCACTGCATCATAACTTTCATTTCTCTTGCTGTGAACCATCTACATCAAGCTTGTCCAACCTGTGGCCCATGGGTCCCCTGGGACCCAGGACAGCTTTAATGTGGCCCAACACAAATTTGTAAAGTTGTTTAAAATATTATGGGATTTTCTGGTGAGGTTTTTTTGTTTGTTTGTTTGTTTTTTGCTCATCAGCTATAGTTAGTGCTAGTGTGTTTCATGTGTGGACCAAGACAATTCTTCTTCCAATGTACCCCATGGAAGCGAAAAGATTGAACGCCTCTGATTTAAATGACAGATATGGCCATGAATACCCTTTCAAGGAATATGTTAATGCTTTGCAAACAGGGAGAGACTTTTCCTCATTCCTTTGTTTTGAAATAGAAAATTCCAAATTTAGGTCTTTTGTTTGGACCCTATTAGTGTCGTACATTCAACTTTAGGCCAATCGGCTCTGCCTGGGAGTAGTATAATATAACTGAAAGTGTATGGTAGAATTCCATGACTAAAAACAGGTGAAGAAAATATTCCCTAGGAGATATTATTCATGGAAGAGAGGATGCTTCCTTGGTAGAAAAAAAAAAAAAAGATAACAAATTCATAGTATTTGAACAAATAACCCCAAACCAGGTGAAAGTTTATTACATGCAATTCATGTTCAAAAGTCCTGAATTAGGTTTTAGGTCAGTGTGTTTCCCAATATTGTTCATGGATAATCTACATAAGAATCACAGAAGAACATACTGGACCTAAGTTTGAGAATCACCACTTTAAAATTTCTGATGCAGAAGTATTTTGTGAGGTTAAAAGGAGAAAAACAAGAAATTCCACTATCTGGTGATGAAGTCAGCATGAAACGATCCCTTGGTTCTTTATAGAAAGGACATAAAACTGTGCTTTTATATTTTCTGGTGCCTCATTTGCAATATTTGAAGTAAAATGGCTCTAATTATGTTTTCCTTTTTCTTTTCCCCTTTAAGCCTTCCTTTTCTCACAACTCACTGTAGATTTATTTACTAAGACTTTCCTACTCTCCTCTATTCCCATGGATGCATTTTCAGTTTAGTCTCCCGCTACTTTCCATTTTCCATTTGGATTATTAAAATACAATTTATAATTCTGTATCTGAAACCCCTGGGCCCAGATGTATTTTAGAATTTTTTTGTCCTTTAGAAATATCCCATATATTAGTTAGGTCTGAGTCAAGGCAATATAATACTCCATATTCAAACACATTAATATTTCTGCAGTGAAACTAAGTAGGATAAGTATTACAAAAAACAAATAAACAAACAAACATAAACCTTGTCAGTGCAGGTCAGCTTTTGCCATGAATGAGTTACTAAAACCTTGAGGCTTTAGACTGTTTATATTTGAGAATTGCAGTTAAGAGATTGCCTCAATAACTAGCCTTATTTCTTGTCCCAAATATAACTTTCTGTTTTAAAGAATATTTCAAAGATGCTCATTTATTTTATGAATAGACATGAGGGGAAATACCATGGGGGACAAAATGAAGAATGGGTACAGAGAAAGGAGGCCATCAGACTGTAGGCTGAGTAAAATTTACCAAGCATCACTATTTCATTTGGAGTGCTGTTATGGTATGGAGAAACTGCTGATAACTTATTTCAGAGTCTCAGTTGTTTAAACTGATATTTGGGGGGCAAGCTGTTGAGATATTTTCCTTAAAAATCTTATGCCATCTCTATAGGTGATGGTAAATTTTCTTGCATATTCTCAATACTCCGTGTATTGGCTATCTATTTCTTATCACTCTCTCCATGACCTATCTGTCTTCAATCTTATCACTTCCTACATTAGTTGTATTTATTACCTATTGCTGTGTAACAAATGACAAAAACAAATGACAAATGTCATATGACAGTTTGGGTTTATTGCTCACATGTCTGGAGTCATCTGGGAGTTGGCTGGGTGACTCTGCTGAACTATGCTGAACTTACATGTCTGGGCTTGCCTGATTGTTGGCTGATCTAGACTCTTGGCTCAGGCAACTGTGCAGCTGGAGCAGCTTGGCTCTATTTCATATGTATTCATTCTCCAACATGCTATCTCAGGCATTTTCTCATGGAAATGGCAGAGGCATAGTAAAGCAAGACCCAGTGAACAAGCCTATTTCTAGGTTCTGCTTGTGTCACATCTGCTAAAACCCCATTGGCCTGAGCAAATCATAGGACCGGACTGAAGTGAAGGGACAAGTCACCCTATCCCCAGGTCTATGGCCCAGAAATGTTACATGGCAAAGGATGTGGATACAGAGAGAAGTGAAGAATTGCAAGAATCCTCACAGTCTTTGACTCTTCTCTCCTCTGAACTTCCTTGCTTAACCTCTGATACAGTTTGATATGGTCACAGTTTACAGTTTACAGTTCACTCCATGCAACCTCTGTCCTGACAATCTTGAATTATTTCCCGCTCCTATACACACACCATGATTGTCCATGCTGTTCCCTTTGCTTATGGTGTTTTCTTCTCTCCCAATTTAATTCTTCAAAGTCTGGCTGAAATAATAAAGTGCACATGAATCTTCCCCTGTGTATGGTAACTCTTTGTATGCAATGTCCTGTACTAACCAACAAATTGAAGGTCTGCTTCATCTCAGTATAACCCACTGTGCCTTGAACAAATAGGGTCATGAAAAGAGCATGGCTCACTTCATAAATAGAAGGCCCTACCAAGAAGTTTATCATTGAGGAAAAGACTAGTAAAAATGTAAACTGTATGGAACAATTTTCCCTTCTTTTATGAGTTAAAAAAAAAAAGAAAATTAGCAGAAGAGAACATATTTTACTATTTAGTTAGGGCTTGGATCATAGCTCACATAGCATTGGGCGTAAGGGTGGGTGGGAATATCATATTTTGTGAAGCCACTGTGACTTGTATTCAAATTCTGAAATGATTTCACTTGATTATTTGTATAAACTTAGGTAGGTTATAGATGTTCTAAGGACTTATTTTTTCTCTTTTCATACATTTATTATGAGAATTAAATGGGACATTTAATTATGTCCCATTATATTATTTATAACTAAAATGTACATATATAAATTATGTAGGGCAACTGACATTATACGCATTGAAAAATGTCAATTTTCTTTTCCTTCTATTCGTTCAAAAGAAAGGAAGTTAAATAACACAATCAAGTAATAATTTAATCTTTTCTTTAGCAATTTCACACAGTCAATGTAACACACATTTGCATTAATTTCCTATTCTCTGACAGCTCTCTGGAGTGTCTTGTGGCACACGTACAGGGGAGAGTGAGGCACCTCAGCCTCTGCATACCAATGATTTGTGACAATGCTGGTCAACTCCTGTAACATCCTCTGTCTGAAGTATCTGTCTCACAGTACAAATGGTTGGCAAAACATAATCTGAAAACCTGCGAAGCTTCTTTTGACATCTGGAGATAGGTCAATGTTTGAGGTCCTGATCTAGTACATCAAAATCTCATGGAGAAACCACGAGTCTGTCTCCTGTCTACATAGAGTTCAAGTGGACTGCCCTTGGGCCAAAATAATTTGGCAGCTTTAGAAGCAAAAAAAGAAGAAAACTGACAGTGGTTCCAAGGCAACCCTAAACCTACTCTGTACCTTGTTCTGACATTGCTCAGCTATCCAGAGGTTTGATTTTAGTCTTCTAGGCCTCAAAACAACCCTCTAATGGCCCTATGAAAGTGATTTATGTGCAGTACAGGAATAACACAATACCAGTTCTGTGGCCAAAGAGAAGTGAATTGTTAACCTTGGTGCTTTGGGTTTTGGTTTGTCAATTATGTAGAGAAGCTCCCGACAGTATACTTGTTCGTCAAAAATGAAACACCTGGCAATCTGCCACATCCTGTGGAGTTGAGATCTTGCTTTTGATTTGAAAAGCAGCATCATATTTGTATTTCCACTTAAGTGGCTTTCAGCTGCTTTTGCATCACCTGAAGTTGAATGAAAGTATATTTTACCAGGTGTTTTCCAGGCAAGATTGCTTAGAAATCTGCCAGAGTTACTGGGAGCTGAGTTGTTCATATGTGTAATCATGAATGGACTCACCAATTTCCAAAAACAAATGATAAAAATAGAAAGACATAGCAAGTCTATAATAAACCAATTCTTTATACTTTTTCATGAGAACAGGTTAAATCTGTATTTAGAATGGGAAAAAGCAAAGACATATTCATTTTATTAAACCATACCAAATAGTGAAAAACCAGGAAGCAGATAGTTATTATTTTATTTTACTTTCTGGTAAAATAAAAATAAGAAGACGCACTTTTGTGTGTGTGTGGGATCCTGCATCTGGCAGTTTGATAAAGTAAAAGAAATTGATAGTAGGCTTCGCTCATGATTCTCTGAGATAGAGATTAGCATACACCATCTAATTAAATAGAAATGCTCTTATGATGAACATATGTGGAAGTGAGGGAGAAAGAGCAGAACTGGGTAGAGGGATGATATAGTTTGAATGTCCCCTCTGAAACTCATGTTGAAACTTAATCCCTAATGTGGCAGTATTAAAAGATGGTAGTTTTGAGAGGTGATTGGATCGTAAAGGCTCTGTCTCTTTTCATGAATAAATTAATTCATCAATTAGTGGGGTTAATAGGTAATGAGTTATCATGGGAGTGGGACTGGTGGCTTTATAAGAAGAGGAAAAGAGAGCTCAGTTAGTACATTTAGCTTCCTCACAATGTGATGCCCTTTGCCACCTGAAGACTCTGCAAGCATTCTCACCAGCAAGAAGATCCTCACCACATGTGACTCCTTGACCTTGGACTTCTCAGCCTCCATAACTGTAAGAAATAAATGTATTTCCTTTATAAATTACCTAGTTTCAGGTATTCTGCTATAAACAACAGAAAATAGATTAAGACAAGGGAGACTGCAGTTCCAATGAAGCAGTAGGGGGTTGGGGCTAGAATGGCCCTTTGGAGTTGGCCCAGCTGGGATGAGAGGCTGTGTTTTTATATCTCTTTGGGATCAGTCATTGGATATAGGCTGCCCTGGAAAGAGTCATGATCTTGGACAAGCCTGGTTTTTCAGCTAAAGCAATCCCCAAGGAGGATTGTCAGTAGAAGTCATCTTCTAGCAGCATTACCAGCAAATGAAGGGATAAGCCTTTCATTCCTAAAGGGGATTTTAGATATCACAGGGCCCAACACGCTACTTCACCAGTTAATTTTTTTCTTACAACTCAAGTTTCCAGTCCATAAGAATTACTTTTGTCACTTCCTATCCCCAAGCACCAAGCAATGATGAAAAGTGCCAGATTCATGGATAAGTTTGCTCTTTTTATTTTTACAAAATGATATTGATTCGAGCCTATCACTTTATATTAATTGAGTATTTATGTGTTCATTGAATTCAGCAAATATACAAGGCGTTGTGAACATTTTGGTGAACGAAACAAAGTCCCTGTCCTCCTGGAGCTTCTGGCCCACCTCCCCCTTATTGACCCCAACTTATGAAGTATGTCTTCTGTAGAATAGCTTGTGATTTAGGATTATGGCAGAATAAAAAGAGGGCCTCTGAAAAACAATACTGTTTTTCAGTTTTCCATCATCAGACTAATAATCGTGGGCATGAACACACTTATGATTCATAATAAAAACATAAATCCAATTATACAGTTTTAAATTAAATTTGAAGGCTGACATGTAGCCCATGACTGTCTACTTTTATTTCGTATTCACTTCTTGTTTTGCAGTTATTAATTTGAAAAAATACTTTGAAGGAGTAGGAATTTATCCATGAAGTGAAAAGAGACTAAAGCAATTAATTCAAATGAGGAAGATTTTTTTATTAGTTAATTATGCCATTCTCACATTCTTCAAACTTAAATGTTTAACCACTGTAGCTAAATTGATCTCCTCATTCTATTGTAATTTTGACATGAATAAGTGAAGAGTAGGATGGAAATTATAGGTCAGAAATCATCTCCTCTAAGTAGCACGATTCTTAGTTTCTACTCTATCATTGTAGCTGTGTCTCAAGGGTTTATTTAATAATTGCTTGATAATGACAAATGAAAAGGACATCATAACAGATGTATTTAATGCCAGTAGAGAAGTTTGTTTTCACGAGCACTCTTTTGGTTACTAGTGTTGTATAACAAACTGTCCCCAAACTTCCTGACTTACAGCCACAGCTGCTTATTGCTCATGATTTTGTTGGTCAGAAAATCAGACTGGATTCAGCAAGGGAAGTTTATTTCTGCTCAAGAATGTATGGGGATGACATGACAACTGGGGGCTGGAATCTTCTGGAGGCATCTTTGTTCCAATTTCTGGCACATGGTCTGGTATGACTCTTGGATCTCTGATCTGAGTGCCCATCATTGGCTTTTCCACATAGCTTGACTTCCTCAGACATGGTAGCAATAGGGTAATTGACCCTCTAACAAGATAGTTTAGGACTCTAAGCATGAGTGTTCTAGTGGATATGAGGCCTTTCATAGTCCAGCCTTGCAGTAAAACACCTCATCCCTTAATTGATCAATTGAAGCATTCATGAGCCTGCCCAGATTCAAGGACAAGGATGTAAACTGTGTCTCTTCATGGGGACAGTCCTGATGTCAAAAAATTTGTCCCCATGTTAAAACAAACAAAACAAACAAACAAAAAACAAAAAAAAATCTCCCGTAGGTATTGTAAATCAGAAATAGAGAGCTGTAGAAAAAAATATTCTGCATCATGTAAACCATAAGGAGCATGAAAAGGTTGAGGAGAAAGCAAATAATGCAATTTATCTCTTTTTACACTCACGACAACCCTGTGAAGTAAGTCTCACCATCCTTATTTTGCAGTAGAGCCAAGTGAAGCCAAATAAAGATAAGGGACATAAACAAACTCTTGCTGCTCATATTCTAAGAGAAAGAGTTGGAATTTTGGTGTATGATGCTGAATCTCTTGCTTTCTTGCAAGACTCATGTCTTGCAGTAGGGTAGAAAAAAAAAGTTATTCATGTGCATTCTGGAGACAATAACATAAGTAGAAATCAAAAGACAGTTGGTGTGAGTTATTCAGTGTTTTTGGACACAGTTTTTTCAACTGCAGATTGAGAATGCTTGCCTTGAGATCCATGGAACATGGCTTATGGGAGGTTTTTGAGAAAAAGTTTTATTTGATAAGCAAATAACTTTGTGAATTCTTGCATTTCATATTTCATTTTTGGACAGTATACTGAAATATCTCAGCAAGACTGCAGTAAAAGAAGAAACCTTTTTATAATAGCACCTATTGGTATGCCATGGAATAATTTTCTGTGGACTAACTTTGGACATAGAAAGTGAGATGAGCTCTAATGTATGATTCTAAGATTTTACATCCACTTAAAAATTCACATCAAAGTCAGTGAATAAAAAAAAATTTTAAGGATGTGTGGTTGGATCATATCATCATGTTTTTAAAGTATCTTTTCTACTATTCTCTCTATTTTATTGGAGTATTTAATTTATTTCCTTTTAATTATAATGATGGACAAGATGGGATTTATACTTACCATTTGCTGTTTGTTTCCCATATGTTGTATGTCTTTTCATTCCTATATTCCTGTCTTCTTTTGTGTTAAACAGATATGTTCTAGTGTACCATTCATATTCCTTGCCGCTTCTCTTACCATACTCTTTTTGAGATGTTCTTAGTGAATGTCCTGGGACTAAAATTAGCATCTTAATTTAAGACAATCTAGTTCTTATCAATACAAACTGGATCTTAACATTATACAAAAATTTTGCTCCATGATATCCCCCTTCCTTCTGCTCTTCTTTGAACTGTTATTGTCATATAAATTATATTTTCCTTTATTATAAATTCACTCATACAAATTTATAATTATTGCATTATGAAATTGTCTTTTAAATCAGATAGGACAAGAAAGTAGTTCAAACAAAAATACTATTTTCCATATTAACCTATGTGGTTAACTTTACCAGTACTCTTTGTTTCCTCGTGTGGATTTGAGTTACCATCTAATATACTTTTATTTCAGTCTGAAGGACTCTCTGTAGTATTTCACTTAGGGTAGGTCTGCTAACAAATTCTCTCAAATTTTATTCATTTTGGAATATCCTGAATTTTTCTTCATTGTTGACTGAGAGTTTTGCTAAATATGGGATTCTTTGTTGACAATCTTTTTTCTTTCAACACTTTGAGGATGTCATTCCAGTCTTTTCCAGCTTTGGTGCTTGTGTTTCAAAGTCAGCTGTTAATTTTATTGAGGATTGTTTGTTTGCGAGGTCACCTTTTTCTTGCTGCTTTCAAGAATTTCTCCTAAAGGTCTGTTTGTTGTTGTTGTTGTTGTTGTTTTTGCCTTTTGTCATTGTGTCTCTAGTGCGTGTAGATGTGGATCTTCATCTTTATGAGTTTGTTGAGCTTTTTGGATATATAATGTTTTCATCAAATTTGCGGGTTTGACCATTATTGTTTCATTTTTTTTCTTATTTTTTTCATTTTCTGGGACTCTCATTATATGTATGTTGGTATGTTTCATGGTGTCCTACAAATATGTGCAGCTCTAATCATTTCTTTATTCTTTTTAAAAATTCCTCAGACTAATTTCTTTTGCTATATATTCAAGTTAATTGATTCTTTTTATCTGACACCTCATGTCTTAAACCCTTGAGTAAATTTTTCATGTTAGTTATTGTCTTTTTCAACTCTAATAGAATTCTTATTTGGTTATTTTAAAATATGATTTATTAATCTCTATTTGGTAAGACATCATTGCGATAGTTTTCCTTAATTCTTTAGAAATGGCTTTTTAAGTTTTTTAAAAGTATTTAAAGTAGCTGATTTAAAGTTTTTGTCTGCTAAATACGGTTTTTGTCTGCTTAATTTAATGTAATTTAGCTTAAATTTAAATTAATGTGGCTTAATTGCTAGCTTTTTTTTTTTTTTTAAGTTTTGGTTTTTAGGCTTGGCTTCCTAGGAGTTACCACTTGATCAGTATAATTTAGTGAGAAACCAGTAATTGGTCAAAAGAGTTTCGTAAATGCTTTACCTTTAGGTCTTTTACCCTTTGCTAAGGGGATGTTTATAAGACAGCTTTAGGTTTTACTTCCTGCTTGTGGGAGTCCTCAAGGTCAGCCAGAGGTGAATGACTGAGGTCTTATACTTCCCCAGGTTTTAAGTATACACAGCACTGGGTATGCAAAAGCTCTTCCAAATCCCCAGGAATAGGTTGGAGCTTTTCAAAATTCCCTCTGGTCCTCAAGTTCTTCAGACTTCCTTTTGGATTTTTAGCCAGGATCTAACTTTTCCTAAATGGAATCACAGCCTTAGGCATCTACAATGATGCTAGCAGATTATGATTCTTTCCACTAATCTCCAAATATAGGGTTTTTTCCTTGCTGAGTTGAGATCTGAGTGAAATAAAATAACCACACCAACCTGGAAATAGAGATTATTTTCTGGGAAATTACTGGTTTGGACAAAATATTGACTGTGCTTTAAGGATGGGGCTTTTAATGGAGCTCCAAAAGATGCCAGTCCTCTTTTTCTGTGAGGCTTCTGGCTTTTCATGGCTACTGTTCCACTGAGCTGCTGAGAGAGAGCGTGGTGGCAAGTTAAATGCCACACAGTCTGGTGTCTTACGGAGATTTAGTCATTTCTTTTAGATAAGAAATTTTGTTTGTTGGTGGTTTGGTTTAATTTCAAGAGTTCTGAAATTATTGGTTTTACTTGTTTTGCCAGTATTTTCATTGTTTGTGTAGGGGAACAGGTTCGTAGACATCTTCACTTTATCATTTCATAAACCCATATAATCCTAGTTTTTTTAAAACTTCATGTTGATTTGCATTGGTTTTGCATTTATTTAATTTAATTAATTAATTTATTTTGCATTTATTTTATTATCCTTTATTGTCCTGGATTTTGCCACTTAGAAATGTATGTCCTTTACTTTTGGTAATATTTCTCATATGATTTTAAAAATACTTTCCTTTTCTCACTTTTCCTTTTTCTCTCCATCTGAAATGTCCACTTCTTATATTAATTTCCCAAATCTCTTACAATTTATCTCATATTTTTTGTTTCTGCTCTCTTTTTTCTATATTTTAATTATTTTTTCTGTATTTTAGTAAGTTAAGCTGCACATGGGCAGCTTTCACATTTGGGTTTGAGGAATATTTCACAAAGAGTAATTTGTCATATTAATGTAATTTTGAAATTAAAATGGTTAATTACAGTATAACATAGAAAGTGTACTCATAACTGTAACTCATAAGCTTAGTTGACATTTCTCTTCTTAAGCTATTTTTGGATGAGTGATTTTGGTAATTATATTCTAAATTTCTAAAAATTATTTATCCTCCATTATTTAAGAAAATACTGTTCTTGTTTTATGAATATAACAATTTCTTATTCTTCACTGTGCCAATCAACTAACATTTTTTTATAAAGTTTTACATTATGTTTTCTGGACTCCCTAAAATGTCTATTTTTTTCCTGCTTATTTTGGTCTCTCTTTTTTAAGTCGGGAGCACATTCCAGTGTCTGGTGGTTCTTGGTTGCCTGTTTCATATTAAGAGTGAGACCCTAAAACTTACTGGCAACTTTGCATGCTTTGGTGGGCTTTTTGGCTGGTAGGATTGCATTCAATTGATTATTTGGATAGTGAGCAGATCGTTTAGCTAGGGGACTCATGCTGTTATGCAAACAGTAGTTTTTATTGAAACCGTGAGTTTCCTTAGAGAATAAACTTTTTAACCACTTGCATGGGAGCTAGAAATCTGGTTTCCATCATCCTATATACAGACTTTCATTAATAACCAACTTATTGTTGAACCCTACATCTTGACTGTTCTGTCTACTTTAACCACCATACTGGTATCTCTGAGTGCCATCCCTTTCTAGGGATCTGCAGGTGAAATTATCCCTTCCATTTTCGCTGTCTCCTCTGCATCTGCCGACTCAGTTACCATCCTTCATCTGTTTTCTCCCTTCAAAACTTTTTGAAATCTTTTATCTGTTGATGAAGACTCTTTCTTCTTCTGTTCTCTTTGCCCTTGATTGATAGCATTTTATACCTTACTCTTATTTTAGTGGGGCTTTAAAAGAAGATAAAATAAATCATCTTTAGATGGAAACCTTTCACATTTGACTTTATGAACAAGACTTGGGATACTTTTTACATTAGTCTTGTCATGAACCATTATCACATTCCAGTATGTGGGCAGCTTTCACATTTGGGCCTGAGGAATATTTCACAAAGAGCAATTTGTCATATTAATGCAATTTTGAAATTAAGATGGTTAATTACATTATAACATAGAAAGTGTATCATAACTGTAACTCATAAGCTTAGTTAATAGTTATATACATAGGCATCCACTTACCACCCAGATTAAGATGTAGACTTTTCCAGCATCACATAAGGCTCTGTCATGCTTCCTTTCAGTCAATACTCCCCTCAAACACAACCACTCATCTAAATTTGAAGGCTCTAGATTAGCTATATTTGTTTTTGGACTTCATATAAATGAAAACATAAAGCATGAACTCCTTTTTATATGGCTTATTTGATTCATCTACAAGATTTGTCATGTTGTTATGTGACACATTAATTTATTTATTGTTTTATAATACTTCATTATATGAATGTGTCACCATTTATCATTCTATTGTTGATGCACATTTGTGTTATTTTTAGTTTTTTTCCACTATGCAGCAACCTGAAATAAACATCCATATACAGGTTTGAAAAAAGTATTTTATAAGGTCATTGGTATATACATACCCAGATAGCAAAAATTAAAACCCCAAAAGGGAGAAATGGATTTGATACAATGATACCAAGATGTGTGATTATCATCTGAGGGGTGTGATGTTCATTAGCTGGTATGGAGGGTGGAAATGTTGAGTGTTTTTAAAGATTTGGAAGAAAGCTCTTTCCTAAGAAATGAGATAAATATTATGAACTAGATAAGTATTTTGAATTATTGCCTTCTTGCTAATCAAGGTGTGATTATGCAGTTCTCTTTCTCTGATGTTCCAGCTGTTCAAATTTTCAAGTGAACTGGATGAAATAAAGCAGATACATCATGAAATTGATGATAATCTATACCATTTTAAAAGAGTTAAAATTTCACCTAAGTACCACATAAGTGGTTTGTTTAAACATCTCGGTTATATTTTATGAGTTGGGTTTCTTGTATAACTGTGAGGGAAGTGAAGCCATTAAGTCTTGGTCTTTGGCACTGTCACTGGTATTTCCATCAGTTTGTCAAATTAAAGATTATATAATGCTGTTAAAATGCCTAGTTGTATTATACCAATTGCTCTAAAATGTAAATATGTAAAATATTTTATTTCCCTGTCTAAAATTCTCAGATCAACATATTCATGTAAGACATTGGTTCTTAAAGTATGTTCCCTGTGTTAAAAGCCTCAGCTCAGCATCACTTGGGAACTTGTTGGAAATACAAATCTTGGGGCTCCCCACAAGACCTACAGAACTGGAAACTGGATTTGGGGCCCAGCAATCTGTATTTTAACATGTCCTTCAGGTGGTTTTTATGTGTATTAAAGTCTGAGAACCACTGGTTTAATACATTGCTTTTTAATCCTGGTAGTGCATTTTCTGAGTCCCACTGGTAACCCCCAGGAATCCTACTTAAATGATCTGAGGTGGTGTGGGCAATGAGAATTTTGAAATAATCCTAAGATGATTCTAGTGTGTGGCCAAGGTTGAGAATCATTCATTTAACACAATCCAAAGAAATAGCATCCTAGGTTTACTCAATTTTGGCCACTGGATAGAATAAGAGCTGGAAGTTGTCATTTTGCATTTTGAGATAGGTCTTTGATACAGTTCCTTTCTTTATCTGAGTCTAATTAAGAATTTACAGTGCTCCAGAAATTAAAGGGACCATTGATTGTTAAAAGTGGCTCTCTTGTTGCAGTTTCATAGAAAACTCTTCAGTTGAGAAAATAGAAGTGGTTAATTCAGTGGCATATATGAAGCAAGTATTGTAAAATGAACATCTTGGCTTTATGAGGAGCTTGAGTTAGAAAGGAGATTCAATTCTGGATCCTGCTGCCAGAGAGTCTGGCAGGAGTGCTACTCTGTCTGTATTTTTAATAACTTGTTCTTCAAGGTGAGAACATGCTATGGGCTTCTCTTATCCTCTTGTCTTATCTTCAAATTCCTCATTTAAACCAAGACGCAAGCAATAGAACTTGTGTTTCTTTGTATTAGATTGTTTTGCTTTCCCATAACACTCTGGCTTTGAGGTGCTATTTATTTGTAGAGCATGGTAGGATGGGAACCATAGACACTCGGAAAGTCAAGATGTGCAGAAAGGCCCATTCTCTGCTTAATAATTTGATACTACAGTCACAAAATGGCTAAGTATGTTTACAAAGTGGTGAAGACCTTTGTTGTGCTGGACCCCTGTTGGCTTCAGTAGGGATGGAACCATGTTTGAGAGGCTGAAGAGGAAACCCAGTGCTAGCAAAGAAGACAGGGTTTATTGCGAGGACTTTACATGTAATGTAGTCCAGTGGTATTGGGCTGAATAAGATAACTTCTACCATTTCTAAAAAGCATGCAGTTTATGTAGCATTTTCACTTAGCACCCTCCCCCTAACAGCTTCCAGCTGGAAACCTTCATGTAATCCAAAACAAAAGGCTCAATCCCCTGTATGGCCTGCATTCCATGGGATGGGCTGGGGGTTTAGATGTTCCTCATAGATAAGAAATGAATCTCTGGATTGGCCATTCCTGGATTCCTTAGCTTGAACTCCAAATGCACTTTCTTCTCAGACCTTAGTCTCATTCTCAGGGTATGCTTAAGTGAAGTTACTGCTGTCACGTGCATCTGCTATACAACCTCCAACTACAACCTATCTGAATTAAGAGGAAAATTTGCTAAACTAAAGGTATGATGATTCTCACCCTCATAACATCTATTAAGGTGAAGAGAAAGTTTTGAACAAGTGTGGAAGAAGAAATTATTTTGTAATTTACAAGAGCTTTATTCAGAAAAGTATTTTGCTGAGATAATCTTGGAAAGTTGTTATCATTCCCAGGAAGCCACAAGCAATAAATCCACTAAGGTTTTGCACAACAAAGCAGTCGGACATCTGTGTCACAACAGCAGCATAATTTCCTAAGGCTCTGAATGTCTAACTTGCTTTCCTTTCTCTCCCATAATGCCTCCACCCCCAATGGCAGTAGCTAACTCTACTAAAGCTCTGAGTGATGTAGGCTGATGAGGGAAACAGAATGCCATTGCCCTGCCCTTTGCTGGATAACTTCAGTCTTTTGTGAATATCAGAGATCTAGTCAGGATGTTGATCAAAATGATCCAATGTCAAACGCCTTGAGAATTTCTCTTTTCTGGGTCTAGTAGTGGTTATATTAATGATGAAGATCCAAGGAGACAAGACAGTGGACTTTAGCAGTTTTCCCTGTTGGAAATTCAGCCGTAATTTACCCGGGTCGGGGTTTTTCTCTGGCCAGAGATCCTCACAGGCATTATGTGAATGTGTGTGAGTTATGTAATCATAAAAATGGTAGTGATAGGATTATTTACACAAGCAGATATTGACTGCCTGTGATTGTGCTGGGCTTCAGAGATATAACTTCTTATTTTCAGTGATTTAGTTGAGTTGGAGTTAGTGTAGAAATCCAGAAATTATGCTAATATAATTCCTTCAAATATGGGATGACCACGAGATAGAAAAATCTGACCATAATCTTAGCTTAATGCTACTGGGCTTCCCCAGATAACAGGCTTTTATTCTACTCCCTATCCAAGCTTCCCAATGACTCTCGCTTTTGGGTTTTACAGGTGTATCTCAAAGTAAAGATGTTCTGACTCAGTGTAGTAGTTGATATGGTTCAAATCAACTCCGATGTGTTTTCCATTCGCATCTAGAAAATGTTATTCCAAAGTGACCTCAAATTGTAAATATTTGTAGGATTTCCTGGAAATGAACAGATTTGAAAGAAAATATTCTGGGTGGCAGGGCTGAAAAGCTGATTTTTTGGCTGCTTTTTTGATAAACTGGGAACTGAGAGAGTTGGATTTCCCTGGAAGTTCTAGAAGGACGGTGGCTGACCTGGGCCTTATTTTTACTTCTGATGAAGTAGTTTTTCTAGTAGATAGCTGCTATAGCAAAGTATTTGAGAGAGAAAACCCGATCATTTGCCTGTCCAATTCCTCTAGACTTACTAACATTTATGTTTTAAGACTCTGCAGTTTATTTTAAATGAAAAAAGTCCTGATATTTTAACATATAGTACTCATTCTTTCCCAACCTTGTCAGCATAGAAAAACACGGGCCCTGGGAATGCTTGTTTCTGTCTTCTTACCAGGAGCTGGGTGGTCCAGCCCAGACCATTTGTTAAACATTGTTGAAGGCCACTGAGTAAGAATAAACACTTCTTGGAAGGAGCAGGAGTCAGGTAGGAGAAGCTGCTGTAGACCATGAATGAACGTGGATATTTATATCTCCATCTAAAGTAGTCTGTTTGTGATGATCCTGTGAAGAGAACAATATGCGTCTCTCCAATGGTGTCATGATTTCTGAAAAAATAATACCTTGCTCTGGTTTTATTTATTATTATTTTTATTTTATGCTCCAAACTGTTGTCCCTTTGGGCACCTCAGTTTGTTCATGGAGGGGTTAATGAGTGAGGACTGCCTCTAGGTGAGTATAAATCTTTCACTTCTTATGACACAGCAGAAGGTGGAGTCCTGTTTCTCTGATTCAGAAGTTCTGGTTTCTGGCCCCTGCTCTGGGGTGAACTGCTTAATGTCTCTCCATCTCTTGACTCCTTCACCAAAATGAGGACACCAGTGACTTTTTTTTAATTGCTCAGGAATGTGACATTTGAAGATAATACTTGAAAAAGTGGTGGTGGTTTTTTGAAAAAAGATTCTATGTAAATACCAAATGATAATAAAAATGATTAAAACTTCAGGCATCTCGAGTATGGGCAGAAATAATTTAGGATGAAACCACATCTAATGGATGTTTCACAAATGCTGTTTTCTCCACTATATTTATCTTTGATGAATTGAATGCAGTCTAATACTATACAAGTGCAGCACATCTCTGCAGCGGGTACTGGAAGTCAGGGGTAGGGAGAGTGGGGAGGGGAGGGGATGGATATTTATGCCCCCTGTGGGAGTTGGGGGATAGCAAAAATACTAGTAGATCATGGCCTTTGCATTTCCCTAATGATAATTAACTTAATGGGCGCTTTCCCATACCAGAGATTTTTTTTGATATCGTTCTGCATTTTATAGCATTATAATTATTTGTGAACTTGCTTTTATTTTCTTTTGGACTATCAATTGCTGGTATGTAAGGAATGTGTTTCATTCATCATAGTAATTGCAGCATCTAGCCAAATATCCAGCACATAGAAAGTGTTCAAGATGAGTTTGACAAATTAAAAATAATGTTGTCTTTCATTTAAGGGCCCAGACTATTTGTTAGGTTCATTTCTAAACAATTTTACAGGTGATAGTATGGGAAATTCCCACTACAGTGACAGACACACATACCATTAGCATTCTGCAGTGCAAACATAAAGAGGTTATAGGAGAAATCTTAGAGAAGTAGCAGAGTTTGTGCAGTCCTCAGATTTTCATTATCCTACAGCTTAAGCATGGCCAGTGGTTCTGCAGAGAGGAGCCCTGTCCTCAGTGTGTTCTACTTCAGTGATTTTCAAGGTGTACCTTGGGTTAGCATCAGCATTACTTAAAAACTTGTTAGAAATGCAAATTATTGGGCCATACTCAGACCGACAGACTCTGAAACTCTGGGATTGGGGCCAGGAATCTGTGTTTTATCAAGTCTTCCAAGTGGTTCAATGCACACTGAAGTTTGAAAAATTATGATTGTACATAATTGTGGTGGGAGTCAGGGTTGGGAGAGAATATGCAGGGAACATCTATGAGATTATGAAACAACGGAAGCTCCCTTCTGGGGTAAGTGGCCATGTGAGAGGTGGGTAGAAGGCGCTGAAGCTGGTATCAGCGTGTTCTTCTATTGAGATAACTGAGCTGCTAAGCCCGCTCTCCACTAAGCTCACCAGAAAGGGGGAAGAAGAGTCTCCAGGGCCATTCACATTCATCCCTCATCAGGGTTCTACTATCCTGGCTTTACAGTTGTGGAAAGTGAAGCCCATGGGGTGTGTAACTGGCCCCAGGGTATCTAGTTGATGGTGGGGAAGCTCAATTCAAACCTATACAGTCTCACTCAAGATCAGTGTTTATCAAAATTGGCAGGTGTCAGAATCACCTGGGGCACTTGGTAAACACAAGAGGGCAGGCTCTGTTCCATCTCAGGAAGCCTGGGCCTGTGTTCTCTATTAAGTCTCCAGGTGGTTCTGTTACACCCTAAAGTTTGAGAAATGCTGTTGTAGAGCATTGGTTCACAACTCTTGCCAGCAGCATTGAAAAAACACAAAGGCTCAGGTTACCCCCCAGACCAATTATATCAGAAACTCTCCACATGGAGCTTTGGCATCAGCATTTATCAAAGCTCCCAGGTAACTTCAGATATAACCAGTATACCTGAGCAACCACTGCCCCTCGAGTCCACACACCTAACCTACAGGCTGCAGCTACCTATTAGTGACGGCGATATTTCTAAAGCACCTGGTGCAATGCTGGCTGGTAGTAACATTTGGTCAATGTTGGATGATCCGATATTTCCTTATGGTCTTTTACTTCTCAAACTGCTCTCCACCCCAGAATAGATCTTAGGAGGAGTTTTGTAATTCTGAGGTTTGTTCCTAGCAACTGCTCACCTCTCCTCCCTTTGGTTCTCCCCTTCTTTCTGGAATATCTTGCAATCTGGACTTACCTATCACTCCCTGTTCTTTGAGGCTTTCTTACTTGAGCCAGAAACCCCTGCCAGATCCTTCTTTACTCGGGTTTCCAAATACTCTTTTTCCCTAAAATTAAGTTTCCTTAATGCAGGCATGGTATTAATCATTATTTGTTTCTCCAAGTGTTGCCTACAGACCACTTGTACCAAAAGTACCCGTGGAATGCTTGATAAAGCACAGATTCCTTATTCTTCTGCCGTTTTTGTAAATCAGACTATTTGAAGCGGAGCCTCAGAGATCTGCCTTTTAACAAGATTTTCAAGTGATGTTTTTTCACACCTCAGTCTCAGGTTGATGCCTCTCAGCCTGGCACAATATCACGTAGACTGTAGATTTCTATAGACTTCTGCTGAACTTGCTAGAACAAGGAGTTACATGGCTGATGAAGTAATGTCTCCTAAGGTGTTACTGACTGGTAGTTGCAGGTGTGAAACTTTTTCAGCGCCCTTCACATTTAACAAAAATGGCTTAGGGCTACCAGCCTTGATTCCTTACTGCCAAGGACTACTGTGCATGCTCTTTCAGAAAGGTGTCCCAATAATGCTCTTAACTCACATTTGTTTATTACTATTTAGTACCCAGATTAATATTACAGCAGACCCTATTGTCCTCCATCCCCTACCTGCCAAAGGGGACTCAGGGACATAGCAGGTGTCTTCCATTTCCTGGCAGCTGTGTGTCCTCCACCTGCAGCCCAGAAAATCTGGCTCCTGCATTTCTAAATATTTTTAGAGTGTTCTTATTACCAGTTTCTGGGATAGCATAATAAGGAGGACTTGCGCTATATTTGGAATTGATGGTTTTCAAAGACTCAATTTCCAAATCAAATACCTAAATTGGCACCCAATTCTTAATTACCCATTGATTCTCAAAATACCCCAAGAACTCCACCAAGTAGAAACGGGAAATGAAATAAAACATGCCATCTGTCTACCGGACGGATGCTATTTGAAGGAGTGGTTTCAAAATCTCACTTTGGTTTTAAAGATTTGTTACTTGGAAGAAGCCATGTACTTGGCGCTATTTTATTTTGATGGAAAAATAATTGTAGAGTATTAGTGTTTTTCAAGAGAGTTTATTTTACCGAAGCTTCATGCTCACATTTTTGTTTCCAAATCCAAACAAAGTTTTCTGCGCTTGACAAGTATAATGTGAAGATCAACATTCCATTTTAAGCATCTTGCCTGATTGATTGGATCCCGGGGTCTGAAGCCCTCCACCTTTATTTTGCATCAGAATTGAACTGATACATTTGAAAATGTTTGCATCCCAGGTCCTACACCTAGATTTTCAGATAAAACTCAGATAAAATTGGTCTTTAGTGAGAGCTTGTCACATGTATTAAAAAATATATATATTCCTAAGTGAGTCTAAGGGAAAACCAGAGTAGAAAATAGTAGATCAGAAATGAAGTGTTTGAAACAAATTAATCTGGTGATCATGATTATGGAATTTCAAATTTGTTTTATAACTCTTTTTGAAGAAAAATAACCCTTCATTTTAACTTTTCCTTCATAGTTTCAATTTTCTATGTAAATGTCAATTAAGTCATCTTATTTTTGGAACAAAATGAGCATAAATATTTTTTAGAGTGGAAGCAAATAAAACATGAAAGAATTCTGATTCCTAATGGAATTAAGAGAATGAACTTAAACTATAGTGTATATCAACAAGGGAGATGGAGGTTTAATAATTTTTTTATATCACAAAGATTTACTGAGAATTTTAAGTGCTAGACATTGGACTTTGGCTATCTCCATTTTGGTAGATGACATAATCCTGGTTAGGGTTCTTTGGTTGTAAGCAATGGAATTAACTTTGCTAACTCAAGGAGAAAAGAAATTTATAGGAGGGGTTGGGGGACTGTGTGGGAAGATATGAGCATGAAGGGAATGAAAAGAAAGAAACATTAGAAAGGATGGAACCAGGCATTCTAGTAATCTCAGTAAGAGCAACTGTGCAACTGCATTGTTGGGGCTCAGATGTTGGAATAAAGATACCCCCACTCCACTGCCTTTTTTTCAAATTTTCATTACTCAATTCAAAGTACAAAGTCCCAGGACAGAAAGTCCAGTTTGTCCAGCTTAAGTAATGTGCCCACAAGGTTGGCAAGGAAGGCCAGGCACCTTGATTTACAGCTTCACCAGCTTGGACCTAATGAAAGGAAATAATTCTCCAGAAGGCTGTTACCCAAAGAAGAATGTTGGATAACCAAAAGGAATCCTTCTCCAGGTCTGCATGAAATAATAATAATGATAATAATTATTATTTTTTTGAGATGGAGTCTCATTCTGTTGCCCAGGCTGGAGTTTTGTGCGGTGGTGCTATCTTGGCTCACTGCAAGCTCCACCTCCCGAATTCACGCCATTCTCCTGCCTCAGCCTCCCAAGTAGCTGGGACTACAGGCGCCCGCCACCACGCCTGGCCAATTTTTTTGTATTTTTAGTAGAGACGGGGTTTTCACCGTGTTAGTCAGGATGGTCTCAATCTCCTGACCTCATGATCCACCTGCCTCGGCCTCCCCAAAGTCCTGGGATTACAGGCGTGAGCCACCGCGCCCAGCCTCCATGAAATAATTTTAACCAAAGGGCAAACTCAGGTATTCAAGATGTAGTGTTATAAGATCCGTGTAAATGATATTTACTGTAGTCAGTTTCACTCATTTATGTCTACATGAGTCTGGAGAGGTAAACACTGTTATCCTAAGTTTTTACAGATAATAGAAAAACTGAGGCACAGAGACATGTAGTCAGTTGGTAAAAGTCGCAGACGTGACAAATGCCAATGCTAGGGTGCAAACTGAAAACTGTCATTTTATTACCACACACATTCCTGCCTACCCATTCTTAAGAAGTTTAGGAATGTGGGAGAGAACCAGTGAAAGATGCTGGATGTTGCAGGAGGCCAATGTTATTTGGGATAATTGGAAAGACCTTTAGACAAGGTTGGAGCCTGGGGTAACATAGTAGTGCAAGGGAAGGCTGCAGCAGTAAAATGTATTTCAGGGAGACAGACAGGAGTGAACAAGAACTTACGGGCAGTTGAAATGAATCAGTGATGGCAATATTGGTATGGAGGTTAGTTAGGGTCTTGGATTTGGATTTTATGTGTCTAGTAATAAGAAACAGTCAACACTTTTTTATTGGGGTAAGGAATGGAAGCACTAGGAAATCTGTGTTTAAAAAAAAAAAGTAGTCTGTGTCTGCATGCTCCATTAATGGAGTGAGTGGGACTCTGAGAAAGGAGCCGACCAGGCATTGAGCAGCTGAAAGAAAGTGAAGCTAAGGAAAGCGAAACTAGTGAACTGTGGGTGAGGGTGGAGGAGCACTGATGGGATTCAGCTGCTGAATGGATGTTAGGGGTGGTGGTTAAGGGGAAGGGAAATGTCAAAGAAGTTTTAAAGGTTTTGAGCAAAGAAGGCCATCTGATGGGAGTACCATAGTATGGACAAGACAGGAAGAAGAACAAGCTTGGAGGAAAAAAGAGATGGTCAAAGTCTTTTGCGAATGGAAGACTGATGGCTGGAAGAATCATGTAGCCTGAAAACAGAGATGGGAAGTTATCCCTATAGAAATGATGCTTGAGACATAGCACGAACCAGAAGTGAGCTTTTGAAGTTACACACTTGAGAAAGGATGGCAGTGTACTAGTGCAGCTGTGGAATGCTCCCTAAAATTAATCTGACCTTGATGGTGTGTGAAACTGAGGGCTAATTCAGAGTTCATTTTTTATATTAAATTTCTTCTCATTTTTAAAGCAATCATCAAACTAACATTATTTTCTGTTTCAAACTTGAAAGATTTCAGACGACTAGCATATGTCCCTTTTCTTAATTGAGGCCATCATTCCTTCACTTCAACGTGGTGTGTTTGCTTCCAATCCAGATTGTCAATATTTAGTTGTCAGAAAGATAAAACTATGATTCTTATATATGGGATATAGTGCAGTTCTTATTAACTAGTTCACTAGTTTATACTAGTGAACTAGTGTAAGTTAACACTAGTTAACTTATATAACTCATCCAGAAATATGATGTAAAGGGCCTTTGAGGATTAAGAGTGTATATAGTCTATCAGGAAAGGCATATTAAAATAAAATTTTACTTTTGGAGTTAGAGACAAAACAGTTTAAAGAGCTATTAGGCAATAAAATCATAACCTTTGGGACTGTCTATTCAATCAGAAAAAAAGTAATTTGTACTTCTATAGGATCAACATTTTAATTAAGGTAACTGGTAAACTCACAGAGACTGGGCCCTAATCAAGTGCAAATAGCAAATCAAATGAGGTTTATTTTCCTAGAGTAGAGTAAATGTTGACAAATTACAGTAGACCAAAATCCACTGGCCACTTGGTTTTCTAAATACAGTTCCTCTGGGACAAAGCTACACCCATTTGTTTGTTTCCTGTGGCTTTTTTGTGCCACAAAGGCAGAGCTGAATAGTTGTGACAGAATATATGGTTCTCAGAGCCTAAAATGTGTACTATATGACCCTTTGCAGAAAAAGTGTCTTGACTTCTGGCCTATAGAATGAAATAATCCTTGGGTGGGCTGTTAAACAATGAACATACAATAATCCATTTACCTGTTCACACACTGTGGATAATTTCTCTCAACAAGGGAAAGAAATGGAAATCTTGACAAGGGAAAGGAATGGAGATCTTGACAATGGAAATCTTGTAGTATAAGGATGAAAAACAACAAAGCTCAAGCTATCTGGTGTGCAAGGTTGAGGGTCATGTTTTGACTCCCAGTCATAATCCAGTTTTAAGTATATCAGTTTCTTGTATATATTCTAGTGGGAAGAGAGAGAGAAGGAGACAGAGAGAGACAGAGAGAGACCGAGAGAGAGAGAATGAACTGAGTCTATACTGCAGAGAACTGTGAGTGTGGATATGATTTCCTTGCCTCAGCCCTGCAACTCAGGACAGTCACAGAAGATGGGTTGGCTAAGATGTCGCTCTGGGAGCCAGAAGACCTGCATTCAGACAAAGGCTCATTGTTTCAAGGTTTGTATTTAGTTTGGTTCCAGCGTGACTGGTGTTTTCAGCTTCTCAAACACTCAGTACCTCCCTTCTCAGAAACAGTCACGGAGATGGACCCCATTTTCTTCCTACAGAAACATTGAAGTCAAGCTTAGAGTCTACTTGCTTGAGAGGCAACATACCTGCCCAGTTCTAGAAGAGAAAGTGGGACCAGATGACCCCTGCTTCTCCTAAATCTGCATTGTGCTTAGAATACTATATTTTATTCTGGAAGATGCCAGGAATCTGCTCTTCACCAAAATGGGATTACCACTTTTATCCTCCTGGAACAGGACAACATGGGCTTTCCCAACATTTAACAGATTAGAAATCCCTGAGAACATATTCCTCTTTTACTGCAAACGGAGTGTGACCCTTCGGGCATCAGCCATTACTACCGGTGATATCATTGTTGTCACAATTAGTAAATGATTCTCATTCATTCCTTTAAGAAAAATAGTAATGACAATAACTTTTTCAATTGATTTTGTTTTATATCAAACTTCGGTTTAAAAAAAGATATTATTTATATGTTTGGATAGTTAAATTATGCCTATATTTCAGAACCCAAAAGGTACAACATAATATGTGATGAAAAGGAATTATCCCTCCCACTCTGCTTTTGCTGCCACTCTAGTAATTCTCTCCAAAAGAAGCAACCAATGTGTCCAGTTTCTTTTATGTTCTTCCAGATATATTGTCTGTTCTTATAAGCATATTTGAAAATAATGCTGGTTACATAAAGGTGTATGCTACATTAATTTCCTTTTAAAAATTATTTTAAAAATACATTATTGTATAACCAAGAAAATATAGATATGTCTCTCCCTCTAAGGTTTGGAGATCATGTACCATTGTCAGAATACTTAAAGATACCCTAATTTTCCAAACGTGAACTCTAAACAGAGGATACTAAAAAGAGTCATTATAATCGTTGCATTTAGGTTTCCCAATATTTAAGTTTGTGCCCAGGGGACAGTTGTTGAGTGAGGCAGGCAGATTGAGAATTTGGCTGACATATTGCTATTTCAATGGGAGGATTTCAGAACTTACTTAGAGAAATACCTATAGATGTCATCATACTAATGACTATGTGCACCCAAATAAATTCAATTGGGCAGCACTGTTAAGGTCACATAACAAAAATATATTCATTCTAGAAGATCTAGATAAAGTTCAACTTTATTTAACTTCAGGTTAATGATGGGTCTATACTCTTAGTGGAATAACCATGCAAATTATCACTGAATTGTCAAATAAAGTCCTTACTGACATTTAAAGTTTAATCAGATGTAACTTAAAATATATAATGGTTGTGTAGTCCCAAGAATAAGGGGTGATAGAAGTGTTGGATTTCACCATGTTTAGAGCTCTTTATGCCCAGGGAGAAGACAAGTATACTCCTTAAGAGGCAAAGAAATGGCCAAATTTAAATGAGATGACCCGTGTTGAAGTTGCAAACTTCGTTATATATTATGAATCCAGAAATTTCTTGGACTAAGTGGCTGCTCCTTCATGTAATTGTGGGTTAATTGATATAGCAACTATAGATTGAGTTTAGAGCATCCATTCATGTCTACAGTGAGAATCCGGCCAACTTGTTGAACAAAAACTCTGTGTCCTTATTACCCTAAACAATACTGGAGATGCACCAACCAAAAATATGGCATAATATAATAGTTTATGTAATTCCAAATACTGTACTTGGTCTAAATCTTTGGTGGGAAACAGTGTCAATTAACTGGGATGGAGACCTTCTTCCTCAGTAGGTAACTTTTAAGCTCAATGAGATTTAGAATTACCTAGAAAGTGTTTAGAAAATTTAAAACCATAATATTAATATTATCTCATTAAGAAATCTATGTTAGATTAGTATTTTATAATTTTCTAATATTTAAGAGTATTTAACCTAGTAGAGCACAGAAGTCCAGTTTTAAAATTTATAATTGAGCAATGATTTAAATTTTTTGTTTATAGAATTGGAATATTTAAGAGTATTGATGTTTCACCAACATTTTAATTTAATTTATAAAATTTATATAAATTAGAGGTTAACTGAAGTATGTAAAAATTAAATAACTAAATATTTAAAACATAGTTAAAATGCTTAAGATGTTTTAATACATTTATTTATAAAAACTATTATTTAAAGGTCCTTTAAAAGCAATAACGTTTAAACATTGCTAGAGAATAGGATTTTCAAGCTAAACTCAAAATAACTTATAAACTAGATTCTTGAAGTTTTCGTATTAGTAAATTCAGTATTACTTGGTTGAATACAAAATGAGCCTCTGAATAATCTTTTCTGCATATAAAAATTATACTTAAAAATACCCCCACCCCAGTCTCACATATGACATTGCTAATTTTGGAGATAAAGAAATGGAATCAAAAGGAAGTAAATTGCTTTGACAAAGAGCAAAAAGATGGAAGAGAAGAGCTTAAAGTCGTATCTCTGGACAGCACATACATTTTCTTTCCAATAACATTATTTTATCAGACATACTGTATATAGGTGATATAGTTTGCCTATTTTATTGATTTATTATTTCAGATTGTAGTTATTTATTTCTCATATTAATACCTCAGTTCTTTGGGATTTGCACGGTGTTATTTCTAACTCTGTGATTTCATTGCTACGGTTTTCTAATGGTATTTATTTGTGGGTATTAGAGAGACCAAATGGATCATTTTCTTAAATGAATGGCTAGCTTAACTCCTCTATATTAAAATGTATCAGTCTATCAGAATTTGAAGTGCAAGAAGAATTCGAATAGACCTTCTACCTACACTAAATGACATTAAAAGTGGAAATAGAGTTTCAAAAAAAATCTGAAAGTATCAAAAGTAATTATTGGCAGCCCCTGATTTATTAACAGCCACATTCAAATCAACCTTTTTTGTAACAAACTGTCACATTGAAAATAAGTTAAAGTGACCAATGTCCAACACCGGCCGTTAGTTGTCTGGAGGTTGGTAAGGAGACTGGAAATTTGCTCAGGCAGGAGAACCCATAAACTCTCCTCACTGGGCCTTGCCTTGGAGATCAGCATTCATGAAAGGGGGTTATACACTGGATTCCTTCTTACATGACCTAGTAATTTGATAGTGAATTAAAAAATCAGTTACAACAGATGGACTCGCACAGACGCAAAGATATATGCATACTGTGTATATGCTGAATTCTATAATATGGAAATATTCAAACATATCTCAACGTAGCAAGGGCAACCTGGATTCCACAATTATAGGTATTTCTTATTTCATCCATCCACACATAAATGCATTCACATGCACAGTTTTCTTTCAACCTGTAGTATTTTAAAGCATATCTCAAACATCTTATCATTTGATGTGTAATCTTTTATATTTCTGTATCTGCATATCTGCATATATCTTTAATAGATAATTAAAATTAAAAACAAAAAACTCAGCCAGAATATCATTTTCACTCCTAGAAATTAATGATAATCTTTGAGATCTTTGAATGCCTAGTGTATGTTTAAATTTTCTCAATTGTGTTAGAAATGTCACTTTACATTTAGTTTGCTAAATTAAGATTTAAATAAGGTATTTATATTGTGTTTAGATTCACTGCTTATTAAATCATTTTTAATGTATGCAGCTCTGGTACTTTTTAATGCCATTCACTTGTTAAATCAGCTGTGTAGTCTTTCCTGTAAAATTTCCAGTGTTCTGGACTTCGCTGATTGTTTCTCTAAGGTGTTAACATGCTGTCATTTCCAAACTGCTGGTTCTAGAATGGTGTGTCCAATAGAACTTTTCTTGAAGATGAAAACACTCTATATCTGCTCTAAGATGGTAGTCACTGAGCCACATGTAGCTACTGAGCACGTGGAATATGGCTAGACTGAGGAACTGAAATTTTTATTTAATTTAAATTTAATTGCCACATGTTTCTAGTGTTTGTAGCACATATCCATCTTTGCCAAGATCTGTTGTTTCGTTAGATGTTGCAAAAAGCTTATTATACACATTTTATTTTAACTGAAAAACAACACTAATGAATACTGATTTGTCAGTTTATCATGGTAGGTAGGGCCTAGGTGCTTTCTCTGAGGATAGATTTTCCTATCAGAGTTCCACATCATCTTTTAGCACAAACTGCATTTGAAATGTGGGATCCATGATTAACATTTTCAGTTTGATTGAAGAGAAATGAGCCCTTAAAAACACTTGGAGAGAAATCTTTCTGCACAGCCCTTTTAGATTTTTATAACATTTCCTACCAGCCTCATCTTCAACAGTATTTTTAATATCTTGATTTAATTGCATCATTCCCATTCTTTTTAATTTTTAATTATTTATTTATTTAAATTGACTATTCATGGGGCACATATTGATATTTCCATTGTATAATGTATAGTGATCAGATCAGGGTAATTAGCATGTCACGATTTCTGTTCAGTTGGATGTAACATTTAATTCGGTTACCTGATCACAGCATGAGAACTGACCCAGTTGGATTTGGGAACAAATAACACGAATCTGTGTTATTGGTAAGCAAATACCAAATTTCTTGGTAAGCAAATAACCAGACAGGTAAGAACCGAAGTTCTTGGACATTGTAGTGTGGCTTAGAAACCACATGTGTTCATCAGTCAATGTGCTTTATAGAGGAAAAAGAGAGCATGAGTTATCCTGATCGTCGGTGAATTAGAGGTGGGTTGTGAAAGTTTCTCTTGAATGGAAACCACATGTGTTCATCAGTCAATGTGCTTTATAGAGGAAAAAGAGAGCATGAGTTATCCTGATCGTCGGTGAATTAGAGGTGGGTTGTGAAAGTTTCTCTTGAATGGAGCATCATTTCCAGCTCCTTAGGTGACAGCCCATTGTTTACTTCTGTCCTGGTGCATGCTCTTGGCTGCTTTGGATTTGATTAGCAATGTAAAGAATACGAGTGGCTTTTGGGTCTATAATTAAATAAAAATACAATTGCTTGCTAACACTTGGCTATGACCCACTCTGGAACCAAGCAATTCTCCAAGCTCTACTCCACACCAGCTTCCCAGTCAGGGATGACATGCTCTGGATAACATTCTAGGTCAAGAATCTGTGCAAGAAAATATCTTGGCTTGCTCAGATCTCGTTATGTCTCACCGCCTTAGCTACCTGTCTATCTGCTAGATACATATAATCTTGGGAGTAAGTGGCATTGTCCTCATCTGTTTGTACAATTTAGAACATGTATAAAGTGATTGACAAGAGTAGTTCCATTCTCTATTGAAGATGTACCAAAAACCCCTTTCTTTCAAAGAAAAATTTTAAATTTCATTGTCTACTCCAGTGATTTTCCTCTTCTCTAACCTATAAGTCATTAAAACCCTGTGCCTTTTCTGGCCACACCTTCCCATTTCTGGAAACTCAAAATATAGTTTTCCTTGAAACAATATTATGAAAGGAAGATACAGTGAAAAAAACAATAATTAAGAGGATGATATGGTTACGTTTTGTTTCCCCACGCAAATCTCATCTTGAATTATAATCCCTATAATCCCCAGGTGTCAAGGGAGAGACCAGGTGGAGGTATTTGGATCATGGAAGTTTCCCCTATGCTGTTCTCATTATAGTGAGTGGGTTCTCATGAGATCGGATGGTTTTATAAGTGTTTGATAGTTCCTCCTGCATTCATTCTCCTTCCTGCCACCTTATGAAGAAGGTGCCTTGCTTCCCCTTTGCTTTCCATCATGGTTATAAGTTTCCTGAGGCTTCCGTAGCCATACTGAATGTGAGTCAATGTACACTCTTTCCTTTATAAGTTACCCAGTCCCAGGTAGTTCTTTATAGCAGTGGGAAACTGGACTAATACAGAGCATATTCATATAGAAGCATTTATGACATTATATTTATGTCATATATTTTTAAGGGACATAGTATATTTTATTATGTGCGTTCCTCATTTAAATTTTCTTTCTGTAAATTTACTGCTTTGGGTCTTTGTACGCTCTCCAGAATAGTTTGAATGCTTTTTCTCTTTAGTAAAAACTTCATTAACTCCATGTACCTAGGTTTTCCAGCTTGTTTCTTTTCTATTTGGTTTACATGTTTTTAACCTAAGAGAATTTGTAACATTTTTATAGCAAAATCTATCACTGTTTTCCTTAATAATGTATTTCATCACTTTTACTCATGTAAAGATTGGTCTCCTCTTGAAATCTAGTAAATGTTTGTTTATTGTTTTGTTTTGTTTTGTTTGAGACAGGGTCTCCTTCTGTCTTTCAGATAGGAGTGCAATGGCATTATCATAAGTCACCGAAGCCTCCAACTTCCAGGCTCAAGCAATCCTTCTGCCTCAGCCTCCTTAGCAGCTGGGACTACAGGTATGCACCATGATGCCCAGCTATTAATTAATTTTAGTAGAGATGAAGTCTCACTATGTTGCCCAAGCTGGTCTCAAACTCCTGAGCTCAGGTGATCATCCCACCTCAGCCTTCCAAAGATTAGACGGATGATCCACAACTCCAGGCTTTTTGCTCATTTGCTTTATTCTTCTCCAAATGTAAGGCCAGTTGTCCTTTTGTGATTTACTTTGTAAGCCATCCTTTGTTTACTATCTTTCATGCCGTTTCTGTCCAGTATTAAGCTACCAAAGTGTCTGTTTCAGGAACAGGACTCTCATATTTTCCACTGGCCTATTTATCTTTCTTTGTGACTACATACCTTATCTCTTTAATGTCCTCGCTTACTGGATCCAAGTGTTGAAACCACCCGGGTAAAGTTTATAAAATTAATCAGGGAAGAAGAGAAGGAAGAAACAAAAATAAACCAAGTTTGCAGCATGTCCAGCATTCATCATGAGGTCAGCCTGCTCCCTGACCTGCATCCTTGGAGTTGTTTGGTGCAGATTTTCCTGGAATCACATGGACCCTGGATTATAGTTTCCCATAACTGGTCTATAGATAACAACCTGAACATTATGAGACATTAAGTTTTCTCTTTGAGATATTCCTTCAGGTCCTGATGAAACTACAGACTTAGCTGGTCTGAAGGACCCCACTGATGCCAGTTAGGTTGAAGAACCTTCTGAGAAGAATGCAGTTTCCACATTCTGATGGTTTCATCCTGTTTGCCCTGGCCAATCAATGATCCCACTTTTCCAGCCTCTCATCCTCCACAGTCTCCTTAAAAATGCCAGCTCAGAACTCCTTGAGGAGATCGATTTGATGTTATCCTTCCACCTCTTCACTTGGCAACCTATGATAATTAAATTCTTTCTCTGCTGCATCCCTGCTGCCTCAGTGTAATTGGTCTGTTAGTGTGCAGCGGGCATATAAACCTGTTGGTCCTATAACAAGTTTTGTTATAAGAGCTATTCAAGAGCCTCTTGTGGACATTTGGCTCAGTGCCCCCTTTCCATTGGGATGGACCCAGAGACAAGCCAAGTGGCCACTCAGTTCCACTGAACTAGAGGCTATCTCTGATGTCTTGCCTGTTAGATCTTGTGACCTCCTTGGAGATCTTGTGGCCTCTCCATTCTTGTTGCTTCCTTGGAAGTCTTACGGCCTTCTTGAAGGTCTTGTGGCCTTTTTAGAGGTCTTCTTGCCTCTTTCAAGTTTTGTCAAACCTCCCTAGAAATAAGAAGGACCGTGTCTGAGGGGATTTCTATTCACTTGGAAAGAGAATAAAGGGCATTGCTTGGGTGAAATACTTTGATTTCTGAAATTTGGAACTTGATTTTGGAAGGTCTTGTTATTTATCTTTGTCTTACTATGTATACTTACGGCCATGGAGGAAACCCCCTAAAGGAATTACTAGCAGAAGTTCAGCAGGCCTAATTCAGGGAACTCTCTTTTTTGTATGGCTAGTAACATTTGGTGAGCCCTGAAGGAATTGCTACTGGAAGCTCCACCAGCCTAACTCAGAGTGACCATCTGCTCTTCCATCCTCCCTGAGACCACCTACTGAACTTCCAGTGGAGGTCATTCCTCCCGACCTTGAGTGCATCAGTGCTGCTAGAGACCGACAGGAACAAGTTTCAGCCTTGCCATGTCAAACTCCAGCACAGAACAGAGTGACTAGTACCTATGTTTTGGTGTATGCACATCTTGGCTGGAATGGGAAATGTTGATTTGGTTCTCTGAAGCAGTCTTTTGGGTTGCAGCCTACAAAATTCAGAAGGTTTTGTCTATAAGTGCATGAAACAAATAAAAAGTTGATTTTCTTTTGTAATACTTTCTGGCCACAATACATGCTGGATTCAGGCAAGCAGTGATCATTACAGTACTATCCTGCAGTGTACTGCAAGAGGAAAGAGAAATGGGAAGAGATCCCTTATGTATAATGTTCTACGCTGCTTTGGCAAAATAAACCAATGGAAAAGAAATGCAAAATCATTGTTCAGCAAAGGAAAATACCTGTTTGGCTGACTGACAAGAAAGAGATAATGATATGTTGGTAGTTCAACGAAATAAGCATACAGTTCTCACAGCATTTTCACCTTATGTGGAAGCTGCAGCTGCTCTGCTGACCCCTAAGCTGGAGTCCTCACCCTCCAAAGGTCAGGAGTCAGGAGTGCAAAAGTGGTCTCTCCCTCTCATTCGTGACAGGGAACTCAATTCAATCAGGATGCCACTTTGGCTCTGGGAGGACAATTCCGCTGACTTGTTTAATTGGAAAAGCAACATGCCCATCTATCAGCAAGATGCAAAGTGAATAGAGAATCTGTTCTCCTCAATATTTGGTACTCACAGCCCCACATGGACAGATGTCTAAAATATTTTTAACATTTTTTAACCTTAGAGAGTCAGAGAATGGGTTTGGATAAAGCTCAGGAGGAAACTGATCGATTGCATGCTGATTCACCCAGCAATCTGGTAAGAGTAACTGCCTAAGTTGCAGTGCCCACCTTTGATCCAGGATTGAGTATAAACACTGGAGGTAGACCTAAGCTTGAACATGATTGGGATTGCATTTTGGCTGGTCTGTGGAAGCAGGTGCGCAACCAAAGAAACCTCCAGGAATTTAGAGAGCAACCTAATGAGAGTTTCTCAGAGTTCTTACAGTGGGGTTTTGAAGACTTTGGACAATACATGGATATGGATCCAGAAACCCCAGACAATTTAAAAATGGCATACATGAGGTTTATTGGTCAAAGTGTCACAGATCCTTAGAAAAAAGCTGAAAAAGGTGGACAGGCCTTTATGAATGTCTTTGTCTTAGTTGGTGGATATTGCTTTCAATGTATTTACTGATCCAGGTAAAGAAATGGAAATAAAAATGAAAAATGAACAAACAGCTGACTTGTTGGCTGAGGCCTTGACTCAAGGAGTCCCTAGACCGTGATAGGGACCCCAGCAAGCACACCATCTAAGGTAGGACCACCTTGGCCCCAAACTGTCAATAAAAAGGGTTGTCTCACTGCAGGTCCCAAACAGTATGCCTATTCAAAACAGAAAGAGGACTGGAAAAAAGATTACTCATGCCTCAGAAGCCCAATGCAGGGAAAAGTTAGCCTTCAGTCCACCTAATGCCCCAGATGGCTAAAGGAGTTGAAGCAGATCAGGAAGAATGGGGCTGAGGTCTTCCTCCTGACCCAAACAATACCTTCTATATTTCCTATATGAAGCCTTGGGTAGCAATGACAATAGGAAATCAGTTTTGAAGTATTATGTAGATGCCGGTACTGCTTATTCAGTATTGAACACTCAGTTGTCTAAATTTTCTTTTGAGTTTATAAATGTGGCTGGGGTCTTTGGAAAGATACTAACAAGATTACTTCCCCAAATGTTGTGCTTTCAACTAGGACAAACTCATTTAAAAGCTGGTTTCCTACACATGCGTGAATGTCCTATTTGTTTGTTGGGACAAGACTTCCTGGCCAAATTAAATGCTTAAGTTACCTTTTTTCTGCATTGAATGAACATTCGGGGCCCCCAGAAAAAAGCCTATGTTCTTCAGGTTGCCTTGTTGCAAAGAGAAGTTACTGAAAATGCCCCCACACCTGAAGAGGTGTAAGACAGGGGTCCCCAACCTCTGGGCCATGGACCAGTACCAGTCCATGGCCTGTTAGGAACCAGGCCACACAGCAAGATGTGAGCATTACCACCTGAGCTCTGTCTCCCGTCAGGACAGCGGCAGCATTAGAGTCTCACAGAGTGCAAACTATTGAGAAATGCGCATGCAAGGAATCTAGGTTGTGTGCTCCTTGTGAGAATCTAACCAGTGCCTGATGATCTGAGGTGGAACAATTTCATCCCGAAACCATCACCACCACCCGCATTCCCCACCACTATCTGTGGAAAAATTGCCTTCCACGAAACCAGTCTCTGGTGCCAAAAACGTTGGGGACACTGCTTTAAGAGGTGAGTCCAGAAACTTGGGCAGATGAGGTCAGGGAAAGTGAAAACCGCACTCCGAGTGTGAGTCAAGGTTATGCTAGAGTAACAGTGACAAACCTAAAACAGTACACTATGGGAGAACAGGCACAGTGGGGCATTTAGCCTTTATTGTTTGCCTTACAATATGAGCACATTAGACTCTGTCAGATCCTGCGCAATATGCCTATTCTGCCAGTATAGAAGCCTGGACTTAAAGAGTATACATTTATACAGGATTTGAGGGCCAATAAGCAGATTATGGAAGACGTCCATCCAGTGGTCCCCAATCCTTACATGCTACTCATGACATTGCCTGGTAAGCGTGGCTGGTTTTCAGCCTTAGAGCTGAAAGATGTCTTTTTCTGTATTCCCCTGAATCCAGAGTCCCAATAACTGTTTGCCTTGGAATAACAATACCATGTTCTAAAGCCTAACAGCTGTTCTGTTGGACAGTGCTTCACCAAGGTTTCAAAAACTCTCCAACTATCTTTGAGGAAATACCTGCCAAGGACCTCTGAGACCTCCAATTAAAAGATGCGACTTTGTTACAGTATGTTGATGGCATAGTAATAGCCTGCACTGCTAAGCAGACTCTGACCAGAACACTATATTGACTTTAAATTTCCTGGCAGAAGAAGGATACGAGGTCTTTGTGTTAGGCTGTTTTGCATTGCTGTAAAGGAATACTTGAGACTGGATAATGTATAAAGAAGGAAAGTTTTACCTTGTCCCATGGTTCTGCAGTCTGTACGTGAAGCATAGAGCTGGCATCTGCTTCTGGTGAGGGCTTCAGAAAGCTTATATTCATGGCAGAAGGTGATGGGGAAGCTGGTGGATCACATGCTGAGAGATGTCCCTTTCATTTACACATCCTTGAATTTTCCACAATGTTTAGAATAGCACAATAATACTGTAAACAAACTGTCTCAGAATACTGCTACTGGAAAAAACCTGTCAAATTGTTGGATCTGTCAGAAATTCCCAAAGATCATTCAAGATACACATTTTTCATTAGTGACTTCTTAGATCACGGACTTCTGAGATGTCCACAATCACACTGTGTTTCACTCTGTGAATAACAGAGAGTTCTGTTTCTTCTTTTCCAATCCTTTTATCTTTCATTTCTCTCTCTGTCTCTTTTCTGCATTGCCTGGGATCTTCAGACAAGATTTGATAGTAATGATGATAACACATGCCTTTATCTTGTTTATATTTTCAGTGGGATGGTTTTAGTGTTTTATCATTACCTGTGATCAGGTTTACGGTTTACGAGGCTAGGGAACTTGTCTGTTAAAAGGCTTTTTTGTTTTTTAATAAAGACTGGTGCTATGCTTTGAATGTGTCCTTTTCAGAGGACATGTTGAAACTTATTCCCCATTGTGGTGGTATTAAGAGTTGGCACCTGTGGGGAAGTGACTAAGACATGAAGGCGCTCTACCCTCATCAGTGAATTAGTGTCTTATAAAAGGGCTAGAGGGAACTAGTTGAGGTCATTTTATGCCCTTCCTTCCCTTCTTCCAAGTGAGGATATAGCCTTCAAGGTGATATCTTTGAAACAGAGACTGGGCCGTCAGTGCACAGAACCTCTTAACACCTTAATCTTGGACTTTCCATCCTCCAGAACTGTGAGAAATAAATTTCTGTTCTTTATATGTTACACATAATGAGGTATTTTGTATAGTAGCACAAACAAACTAAGACAATTAGGTATTGGATTTTATTAAATGCATTCTGTGAATCTGTTGAGATCACAATTTTATCTTAATTAATTTGTGAATAATATTAAATATGCTAATGTAAAAGTGGTAAAATAGATGAAAAATTTATTTAATTTTAAATAGTTAAATAATTTGATTAATAATTACCCAATATTTAATTTGAATAATACAATTAATGTAATTTAATATACTTTTTGCTAATGAAATATTATAATTTTGCATTTGTGCTCATAGAGTAAATTGACTTGTTTTTTTTCCTCATATATTTAATTTCTGGTTTGAGCATTAAAACCTCATAAAACCAATTGTGTGTATTCTTTCATTTTCTGTTTTCTAAAACAGGTCAGTTTAAATTTGTTTGTAAACTGTCTGGGTCTGGTGTTTATTTTTGTGGTTTGTTTTAAACAACTGATTTGCTTGCTCTAATGGGTATAGGTCTATTTAGATTTCCATTTTTTTTTTCCCCAGGGCAACCACTGTCAGAAAGGATTTTTTTTTAATTTGGTTTTGGTAAGTCTTATTTTTGCTGTTAATTTTGTTTTTATTTGCCTGCATTTTCAATATTATTGGCATACCAATAATTAATGAATGAATAACTGAGAAAGAAAAAATATAAGGGACACAATTTGGAAAACAAATAGATGGTGAAATTCAAATATATCAGATATTCCATTCAGTATGAATATTGTAAATATTCTAATACAAATATTAAAATGTTACTTGTAAAAGGAGAAACCTTGAATTTAAAAATTGTAGAAAGGGTGAAAGAAAACATCTGAAAAATGTTTGTATATCATACAAACATTAACTAGAATAAAGTTAGTATGGACACACTAGTATCAAACAGGGCAAGAAGAAGAAATAAAGGGAGACATTTAATGGTGATTAGTGACATCACCAGGAAGATATAATATAGTAATTTTAAACTTACAGCTGTAAAATTACCTGGTATTAAAATAATTAGTATAAAAATTGACAGATCTTATGGAGCAAGAAAAATCCATAATCATATTTGGAGATTTTACCGCCTCTCTTCCAGGGTAACATAAGGACCAAGATTCAGGAAGGATGCATAAACTCTGAACAACACATTTAATCATGCCGAGTCAACAGCCAAATTTGTAAATATAAAATACTATGTTAACAACTGATACATGTGCATGATTTCCTACACACATTGAAAATTCACCAAATAGGCCAAACCCTGGATCGTAAAACAAGTCTCAACAAATTTCAAATAATGCAACCATATAGAATATGTTCATTTACTATAGTGGAACTAAGCTAGAAATTAACCAGAACATAAATATTAAGAAATGTTATTTAAACAACCCAGGGGTTAAGAAATAATCACAATAGAAATTAGAAAATATTTTGAACTGAATTGTAATAACAACATTACATAACAAAACTTGCAGGATCCAGCTAAAGCCATTGTTGAAGGGAAATGTATATTCATTTATTAAATAAGAGGAACCACTTGAAATTAATCCAAGAACCCGTTACGAGATGTTAGAGAGAAAAAAAGAGTAATTAAAGCCAATAGAGAAAAAGAACAACAACTAAATTGAATGATGGAAATGGGGGGAAAAAGCTGAAATAGATGAAATTGAAAAATATAATAGAAAGTATCAACAAAGCCAAAAAATGGTTTTCAGGGAGGAAAAATAAAATGATGCCTAACTGGTAGGACTGGTAAAGAGAAAGGATATTAAAAAAACTAATAGTATCAGGAATGAAGGGGGGCATCATTATGGATCCTGCAGACATTGATAAGACAACAAAATAGTATTATGAACAACTTTATCCTAATAAATCTAAAAATATAGAAGAAAAAATATAGGAAAACAAAACTTTCTTTTTTTTAAATTCATTTTTTATTATTATTATACTTTAAGTTCTAGGGTACATGTGCATAACATGCAGGTTTGTTACATACGTATACTTGTGCCATGTTGGTGTGCTGCACCCATCAACTCGTCAGCACCCATCAACTCGTCAGCACCCATCAACTCATCATTTACATCAGGTATAACTCCCAGTGCAATCCCTCCCCCCTCCCCCCTCCCCCCTCCCCATGATAGGCCCTGGTGTGTGATGTCCCCCCTCCCGAGTCCAAGTGATCTCATTGTTCAGTTCCCACCTATGAGGGAGAACATGCGGTGTTTGGTTTTCTGTTCTTGTGATAGTTTGCTAAGAATGATGGTTTCCAGCTGCATCCATGTCCCTACAAAGGACACAAACTCATCCTTTTTATGGCTGCATAGTATTCCATGGTGTATATGTGCCACATTTTCTTAATCCAATCTGTCACTGATGGACATTTGGGTTGATTCCAAGTCTTTGCTATTGTGAATAGTGCCGCAATAAACATACGTGTGCATGTGTCTTTATAGCAGCATGATTTATAATCCTTTGGGTATATACCCAGTAATGGGATGGCTGGGTCATATGGTACTTCTAGTTCTAGATCCTTGAGGAATCGCCATACTGGGAAAACAAAACTTTCTAAAATTGACACAGAAAAGAGAAAATTTGAATACTCCCACCCATATTAAAGAAATAGAATCTACATTTCACCTACTGGGGAGGTGAGGAGACAATTCCAGACTCGGATGCTTTCCCCAGTGAATTCAAAATAAAATCTTATTTTGAATTAATTGCAAACATATATGAAATTGTAAAAAAATTACAGAATTCTGTGTGCAATTTATCCAGCTTTCTCAAATAATGACATTTCACTATTGGTGAATTTTTATCAAATAGTTAAGGAAAAAAATAAAGTGTATATATATACACACCCACACACATATATGTATATATACGTATATCTGTGTGTGTGTATATATACACTTTGTGTATATATAGTATATGTGTATATATACGTATATGTATATATATACACATACACACAGACACATACATATATATGTAAACACTTCTAGAGAATAGAAAAGAGTCATCACTTCCCAGCTTTCTTCATGAGGCCAGCATCATCTTGAACCAATATCTGACAAGGACAATATATGTAAGTAATACTACAGGCCAATCTCTCTGATTCAAAAATCTTAAACAAAATATCTTTAAAAATCAGTGATTTATAGAAATAAAACCATCTCATCATCAAATTGGTTTCATTCTAATAATATATAAATGGTTAAAGATTTTAAAAATCAATAGGCGCAATTCACCACAGTAAAAAAACAGAAAATCATACGATGATATGAGAAAACATGAATGATTAGATTCAAACTATATGTAAAAGAAACTGTTAGGGAACCAGAAGTAAAAGGGAACTTCCTTAATCCGATTAGGTGTAGCTTAAAAAAAACCAGTAGCAAGTATGCCATGATAAAATGTTGAAAGCTTAAGATTAGAAATAGTGGAAAATCTTGTATGTTATTTTCTGTGAGTACTACCTCAAAAATAAATGACTATTTTAGGAGACTTGGGCACTTTTCTAATATTTAGGAAAGATCCAAAAACCAGTGGGCAGTATTCAAAAGCAGTCCTGCCAACTGGAGTTTCCTATGAAGAAATCCATTGTCTTTTAAAGGAAAGGGTTTGACCAAAAAACGCAATGACCTAATCCAACTATTTTAAATGACTTAATTGTATGTTTTGTTCTATTTGGATTGGAAGGTAACTATGAAATTAAAGATGATGCATTTTGTTAATGTTGAAATCTGGCTGGGCTATGATTAATGACGTGCCTCATATTCTAGTCACGTTGATTGCCTTAATCATTGTCCATCTCTTTTTTCATACATTAATTACAACATGCATTTGCGAATTTTTCAGTAGACTGCCATTTTCTATACAAGGGAATGAACTTAGATTAGCTGTTAAGAAAATTGATTTCAGGGTCATCCATCTTTGTGGGTTGACCTCATTGAGAAAAATGATTAAAAAGCCTAATTTTCTATTTTACATTAAGGTAAAATGTACAAAATATTTTGCCTATACAAGGGCAATAGTGGATTTTCCCACATTTTATATGACTACACTAGTTCTCCCTTGTCTGTGTATCTAATTTTGTTGTATAAATATAATTTTAAAGTTAGGGATTTTAGAATGTATAAATAATTAACTTTTCCCACAATACTTTGTAATCAGATTCTGCCTTAATGTGGCACACTGTTTTAGCCAACCTACTGTTCCACTGCTGAATAGCTAACTGTTGGAAAATTCTTTTTTTTTTGACAGAGTCTTGCTCTATCACCAAGGCTGGAGTGCAGTGGCTTGATCTCTGCTCACTGCAATGTCTGCCTCCTGGGTTCAAGCGATTCTCCTGTCTCAGCCTCCCAAGTAGCTGATATTACAGGTGCGCCACCATGCCTGGCTAATTTTTTCTTCTATTCTTAGTAGAGACAGAATTTCACCATGTTGGCCAGGCTGGTCTTGAACACCTGACTTCAAGTGATCCTCCTGCCTTGGCCTCCCAAATTGCGATGATTACAGGCGTGAGCTACCATGCCCAGCCTCTTCGTTTTATTCATTGAAAGATTCAGGTATTCCTCGGAAGTAGTGTTACATGTATGATTTATTGATCATTCATTCATGCTTTTCTTTTTTCTCACATTGTCGCATTGTTCTACTTGCCATCTTCAGCCCTCCATTTTGGTTTTATGTGTTTTATTTTGTTTTCTGGTTTACTTATTTTATTCTAGTAATCTTTTTTTATTATACTTTAAGTTCTAGGGTACATGTGCACAACGTGCAGGTTTGTTACATATGTATACATGTGCCATGTTGGTGTGCTGCACCCATTAACTTGTCATTTACGTTAGGTATATCTCCTAATGCTGTCCCTCCGCCCTCCCCCCACCCCACGACAGGCCCAATCTTTATCTTTTCTGTTAAGCCAGTAGCCTCAGCACTGTTTCCTGTAATTGAAGACCCTCTCAGGCAGTAAGACACATGCTATATACACTGGAGAACACTGTCCACAAGGATCTTTTGAAGTTCTTTTCTGGGATTTGACAACCTTACACCTTTGTATTTCTCTCTCGAAATTTTTTATACATACAATGATATGAAAAATTACCTTTCCCCTCATGGCTTTATGCAAAACATATCATTACAAGCAAACATCATTCACAAGAATTTCACCTTTGAGAAGTCAGGGATGATTGTCTATCTCTTTCAGCAAATATAATATACCTGTGTGTGTGTGTGTGTGTGTGTGTCTGTGTGTGTGTTGGTATATCATACATATAGTGAGAACTCAATGGATTTGCATGGAATGAATTAGTGAGGGCCTTATGTAGAATATATTCATTTTAACACCCAAAGGTGCTTTTCATCAGTCATGGATATACCAGGGCTGGTAACAAGTCAAAGAAGTCCGTCCATCCTTTATCATTTCTTCTCTTCTTTTTCATACTCTCTTAAGCCTCAGTAGGCTGTCTTGACTAAAAGCCAGCAGGCAATGCATGAGGCTGGCTCCCCAATCACCCATTGACCTTCTACCTCCTCCTACTGGTTCTGTCAACTCTTGGGCCTTCTGATTATTGCTCAATACAGAGGGATGACTGGCCCATGTTAGCGGCAGGGGCAGATGATAATTGCTGTGTGATGATTGTTATGATCTGATTTCTGCCATATTTCTCTTGAAAACCTTCATTCAGTTTGTCAGTTATCAGATGATTTGTGCAAATGATTGATTGATTTGATATTAAAAATAGAAGCTTATATTGAGCATTGATCATAGGGAAAATAAAGCAAAGGATTATATGCACAGAGATGTGAAATGTCCCTTGTAAAACAAGTGGTAAGTCAAAAGAAGTGAAGAAACTTCAATTTTTATAAATATTTATTCAGAAAATATGATGTAATTGTCATACTAAGTCAAGAGGTTAATATTCCTGTAAATAGTGTAGCAATGGGTATGATGATTTCTGTTACTCAGACCACAGAAGTACTGTATATGATGTTTTATTTGACAACTATATTTGAGTCTGAGTCTAATACAGAATGCAGATCTGCCCCAAATACCTCTTTTTTCATACTTCACACCAATGACAAATATGCCATAAAAGATTCAGAGGGTTAAAGAGACCAACTTGCGAAAATCTGTTTTCCCAACTTTCAAAAATACCTCTTTGGATGTTCTCAAGGGATACTAAAGGTAATATTTAAAGATGATCTACTTTAAAAAGACCTTTGTTTCACAAACCTGCAAGATGTGCATATATATATATATATATATATTTTTTTTTTTTTTTTTTTGAGACGGAGTCTCGCTCTGCCACCCAGGCTGGAGTGCAGTGGCCGGATCCCAGCTCACTGCAAGCTCCACCTCCCGGGTTTACGCCATTCTCCTGCCTCAGCCTCCCCAGTAGCTGGGACTACAGGCGCCCGCCACCTCGCCCGGCTAGTTTTTTGTATTTTTTGGTAGAGACAGGGTTTCACCGTGTTAGCCAGGATGGTCTCGATCTCCTGACCTCGTGATCCGCCCGTCTCGGCCTCCCAAAGTGCTGGGATTACAGGCTTGAGCCACTGCGCCCGGCTCATATATATATATATATCATATAATATATATATATAATATATATATAGCATATAAAAATGTATTTTAACTGGTGTCTATTATACAATTAAATAATGGATTAAACATTAAAAGTAATAATAAGGTTTTAATAAGGGGTAGCACTCTGTTAACATTAATAATTACCATAATTAATCCTGCAAGCCTTTTTTGCAGGATTTTTTATTATTTCCTACTGCCAAACTCTTCAAACACTCCCAAGGAAACAGTCCTCAGTTATATTGAGTCCACTGCTACATAGCTTAAATTAATTTGTCCCTACATTGCCACTATCTTGTAACTTTTCTCTGCAGGACCCATTCATTACCTAAATATGTAGGAGAAACAGAATGAGTAATGGGCAAACCACTGCACCTTCAGTTAATCCTAAATACTCCTTTTTCAACTTGAGTTAGAAATTTGAATCCCAGACAAATTTTGGTTTGGCAGGAGTATAGAGCATAGAACTGGGAATTTGGAAAGTCGGACATTCACCAAGGAGTAGACAACAATAGGGATATCCATAGGGTTTTGTTTTACACTCCAGCTCCTCCTAATTAATGGTAGCTGCATACGGTGCTGTGTGGAGAAGGGTTCTGAGTGAAATCAGATTCAAGAGAAAATGGTGCTAGGAAGCACTATCAATAATTCTGATATGCATGGGAAGGACAGCGGGCAGCACTCTTGTCATATATTTACCATTCGGTGTCAGTGGTTATTAGCAGGGGGGCAATTTTGCCTGTCTGACCTCCAAGTGAGGTTTGGTAATGTGTGGAGATGTGTTTGGTTGGTAAGGGCTCTGCTGCCATTGAATGGACAGGGTCCAGGGATGCTGCCCAACACCACATGCGCGGACAGCTGCCCACAATAAAGGTTAGCTTGTACAAAATGTCAATAGTGCTAAGGCTGAGAAATCTTTTCCTGGAGAATTATTAAATGCATTTCATAAATTCAACATATCTACTGCCACACACAACTTCACTACCTTATTTTTTTTCTTCTATCTACATTTTTAAGTGATTAGCATTCTCAGCAAAACCAGAAGTAATAGTTTTAGAAGACACAATTATTTTTCATTAAGATAATGCAAGTAGCCAGGCACAGTGGCTCATGCCTGTAATCTCAGCACTTTGGGAGGACAAGGCGGGCAGATCAGGAGGTGAGGAGATCGAGACCATCCTGGCTAACACGGTGAAACCCTGTCTGTACTGAAAATACAAAAAATTAGCCAGTGCGGTGGCACGCACCTGTACTCCCAGCTACTCGGGAGGCTGAGGCAAGAGGATCACTTGAACCTGAGAGGCGGAGGTTGTAGTGAGCTGGGATCATGCCACTGCACTCCAGCCTGGGTGACAGAGCGAGACTGCCAAAATAAATAAATAAAATTAAAAAATTAAAAATAAAAAAATATAATGCAAGTAAAGTTGATCTGAATTCTTAGCTGAACTCAAAGTGGATAGCATTGGAATTGATGTGATGGATTTCCGTTATCCTTTGCTCATGGTCTGAAATATAGATCTTGCTGCCTGTTTGCTTCCATTCACTTATATCAGCTGAAGTTTCTAGTGACAAACAAGACAACCCATTTTGAGTGGTTTACACAGAAAGGGTATTTAGGATATTTGATAGCTCAGATAATTTCCTAGTGGGCTTAGATGATCAGAGATAGGAGCTACACATCCAGGAAAAACTGACAAAAAACATAAGAGTTGCTACAACAAATAACCCACTGCTGAAACCCAGAAACCAGCAACTCACATCCAGGATGCTAAGAGATGATGCTAGAGATTTCCCCAAGGGAACTGACTTCGCCATCCTTCATTTCTTTACTATAAATAATGTATTATTTCTGGTGCTTCCTTCCTAACTTTGCTTTCTTGTGAATAGAAGTCATCTTCTTGGTGCATCTGCTCTGTGAAACCTGGCTCCCCCTGTGTCTTATCTTTAGGGGCAGCTGAAAAAGCACGTTCTTGACTCCCAGTTGGGAAGGTTGTTTGTATGATGGTGGGCAACTGCACCCTTGTCACATGCTCACATTGCTCCTCCATGCCATCAATAACAAACCATATGAGTACGTAATTTCTTTGCTGAGCACTATGCTATGTCTAATTAGTTCAAAATCGCTAGGTCATCATGCTACAAAGTCAGTGTGAGTGCAAGAAAATTATGTCCTGATCTTAGTGCTTGTAGCAATTTTTAAAAATCAGTCAAAACATTTTCTGAGTTTATAATGTGATGGAAGAAGAAAACAACATTAGTGAGAATAAATTGAACTGTATTAAATTTCTCTGTTATTTGACCAAAAATATCTGAGACTCTCATATGCTGATTTTTGAGAGTCTCATCTAAGCTAAAACAACAAAGAAAAAAGAATAAAAATTAAGAGAAGGAATTGACTATTGATATATTTTGGCTATGTCTTCACCCAAATCTCATCTTGAATTGTAGCTCCCATAATTCCCACATGTTGTGGGAGGGACCAAGTGGGAGGTAATTGAATAATGGGGGTGGGTCTTTCTCATGCTGACTTTGTGATAGTAAATAAATCTCATGAGATCTGATGGTTTAATAAAGGGGAATTCCCCTGCACAAGCTCTCTTGCCTGCCACCATGTAAGATGTGACTTTGCTTCTCCTTTGTCTTCCACCTTGATTGTGAGACCCCCCCCAGCCATGTGGAACTGTGAGTTCATTAGACCTCTTTTTTCTTTTTTATAAATTACCCAGTCTCAGGTATGTTTTTATTAGCAGTGTGAGAACAGACTAATACAACAATGCAAGACAATTATAGGAAAAAAATTATAATGACAACACTAATAGAAAAAGTAGAATTCAAGACAACTTGCTCTAATTAAAAGTTATCTATATTGAAAATACATTATAATAAAAAAGCAAAACCAACTAAATGCCACTTAAGGAGAAAACCAATAGAAATACAGAGGTTTGAAACTAAGATGGTGGAAAAGAATAGATCATAGATCACAGTTTGTTATATTAAAATCAGAAAAGGCCAGGTGCAGTGGCTCACTCCTGTAATCCCAACACTTTGGGAGGTTGAGGTGGGCGGATCACGAGGTCAGGAGATCGAGACCATCCTGGCTAACACAGTGAAACCCTGTCTCTACTAAAAATACAAAAAATTAGCCGGGCATGGTGGCAGAGGCCTGCAGTCCCAGCTACTCAGGAGGCTGAGGCAGGAGAATGGCATGAACCCAGGAGGCGGAGCTTGCGGTGAGCAGAGATCATGCCACTGCACTCCAGCCTGGGCAACAGAGCCAGACTCTGTCTCAAAAAAAATTAAATAAATAAATAAAAAGAAAAAATTCAGAAAAAAATGTATACAAAGTACTTTTTGAGACAAAAACTGTACCTAAAATAAGGAGAGAGAATTTCCATTGATAAACTTTCTATCATGAGAAATTGTGAAAAACTTTAACTGTATTCACCTGAAACATGACCTTAGAACTACAAGAAAAAGTAAGCATATTTACAATTATAATGGATATTTCAATAACTTCCTAGAAGTATTTGATAAGATAACCACATAAAAAATCAACAAGCATGAAGAAAATTTGAAAAATATGATGAGCAAAGTTGACCTAATATAAGGTTAAGTATATAGGGTATTTCTGAAGTAATAATTATAAGTTCACATATAGCTTTAAATGAGCATTTTGGAAAAAAGAAAGAAAATCAATAAATTTAGCATCCATCTTAAAAATTAGCAAAATATATCAGAAACAAAATACAAGAAAGGGAATAATAGAAGTAAGAGCAGAATTCAATGAACTAGAAAACAGACATAAAATAGTGAAAGCAAGTTAAAAAGATTTAATGCAATTGATAAACCAGTTATAAGACTAATTAAGACAAAAGAGAAAAGGCACAAATAACAAATGTCAAATAGAATAAATCATATTCTGTGGGTAATAAAATAAGACATAGATACTATATACATTTAAATATCATATGAAATAAATTCCTGGGAAATGAAACATTATAAGTTTATAGAAAAATGAACAGAAAAAAAAACCTCACTGGCCTATAACTACTAAAGACATTGCATATATGACTAAAATATTTCCATAAGAAATCTCCAGGCCAATGGTTTCCACAGAGAATTTTATCATTCATTAGAAACAAACAACTGAAAATATAAATAATAAAACATTTACACTCTTTCAAAGAAAGAAGAAGAATGTTTCCCAACTTAGTGACTCAGTTTATTCAGTCAGCATAACTTTTATCAAAAGTTGACAAGGACATAACAAGAAAAGAAAATTAGAGGTTGGATCCCAGCATGAACACAGAAGCAAAAGTCGTAATTAAAAGCTTAGTGAAAAAACAAAATTAAAGGGTAATGTGTCACATCACAATAATTGTGTTTTATTCTAGAAAATCAAGTTTGGCTTAACATTTGAACTCCATAAATGTAAATATCAATAGTAACAATAAAGGAAAAAAATATATATTAATTTTACTATTTAATAAAAGGGTTGAATAAATTTTAATGTATATATTAATGATGAAAGCCCTTAGAAAATTAGACAGAGAAAGGAACTTTATACATATGTGGTGTGAACAGCAAACACTGTTAATAGTAAATTTGGAAGCTCTATATTTGGGATGGACCCTGAAGCAAGATGACCAGTCTGCTTGCACAAGTTTTCCTGAATATGATGCATGGAGTGTCTGCACAAGAGGATGGCTAAAAATAGGTCAAAGGATTGGAAAGAAAGACATAAAATTCCCTTTATTTGAGTAATATAATTTTGAATGTAGAAAACCAATAGAATCCAAAGATTAATTATTTAAATTGATAAGCAAATTTAACTAGTTTTCTAGATATAAGCTGACTGCAATTTGTATATAAGCCACAAACAGAAAAATAAAATGAAAAAGATGCCATTTACAAAAAGTGAAAATATCAAATACCTTGACTACAATTGAGAAAGATGTGCAAGACTTCTATGTGGAAAATTATAAACCATTGCTGAGGTAAGTCAAAGAATAGTTAATAAATGTGAGAAAAAGATCATGCTTAGAAAACTCAGCATATAAATATGTTAATTATTCTCGTACTATTTGATTTAGAGATTCAAGGCACTCTCAGGCAAAATCGCAATAGTTATTATTTTAAAAATGTGCTATATGTTAACAAGTTGATTATAACATTTATTTTAAAATGCAAAGGGCCAAGATTAGTTAAGACACTATTATAGAAAAAGAAGTGCGGAGACTTGATTTACCAGTTATAAATATTTGTTTTAAAAGATTTACTAATTACACCTAAAATGATAGACCTGTACCACAGACCCTAAAACAAACTCACAGATACAGACCCTTGATTTATTAAAAGAAAAAAAAAAGGTGGCACTCTAGAGCAATAGAGAAAGGGAATTGAATTGAGATTCAGTTAGTTGAACTGGAAAAGTGAGTTGAATTGGGAAAGTCCATATCAATACAGAAAAAATGAAGTTTAATCCACATCAGCATCACACACAAAATTAATTCTATGTGGGCTGTACATGTTAAAGGCCAAACAATAAATCTTCTTATATGGAAATACAGGAGAGTATATTCATGGCTTTGCTAAAAGGATATGTTTTCTTTAAAAATACAGGGAAAGATAAATGCACTTGACTATACAAAAAGAATACATATTCAACAAAGGGAATGTTTCCTGAATATATGAAAAAGTCATTTAAATCCACAGGAAGAAGAACCACAACCTAGCAGAAAATTGACAATAAACCTCACAAAACAAAATCTCCTAATGGTCTATGAATGTATGAAAGTGCACTTTAACATCATTAGTAATCAGAGAAGTGCAAAGTAAAACCACAGTGAGACATTGTGACACACAGAAGGGCTAAAATGAAAATGACTCATGGTCATTTTGGTTGGAGCATATGGTGGAAAGGCACTTCTACCCCATGGCAGTGAGAGTGTGAATCAGTACACCTACAATGGGCCAGCATTTGATGTTCAGATACCAAATGGAAGGTATGTTTAACTTAGACCCGTTTCAGTACCACTCCAGAAATGCATGCACATGAGCACCAAGAAAATTCAGATTATTATTCATAATAATTCCGAACTGAAAGCAAACCAAATGCAAGTCAACAATTGCATAAGTTAATTGTAATATATTCATTCAAAATAATACACACAGCAGTGGGAATGTATGAACCCAGGCTGCAAACAAAAGTTGAGAAGACTTTCACAATTTTGTGTGAGATTAACAGGTCACAAGAGTATAAACCAAATTATTAGATTAAAGTTACACGTATTACATGCATGCATTTGCGCACACAGACACGGGGATGTGAAAGCCATAAAGTTTAGAGATGCATGCTTAGGTGCCAAAATTATAGAGAAAACCAAGGCAGAGATTGCCATCAGCAGCAGGATAGTGGATAGCTGAAGAGCAAAAGTGATTAGGACAGGGAATGAAATGGTCTTTTGGGTAACTGGCCATACTCATTACTCCAAAATTATGACTTGTGTTATATATCTTAATTTTTGTTATACTTAACATTTTTAAAGCAACTATCAAGTACCAGAAGAAAATACAGTTTAGTAATTTTTATAATCTTAGAGTGGGGGAAAATATAAATATAAGTAATAACAAATATAGTCCATAAATGAAAGAATGAATGAATTGAACTATATTTAAGAACAAATGAAGCCAAATAAAATACAATAAGATATGACAACAAAATGTAGGTAGAAAGTAAGCACAGTTAATGGATTGATATAGAGACACAAATAAATAATTTCAACATATAAAGTATCACCCAAATCCTTTGATGGCAGATTTTTAAGAGGCAGTACAGCTTCTTTAGTATAATACTACACCTCTCCCAGGTCCCCTGCTTTCCTCAGGAAAGGTCAAGAAGAAGTCCAAGAACTCTTATCTGCCATTAGAAAGACCCTCATCTTTTCAGTCCCTGAACACTCATAGCATTGCCTACATTTTCTATGTTGGGACTATCAACATTAATTGCATTGAGATATTTTACTCTATTTCTGTTACCTACCACAAGAAGTCCAGGTCACTGTGATAGCAGATTAAATGTGGACATACTTTTTTTGATACAGTATTCTGTTTCAATCAGAAGTGAGGTGCACTTCCCTTTCCCTTGAATCTCAGCAGGTCCTTTGATTGCTTTGATCACTAATATACAACAGAAGTAAAGCTGTATCAATTTCTGGCACCTTACCTTAAGAGACTAGCAGCTTCCACTTTGTTTCTTGAAACACTCACTTTGGAGCACTGAGCTACCGTCTAAGAAGGCTAAGAGCCATTCTGCAAAATCTACCTGGAGAGGACCTGAGGCCATATGGAAGAGTGCCCAGCTGAGGTTAGCCTTCCAGCCAAGTCCATTAAGGCACCAGAAATGTGAGCTGAGCTGTCTTGGAATTGGCTGAGATGAGGACAGCCATCAGATGAACACAGTCAACACAACACAGAGTGGAAGAATCATTTAGCTAAGTCTTGCCCACATCTCTAACTGCAAGTCATGAGATATAATAGTAAAATGGTTGTTTTTTTAAACAACTAAATTTTGGGATAGGTTGTTACACATTCATGAACTGTTAGAATGTATTACTCTTTAATCTCTACATCTCTTTCCATCTCACAGCTGTAGAATGCCCAAACCCTAAACATCCCTTGACCACTACTAGGATCTGTCTATCATCAATCTTACCATTACAGAATCTCACTCGCTTCCCTCTTTTATCAGATGAACTCCAAAGCCAATCATAACTTGGCATCTCTTTCCTTTAAATCCATCACTTCTCATACTATACACCTGCACTTAGGCAAATGAATACTGGAAAGAAAAAAGCCATACTGATGGGTTTCGCCTCAAATTTATTGCCACTAACTTCAAATGGGTCTTTATTTTGCTCATCAGTCATTTTGTATTTTTCTAGATTATTCACTCTCCTACTCAATCCAGGTCTCTGTTTACAACTTTTTCTTTATTCTCAAGCCCTAAACTCACATTCAGCTGACAATCTTTGCTTCCTATTTTCTTGAGAAAATAGAAAAAGTCAGATAGAAAACTGCAGAATTTCCCACCTCCACAAAAACCTACTTATCAACATCAGTAGCTTTTTACTCTCCTATTTCTAATAATTTTCTGTCTGTGTATCCAAAGCAAATATTTCTACTTTTTTAGTAAATGCTATTCTCTTTCAACCCCTCAAGGGAAAAGCTCAGCTTTCCTTCCATCTCTTTTCTGCATCATCAGTTTTTCCCTCCCAACTAAATCCTTTCCATAAAAAGCATATGCTTTTTTTTTTCCCATTAAAAATACCATCCTTTACTGATGTCACACACCCGCCACTTACTGTAACATAACTCTGTTCCTCATTGAGGCAAAATGTCTAGAAATGATTGTCTACTGTTTCAATTCTTCTTCTCCCTTTCCACCTCAGATTCCCTCTAATCAAGCCTTTGCTTCCACCACTCCACTGAAATTGCTCTTACCTAGGTCACTATGACTTCTAATCTTACAAAATTCAACTGGTGATGCTGAGTCTTCAACTGACTTGACCGATAATCACCATTGGCATTCTCTTCATGAAATTCCCAAGTCACTGTTCTCTCCTGGGTTTTCTCCTCAGTCTCTGGCTTTCCTTTCTCCATTGCCTTGTCTTATTCTGACTTATTTCCTTGAACTTGTAACACTGGATTGCTCCACAGCTCAGTCCTCAAGATCTCTTCTTTACCAACCTCCACTCCATTCTAGATTTCATCCAATCTTATGGCCTAAGCACCCTCCATTGGTTGACTTCCACATGTACATTTCCAGCCTGAACTTCTCCCGTGAACTCTAGCCTCTTACATCCAGCTTCTCACACGGTATTTCTGTTTGGATATCTAATAAGCATCTTAAACTTAACATGCCCAGAACTGAACTCCTCATATTCTCTCTCAAACTCATGCTTCTCATAGTCTTTGCCATTAGAGTAAATGAAAACTCTATCTTTCCAAATGCTTAGGCCAAAATCCTTGGAGTCATTCTTGATTCCACTCTGTTGAATACCCTCTATCCAATATGTTAGTGAATTCTGTTGGCTCTACCTATCCAGAACTTACTACATTTTAACATTTCACTGCTACCGTCATAGCCCAAGACACCATCATTTCTTTCCTGAACTATTACAATAAACTTCTAATTGGTCTTCTTGCTTCTGTCCTTGCCCCATAGTCTGTGGTCAAGATCATAGAGTAAACCTGTTAAAAAATAAATCACACCATGAAAATCTGCCACACATTTTCCAATTGCTTCTATCTTACTCAAAAGTAAAGTTAAAAACCTTACAATATCACATATACATCATAAACCTGCACTCCTTTATTTCTTCTTGCCCCACCTTTTCTTGTTTACACTGCTGGCTAATTGTTCCTAAACATCTCAGCCAAATTCTTGTCTAATTTGCATTTGCTGGTTGCTGTGCCTTGTATGTTATTTCCCCAGTGATCTCAATGTCTCCTCTCCTTACTTAAGGTGTTTGCTCAGATGTCATCTTCCTCATGATGCCCACCCTAACCACTCTAGTTAAAACAAGTAACCCTTCCCCAATCTAAGCACTCTATATCACTTTATTGCTTTTTTTCTAGAGCATACAATTATTGATTCATTTATTTTTGGTCTCAATGACAGAACATCGGCTTCCTAAAGGCAGGGATTTTGATCTAATTAGTTCATAGCTGTGTCCCCAGCACCTGTTATAATTCCTAGTATATAGTAGGCACTCAGTAAATATCTGTAGAATTAATAAATGAATAAAAATTGGACAAAGATGAAATTTTAAGTCAAGAAATTTTTTAAGTCAAGAAATTTTGCTATAAGTTCTTGACTTATAGCAAGCTTCCACAAAATTACAAGGAGACGTTAATAAACAGAGTTGCAAAGATTTTGAATAAATGTTAAAAAAGGCCATTATATCTATGAGAAAAAGTTCATCCAGTCAGGGTTATTTTTAAAATTCAGTTGACTTTTCTATCAGATGGTTAAAAATAAAACTGATAGTACCCAAGAATGGGGCAATTTTTAATGAACCTTTGGAAAGGCAATTAAGTATATAATAGTGTATAATTTAGTCTTAAGAACAGTTTGGGCTATGGTGCTATTATTATTGCCATTTTATAGATCAGAAAATTCAGGCATATGCAACAAATTAAATAATTTGTTTCAGGTCACAGAATATAAGTAGAAAATGCCAACATTAAAATCAGGCATTTAGTTTTAGAGTTCATACATTTAATCACTGCTTATTACTTCCAATTTTATCGATGAAGATACTGAGTTTCTGGTGTTAAGGAAGTTTTTCAGAGCAACATAGGTGAGAGTTTGAACTCAGGCAGTTGTATTCCAGGGACTATGTTTTAAATTGTTACATTATATGGCACTCTAGTAGTGGGACAGTTTCAACCCACTTCTGTTATGTCATAATTAATCATGTAATACAAAGTAACCAAAGGTGTATAATCACTAGGTTGATCCAAAAGTTACACATTAAATCCCATGTAAGAAAAGGGTAGTTGGTGCAATATGTGGCATTCAAGTTGTAAAAATGGATCCCATTCATCACATGACAAAACTTGATTCTGACTCACCCTGGGTGAGCAAACAGGGAGTATGTCCTAATCAGAAATCAACAGGATATGGGGCTTCAGCTGGGCCAAGACTTTTCTGGAATAGCTCCATAACACTCCCATGGTAGTCACTGCTGATAATCTATCCAATAGACTTTTTTCCTTCTTCCACGCTTCTCCCCAAATTATACTTCCCTACCACTTTGCCGTTAATAATGTAACCCTGAATTTTCTCAAGCAGTTCCGTATTTCTCCAAGGGATTCTATTGGCATTTTAGGAAGAAAAATCTTACTTTTAAAATTATTGCAAATCATCTCCATATAATTTAGAAAGTAAATCAGTTATAAACTTTAAGTCTATAAATAGATTGTTAATATTGAAAAATGCAATCTTGCTTGTCTCAGATTGAATTGAGAACTTAAATGAGTGAATGTGTGATTAGCATTTATCACTTAGTAGGTTCACATGTCCAAATTATTTATTGAAAAAAAGTTTTTGGGTGATATAATTATACATTTCACTGCCTTTGGTCTCACTTTCAGATTTTACGGGAATCCCATAAAGGCTTTCGTTTTGATTTCAAGTTTAATTTCAGATAGACTCTCCTGTAATGCAGGAAGTAGCATGCCGATTATTTTCCAAACAATTCAGCCGTTGGAAGTATGGTTCTGTGAAAAACTTTTGAGAAATTACAGGACACTGGGAGTCACTAGTGTTACTTTCTTTGGCAACATTCCTGGGACAGACTTAGGTGGCATGATAAAGGACAGGAGTGATTCAGCCTCGTAGTGAATCCATCCCATGTTAAATCAGGGCTGACCACCCTTTTATTTAAAACATATTAAAATGATCCACCCATCTACTATTATCGGTGAGGGTTATATAATGATAATATCACTTTTAGGAAGTGTTACACAATCATTTTTTTTGTTTAATAAAATTAACACATTTTATGACTTTCTGGTCTACTGTTTGTGTTCTCAAAGAATAGCCTTGAAAGTACTTAGTAATAGCTACAGTATAATATTATGGCCTTTAGTTTCCATTTCATAGACAGACTTAAAACACTGTGTGCTTTGTGTTACTTCAATTGTGCTTTCCATTTTCTGAGACAGGGGCTGAAAAATATTTAATTAAGAAGACACATGTCCTGAGCAAACACACACCATGCTGTGTCCTATATCAATGTTGATCTTTTCCTAGGGTTGGGGGTCTGGTTTTATTTTGGGGCAGTGTTAAGGATGTCTGGAGATCACTGGCAGGCAATATGTACTCTCAGGGCCAAACTAATCCAATCCAATGTGAATCTTGAAACAAAAGGAACACTGTTTCAAAATGATAACTGGAATTTCTAAGTACTTTTATGTTTAGATTGTCACCTACTTCAATTGCTGGAGAAGTTTCCAAAGGTACATTCTGCGGTTATATTTAACACAGGCTTCAAAAGAACTGACCAGAAAACAGGAGTCAAATCGCCAATGACAGGGTCTCCATCTACCCTTAAAAGTGTATCTTCAGCCGGCATGGTGGCCCAAGCCTGTGATCTCATCACTTTTGGAGCCTGAGGCTATGAGGGTGGGCAGGAGCTTGTGTGGATAGGGAATAGTGGGAGAATAGAGAAGCAAAGAGGAAGTTGTGCACCACTCTTTTGTAAGTTTCAAGGGAAAGAAGAAATGGGTTCCTGAATGCAACCGTATGTCGTCTTGAAGGAAACTAAAGATACAATAAGCAGATCTTACTACACATTGCAGCCCTTAACTGTTTTCTATTGGAGTGTACTGTTGCCCTGTCCATTGGTAAATTTTAAGTTTTTTTCCTATTTTCCTATGGTGGGATTGGTGTGCTTGGGAGATAAGAGAAAAGAAAAGAAGTGAAAACATTTATTAGAGAAAATTAAAATATCTTGGCTTAGTGTATCATTTAATGGAGACTGATCAGTTGAAACTTCTACTAGTTTAAAAGTAGAAATAAGAAAATGTTGGCCAGGTGTGGTGGCTCACACCTGTAATCCCAGCACTTTGGGAGGCCGAGGTGGGCAGATCACGAGGTCAGGAGTTCAAGACCAGCCTGGCCAACGTAGTGCAACCCTGTCTTTACTAAAAATAAAAAAAAATTAGCTGGGTGTGGTGGTGTGCACCTGTAATTCCAGCTAGTTGGGAGGCTGAGGCAAGAGAATCGCTTGAACCTGGGAGTCGGAGGTTGCAGTGAGCCAAGATCGTGCCATTGTACTCCAGCCTGGGCGACAAGAGTGAAACTCCACCTCAGAAAAAAAAAAGAAAAAGAAAAAGAAAATATCATTTGTTAGATTTAACTCCCACTTCAGGAATTAAGGAAATAATAACAGTTTCCTTCCAATTAATTCAGGAAACCTGGAGAGTTGGGGTGGGGAAAGGAATTGTATCTTAAATATGTGAGAATGCAGCTTATCACGTTGTTCCCTGTCTTTCCCTAATGTTACTTTACAAACTCAGCCTTCTCAGGAAAAGTCTTTCTTTCCCCTCTGATCAGGCTGTTCATGAGTGCTGTCCTTTCCCTCTCTTAGTTAGGGCTGGGTGAAATCTGTCAGGCTCACATCCGTGGCTTTGGTCTTCCCTCTTTTTGCTTTCTGTATTCAATGTTTCTCATGTTTTCAGTTCTATTTATGCTTAATTTTCCAAATATCTTTGTTCTGAACAGAGGAAAATATCTTATGTGGATATATACCCTAAATAGTGATAATAATAAGTTGTTATTACAATAACGCCCATTTACTGAGCACTTAACTGTATGGCATGTGCACTATGTTCCTTCCCATTTTGTTTCATTGCAGCAGCTATTTTTTCCCCCCAGGATGCTCTTCATCCTCCTGCCCTTTCTTAACCCTTACTTATACCTTAGGTCTCTGCTGACTGGGAATTTCTCAAGAAATCCTTGCAAAGTCCCTCATGGCATCATGAACTGCTCCTTCCTTGCTTATATCATGGTTGTAGCTTGGCTTTTATTAATGTGTAGGCCTCATGCACCACTGCACTTGGGATCTGCCTTCCACCTGTCTTCCCACTGATTCTCCCCATCCCAGCCCACCTTCTTTTCCCATTAGCTCAAGGCAACTGACAGCATGATCTATATGGCAGGCGAGACCACCAGGTGAGGTAAGAAGAAGGTATTCCCAAGACAACTCTGACAAAATTTGGGGGATTTTATGAGTGATGGGAACCCATGGAAAGTGGTAGAAGAATCACTGTCCAGGTGGTGGATTTAAAACATTCCAAGGCTCCCCAGAGCATGGAGATTGCATGTTGCTCAAATATTGTCCTTAATTAGGGGCTGCAAGAAAGATGCAAGCCTGGACATTAAGCCATTCCATAATGATCAGGGTGACCAAAGGATGACTGAAGGGCCTGCATAAATATTTTGCTTTATGTACAATCTCTGAGCCCTCACAGATAAGTGGTATGAGGGGAGGGTGAGCATTGATAAGGCCTGAGTAAATTTTGCACCATGTAGGCAGCATGGGATATACTATAAGATACAAGAAAAGGAAAGAAATGATTTCCTTTTTGCATTCACATTTTTGAAGTAATATGCATACTGACTTCACCATAGTAAGGGTGAGAAAGAAGAAAAGTGAGAATAGTGGTGGTCCTGCTTTCATTGAGGACCTCTCAGGAAGCTCATATCTGAGTGGTGTTTTGAATAAAATTCTTAGCACTATTAAGGTCGTTGGAAGAATGAAGGAGGCAAGTAAACTGGTCATTTTCAGTCCTTGCCCCATGTCACTACTCGTGCATGGCTCTGTGACTTAGGGCAAGTGATCACACTTCCTGGGACTCGGCTTTCTCATCTTAAAAATATAAATAATTGGTGTGTGTGTGTGTGTGTAAACTTAGAATGTTTTGGTAGAGGAAGTAATACAGATTCTCCGAACTAGGCCACTTTGATTTAAATGTCTTCAATTTCAACATAGTATTCTTCAACTTGCTTTTTCTCAGCATTGGGGTTTGACATATTTTCCAGGCTGATAATATTTATTTAGTTCACTGATGTGAACTGCTGTATACTTTTCCATTGTGTGAACATATCACTTGATTTTATTACTTCATTCATTCGGCAAATAGGTGAAGACCTACTTTAGTAAAGGCACCAGGTTCTGGGGGCATCGGCGTGAATCAAAGCCATGAAGTCCCATCTAGCACGTAGTTTACATTCTTGTTGGGAAGAAGGGAGCAAGCAAGTAATGAACCAGTCAGCATATAATAGGTCACCTAAAATGTCGTTTAAAGAAAAAAAGATGCATGAGGGAACAGAGAGTGTCTGAGTGGGCTTTTTTAGATAGTGGAGTTGAGAAAGGATTTTCTGACAAGGTGACACCCAAGCAGAGCTGGATTAAAGTGAGGGAATTAGCCCCACAGATATTTGGGAGAAGAATATTTTGAGAAGAGGAAAGAAAGGCTGCAAAGATAAAGGGGGCAAAAGCATCCCTGGCACATCCAAGGAATAATGAAAAGGCCCATGAAACTGAGTTGCTGAAAGAAAAAGAGAGAGTCATTGGAGATGAAGTCTAAAAGATGAAATGTCCTATATGTCTAGGACATTTTAGACTACAGAAAGCGTTTAATCCAGAATGTGATGTTTCAACCGCAGGAATAACTTCATCTGATTTTTAGTTGTGTAGGGATTATTCTAACTACCACATGGAGAACAGAATGGTAATGTATAAGCTTGGAAGCAGAGAAACCAGTTAAGATGCTATTGCTATAATCCAGACTGGAAATGAGGAAGACTTGGACCAAACTCGCAGTGGTGGAAGTGATGGCATTTCACTATTTTTTTTCTGTTTTTCTTTTTAATTATTTTACTATTTCCTCTTTTTTTAATGTTAGAGTAAGTCATCCAGCTATGTTGATGCTTGGAATATTAAGTTGATAGAAGAGACAAAAAAACTCCACTTTTTATTAATTTTTATACTGATATTTAGGCACTTCCTACTTTTTTCTATTTTAAACTTAAATCTTTCATCTTTAATTATTTGCAACATGGCTTCCATAAATCACTGAATTATTCCATCATTCTTTTATAAATTTTGCGATTTCTGATAGCTGCTCTTTTAGAAATTTTCAGTGCCTACATAGAAATATGTAAGAATTTTCCTTTAAATAGATGTTGCATCCCTTCTTTGCAGATTTGAACCTGATATTCTAGTTATTAACATGTTCATTAGCAGAAAGTTCCTTTGGCACGTTTAAGTGGAATATGGGTAAAGTGATTCTAAAATAATCATTTATTTATTCTATAATGTTAGAAACTCTTTAAATAGACAATATCCTCCCTCTTTATTTTTAAAATTTGCTAGTATGTTATTTAGCATTTTCTAATTAAGCATTTTTCATTGTGGTAAAACACTTAGCATGAGATTTACCCTCTTGACAAACTCTTAAGTGCACAATACAGTATTAAGTATGGACACAATGCTGTACAGCAGATCTCTAGAACCTATTCATCTTGCATGACTGAAACTATATATCCACTGAACAGCAACCTCCCATTTCCCCTTCCCCCAGCCCCAGGCAACCACCATTTCACTTTCTGTTTCTATGAGTTTGACTGTTTTAGATACCTCCTCTAAGTGGAATAATGCAGCATTTGTTCTTCTGTGACTGGCTTATTTCGCTTAGCATAATGTGCTCCAAGTTCATCCATATGGTCACATATGGTAGGGATGTAAAAAGATGGAGTAGTTATGGAAAACAGTAGGGGAGTGCCTCAGAAAGTTAAAAATAGAACTACAGTATGGCCCAGCAATCCCACTTCTGGGTATATAGCCAAAGGAAATGAAATCAGGCTCTCGAAGAGATATGTGTACTCCCATGTTTATTGCAGCACCCATCGTACTATACGTATGTGTATATTTTGATAACAAAGCAACTGTTTTTATCATCTCTTCCATATTTTTGCAAATATACTTTGCAAATCCAGCACAACTGCTCCAAGTCATCTCCATGAACATTTGATAGTGGCCTGTAGAGAAGGCAAAATATTAACCACTTAGTAGCTGGAGGTGTAATCGGAAAGATTTAAGATGTAACGAACTTTACTACTTTGGGGGTTTGCTTTTTTGGATCACAAATTGTCTTCTTTTCACATTTGATGGTAGCATCTTGAGAGGGGTAAGATGAAATCTGGAGGAAAAACAATCTAAGAGGAGCAAAAACAAGCAATAGAAATAGTATCAAATGATTAGTTGTGCTTCTCACCAAGAATAATATTATAGTCAAAGAATACTTTTGTTACTCTGTTGAACTTAAAGATTTTAGTTGTATGTGAATTTCATTATATTTTACTGTTTTAAAATTTCAAGCTGGGACTAGGACTTGACAAACGAAATAAATAGTGTGGCCTGTAATGGTTGAGTTGTGGTAAGATCTATATATATTTGCTTTATATATATGTGTGTATATATACAAACTCAATTTCATAAATCTAGAACATAGACTAATTAGCAACAAGATCAGTTCAAAACATTTATAAAGTTTGTGTACTGGGCTTAGCATCTCATTCTTCTGAGTCAAGGGACCCAGTCATTCACTACGTAAGAGCTCTCTCAAGCCTTCAGATTTCTAGTCAATATAGTGGGGACAAAACGTAAATATGCACCACTTAACTAAGAATTTAACCCATGTATGCCGAAGGTTGCAATTTTTTGAATTTTTGCAATCAGACCTTGACTATGACCTTGCGCAGTAGGATATAAATAACTCCCACATGCTTAGAGTTCCAATAATGGAACACTAGGCATAAATAGACTGTCATAGGTTAGTCCTTTAAAAATTATATCAAGAGTAGAATCATTACTTTCCTTGTCTTACTTAAGGGAGTTGCTGAAAGTTGTAGTGTTCCTTCAATTATAGAACTATAATGTTTTAGAACTTTGGGCAGTTTATCAACGATAACCGTCCAATCTAGTAGTTAAGGTTACACAAGTACACAAGTGTTAGTTAAGAATTGTGAGAGTGCAGTGAATTGGTTGCTGAGCTAAGGAGCAGAGTACTAACCAGTACTTGTAAGAGAAACTTTCAAATCTATTTCACACCCATATCTGATTATAACAGAATTCCTATTCTGTTTATTCCTGATACTAAAATATAGTGGTCCCTAATAGTTGTTTAAAGGTTTTCAACAAAATATATTAGCTCAGAAATGGCATTGAAAGGCATAGCTTAATAATTTTTTTAAAAAACTAATCAACAGAATATATTGGCTAATTTGGTATCCTTATCAAGGAACAATTTTATCTCCTCCCTACTTCCCTCCTTCCCTTCGTCCCTCCCTCCCTGCCTCCCTCCACCCATCTATCCATCCACCCATCATTAGGTACTTGTACATTCAGTATATGTGCAGTGGTGTGTTTGCACTAGATAGCAAGAGCTAATTCTGTGCATCTTGTCCCAATTTTACATTCAGTAGCCTCAAGGTGGTAGCGTGAAATTGAACGTAACGAGACTCTTTTTACACCACAGAAAGTAGCAAATGCTCTAAATCAGCAGTGCCCTCTACCCACCACACACACCTCCTCACCCCCAACACACAGTGTCCTGGCTGTTAAACATTTACTAGCCGAGCACTGTCATGCCACTAAGTCCATTTGGGATTGGTTTAAAAATTAAACACAGTGCAAAATAGATGATTAACCTGAGGTTAATGGGGTGTAAACTAAAGTGAGCTGTGAATTGCACATAAAATTTAAAGACAAATTTGGTTTAAAAATCATAAACCAACAAATTTGAGGAAAAGAAAAACTATTTCCCTGAAACTGACCTGAGAAATAACCACGTATGTTTTTTCTTTAATGTTATAAAAGCCACTATTGAAATGGGCAATTCTTTGGGTAATGATATACAAAGTTATAATATTTTGATAAAAAGTTATAATATTTAAAAAGACATAATTATTTTTAAAGATTGTAATTGTACTACATTTCAGTATATCAAATTTTTATTTTTCCAGCTCTTTGAATCAAATTTATATTAATATTTATATTAATATTGTTAAAATATTATTTTCTATTGAGTATAGGTTTACAAAACGTTTCATAAATTTTTATATATATTCCTTAACAATTATCATTATTGTTATTTTCTAAATTCTCTAAAGCTTTAGCTTTAATTTTTTTATTTGGCCAAATATTTACTTAGGAGATTCATTTGTTAACGTTCTAAGTAGTTTGAGTCTTAACCGTGATTCTTCTCTTTTTAAGTTCTAGTTTTATTTTGGTATGATCAAAGTATGTGGCTAAGTTCTACACTTTAGAATATAATAAGATTTTTTTAAACTACAGTAGAATTGGTTTTTACATATGTTTCATGAATATGTGTATGATGTGTGTGTATGTAGCTAATCAGCTCATTTTTAAAATCATGAAATTTATATGATGTTTTAAATATAATTTTTATCTGTTGTATCTAGCATTGATGAAGATATAGCAATGTCAGATCATTTTAATTATATATAGGTATAATTTTAATTTACTTAAGTGTAATTATTTGTGTTTTACATATATTTTGAATGTTACCTGATGCCTAACAGTTTATTACTTTTTCACTGTGAACTATACCTTTATCAATGTAAAATGTTCCTCTTTTTTAAATTTAGTAATTTTGCCTAGACTTCTACTTTTTCTTGTATTGCTTCACTGTCTTTGTTTTTTTTTTGTCTACAGTTTCCTGTCATAGTTTGCCCATTCATCTATTTTGCTGAAAATATTGTCATCACATTTTATTAGTGTCTCCTGTTTACATCTAGAAATAGTTTAATGTAATCTAAAAATCACTTTCTTTTAACAAATGTCAAATCTATACAAGTTTACTGAAATTTCTCATGAACTTCGTTTCATGATTTTTGCATTTATTGCTTCCTTGTTTCCCATCTGATCTTTATTTCTGTTTTTTGAGATATTGCTTAAACTTACTTAACCCTTTACTCCCTATAGTGATTTTAAGTTATATATACTATCTTTACCGTCTTTATTTTCACATTAAAAACAATCTAATTTGTTAATTAAATTGTATGCACTGTGAATAGAGAGCCAGTCCTGCTTGTTAATCTCTGCCACACCAACTTTGAGCCAGATCTTTGCACAGGAAAATGCTAAACAAGTATTTGCTAAATGGGTAAATAAATCAATAAACATTATTGATAAAACATAATTCATTTACTATATCAGAATAAGAAGTTTAGAATACTTTTATTTCTTCCCTCTTCCTCAGTCCTGTTACTATTCTTATTTTATTGAAATAAAACTGGATATTGCTGTTAATTTGTTTTTAACAATATGTTCTTTTCCATCCATGATTTAGTTTTTGACATCTGTCAAGTTTCATAACTATGTTTATAACAATTACTCAGACACCAACTCTGTGTTGAGTTCATTACTCACTGCCTTTTCCTTTGAACCACACATACCCTCAAATTGAGTTAATTTATTGGTTTTGATTCATTTCTTGGTTGAATGAAGCACTTCCTTGAGTAATCTTTTCAAGACAGATAAATGGGTAGCATACTTCCTGAGTCATTTTGTGTCTGAGAAGGTTGTTCTGCTCTCACTAATGAATGTTGATTTGGCGGAGGTTAGAAATCTTAGGTCACAAACTTTTCTCCTGAAACTCTAAAAATACTTCTCCAATGCCCCATTTTATACAGTGCTGTGGAAGAAAAGTCTGATGGTATCTCAATAGCTCTCACTTTATTCTGCATGGAAGCTTTTATTAATATCTTCGTATTCAAAGTAACACAAAATAAGTCACCATTCATCTAATTGTAGGTTGATTTTTATTACTATCTGGCATTCTTAGGTCCTTGAACTAAATGTTGAACTTTTATATTAAACTGCTGTATTTTTTCACATATCATTGAATTTTCTGCACACACAGGATTATAGAGTATAATGTGTAGTAGTACAATATGTGATTTGAAGTCCATTCTGTTAGATACTGTATGGGTCATTAACACATGCACAAACATAATTCCTAAGAAGAAAATATGTCTGTGTTATTTTCTATATAGTTTCTTAAAAACACTGCTTTAGGATTTAATAGGCCATGAAACACAGTGGAAAAGCTCTTGAAGTTCAGTGTGCTGTGGGGAAATTCACAGGGGACCTATTTGCTTTCTACTCAGCTGCTCTGCTAATGGACATGTGGGTGTCTTTCTCAAAGTTCTACATGAAATTTTTGTGCCTTGTATTGACTGAGCCTTGTCTATATTTAATTTCATCTCTTGTGAATAATTTTAAGACATTAGCTGTGTGTGACAGAAATCCCAAATAACAGTAGCTTCCATGAATTGGCTTCTATTTTTTTCTTTCATTGTTAAATGAATGAACAGTCAATGGGAACATAGTAAGGTATTTTGAGAAAGGGAGAAAGAAGCAGGATCAGGCACTCAGTTATGGTTTCTGAGCTAGAATGAAGGAAAACTGGAGGCCTTAGAAAAGAAATTTAAGTCAAAATAGCCTCAATGATTGATTTTACAAGAACACTTGACTATTAGCTGTGCAGCTCACTCCTACTTGAAACTATTTTATCATTATCATCCACAGATATGGAAGTCGTATTAGGCAGTGTGGTGATCAGGAATATGGGCAAGACATTCTGGCAGATTAGATCTGAATCTTGTCTTTGCCACTCTGCTAGCCCTGGGGCCTTTAGCAAGCTACAGCACCAGTCTGTGCCTCAGGCTCCCCACATGTGAAAGGAGTAAATAGACACTCTTACAGCATTATGAACACATGAAAAGTCACATGTAAAGTCAAGTCTGGCACAGAGGAAGTACTCATCAAATTTAGACGTTATTGTGACCATATATACTTACAAAGCTATGTAGTAGGCATGTAGGTGATCACTAAGCCAGAAGGAAAAGAATCTTGTGAAAGTGTGAGATTGAGAATAGTAGTCCTGTATCCTCAGTTTTTAGACTGTTCTGATAAATACCCCAGATTACATTTAATGGAATGTAGAACATGAATAATTTCTAAGAACTTCCACATAAAAGAGTACATGATTCTCGCTTGTGACCAAGGGTTTTCCGAATTTATCTTTACAGTGGAGTCAGTTAGGAATCTCTTAATTCCAAAGCCCAGGTTACACTCTGGACCAAATAAACCATAATTTGTGGGGCTAGGATGGAGGCGTCAATATTTTTGAAGCTCTCCAGGTGATTCTAATATGCATGTAACTGTGGAAAACCACTATTCTAACATATATCTTTAGTTTCCTTATTTGTAAAATGGAAGTAATAACACATCTACAAAAAGGTGGACTTTAGGATTAAATGAGAGATGTGAAAACAAATTTCTAAGTATCACGTAACAGTTGGCTCAATGAAAAATAGTTGAATTCTACAAACTTAATTTTCTTTCAGTAAATACTTTAAACAATTTGAAGCCATTTAGATAGGCTTGAGTTTTATATCTTTCGATATAAAAATAATTTATATCCTCTTCTTAAAATCTTCAATGAATGAAAAATGTTAGTGCCCATAATCATGTTGAAAATTCCAATTTTTAAGTTTGCTCACATGTCCTTTTGTCTGTAAGAACAGTAAAAATGTTTACCAACTCTGACTGAAGAGTGAGCAAGATGTTGAGTACTCTTTACAAGAGAAATATCGCATCATCCAGCGCACCATACTTTACTGACGTCAATGTCCTGAAACAATTTGTTTGCTGAAAGTCTCGCCAAATCAATGACAGTAAAAGTCGCAAGAATTTTCTTTAAATGTGGTTTGTGGCCAGTGGCAAAACCACAAAATATCTACGGATGTCTAGAACTGTAATTGTTTTTTTTTTTTTTTTTGTAAAACGATCTGCCCACAAAACAGGTAAAAGTACATTTGAAAAATGGCAGGCACTATTATTTATTTTCAAAATGAGAGCATCTGTCATCTTTGTTTTCTTAACATTATGAATTTCCATCTGTAATATCTACATTCGTGACACATGGCATGGACAAGAGTATAAAGAGGAAAAAGTAGACCACCTAGGACCACTGAGGAGTTCCTCTATTGTAGGTAATAGCAAGGATTTAGTACATAATATCTTTACAAAACATTTTAGTCTTTTGTAGGACAAGAACCTGAGATCAAGTAACATCTCTGGGGATTAATTTGTTAAATATATTTTTGGCATTATCCCCAGTGTCACTTCTCTAATTTCACTTAACTAAATGGAACTGATGTGTATTTAGTTAGAATCAAATTAAACTACCCTCAAACATTATATCTACTACAAACTTTGAAGAAAACAAATATGGAGTCAGAATGTGTTGCTGATTTGGGACAAGTTAAAATAAATATCCTGGCTGGGCACGGTGGCTCATGCCTGTAATCTCAGCACTTTGGGAAGCCAAGGCGGGTGGATCACCTGAGGTCAGGAGTTCAAGAATAGCCTGGCCAACATAGCGAAACTCCGTCTCTACTAAAAATACAAAAAATTAGCCTGGCATTGTGGTGGGCACCTGTAATCCTAGCTACTTGGGAGGCTGAGGCAGGAGAATTGCTTGAACCCAGGAGGCAGAAGTTGCAGTGAGCTGAGATTGTGCCATTGCACTCCAGTCTGGGTGACAGAGCAAGACTCCATCTCAAAATAAAATAAATAAATAAATAAATTAACTAAATAAACAAATATCATTTCACTTAATATTCTCAAATATGTCAAAGGCCCAGTAGGAAAATGAACCACTAGAAGGAATTATTTTATATTTAACAAGATAAATAAACTGTTGATAAACTCAAATTAAGTAGCCTGCAAATTCCAGTATGAAATTGTTTATCTGCATTTCTCTTAGGTCCAATATATAATTGTAACATTCTTAATTTTAATTTTGATAGAGAAATTTAGATTCCATAATTAGTGGGCATTTTATTATATGCCTGAGCTTTCTTTAAATTAAAGTAAAACTATTTAAAAAGGAATTAGAATTTCTAACATGGTTATAGGCTGTTCCTCAGGAAGGGGGACAGGCTTTTGAAATTTATCAGGGGTACAAGTTTCCTCCCACCACATTGACATTAGTTTTAACTGCCAGGTGGAGAGAATACTGAAAATAGATTGTGCTGCACAATTTAGAGTATATGCAAACAAAGCATGGTAAAAAATGTTACCCCAACATCAAACATTTCTCTTGTAAGAAACTGCAATAATCCTTATTATTGCAGTATCTCCTTTGAAAGAAATATTTTGTCATATTGAGAAATACATTCCCACCCTTTTGAGACAACAATTATGTAGAAATGGTGCATTGCAGGAAATGGAGTTAGGCGTATTGGGAACTGTGGTGCTGGGCTGCACAGTCAGCAGAAATTCCTTCAGAAAATGGGCACTCAGAAAAATCTGCTTTCTTACTTACAGGTTTCTCTTCTTCCTTTTTTAATACTGGACATTCTCAGACCAGGTTATTCTTTACATTCTCATCTCATTGCACAGTGCAAAGCCATGGAAGGGCTCATTTTTCAGACAATGTGGGATGATGTTCAAGACTTGACACATAATCAACAGTAAGACCAGCGCTCTGGCCAACAGAGTGGAAATATTCACTTTGAAAAGGCAAATCATAAACCAGAGTATGAGAATCACATTAAAGTATGCATCTATAAAACACAACCTCTGTCCCCGAAGCTGACATTTGACCTGCAATACTTGCACATGAGAAATTATTTTCTGCCTCCCAAACATGTGTTTCAGAAATTGATCTGAGGAGAATTGGCGAACCTTTCATATATAGATAGAATTTCAGAAAGCCATGCTTCTCTCCCAGTTCAGTTTCATTTACTCTCACCTACGAAGCGGAAGAACTAGAAGCTTAGGTCTAATAGAAATATAATAAGACCTGCCCAGTGACGTTTATCTTCATGCTAAGAGAGTTGGTTTATGTACTTGTCCTCCACTTTCAGATGGTGTTGAATTCAACCGTATTAGACCCCTCTCCTTATCTTCCATTGTTTTCCATAATTAATATGCTTGCTTATCACTTAAAATCTGTTAAATATTGATGTAATAGAGAGGAAAGGTATACCTTTTATTTTTATTCTATTGTTATGTTTTATTCAAAATTTATTCTGATACATTTTAGAAATAGGAATACTAAGTAATGGGGACCCCTTTTTTTCTAGGGATCTTTAAGTCAATTGTATGGTTAAGGTTCAATCGAATTTGTAGACTCTCTTGTCATATGTCACTTTTGTCACCATGGTATGGTGGGAATAAAAATGACTGTGGAAACTAATGCCTTGGATTTGAATCATAGGTGCTTGTCCTTTAGATATATGGCCTTGAGCAGTTTGTCCTGCCTCGGTAATTTCCAATTTTCCAGTGTGTAAAATCGGAGTGATAACCCCTGCCTACTGCAGGCAGGTGTAGTTGAGACTTTAGTACTTACACAAAGTGCAGTACCCTTATATAAATGTACAAGGGTGGGAAGAATATGATAAAAATGGAGATATAAATTCTGCTGCTTTCTGATGTTACTCATGCTGCTCTGTAAGCAGGAAGGAGAACACGAGAGTGGACCTGGCGTGATGCAGCTGATAACATGAGCGACCTGCTCAGGTCCCTTCCACCTCACCTGTGTGATGCTCAATGGCCCAGCTTCCCAGTGCCTGAGGGTTTTCTCTGGTGAGCTCTGAGCGTAGTCTGCTCAACTATAGGCATGCTGTTGTGAGGTGCTGGGAAATTAATGTTTCACCCTCCCCTAAACAATACCCTTCAATCCAAGAGTACTGAGAAATAATGAGTGAAGACACCGGCTGCTCTGCCCCTTGGGTGAGATACTTCCGAGGGATGTGCCCTTCACCGGATCCCCACTCCCTGGCAGCTGGAGGAAGCTCAGGTGCCTGCAGTGGTGACTTGCTTGGTAACCCATTCTTGCTCTTCCTTTCTCTATCACTTCTCTCTAGTGTTTCCTGGGATCACCTCCAAGTGGAACCTTTGTCTCATGGTCTGCTTCTGAGGAACCCAAACAAAGACAAGAGACTTCTACTGTCTCTCAGAGCCCTTCAGGCTTAAACCCCTCCAGGGTCCTTCTTCACCTTTGCTGAATTCCTTTCAGTCCCGTAAATTTCTTCCAATTCCTCTAGGATATTCAGCTTGATCCTTTCTCAGAGCCATTGCCCACACTGTTTCCCCTCACTGGTTTGAGTTCTACCCTGTATCACTTTCACAACAGTTAATGGCAACTCATTTTTTTCTGATATCAGTCTGAACATTTATTTTTCAGGGAAGTTTTTCTTGACATTCCAGCCTACACTGGTTTCTAGTTTTATATACTGCCTTATCCTTTAATCCACATAGAATTTGTTATAGTTCATAATTATATACATGTGGAGATATTTGACTCTCTCTCCCAAAGCAGCATAGAACTCTTAAGAGGACATAGATTATTTCTATTTTACTCACTAATTTTTCACTAACTCCTGGCAGAGTGATGACTGTTTATTGAATGAAGTAGTAATATAATCAATAGGTTGAGTATATATGTGTGTACGTGTAACTGTATACATTTATTTAATTTTAGTGCAAAGTCTGCTCCCAGTAGTTTCACTTAATAGCCTTACTTTTAGAACAAAAGACTCCTGGCTCTAAAATTGCCATAGGTCTGCCATGATAAAAGTGAACACCTTTATGGTCAGACCTTTGTCTACAGTAAAGTTGATTGGGCAGATTGTGTGCCAGGTTGTGTGGTATGGAGACAACGGCTGTCATAGTAGCTCTGATGGGCAGGTGGCTGGAAGGTGAAAAGAAAGTGGACAGTCTGATGGAGTTAGAGGCTTGCGTTTAGGGGCTTACTTTTTCTTCACTACCCCCACCACAGAATTACTCAGAGCATATTTTTTCTTTTTAATTTTTATTATTTATTTATTTATTTGAAACAGAGTCTCACTCTGTGACCCAGGCTTGAGAGCAGTGACACGATCGTGGCTCACTGCAGTTTTGACCTTGCAGGTTCAAGTGATCTTCCAGCCTCAACCTCCTGAGGAGCTGGGACTATAGGCGTATGCCACCATGCCTGCCTAATTTCTTTTATTTTTTGTAAAGATGAGGTCTTGCTATGTTGCTCAGGCTTGTGTTGAAATCCTGGCCTTAAGCGAACCTCCCACCTTGGCCTCCCAAGGTGCTGGGATTACAGGTGTGAGCCATCGTGCTCAGCCCTCAGTGCATGTTTTAATTCGTGTATCAGAATTTGCATACATGAGACATGTGTTATCTTAGAGTTTCCTTGGCTCCTTAGACCCTTCCTGATTGCATGGTTTCAGGCTATGGGTACAAACTATGTTTAAAAGAAATTGTTTAAAACAAAGGAACATATGCTGGAATGTTCAACTATTCAAGTGAAATATCAGAATCCCAAATAAAATTATTCATTCTAAAATGTAAAACAAAATGTTATCATAAACAAAAAAATTTTTTAAAGTATACGAACAATGCTCAATATAATTCATTATCAGGGAAATGCCAATTAAAATAACAAAATATCATCTCACACCTGTCAGAATGGCTATTATCACAAAGACAAAGGCTGGGCATGGTGGCTCACAACTGTAATCTTAGCACTTTGGGAGGCTGAGTTGGGAGGATCACTTGAGCCCAGTTGTTAGAGACCAGCAGCCTGAGCAACATGGTGAGATCACATCTTACTGCAGTCCTGGCTGCTCTGGAGGTTGAGGCTGGAGTACTGCTTGAGCCATGATTGAACCACTGCACTGTAGCCTGGGCAACAGAGCAAGACCGTGTTTTCAAAAGAAAACAACAAAAGATAAGTCTTGGCAAGAGGTGAGAAAAGGAAACCCTTGCACACTGCCGGTGGGAATGTAAGTTAGTACAGCCGTTATAGAAAACCGTATGGAGATTCCCAAAGAGCTTAAAAATAAAATTATCATATGAGCCAGCCACCTCACTACTTGATACACATCCAAAGGAAAGAAAATTGGTATGCCCAAGAGACGTCTGCACTCCCATGTTTATTGCAGCACTATTCACAATAGCCAAAATGTGGAATCAGCCCAAGTGTCTATCAACAGATGACTGGATGAAGAAAATGTAGGATATATACGCAATGGAATACAATTCACTTATAAAAGAGAAAGAAATCCTGCCATTTGTGACAACATGGGTGAACCTAGAGGACATTATGTAAAATAGGCCAGGCATGTGACAAATACCACATGATCTCGCTCCCATGTGGAGTCTAAGAACGTTGATCTCATAGAAGCAGAGAGTGGAATGGTGGTTTCAAGGGGCTGGGGTGTTAGAGGAGGGTAATGGGGACCTGTTGGTAAAAAGTTACAAAACTTCAGTTACATAAGAAGAATATCTTTAAGAGCTCCATTCTATAACACGGAGGGTTATAGCTCATCACAATGTATTAATTCTTGAAAAATGCTAAGAGAGTAGATTTTAAATATGCTTACTACAAAAATGACAACTATGTAAGGTAATGTGCCATATTAATTAGCTTAATTTAGCTATCCTACAATGTACATATATTTTAAAACATCCTGTTGTACATAGTAGGTATATACAATTTTATCTGTCAAATTTTAAAAAGAAAAAAGATGTTTCAAACTTTTCTACCAAATTATCATGGAGGATTGTATGTAGACATCCTTTGAATAGATAAAGTATTAATTCCAGCAGTTCATCCTTCTGGAGGCTTCAATAGGACAGCTTCTTATTGACTATGCAAATGAGAGGCAATGTCTGTCTTATTCACAGTGTTTCTACACGTCAAATTTATATGGGAAAAAAATCTACTCAACTATTGGGATAATACAATTGACTCTCTCCAGCCCTTGTCCCAGAAATCTCCAGATATCTGAAACAAAATGACAAAAAATTGTTTTCTATTTTTCTATTTTGCTTGAACAATGGCCTCATTCTCGACTTTGTGTGTGTTGACACTGTCCTTCTGCTCTGAGCAGTTGTGCATGATCAGCTGCACCAATTAAGAGAATCATTCCCCCAGCTTGGTAGTCAGAAATGCAGGGGAAGTTTAGAATGAGCCCTGGGGGAAGAACTCACATGTACAAATGAAATTATGGTAATATCAGTAGAGAGGATACCTGTTGTATTTTCTTTTTTTCTTAGTGCAAAAGGAATCTTAGGGGAACTGAACACCTGGTGAAATGGTTTGCTCAAATTCATTTAGCAATTTTTTTTCATTCCTATAGGGGAATTAGCAGAGTGCTAAAGGTTTTAAAGAATTCAGATGAAAAGCCATCTGTTCCCTGGGCTTTGTTCAATGTCAATTTAAGGATGGCTTTGGAGATTTCCTATTCCCTAATTAATTCCTCTAGATGAGCTCGTGGGGTTGGCTCAATTTATTTTTTGAAAGATGGAAAAAATGCTCCCATCAATTAGTCCTTTGTTATGTTGTGACTGAGATGGAAATAGCTTTTTGCCAAATGGAGCGAGGAGCTGAGAGATGCTTGTGTTTGCCGTGGCCAGGTGTCCTTTGTCATTAGGACTGGCTTTGATGTAAGTACCATTCTCTGGGCCTTTCAGATAATTGGTGAGAAAGCACCTGGCCTCGCAGAAATCTGAGTAATATTTAGCCTGAAGCACAAAGACAGGGAAACCAAAGCAGTGAATAGGAGTCGTATTTTAAATAGAATAACTGTTCTAATAATTTTTTGCATTACCACACGTAATGCATTTTAGTCGGAGGCTGTTTGAGTACTGTTCTCTAGAACCAGATTTCTTGTGTGGACAAGGACTAGGGGGCAGGGAAAGGGTTAACTGGGGTGTTTAGGGAAACAGAAAAGGGAAATAGAGAAAAAGAAGAGGGGGGAAAAAGAGACACATGAGAGGAGAGGTGACGGGTGTCATGTAAAAGTGTACAGATCTGCCTGCTTAAATTCTGTCTCCTCAAAGATTGGACCATTGAGCCAGTGGCGTGAGCAGGAATCTCCATCCAGGACAAGACACAAAGATGTTTGAGCCTCTCTGCTCTCACTCGTTGGGAGACTAGGCTCATTGGGAGTCTAAGATCATTCTACGTAGCACATTGAAAGAAATGATTTTCAAGGAAAAATGATGATGTGAGAATACTATTTTTATAATATTAACTAACGGGCTATCATCCTCCAATGTCCTTATTCCCAAGGTGTCTGATAATTCTTTACTGAGGTCATGTCTGGTTTACCTAAATCATAGGTTGTTTCACTATTAGGTTAAGCCTTGAACTTCAGTATGCCAGTAGGAAGGAGGGTATGACGGGAAATGCCAGCCAGAAGGGAATAGGATGGGAACATCCCAGAACTTCTGCCTGTGTGGATTGTAGGATAGAGAAGGGAATCAATGAGAAGGGAGAGCAGCAGGTCAGATTCATGCAGTGCCTTTACATTCCTGTCTGAAATCTTGTAGGGTGCCTTTCTCAATCAGTTAAAGGAAAGAAAACAAGTGCCGTTACTGTTTTTCCCATTTGGGATTTTGGGAAGACACTGCCTCTCAGGATGTCCCGGTAAGAGGGAGATGCATATTGTTAGCAATGTGACTTGCTCTGTGTGTGTGTGTGTGTGTGTGTGTGTGTGTGTGTGTGTGTGTGTGTGAGAACAGGCATGATGCAGTAGCAGCTGCAGTTTCCTGCTTGTCTCATTATGGAGTGGAAGCCATTGCCGATGACAGCTAGAGAGGAGGAACGTCATGGGGTAGAAATAGAAACCTCTGTCGTTGAGAGTTTCAGGGTTGACTGCCTGGCTGAGATCGGGCAAGAGTCATGGTCAGGCATCTGTGGGAAGGTTGCCAGCAAAAGCCAAGAAAGATCTAAGTCAGCAGGAGGGAACATCATTCTTTGACTAGGATTAGAAAGCATGGATCACAGTCATAGATACTGTAACTATCACAGTAATGCTAGTCAGGCAAGCAATGAAAAGGCAGATTCAAGACCTTATTGCCATAGTAGCTCCTGGATAGCCAGACGTCATCACAGCACCCTCCCCTGCTACCACACACATGTCCTCAAGTCAAGATGGAACACAAGAGCTCTCCCGTGTGGGGAGAAGAGGGGGAGATGGAACACAGAATGGGCAAATAGGAGCAGCTGTAAAATTCGAGAAAAAGGAGATATGACATTTATATCACGTTTAAGTTGACATTTGTACATAAGAAAGATCAAATCAATTGTAAAAACAATCACTTAAAATGCTCTGTTATCTCTGTTCATCTGTATGTAGTATACGAAAATGTGTGACTCTACACCACAGGATCATTTCAAATATGGAAGAAATAAGATTGAGGGAAAAAAAAGTTATTTGGAAAGAACATTTAAAAAAAATTGAGGAATAAATAATTTTGAAAATTTTGCTTCAAAACTTTTTTTCACTACCCAGTGTCTTAAGATGAAATACATTCCTCTGCATGCGTCTTCAGAGCTTACAGGACCTGTTCCTCGCTTGTCTTGTGTCTGTTAACCACATTGCTTCCCTCCATGCTCTTCCTCTCTGGCAGGATCCAGAGACTCAGGACATTTGTCTCTCCCAATGCTTGCTGCTCTGGTGTTGCACACTCTGTTCCCTCTGCCTGGAACACCATTTATTTGTTTCTCATAAATAAGCAACCTCTCTCTTCCCACCTCCACTTGCAATCCCGTGCGTTACCCGGTCCCCCGAGCATCTACCTACTGCTCTCAAGGGTTCTTCCTCTTTTGGCATCATAGACCCATGTGACATTTGGTCATGATGATGAATCCTTCCCAGTGTAGTGTTCTAAATGCATAAAATAAACTAGGCAAAGGGAACAGGTCCTATTGAAATAAACCTATCAAAATACTAGAGGAAATAAAATTTGATATATGTGCATCTTTATTAATGTTTTAAGTGACACCATGTAGTGGTGGAACTAATAACCTCTAATTTCAACGTGATAATAAGCGTAAATAATGTTTAGATGTATTTCCTGTAGTTGTGATGTGATGTGAAAATAGCCAAAATTTTTATTCTCTGATCACAGATTCTGCTGCTACTGTGGTTTGTTGCCTACAGGCATTACAGAAGGAAACGTTAAGTTTTAGTTAGTTATTGAAAATAAAGATGTAATATTTTTCTTAATGCAAGTGCATGGCTCTAGGTGAGGAGCCCCTGATTTTTTCACCTGCTCTTCCTGACCCCACATGTCTGGATTAAACTGTTTCTCTGTCCTCATGGCATGCAGGACCACTCCTTTCTTACCACATAGCACGCTAGGTTGGAACCATTTCTTTATTGTCTAAGAACTGTCACTAGATTTTGAGGTTTATGAAGGCAGCTTTATCTGGTGCTGATGTCCTTATGTTCAGCAGTACTGAAATTCAGGAGAAGGTTCCCCATATAGAACTGTGGCATTAAATGGAGCCTTTATTTGATCTGATCATGTTTTAAAAGTATGCATAATCTTAGCCCTCAATTCCACACATCATGGCCTTTTAAAATAGTTTTTGACGTTTAAATCACAGATTCTGTTTGTAAAGACATGTTGAAAATATCTTAGACTGCCTTTAGAGGTTTATGTAAATAATGTAAAGGATGTCAGCTCATCGACATTATTATCAGCTCATTGATAATAACAATCTCGATTATATTCGCGAATTCATTTAATAACCTCAGTTTGGAATATTTGCCCCTTGGATGTGACATTACTGAAGGTGAGACTTTGGGTAAGTGACAATAGCACAAACCAGGGCAAAACCTCAGCAGTGCTTACATACAGGTCTGCAGGAGCAGCACTCACTGGACAAATTCACTGCCCTAGGATCAGTAGTAGGTGTTCATATCCCCTGGTAGCCTCATTGTGTTGAGGCAGCGACCTAGGATTTGGTAGAGCCTGATTTCTGACTTTGCAAGAGTGATTCCGACCCTTGGGCCATGGAGCTCTGAAGCTGCATGGTTAGAGAAGCACTGGCCTTCTCGTGGTGTGATGAGGGACCAGGATATGATAGCAAAATGATGTGGCAGAAACTGTGCCCCTCTTTTACCAGCTCAGTAGTGGTGACTGGCAGTGGAGGGAGGCACAAGTTCCTGTCCTGCTGTCATTAAGATTCCAGAAGCTGAAATTGCAGATGGATTACGTGGTGAACTAGGACAGAGGTGTTCTTGTTAGTAAGCTAGCAACAACACTGGTGTTATTGGTTCTTGAAGCATAAACCTCTCCTCTGGCATATTGAGGGTAGGAGGAGGGAGAGTTGGGGTTCAAGCTTCAGCATTGCTCAGCACCGATTGGCTTAAAGGTTGCTCAGAGTGGGTTTCCCATAGAACATTGCAGAAGGAAAATTCCCTTTCTGAGAAGCCAGGCTGCAGGGGTCAGTCTTGGACAAGTTAGCCCCTATCTCTCAACTACTAATTTATCACTTCCTAAATTTCATCTCCTTTAAAGACAGGAATGTAATGACACTCTTTTCTAGAACTGTTGGAAAAAGTAAATTAAATAATGCATATAAAACCCTTGGCATGACTCTTGGCAGGTAATCAGAACTCAAATTTTATTATTATTTTTCTAAAATAGTTCATACAATATTGTTGAGGACTTGCTTATAATATTTAAGAAAATTACAATATTTAAGAAAATCAGACTTTCTTCAATACCAAGATTTTTTAGAATACTATATCCATCTTTTCTATTCTCTCTTGAGAGTCCAACTTCCTAAGTAGTATATTTAGGTTCCATATGTATTACTTTGTTCTCTATTGGTTTCCTATGTATGTTCTGATTTCCTAACTAGATTGTAGAACTTATACTTCTGCCATGCCTCTCGCCCCTGGATCCATACCTTTGTTTAGACCAGAGAGCAAAGCAGCTCAGCAAATATGTATTTATGGTTAGGATAGATATAAGTCTCTTAAAATAGATTCCTTGAAGAAAAGCCAAGGAGAAATTCTGCTATATAAATTTGGTATATTTCATTTGGGTTTTGGGATGCACTTTAATATATTTATACATTTGAAATTAAGTTTTTTCAACCTTTTGGTGTTTTAGTCCCTCGTACTACTAGTACAAAATACTGTAGGCTGGGTAATTTACAAAGAAGAGGAATTTATATTCTCACAGTTCTCAAGGCTGGGAAGTCTAAGTTCAAGGTGGTGGCAGGTTTGGTTGTCTGGTGAGGGCTGATCCCTTGATCCCTGCTTCCTTGTTGACACCTTGTTGCTGCATCCTCCCAACAGGAGGAAGGCTCTATCCTCACATGGCAGAATAGCTGCAGGGTAAGCCAACAGAACACTGCGTGAAGCCTCTTTTATAAAGGTCATAATCCCATTCATGAGAGAAGGAGTCCTCATGACCGAATCACCTCTTAAGGGGGCCGCCTTTTTTTTTTTTATTATTATACTTTAAGTTCTAGGGTACATGTGCACAATGTGCAGGTTTGTTACATATGTATAAATGTGCCATGTTGGTGTGGTGCACTCATTAACTCGTCATTTACATTAGGTATATCTCCTAATGCTATCCTTCCCTCCTCTCCCCTCCCCACAGTAGGACCCGTGGGGGCCACCTCTTAATATCATCACATTAACTGTTAAGTTTCAACACCTAAATTTTGTAGGGGACACATTCAAACCATAGCATTTGGTCTTTTTACTAATCCCAGTGGCCACAGCTTAATTTGTTACATTTTTACAAATGTTTTTCTTTTAAATATGTAATGTCATGTTTAATACTTCTCCAGATATATATTTAACTTGCCAGACTTTAACAGATTCACATCAATGGCTTCTTCTTTTTTTAAATCTTATTCAAGGAATCTAGCAATTTTTTTTAAAGGTGCTGCATCCCACTTCTCTTTCCCTTTCCCTGTATGGGGGGATGCTGTCAACTCACATTAGTGATGGTCCTGAAATTGACAACCATGGATACCCTTCTTCTCTCATCAGTCCTTTTTCCAGGATGTGTCTACACTTCCGACCATGCCATTTCCATGCCACTATACCCCAATCTACTGAGGCAGATATGGCTCTCATGACATCTAGTCCTTCATTCTGCCAGCTCATCTGCAAATCAGTTCCTCCTGTGACATCTAAACTAATGGAATTGATTCACCTACCTGGAAATTTACCAAATACTTTCCATATGCATAATTGTTCATGCTTTCTTTCCTCTATCTTCTGAATAAAACTAGTAACTCCTTAAGAGATCTAGTTCCAAAATCCCAGTTCTTCCATTTATCAGCTTGATGGACATCAGCAGACTATTTAATTTTCCCACAGCTGAAAGCTCTCATCTTTAAATTTTTATAAACACCTACCTCATTTTTCTTATCTGGAGATGAAATGAGAACATGTATATTCATTCTCCTAGATGAAATATTACAAAAAAATCACACTTACATGTCCTCTCCTCCACCCTCAGCCTTATCCCCACTAAATTTTTTTGTATCTTTGCTGCAAAATATGCCACTATGATTGGTGAGACACGTTAGCTGTTTTTTTTTATAACTTTTATCATACTCTCGACATTACCTTATTCTTAGCAATATTAATGTAGCTTGCATATAAATGTTTCCATACTTTTCCCTCTCTTTACCCCCTTCACACTCTGTTTCTTGAGGATAGAGAAAGGGTTAGCAAATGAAATGGAAAATGGAAAGAGAAAGAAAGTGTGGGGAGAAGGAGGGAGAGAGGAAGGAAAAGAAAGAGAGAGAGCCAGCACATTATGGACACCATGGTACATAGAAAGAATGTGTGTATTTGTTAGTGGAGATTAGACATATGGGTTGGAGTCGACAGTGATAAAAGAGGAGGAGTATTCAGGGTGACCTAAAGTCTTGGTTTGCCTGGGACTGAGGGGCTTCTCGGGACGCAGGACATTTCAGTGGCAAGGATAATGAGTTGGTCACTTTAGGTGGAATGGAAGTGCAGTAGGCCAAGTTCAATAACTAGAAACTAATTCAGAAGGCAATGAGTTGGTTGTTTTGGAGAGTGGATTCAGACACTCAAACCACTGGTTGTTAAAACATTTCTTAATACTAAGAGGAAAAATTATGGTAAATCCTTTAAGAATGGAAGCCAAAACTAATTTCCATAAAAGGGGACCTGAAGATGAAAGAGGGAGCTCTCCCTGACTTGTGGTCAAAGAACCACTGTCACCAAAGTGTGAGGAGTAAGCAGACAGAGGCCAGAGTGCCAGAATAATCAGGCCAGAGCAAGGTACAGTGGAGACCCAGAAAGTCAAGTCCAAGTCATTGCTCCATTTGTGAGTCAACCCCAAGGACCAATTACACACAGAGAAAACCTCAGGCGAGGCTATGAATGCTATTCTTCCTGATTTCTGGTGCTGCTTATTGGAAAAAAAACCAAATTAGTGTCAACCTTCTTCATCACCACTGTTTTAGCCTTCTTGATTTACCTGGGGCATTATCACTGTCTCAGGCTTTGCCACAAACATTAATTTCTTAATATAAAACTGCTACAAACAAAATGGAAAATGTCTCTGGAGAAGAATTTTAATATTTCTGATCCAAAGACACAAGGAAAAGCATGGTACTTATGAATCTGAAGTCAGGGTTTAAAAGTCCTCAGATCCCTTGGAAAAGGATCATTTTCGGCTCTGTTTGTTTTTTTCCATGAAAGAATAATGGTAATTTTTAAAAGGATTTTCAAAGCATGCGGTGATATCATCAAGTGAACAAGCTAGAAGGCCTAACATTAAAAACCCATAGAATGATCTTGAACTATCATTAGTGCTGGAGGCAGGCCTGTGATCTGCTCAAACTGCTTGCCTTTGCTTCCAGTTCCGATACACATTTTAGTTTATTTTTTCAATATCAAAGAGCTGATAGAACTGGGGAAGTCCAGATTCCTTTCTCTAAGTCACTGGCCTCATGACAAGCTATATTAGACATGCCCTTGTGGTGAGGGGATTAAAATATTACTAGCTTTGTTTTGAAACAGTGACACAGAGTGTGTTTTTGGAATCTTTCTGAGGTGGTTTGGGCCATCAGCTTGCCTGGTAACCACAGCTTCTGGACTAATCCGACTCACAGTTTGGGAATTTCCAAAGTGACTATTAACAGGGGGCCTTGGTTTATGTAACTGTCTGTTCTAGTCTATAGCTTGCCTTCTAACAGGTGAGCAGACCCTTTCTTTAACCAGCAGGTGGGGGACTTACTTACATTTCACCTCCAGACAGCAGATTTGGAGTGCATTTCTTATGCCAAAGCTTCTCCAACTTTAATGGACACCCAGGTCACAGAATCTTCTGGAAACCTTGCTGAATAGTTAAGCAAAGCATTTCCAGTCCGGTGATGGTGCTGCTATGAGTCCACAAACGATTCTCTGCAAAATAAAGTGTGCTTGTGGCCGCAAGGACACTCAGAATTTATGAGTCTAATTTGCCCTTAGGGACCAGTGCAGCAACGTCAAATCAAGTAAATGTCTTTGGCTCTAATAAACTTGTCTGAATTTACGTATTATGAAAATGCCTCTGGAGATCATTTTCTTCATGACATTTACATTCTCTGTTAAAGTTTTGTGGTATCTCTCCTCTGCTACTCAATGTGATGGTGGGTGTTGCACATTTGATTTGCTGAGCTAAGGTTTGCTGTCCTTGCTTATTATTACACAGAGGAATTGGTAGTTCACAGTCTGACTCAACACATGGGCTTCCTAATCCTCTAGCTAGAGAGGAATAGGTACAAAATACCCATCCTCAGATTAAATGAAACAGATGGCTCTTATTCAAAGAAACTCTTACTCAAATGGAATGAACATTTAAATACATGTGGTTATCACTGTGAAGAGAATATAAAATGAAAATTAAAAAGTGGAAAGCATATATTCAAAGACAAAGCCAATGAGTTAAAACGGTGGTCCTGTTTCCTCTTTATTCTATCTGGCCTCATGAAGAAAGCACCCCAGAGAGCCACCCACCATGTCACCTACCCTGAGCCTTAAGGCTTAGGAATTAGGTTGAAATACTTTTGGATCAGAAGCAGGAGACTACGGTTGTAGAGTTAGAATTTACACACTTTATTCCGTGTGTGAACGGTGTGTTTCTGACAGCTGAATGTGGGCTGAACTTTGGCTAGTTTCTTTAAGTCACGTGATCACTTGGAGATCATTTCTTTTTTTTTCAATAATTTAGTTCACAGCTATTCTCAACAGCTGAGACCTGTCAAATATTACTGAATTTAAAGGAATCGCTTAATGCCAGCCTTCATCCTCTCCTAATTCACTGTGGTGGTTAGTAGCAGGCTCTCAGATTTGCCATTTTCCTTCAATATATAATGGAGTGGAAAGCTGTTTCCTAGCAAGTCTTATTACTCTATTTCTGTGTAGTTATTAATCAGAGGACAAATGAACACTCACTAGAGCCCTCTGTTTGCACATAAAATAAGAGTCTTGTGGTCATGAGTGTTTTTGTGCTAACCAAAATAGAAACCCAAATGGAACAGAGGGCACAGGGGTTATTTAATTGTATATAATTACATGATAAACCTATGTGAATATACCTCTTGAATATGCATTGATTTTTTATCTTCTTCTTGCAAAGGTGATCAATTTCAGTTTCTAAGTTTTTCTCATCCACTCACCAGCCATTTCTCCCTTTTCCATGACTCCAACTTCTAGCTGAACAACAGAAGAGTTGAATCATAAAAGAAGAGTCCAAAAAAACTTTTATTTGTTTGAAGAAAATTCTTTCCATGTGTTCTGCTGCTTCTTTTGCTAATTTGGGTCATGTGCTTTGCTTTAGTCATCTATCCCAGGCAGAGAATGGCCTGGGTCCTCCTCTCCTCACCACAGAGAGGTCTGGAGGTCTACAAGTGGTAACTGAAGACTGCTGGACTCACCACATCCTACAAAAACTGTAATAGCTGCTTTAGGCTAAGAGGTTCCACTGGAATTTGAGGCTAAGAACACAAAGTAAGCCAAAAGACTAAAAGGACTGCAAGTCAGGATGTGTGTTGATTGAAGGAGAGAAGGAAAAGGAGGAGGGAAGAACAAGAAAGAACCAATATCAAGAGTATAGAGGATGGGCCAGGATAAAGCAAGAGAGCTTCATGTTTGCATAACAATTTGTGTTCTGCACACCTGGAGAAAAAGGATGTAGTTTCATATTAAGGATGAAAGTCAAACTATTAGTGCAGATTGCTGCTTCTGAAGATAAAATTACATGTGTGTTAGGTAAACAGAAGGACTAACTTGCAAAAGTTTAGAATTCACCTAGGTTTGTACCTAACTTCTATATGACCTGCTCTTTAAAAGTTTGGGGGAAATAAAGGGTTTCTCTGTAATTTTCTAGTTTGCTTTAGGGAAACTGGATAATGCTTTTTGGAAGCCATGGTTAACTCTTTTCAGTGATTTTTCTCTGCAGATCTCATGAAAACATTCCTTGCCTTTGCTACTTTTTGGCCATAATTCAAGGTCCATTGTGATGTACATTGTTGTACTCTATTCTAGTATTTTTTTCTTAGTCCTTGCATTCTTATTTGAATTTTGTTCTAGTTTTTGAATTCTGGTTTTTTTTGTGCCTAGAGGAATTTGTTTTAAAATATGTCTATGCATTCTTTTATATCCTCATTTGGAGGTGGCCTACATTCTCCCTTACATTGAATCTAGGTAGGCTTGTGATTGCTTTGATTAACAGAATACAGCAAAAGTGATACTTACCACCAAAAACACAGAGCTGTAAAACCACGATCTACTTCCAACAGTGTATCATAAAAGACCATGTAGACTTAGCCTTGTTTGCTGGTCAGATTCACTCTTGGTGCCCTGAAATACTATATTTAAAATTTGGCCAACCTGACACCACAATGCTGTAGCAGCTACCTGCAGGTATTTCAGTTGATAGTCCTTGCTGTGTTGGTCCTTTAGTCATCACAATGCAGGCACAGATCTGTGCATGAAGATGTTATATTGAAAGACTATCCTCTAGCCACAGCCTTTACAATTAGCCTAGCTGAGGCCCCATACACCATGGAGCAGAGAAGCTATAGTTGCCACACCTCTCTGTGAGCATAATGCAATGGTTGTGGTTTTACAGCACTATGTATTTAGGTAGTTTGCTACATAGCAATAGATAACTGGAATGCAAGAGAAAAACTCATAAAAAGTACATTTTTCATTGACTTGAGGGTAGTTTCAGCCAGTAATTATTGGGTAGACTTGAGGGTGAGAGTAGGAGACAAACCAAGATATTTATCTCTCTCTCTGTGCATCAGGCAATGTCTTGTGTGACTGTGTCTCTTTTATGGTTCCAGCTCCTGGCAGGTTGTCCTTGAAGTGGTTTTGGCAACTACCTGGAGATGCCAGCTCCTGGTCTCTAGGAACAACCTCTTTCCTTTGACTACCTCATCCTAGTGTTACCAGAAAGGGATCCCAATCCAGACCCCAAGAGAGGGTTTTTGGACCTCACGCAAGAAAGAATTTGGGGTGAGTCTACAGAGTGAAGTGAAATCAAATTGATTTAAAAAGTAAAGGAATAATGAATGTCTACTCCATATGCAGAGCAGGCGCAGTGGCATGGGCTGCTCAACTGAGTATACTCATAGTTATTTCTTTATTATACGCTAAACAAGTGTGGATTAGTCATGAGTTTTTTGGGAACAGAATGGGCAATTCCCAGAACTGAGGGTTCCTCCCCTTTTTAGACCATATAGGGTAACTTCCTGACATTGCCATGGCATTTGTAAACTGTCATGGCACTGATGGGAGTGTCTTTTAGCATGCTAATGCATTATAATTAATATATAATGAGCAGTGAGGAAGAACAGAAGTAACATTCATCAGCATCTTGGTTTTCGTGGGTTTTGGCTGGCTTCTTTACTGCATGCTGTTTTATCTGCAAGGTCTTTGTGACCTTTATCTTGTGCTCCTATCTCATGCTATGACTAAGAATTCCTAATCTCCTGGGAATTCAGCCCAGTAGGTCTCAGCCTTATTTTACCCAACCCTGATTCAAGGTGGAGTCACGCTGGTTCAAACTCCTCTGACAGTAGAGGCTGTCTGTTATTGTTCGTCTCTGAATTGTCCTCCTGTCCCCTCGCTTACCTTTCAACTCTCTTTTTAAGCTAGTTGCCAATATTTTTCTTTCTGTTAAACTACTTTTTTGCTTCACTGTCTCTAGTTGATACAGGCTGTGGAAGTTATATTTTTTTACATACTCAACTGAACACAGAAAATATGTAACTGATTTTAGTTGGTTGATTACATACATACCAGTTTGCAGAAAAGTCATCCTAATGAGGTGGGATTAGAGATTCCCTTGTAGTATCAAGCTGACTGTAATCCTTCCAGAAGTCTACCATTACACTTATACTTGAGTATGATTTTATAAGAACTCCTGTGCACTCAGTCAATTCCCTTGCAGAAGCAGATTGACAAAAGTTTTAATGAGTCTCTTTTTTGATATGGAAGGAGGTTACTTGAGCCACTGTTCTCTAACTGGTGCTTCCAGCTTAAACTTTGATTTTTTTGAAGGCAAGAGAATACACAGCACAGGTTTATAACTGCTCTGCTTGAGCTATAGGACTTACTCATCTCATTGGTATCTATTTAAAAGAACTTAGCTCTTATACAAATTTATCTATATATCTATATTATATAAAATTGTGATTGAGGCAGATAAGATATCCATGGAAAGTTTGATTCCTTCTAACCTCAACAGATTAGCTAATATATGGAAAGTACTATGAAAGTAGCTCGAATGACCTGTTATAGTAACACAGAGTCAAGAGTAAATGTCCCCTTTTCCGTCCTGTAGTATTACATTTGCTGTAGAGGGCTGCAGTCATAGATCTGCAAGACCTGCTATGTAACCATGCTTGAATTACTTATTTTATTTTTGATCCATGAAGTTTGTATGTATAAAGTGAAAGGTTAGTGTATTGGGCCATTTTTGCATTGCTATAAAGAAATACCTGAGACTGAGTAACTTGTAAAGAAAGATGTTTAATGTCCTCATGACTCCATAGGCTGTACAGAAAGCATGATGCTGGTATCTGTTTGGCTTCTTGGAAGCCCTCAGGAAATTTACAATCATGGCAGAAGGTGAAGGGGGAGCAGCACTTCTCATAGTCAGAGAAGGAGCACAAGAGAGAGGGAGGAGGTGCTACACACTTTTAAACAACCAGATCTTGTAAGAACTCACTCACTATCATGACAACAGCACCAAGAGGATGGTGCTAAACCATTCATGAAGGAGCTACCCCATGATCCAATCACCTCCAACCAGGTCTCACTTCCAACACTGGGGGTTACAATTTGACATGAGATTTGGGTGGGAACATGGATCCAAACCATATCATTTGTACTCACCCCTCAGATCACTTTAACTTAAACATTCTGAATCATTCAGTCTTAGTACCTGATTTCATGCTCTTTCCCAGGTGGCTTCCTTCCTTATTGTTATTTTTTAACCATTATGAAAGCATTATTTCCTTATGCAAATAAAGCAATACATTCATTGCTATCTTAGTTCATTTTGTGCTGATACCAAAATACCAGAGACGAGGTAAAGTATAATGAACAGAAATTTATTTCTCACAATTCTGGAGGCTGGGGTTTCCAGGATCAGTGTGCCAGCATCTGGCGAGGGCTCTCTTCCTGCAGTCTCACGTGGTGGAAGGAAAAAGGGCAAGAGAGGACCAACTCCCTCTGTGAAGCCCCTTTGTAAGGGAACCTAATCCCATTCATGAAGGAAGTGTCACATTGACAACACATAGATATTGGACAGAAAACTTTCAAACCATAGCATTATTTTCCTGCTCCTCAAGATTTATGTTCCTTTCCCATACAAAATACATTCATTCCACCCCAATGGATCTAACTCATTCCAACATTAACTTTAAAGTCTAAGCACAAAGTCTTATCTAAATCAAATATAGGTGAGACTCAGGGCATAATTCATGCTGAGGCAAATTTTCCTTCAGAGGCAAGCCTGTGAAGTCAAACAGATTATGTGTTTTCCAAAGACACTGGTGGGATAGGCATTCACACATTCCCAAAAGGAGAACCAGGAAAGAGGAATGAAGTACCAGGTTCCAAGTAAATCCAAAATCCAACAGGGCAAGGAACATTAAATCTTAAGGCTTGAGGATTCTCATATTTGGTCTTATGTCCCACCTTTCAGGCACAATAGGGTGTTGGTTCAGCCCCCCAAAAACTTGGGTAGCCTTGCCTGATGGCTTTGCTGAAAGCATTTCTTACTTCAGGTTTCATGCATCGAATTCACATGCCTGTGGCTTTCCCAGGCTGGCACTACATGCTTGTGGTTCTACAGTACTGAGGGTTTGGGGGCAGCTCCACATTTATAGCTTCATTTGGCATTGCCTTAGTGGGGACTCTTCATCATCCCTTGAAATCTAAGTGGAAAAAGTCGTGCCTCCAACACTCTTGCACTCTGTGCTCCTGCAGAATTAGCACATGTGGACACTGCCAAGGCTCACCACTTGTACCTCCAGAGTGGCAGCCTGAGCTGCACCTGGACTTGCTTGAGCCACAGCTGGAGTGCCCAAAAGGCATGGTGCCAGAATGTGGAAAGCAGAGCTCCTTGGCAGCAATTGCAGTAAGCCCTGAGGTCCCAGGGTTCCCTGGATCCATGTGTTTAAATCTTTCTGCCCTTAAGGCCCTAACACTGTGGGCCTGTGATGGAAAGAACAACCTGAAGACCTCTGAAATGCCTTTGGGATCATTCTCCCATTGTCTTGATGAATAACACTTTGCTTTCTTCTATCCATTCTAATCTCAAATGATCACTTGTCCACATTCTTTGTTTTCTTTCTTAAACACCTTTTTTCACTCTTTACATATGGCTGGGCTGAGAATTTCCCAAATCTTTATGTATGGTTTCCCTTTTATTTATAGATTCCATCTTTAAACAATTTCTGTCTTCTCTTCGTTTACCGTAAGAAGTTAAGAGAAGCCATGAGGCACCATGAATGCTTTGGTGCTTAGAGATTTCTTCCAGCAAATATCCTAGTTTTTTGCTCTTAAGTTGCTCCTTAAGTCCTAAAACTGGACATAATTCAGCCAAGAGCTTAGCCTCTTTGTAACAAAGATGACCTTTCCTCCAGTGTTCGACACCTTGTTCCTCATTTTCATCTGAGACTTCATCAGCATAGTTTCCATTGTCAGGACCTCTTAAGTAAGAAGATTTAGGCTTTCTTCTTCTGAGCCCTCACCAGAATCACTTTTAATGCTTTATTCTTGTCAAAAGAGACTTTCTCCAGTGTTCACTCAGAAATTGTTCTAGCCTCTATCTATTACCCAGTTTCAAAGCCACTTCCAGAATTTTCATTATTTATTATAGCAGCACCTCACTTCTGACACAATTTTTGCCTTAGTTTCTTCTGTGCTGCTATAACAGAGTACCATTGACTAAGTAACAAAGAACAAAAAATTATTTCTCACAGTTCTAGTGGCTGCAAAGTCTGAGATTAAGGATTCGGCATCTGGTGAAGGCTTTCTTGCTGCATCTTCACATGGCAGAAGGTAGAAGGGCAAAAGACCAAATCTATAGATTCATTATTATCCTTATCAAAATATCAATATAATTTTTCACTGAATTAAACAAAATCAATTCTAAAATTTATATGAAACCAAAGGAGAACCCAAATAATCAAAGCAATCCTAAGCAAAAAGAACAAAGCTGGAGGCATCGCATTACCTGGCTTCAAATTACACAGCTACAAGGCTATAGTAACCAAAACAACAGGATGCTGGTGTAAAAACAGACACATAGATCAGCAGAACAGAATAGAGACCCCAGAAATAAAGCCACATATCTACAGTCAGCTGATATTTTACCAAGTTGACAAAAACATACACTGAGGAAAGGGCATCCTTGTGCTGGAAAAATTGAATTGCCATATGCAGAAGAATGAAACTGGACCCGTATCTCTCACCATATACTAAAATTAACACTAGATGAATTAAAGACTTAAATGTAAGTCCTAAAACCATTAAAATACTAGATAAAACCTAGCAAAAACTCTTTTGGACATTTGTCTAGGCAAATAATTAAAGACTAAGACCTCAAAAACACAAGCAACAAAAACAAAAATAGACAAATGGAACTGAAAAAGCTTCTGCTCAGCAAGAGAAATACTTAACAGAGTGAACATACAACCTGCAGAATAGAAGGAAATATTTGCAAAGTATGCATCTGACAGGTACTGATATCTAGAACTTAGGAGAAACTCAAACAATTCAACAACTACAACAAAAATAACCCCATTAAAAAGTGGGCAAAAGACATGATAGACGGTTTTTTTTTTTTTTTGAGATGGAGTCTTGCTCTGTCGCCCAGGCAGGAATGCAGTGGCGTAATCTCAGCTCACTGCAAGCTCCGCTTCCCGGGGTCACGCCATTCTCCTGCCTCAGCCTCCGAGTAGCTGGGACTACAGGCGCGCACCACCACGCCCGGCTAAGTTTTTGTATTTTTAGTAGAGACGGGGTTTCGCCGTGTTAGCCAGGATGGTCTTGATCTCCTGACCTCGTGATCCACCCGCTTACAGGCGTGAGCCACCGTGCCCGGCCGATAGACAGTTTTTAAAAGAAGACATACAAATGGTCAACAGGCATCTGAAAAAATGCTCAGCATCACTACTTATAAGAGAAATGCAAATTAAAACCACCATGAACTGACCAGATCTGTGCTCTGCAAATCAAAGTTGAATCTAATCAGCAGCAATTCTGGGTGCTTACATTTATGCAATAAAAACAAAGAAAAAACCCCTTAGAAATCATTAAAGGGATGATTATTTTTATGTTTACTGCTAGAAATTTAGAAAATATAGAATACCTCAGAAAATAGTGAAATAAATATATATGTACAATATTCAGATTTAACAAATATTTAGTCACTTTTCATGTATTTTAAATAAAGGAATTAGGGCATTAAAGGTAAACTTTCTACTTTTCCCTCCCCCATCTTATTTTCTGAGGCAACCATTATGGTGAGTTTGGTGTACATCTTTCTAGTCCATGCTTTTATAATTTTCCTTGCTAGATTCATAATTTATTCATAAATAACACGTCTTAATTTGCATTTTAACATTTACATAGATGTTATCATACTCTATGTATCATTTTGTGACTACATATTTCAATGTCAATATTCTTTTGATATTCCAGGTTACTGCATATATATATAATCATATATCTATATAAATAAATGCATGTATTTTATTTAAATACTGTATATTGCGTTATATAATTTTAACATAATATCTTTATCCATTTCCCTTTTGAAGAACATTTGCTTTCTGATTTTTTACTGCTACATAAAATGTTACACTAAGAATAAAGCAATAAACACCTGAAACTAATGTGTAAAGAAGCTAATGAGTAAACACGTGAAACTAATGTGCTTTTTACCATTTTTTATATTGTGTGAAATCCAGTTTACTTTTCTTCCTGACAGTTATACTCTAAAGTACCCTACATTTTCTTGAAAACAAAACATAATACAGTACAAACTAGAAAAATGATGTCTCTGAATGAACCAACTGGGAAAAGAGTGGCAGGCCATTAGCATTTGAAGAGAAAAGACGATATTTTTCTGAATGAGATCAGAAATATTCTATGTCTGTGTTGGAGAAATGAACTGCAGCTGCGGTAGAGGATGTTCTCATGCAAGCATTTTAATTACTTCATCCCAACTAACTGTAACTAACCTCAACACTGTGTGTTTTCTTAACAATTCTACTTTTAAAGTCAATGTTTCAGTAAGACCAAAAAGGAAATGTTCCCCCACTTTTCTTAAAGTGTAGATATTTCCAAAATGTTATTTTAAAATATTCTTCTCTTTGTTACATAACCACCAGTTAACATTTCCTGACATGACTACCAATAAAATGGTTTATTCTCATGGGGGCACTTGGCTTCATTTTTTTTTTTCTTCTTCTATCTCTTTTCTTCAAGTTACCTCAAACATTTGATTTCACATTAGTCTATTGCAATTTTACTATCTAAAGAAAACTGAAAATATCTGGATATATCTTTCCATTAATTTAAAGTGTACAAATTTTCATAAAAATTAAGCAAGAATATACACTATCCTAACATAAAAACCTCACCTAATGGGGCGATATTTTAAGCATGCGGGAAGATGACTTATTTATGTCTGTAAAGTAGGACAGGAAATGCTATAAATTGATACTTATGTAATCTTAGAGTACACATCAACTGAGTCTTCTGGTTAAATTTGCAATAGCTGCCTTCCTGGTTGAGGTAGAAGAGAAACGCTTCATGTTTTTCATTGATGAAATAAAAATATATGCAACTTTCTCCTCTGCAGTCCTCAAAAATTATTTTGCCATTACTCCTATAAGAATAAACGTCTATTATAATTGGAGTTTTCTTAAGTCCCAATTTTAAATACTTTTGTCAAGGGAGAGAAGAAGGCAGAGAAGAAAAGATGGTTCTGTAAATTTTTAAAACAAGAATGTTCCTGAATGAATTTATTTTTAACCAGCATTATATAGGACTTATCCCATGCCAGGCACTGTTTAAAGCACTTTACAAATATAATGACATTTAACCCTTATAATATCTCTATGACATCCTCGTTTAAAGAATAAGTAAGTTGAGGCACAGAGAAATAAATTAACTTGCTCAGGATCACACAGATAGTAAGTGGCAGAGCTGGAATTTTAACCTAGGTAGCCCATATTCACCATCCCTAAACGACGCTGGTTAAAAACATACCTAAACAGCTTTGGGGATCACAATCCTTACTAAAGAAGAGAAAACCCGCCAAGTGCAGTGACTCAAGCCTGTAATCTCAACAATTTGGGAGGCCAAGGCAGCAGGATCACTTGAGCCCAGGAGTTTGAGACCAGCCTGGGCAACATAGCTAGACCTTGTCTCTACAAAAAATAGTAATAATAAATAATTAGCTGGACTTGGTGGTGCACACCTGTAGTTCCAGCTACTCACTCAGGTGGCTGAGGTAGGAGGATTGCTTGAGCCTGCGATGCTGAGGCTACAGTGAGCTATGATCATGGCATGCACTCCAATCTGGGTGATAGAGTGAAATCCTGTCTCAAAAAAAAAAAAAAAAGACATACATTGGTGAAGGTGTGCCAGATCTAGATAGGAAACTGGGAAAGTTAATTTTCATAAATAAGAAAATACAGAATGAAAGAAAATATTTAAAAAAATTTTAAGAATAATTTTACTTAAGTCTAAGTTAGCAATTCCTAGGTATTAGGGTCATTATTAAGGCTGGTAAACCTCATTTCTATTAGGTTTGAATGTGACCATTCCTAGAGGTAAGAGGTGAATAAGAGGGTTTATTACTATTAATTCTAACCTGAGGGGTTTTAAAATCAGTGCGAACTTGGTGTGTTTAGGTATTGGCCTGGGATCCTGCTTTCCCTAAAGTTTGCATCTACCAAGACTCTTGGATCTCAAATATTACTCTAAATATTTACCATATTTTACTTAAATATTTTTATTCTGATCAAATACATATATGTGTGTGTGAATGTGTGTATGTATATACAGCTTTTTAAAAGGACCAGACTTAGTTTTATTATCTTGCCTTCAGTGTTGTATTCCTGAATTAAACTCTCTTAGATTCACTTAGACCTAGACTCCTATGAACTAAGATTTTCTTTGTTTTTTCTAAATATCTTTATTTTCATGAATTTATACACACACACGCACACACACATATAACACGTGAATAATTTGTTGATGGATTTCATTTCTCAATATGACAATTATTGACAGAATAATATGATTCTCAAGATCCAACTGCGTTTGCAGCAGTGTTGGTATATTGTAAAATAATTGAACTGCAATTGGTGATGGTAGTTTTTTTTTTTTTTTTTTTTCTGAGACAGTGTCTCACTCTGGTCCCTAGACTGGACTGCAGTGAGGTGATCTCGGCTCATGGCAAGCTCCGCCTCCCGGGTTCACGCCATTCTCCTGCCTCAGCCTCCCTAGTAGCTGGGACTACAGGTATGTGCCACCATGCCGGCTAATTTTTTGTATTTTTAATAGAGACAGGGTTTCACCGTGTTGGCCAGGATGGTTTCGATCTCCTGACCTCGTGATCCGCCCACCTCGGCCTCCCAAAGTGCAGGGATTACAGGCGTGAGCCACTGCGCCTGGCCTGGTGATGGCAGTTTTGTTTATCTTTATAATAATACATTTAGGTTGTATCGTGTCTGGTTAAACTGCAAGCTGTTGGCCAGTGACTGGATGGGTTTTGCTGTATCAGGAGCTAATTTGACATAGACATGCCTACCAGTTGAGCAAAAATAAATAAATAAATAAATAATTTATGTAATTCTGGGGTTAAAAGTGGATTAAATATATCCACCCAATATTGTAAAATTTATTAATTAAATAAATGGAGATCATTGGTTAAGGTTAATTTTAAGGGCTAATGCACTTTTTTTGTTGTTGTTGTTCTAAATCTTTCCAAGTGAATCGGGTATTTATTACCTAGGACATATTTTAATGGTGGCATATTTCATCAGATTTGTTTAAAACGGGCCCTTATGCTGTATAGTAGAATAATATATTCTGCATGATTTCAATTTTTTTCCAATTTTTTGAGATTTGCTTTATGGTCCAGAATATGATCTATCTTCGTAAGTGTCCAGTTTCTACTTAAAAAGAATGTGTGTTTTCTTGTGGCTGAGTGGAGTGTTCTTGAAATATCAGTTTGGATACAGTAATGGAAAAGGTTCATATATGCAATATCCTTATTGATTTTCTGTACACTTGTTTCTGATAATCACTAATATTCGTTTCATTTTCCTTTTGATTCAGTGAATTTTTGATTCATGCATTTTGCAGCTTTGTAACTTAGGGTCATCATATATTCTCGATGAATTGAACCTTTTTTCATTATGAAATGTTCCTTTTATCTCTGGTAATATTCCCTGCCCTGAAGTATATTTTGTCTTTTATTAAGATAGCCACTCCAGCTTTATGGTTACTCTTTTTTAGGTATGTTTTTTCATTTTTGTAACCTAATTATGTCATTTTAATTTGAGTGGTTTTATTGTACATAGCAAGTGCGTTTTTCTTTTTTATTCAGTCTGGAAATCTCTACCTTTTAAAGGGAATGTTAGGCCATCTGTATTCAATATAATTATTGATGTAAAGATGCTTAAATCTATCTTCTTGGTTTTACCTTTCAATTGTCTACAAATTTGTTTCTCTTTTCTTTTCATCCTGCTTTATTTTAGCCAATGACTAAGTTTCATACTTCATTTTGTCTCCACTACTGGCTTATTCTCTATATATCTTTGCTACATTTTTGAGTAGTCATTGTCTCGGGTGTATAATTTGCATTTTTATTTACAGTGTTCCTTCAAATAACGTCACATCCCTTCAAGTGTAATGTAATAACCTTGTAAATGGTATACTCCCACATCTCTTCTCCTGTTCTTTGTGTGACTTTCCATACATTTTATTTTTACATATGTTGCAGACTCTACACTGGATTGTAGTTATTGTTCTTTAAATTAGTGGTCTGCCATTTTTTCCCTAAAGGGCCAGATAGTGAATATTTTAGGCTGTGCAGACCACTCTGTCTCTGTCAAAACTGTTGAATTCTGCCACTGTAGTGTGAAAGTAGTCATAGATAATATGTAAATAAATAGGTGTGCCAGTGTGCCAATTAAATTTTATGTACAAAAGGATGAAGGGGGACATATCCGATAGGAAACAGTTTTCTGACCCCTGCTTAAATTAATTATTTAGTCAATTATCTTCTGTTGACACTAAAACAAAAGTAAACAACAAGAACAACAAAACCCTCACAAAACATATTCACCACTTTTGGCTCTTTTTATTTCTTTGAATGAGTCTGAGTTTCAATCTGACATAATTTTTCTTCTTCATGAAGAATTTATTATGCCATTTTTCTGGAAAATAGTCAATAAACAAACAAAACTTGTCAGAATACAAACAAATGACAAGTTTTCAGCATTCTAACAGACAGTTCTCAAAAGAAGACATTCATACAGCCAACAGACACATGAAAAAATGCTCATCATCACTGGCCATCAGAGAAATGCAAATCAAAACCACAATGAGATACCATCTCATACCAGTTAGAATGGCAATCATTAAAAAGTCAGGAAACAACAGGTGCTGGAGAGGATGTGGAGAAATAGGAACACTTTTACACTGTTGGTGAGACTGTAAACTAGTTCAACCGTTATGGAAAACAGTATGGCAATTCCTCAAGGATCTAGAACTAGACGTACCAAATGTTTTTATTTTATTTTAGTTTTTGAAAGATACATTCAGGGATAAGGATATTTTTATGTAGTAAAAAAGCATTGTTTTCTTTCAGTATTTCAAATATTCTTTGATTTTTGTTTTGTATTGTTTCTGGCAAAAAGTCTGTGGAAATTCTAATCTTTGTTTCCCTGTAAGAAACGTGCCTTCCCTCCTCTCTCATGTTCCCTTTCCTCTGGCTGCTTGTAAGATTTTCTCTTTGTCACTGCTTTTCAAAAATTTGATATGATGTTTCTTGATGTTGTTTATCCTTCTTAATTTATTATACTTGTTGCGTTTTTGATTTTACATTTTTTATCAAATTAAGAAAATTGTATGGCCAGGCATGGTGGCCCACACCTGTAATCCCAACACTTTGGGAGACTAAGGCGGGAGGATTGCTTGAGCCCAGGAGTTCCAGAGCAGCCTGGACAATTTAGTGAGACCATATCTTTATAGAAAAAAAAAAAATAGCTGGGCAAGTAGGTGCATGCCTGTAGTCCCAGCTACTTGGGAGGCTAAGGAGGGTAGATTCAAGCTCCAGGCGTTTGAGGCTGCAGAGAGCTATGGTTGTGCCACTGTACTCCAGTCGGGGCCACAGAGCAAGACCCTGTCCTTTAAAAAAAAATTGTTTGGGACTTTTTTTTTTTTTCCAAATGTTTTTTCTGCCCGTTCCCTCTCTCTTCTTCTGTGACTCCATAATAGACTGAGTAATGGCTCTCCCATTCCCTAATCCCTGGAACCTGTAAATATGTTGCTTTAGATGGTAAAGTGAACTTTTCAGATGTGATTAGCTTAAGGATTTGAATATGGGACAGTTATCCTGGATTATCTGGGCAAGTCCAGTATAATCACAAGGATCCCTATAAGAGGGATACAGGAGGATGAGAGTGAGAAGGTGATGTGATGACCAAAGCAGAAGCTGGAGTGATACACTTTAAAAATGGAAGAAGGGGTCAGAAGCCCGGAAATGCAAGTGACCTCTAGATGGAAAAGGCCAAGAAGTCGCCTCCTTCCTGGAGCCTGCAGAAGTCATGCAGCTCCCCCAATTCCTTGATTTTAGCCCAAAGGATTCATTCCTGATTTCTGACCTCCAGAACTCGTAATGTTTTTTAGCCGTTATGTTTATTACAATTTCTTACAGCAGCAATAGGAAACTAATACAGGCTCCAATTTTAGGTATGTTAGACTGCTTGATATTGTCTCATAGGTAACTGGCTCTTCTCGTTTTTTGGCAGTCTTTTAAATTCTGTGTTTTATATTAAATGGCTTCTTTGATTATGCCTCAACATTCTCTTATCTTTTCTTTTGCAATTTCTAATCATCTGGCAAGCCCATCTCATGATTTTTAACAAAAAATATATGTATGCTTCTTGTTTTTCTCCAGAAGTTTTATTTGATTTGTTTATATATATTGCTTCTTTCTTTGATATAAAAACATACATATCAAAACATAACTTGGTATTTATGTTTTTCTTTAAATCTTTGAGCTTATTCAGAGGTCTTTAAAAATCCCTCTCAGTACTATTATCTTTATTTCTACTATTTGTATTGGCAGATTTTTTTTTCCTTCTGGTTATGTGTCATAATTTCCTGATTCTTTGTATGTCTCACTGTGTTTGATTACATAACAGATATTGGTAAATTCAATGCTTTTGAGAGTCTAGATTTTGTTGTTTACCTTTAAAAAAAGTTGAACTTTGTTTGGACAGTGGTTAAGTAACTTACAAATCAGTTCAATCACTTCTCTGCTGGTTTTTAAGATTTGTTAGGACTTGTCTATACTATCTTTTATCATAGTCTTGAGTCTTACTCCTAAAGTTAACTCTAATGTGCTTCCTACAAAATATTTGATGTATTCATTGAAATAACTGCATTCTTCTAGATAAAACTTTAATGTCTTCCAGTCCTGTTTACACTTTTGTAATTGTTCAAGTTAAAACATCCTGATAATCATTTGCCAGGCATCAGGAAACACCATTCTATTTATGTGGATCTTAGTACTTAGAAATAGGCTCAAAAGAACCCCTATGCTGATATCTGGAACTCACTCTCTCTGTGTAGCTCCTTCCTCTGTGGTATTCTGTTCCACAAAATCAAACTGTTCCCATCATTCCAGATCTTATCTCTTTTTCTCTCATCTCAATGGGATCTTCTAGCTCTGCTTTGGGTCTGCCTTGCTGTGTCACAGTCTGTGGTATGAATCCAAGCAAAAAGCTGGTAGATTTTAGAGCTGATCTCATTTGTTTTACCTTCTGTTATATATCACATTCATGCACAGATAGTTGTTCAATGTCTGAGAGGCACTCTTTTGCATATATTTTTTAATCTTCTAGTTATTTCCACTGGGAGGGCAAGTTCAGATTCAGTTACTCTAACATGGCAAGTAGTGGAGATCTCTGTATTCTAACCAGTGATTTTTATTTCAGGTCCTTTCGAGAAGGATTTGGATTAACCATAAATTGTGTCATAATTACCTAATTTCTTAATGTTTCAATATTCCAAAGTCAATGTGAATTATATAAACAATATGCCTATATTTTTTCTTAAACCTTGGTGAAGGATTTCATTTCTTGGCTCAAAAATTTTTACTATTCATAAATTTGACACTCAAAACAATTGAAAATGAAAAAAATGCAAATATATGATCTTTTATGCCTTGTTTTCAGCAAGAAGCTCATCCTTGGGGAATATCTTTAAAAGAGGGGGAAGAATAAACCTTTTGGCAATGTTATGCAAATACATGGCCACTTAATGAAATTTTAAATTGATTTTTGAAAATGTGGTTTTTGCCAAAGACAGGTTAATTCTTCCCTAACCTTCTTCTTCCTCTTTTGGTAAAAAGTAGTTTAAACATGGCATTCCTATCCCACTGTTCCATATAAATAAGTTTCTTTTGAGGCCCATATTGGCTCTGTATGAGCATCACATACTTATTTTTTTAGTCACTCAATGCTTTGTTGGTTGATCTGGGTCCCAATTTTCTTCATGACCTGTAAAATTGTCTTTTCCAACTTCTTGGCAGCAGCCTCTTACAGCGTTGATGATGTTTCATGTGGCCTGCCCCTTTTCTTGGCTAAGCTCAGATCATATGTCCATCATCGGAAGTATACACAATGTGGTCTAACCACGAAAGAGACTTCCAAGACAAAATCATAAATAGAGATGCTTTACTTTAGAAAGCCAAAATATCTGTACCATCTGTGAATACAGAATTTGCCAAAGAAAAATAAGTGGGAAATATATGGTTTTCCTTTTGAACTTCCATATTAAAATGAGTTCAGTGTTGAGGTTATTTAGCCATGAAATATATTTTTAAAAATAGTGTTAATTATTGTTATGCTGGCTTTCCATACACCATTTTCTTCTGTCATCATAACACAAACAGTTCTGTGGTTTCATTTTTTCTTACAATATCAAAAAATTCTTAAAGCATCTTCTGAGCAAAGAACAAAAATAATAATAGTTGTTAGTGTGATGGTCATTTACTGTACCATGCCCTTTATGTATTGCTTTATTTTATGGTAAGAATGTTAGGGAGTTGATAATATAATTATGTAATTACTAGTACAAACCATTAGTGCCAAAGATGAGCTATAAAAAATTAATTATCCTTTTTAAAAAATTATGGCTTGCAGTATTACACACTGGCTGGATGAAGTCAAGAAGTGCTTGAAGTAATCTGATAGGGAGGGCTAGCAGAAGGAATATTTCTACCTAGAAATTCTACTATAACTATTCAGATCTGACTAATGGCACATGGTTAGGTATCTTGGAAAATCTTGCTCTTTTAAGCTGTCAGATATTTTACATATGTTTAAAGTTAAAAAATATTTTTAATTAAAATAAACAGGTGAAATGGCCAAAACATTAAAAAATGTAAATAAGCTGCTGCTTAGAAAGTAAAATCTCTCCTGGTGTTTTTTGACTTATCAATTAAAAGTTTGGTTGGTGTACTATATCTCATTTAAGATTTAGTTTAACTGTTTCATTAGATAAAAATTTAGACAATATAAAACGACATGAAAAATAATTATTTCTGTAGTCATTACTGCTAGCTGCTGTAACAAACAGTCTTTAGATTATAATGCACATCATAATAAATGTTATTTCTTTCTATATCATAGTCTAACATAGGACATGCAGCTTTTCTGGCTGGCCTTTCTCCAAGTGCTAATTTAGGGATCTAATTAGCGAGTGAATTCAGCTTTCACTGTTATCCCTGCTCTTTCCTTGGCCTCCTTAGAATCCAGTGCAGACTCCCCACATTCAGTAGAATCAATGAGTAAAGAGAGGGGAATGTGGAAAGAAGGCACTCTGGTTTCTTAATCACTTCAATCTGAAACGGACACACTTAGCTTCTTCTCATACATCCTTGGCCAGAACTTGTTATATAATACAAATCTATTTAATAACTGAAGAAAGAAAGGGAATGTCTCTGTATGTGAAAGAAGTTGAAACAGCATCTAAGAAATCTCTGGTACCTTCCGCCTCCTCAATTCCTCAGTCCTTAATGCCCACGTGTCTCCCTTTTAGAAGGAAATGTGTATTTGTGTATATGTATGTATTCATATTTGTCTTTTCTTTAAACCAAAGTTGTACCCTAGGCCGGGCACACAGCTCCCCCTGTCACTCCAACACTTTCGGAGGCCGAGGTGGGTGGATCACTTGAGGCCAACATGGCAAAACCCCGTTTCTACTAAAAATGTGTAATTCATCTGCGTGTGGTGGCACACGCCTGTAATCCCGAGAATCACTTGAACTCAGGAGGCGAAGGTTGCAGTTAGCCAAGATCGCGCCACTGCACTCCAACCTGGGAGACAGAATAAGATTCTGTCTCAAAAAAAAAAAAAAAAAAAAAAAAAGGAGTAGGAGTACCCCAATACATTATTCTTTCTATTATAATTTCCTTTATCATTTAATTAATCCTATTAATATATTGATCAGTCTTTATATAGACAAATATACATATATGTTATGTAAATATATTTCTCTTTCTTATTTTTAATGGCCATATAGTATTACATTGTAGAAATATGGCATATTTAACTATTTCACTATCGATAATCATTTAGGTTAATTTAACCATTAACTAACAATTTAAAATATTAATAAATAACATTTTGTAAGAGTTAATATGCATCATGTAATGAACTAAGTGCTTCTCATTAATTGTTTTGTTTAATCTTTAATTCTCTGATGAATTAATATTATCCCCATTTTATGGTAGATGAGACTGAAGTTTAGAGATTCTTAGTAATCGCGTTCAATAAATCAGAGAAAGTAGGTGGTAGAATTGCCATATAGAACCAAAAGTTTTATTCAAAGTCAGCAATCATGAGTGCTGACCACACTGACTCTCAAGCTTTACATACATAATAGGTTTCAGTCTTATAATTAGCTATTATAAAATGAGTCTATGGTTTCCTTTTATATTCAAATTGTTGAATATAAAATATACTCATGGGACCTCTTGCCCATGAGTATATTTATGGGAAAAAAACTACCTCAAGGTGTTGTGTGCTACCCACATTTCCTCTCCTCCAACCAGCTGCATCTGAAGATTTTTCTGTATTTGCATCTTCTCCCATGGATTGTGTAACAAATCCTTAGTTTCCATCATCCACGGGGCCATTTGTTGCCTTTTTTGCTCATTTCTCATGGGTGAGAATTAGGTTGAATCAATACCTAGCTGCAAGGAGGTCTGATTGAGTCACTAAAATTGAGTATTCCATTTCATGACGTGAACATCCAGTTGCAAGGTTGTCTAAAAAATGGAGTGTTAAACATTGCCTTCTAGCTTAAGTGGTCTAGCAACGTAATTCCTGTTAAAAAGCTATATACAGAAATTTCTTAATCACAGCAGTGTTTGTCCTCTGAGATCCTGTCTCCATTTTCAGAAAGAAAGTGCTTCTCTTCAAATGTGCTATAGCAATATTAAGAGCCTGTGAGGCACACAGTGATGAGAAGGTCTCTAGTGATTTTTCTGGCCTCTTTTCACGATAGGAGGGATTTTAATGACTCAAAGTTTCTAAAATTATTCTTCTCCCAGTGCTAACAAATGCATGTTAACCAAATAATTGATTTTTATTTTTATTATTTGACTATTGGCTGACCAGAAAAGTATTCTTTTTAGAAAAAAAATTGAAATAAACAAAAGTCCTGAACTCTATTATCACTCCTGGAGCTGAAAGAAAGGGAAGTAATAAGAATTAGCAGAGTCAAGGAGTATGTAGAACTCACAAGGAAAGACTGAAAGTCAGAAGCAGAGGTTGCAGCAACTGCTGGAAATGCATTGTTAACTGTGGGAGAAAGAGAAAGAGACATTACAAGCAAGTACCTGACATTGGCCAAATTCAATTGCAAGCCCAAGAGCAAAGGAGCCCAGATGGCAAACTCTGCAGCTTCCGTGACAGAGTTGATCAGCGGAGGGTGGAGAATGGATCTTGGGGAAGAGAGAAATCAAGAATAACCATCACATAGGAGAAAGTCTCTTGAGGTACAGGACACTTCTGATTTCTCCCCAAATATCAATATATAGAGAGAGGCAACTTCACTTAACATAGGATGAAAGAGGTTTTGATATTTTTATAAGTGGACTTTGTAGGACCAAAGCTCTGATTTCATTGCATTCTTTTCAGTGTTTAATACTTGTGAAGTGGATCTGGGTGTGTAATTTTAAAAGTTAGAAAAGTTGTTCTAACTTTAAAATGTCTTGTGGACTAGATTGAAGGTGGTATAAAAACTTGCTTCTGTTCCTCCTATTGAGAGGTGGAATGTATTTCCCTGCTTCCTTGAATCTAGACTAGTGACTTGTTAGACCAATAAACATTGCAGAAGTGATGTTTGGGGCTTCAGAGGCTCAGACATAGGAGGCCTTTGTGACTTTCATGTTGGTCTCTGAGAATATTTGCTCTTGAGACAGTCCCCCTCCAATCACAGCTGTTGTACTTTGAGAAAATAAAGCCACATGTGCAGCCCATATATAGGTGGTGCAGTCAACCTCTTTAGCTGTCAACAGCCCATGTCTACTCTCCACCATGTGGGCCAGCCATCTTGGACATCTAACCAATAGAGTCTTCAGGTGACTGTAGTCACAGTCGCCATGTGACTGTAACTGCCTGGGAGGCCTCAAATAACAACTCCCCAGCTGAACCCTGTCAACCTACAGAACCATGAAAGATAATTATGAATTGTAGTTTTAAGCCAGTAAGTTTCAAGTGGCTTTTACTCAGCAATGAATAAGTGGCAAAATCTTCAAAGAAAGATTTGAATTCTGGAAAAGCTCAGCAAAATATCCAAGATCATTTCTCCTATCACTTATGGAGAGAAACAACTTTAGGATTTGTTTTCAAATGATATTTTTATCCGAAACTTAGAAAATCTTTTAAAATAATAAGCTTATTGACTCTCCAAACTAGGGCAATTCTTATTTTCAAACCATTCACAGCCTGGCCATTTATTTTATGAATTTATGATGAGCTCTTCATGCAAATTATAGTCTTGTCCTGTCTTTTGTCTTCCAAAGATGGACTCGATGCTATTACACATGATTCATACATAACAACAGATACTCTAGAAGTGGGCAGTTTGACCATGTTTGCACCCATTCTCAACAGAGTCACTAATTCTCCATATGTCTCTAACTTCAATATTTGTATTATTTACATGGGGATCTTGTGAAAATACAGATTCTAATTTGTATTTCTGGGGTAGTTCCTGAGAATCTATACTTCTAATATTTTCAAGTGGTATCTGTGTTGATGTTATGGGTTCACATTAAGGAACATGGACTTCGAGGACATCACACTTGAAAAAAAGTAACTATATTCAAAAAGAAATGACTTTTACTCTTGGAGGAAAAGCAACTCACCAACAGGCAAATGATTGTTATGAGTCAGATTTTATAACATTCAGTTGGCCATATTACTAGTAGCTGATATAGCCATTGCACGTTTACATGCTTCCTGAACTTGGCATATTCCTTAAATATCAAGACTTATCATCATGTCTACCCTCTGTTTTCAGCTTCAATTTGCTGTTAGAGATTGAAGATTATGCAAAGTTCAGAACACAGGTGTATTACATTTTGACTGTTTTCCTGACTAGCACGATCATACTCTTGAGTACCCACTGTTCTCCTACAGAGAGTTTATGAAGACAGGAAAGTTTGATATTTAACTAATGTTTATAAATTGCTTAGACAATTCGCAGAAAAGTAGACTACTGTTTATTACATAAAATCTATATACATATATGTTCAAGACCCTGATAGTAGAGCTAACATGGTTTATGATTACAAATCAGTCTGGAGGGGTTGGTAGCACTGATGGTCTGTTTAAGATATAAAGTAACCAAATGAAAAATTAAAATCAAATCTACAATTTCATCCCAAATTGTATTATTTGTTCTTCCTACATATCCATCTCCCTTCTGCTCTGCCTAACCAAATTTCCATTTTATTTTTCATCTGTCAAAATGGCAAACAGTTTTTAGAAGTTATGGTTTAAAAAATCTCAAAGGACTTGGCATTTTCAAATGTTGCTAATGGAAGTTCAAATAGGTTCAATATTTGAGGGTGAGGGGCAGAATAGGAAGAGTTATCAAATTTTTAAATAAATGTATGTTTTATTTCTAAGACTTTAAGAAAACAATCATGGATATATGTGAAGATTTATCAAGAATGGTCATAACCTAATTTAAAAGAGTCAAACACAAATAGGAAGAGGGAACTGCTTTAAAAAATTATGGTGCATTTACGTACAAAGAAATACCAAGAAGTTAATTTTTAGGATGCATAAAAAAGACTATCCAATGACCTTAATATATCGTCTTATAGGAAATTAAAAAGTCGGTAAGCATATGAACTGACTGTTGCCTGTTTCTTAAAATTCCTATGTAAACTTCATAAAAAATATCAAGAGTATATTCAACTATTCACAGAGGTAGCATTTAAAGCATGCAACTGTGGATGACTTTCTTTCCTTATTTCTCCTTTATATATACTCTCTGTCGTTTTTAATGGGTAGGCTTCTTTGACAATCATAATTAAAAATAATTTTAAGCAGCTTTGAAACACTAACAATAAAACATTTCTTCCATCTGATTTCTATTTTCCTTCTTTCCTTTCTTGGCAAATTTGCCCTGAAAAAACGCACTTTTATAATCTTATCTTTTGTATCTCTAATAACTTCTCTTCAGATGCTGGGAATGTACTCTCCTCAAATCTTTCACTTTTACTTTAGTTGTTGTTTTTATTTGCTAAATTTGTATTATTATCATATCCATGTGTCATTCATTAACTAAACATCTACTTGAGCACCTACTCTGTGTCATGTGCTGTTCTTGGTTCCAGATCTGTCATCACAGCTTTGTTTTGTTTTCTGTATTTGCTGAATGAATCATCTACTCTTACCTATCCATTTATTCAACAAACATTTTTAATAACACATACTTTGTGCTATGCTCCATTCTAAGTTCCAGGGACACAGAAGCGGGTGAACTAGTGGAAAACCTTGTTCTGCATGAAGCTCCCATTGTAACAGGTGGAGAAAGATAATGAATGCAACAAATAGGCTGGGTGAGGTGGATCATCTCTGTAATCCTAGCAGTTTGGGAGGCCAAAGTTGGCAGATCACTTGAGGTCAAGAGTTTGAGACCAGCCTGACCAACGTGAGTGAAACCTCATCTCTCCTAAAAGTACAAAACTTGCCTGGGTGTGGTGGCTCACGCCTGTAATTCCGGCACTTTGGGAGGCTGAAGTGGGCGGATCACCTGATGTAGGAGTTTTAACCAGCCTGGCCAACATGGTGAAGCCCCGTCTCTGCTAAAAATACAAAAAATTAGCTGGGCGTGGTGGTGGACGCCTGTAGTCCCAGCTACTTAGGAGGCTGAGGCAGGAGAATGGTGTGAACCCAGGAAGTGGAGCTTCCAGTGAGCAGACACTCCAGCCTGGGGGACAGAGCAAGACTCCATCTCAAAACAAAAACAAAAACAAAAAATTAGCTGGGCGTAGTGGCACAAGCCTGTAGTCCCAGTCTGTCAGGAGGCTGAGGCAGGAAAATGGCTTGAACTCAGGAGGCAGAGGTTACAGTGAGCAGAGATCATGCCGCTGAACTCCAGCCTGGGTGACAGAGCAAGATTTCATCTCCCAAAAAAAAAAAAAGTACAAAAATTAGCGGGGCATGGTGGCACATGCCTGTAGTCCCAACTACTCCGGACACTGAGGCATGAGAATTGCTTGAGCCCAGGAAGCGGAGGTTGCAGTGGGCCAAGATAGCGCCACTCTACTATGGCCTGGGTGAGAGAGTAAGACTCTGTATCAAAAATAAATAAAAATAAACAAATGCAACAGATAATTAAATACATAGTATATCAGAATGACTTGAAGTGGAGCAGGGAAATCAATAGAACCAGGGGTGGGGCAAGATTACAATATAAAACAGAATACATCAAAGAAGGCCTCTTTGAGAAGACATGATTTGAGCAGGCTTGAGGGAGCTGAGGGAAAGACGTGTTAGAGGAAAGAGTTCTTCGTGGGTGCTTATATTGTTATTAAAAATAATTCCCCTCCGCACCCCAGATTTCAGGCTTACCAAATAATTGGTCTATCATTTTTAATTTTTGAATATTGTCTGACCAGAAGAGGATTATTTTGGGAAAAAACATCTTGAAATGGAAAAAAACAAACAAAAACACCCTGAAGGAGACATATTTCATCCTAACACCATCCAGAGGGCTAAATTCACAGAAAGCACGTGTCTGAGACAGGTATCCTTTCCTGAAGACGATGACTGTGACCTTGACAGCACTGTAAACTCTTCGAGAGTCATAACAAGGCAGAAAGACACCAAGTTAAGTGTTGATGAATTGAGTCACTAAAAAGAGATCTTAAAAAGTTGAAAAAGTAAGAGGCTCTTTATAAAACCTCTCTTGAAATTTTCAATCAAGAGTTGGTAACTCATCTTTATGGCATTTCTCTTTAATAGATTATTCAGAATAAATTGCCTGCAATAGCTGAAAGTCCAGATGGACTTCTGTTAAAATCCCCTACTGGGCATTCATTGCTGTAGATGGCTTCCTGTCAGAATGCTGTGTAAATTAGCAGCCTGATGTTCTAAGACTGGGTTAAGTGGTCTGTTTCAGACAGGGAAGAATTTATGGCATGAAAATACAAATGCTTAAGTAATCATAAAAGTATTCCCTTTTCTGAGGCTGATTTTACATTAACACTTGGCCTATCATATAGCTCATCATGTCTTCCCTTGTAATCAGGAAGACATGTGTTCCTTATCATAGAAAAGCATGGGGGCAGTTTGTAATCTTTTTCATGAAAAGAACCTTGTAGTAAGATGGGGAAGGAGGTTAAGAAAACAATAGATGTGTAAATGTCATTGGAGGGTATACATCTGTAAACCATTCCCTCCTGAAATGTTGGAAAGATTGCAATATAAATACAGCTCCATCACATATTTTCCTTTTGTCTCGCTCCTCTGTTGTCTGGAGTCTCGTGAGATGAAATGCACACCCCGAAACAGCATCCCCTACGAATCACAGTGGGAGGATATTACACTATTTTGTGGCCCTGGCTGCTCTATTTTAGCCTCTGGTATTTTTTTTTTTTTTTTCTGCAGGTGCCAGGTCTGGTTCGGGGATGAAGCTCAAAGTTAAAACCAAATCGATTGCATACACAGGTGGTTAGACTAGAATGTGTTTGAATCTGAAAACCAGAAAAATGCTTTATGTTAGAATGCTTCCAGAAAGTCACAGAAAAAAATCTTCAGGGCAAAATGATGCCAGCGTAAACAATCATGAATTGCTTCAAATGCAACTGACCCTTTTGCTGTTCATTCCTTTTATACATCTACTGTGCTGTCTTTCAAGTTAAGTACAAAGCAGAAAAAGTAGAGTATTTTGAGTACAAAGGAAGGTTAGTTTTACTGTCCAGGCATGATCATTTAGTGTCAATGATTAGTTTCATGTTCAAATTACAAAGATTTTATACAAATGAATAGTGATAGGGTCTCGTATTCAAGTGCCTACATGGGTTATACAGGTTAGACAAACCAATGGTTTTAAGACAGTTGGGATTGGTATAGCCTGTGGCATACTCAAAAGCCCAGACATCACCAAAATAGGTCAGCTACAAATTGGTTGCTTTGTGGAACTATGAGCCCAGTTTTGGCAGATTTTTTAAAGAAGAAACAAGAAGGGCCGGGCGCAGTGGCTCACACCTGTAATCCCAGCACTTTGGGAGGCCGAGGCAGGTAGATCACAAGGTCAGGAGATTGAGACCATCCTGGCCAACATCGTGAAACCCCATCTCTACTAAAAAAAAAAATGCAAAAAATTAGCTGGGCGTGGTGGTGGGTGCTTGTAGTCCCAGCTACTCAGGAGGCTGAGGCAGGAGAATGGCTTGAACCTGGGAGGCAGAACTTGCAGTAAGCCAAGATCATGCCACTGCACTCCAAACCTGGGCGACGGAGCAAGACTCCGTCTCAAAAAAACAAGAAGAAACAAGAAATCTGATTCTGTGCATGTATGCACATGTGTGCAATTTTCTGTGAGTTTATTGTTTTATTTGACTCTTAGGCAGCCAGATTGAAATCATGTACCGATGGCTGTATTAAAAACCCTTTATGGTCTTCGTGTCTCACCCACAAACCCCCGATTGATTAAGAGTTGAGTAGGCAGGCTAATAGTTGCAACAAATTTAACACATGATGGGTTGAGTTTTATGTTTCTTAGTAAAACTTCAGTTAGTTATCTTTCTATAGAGAAATAAGAGTTCTTTTAACAAAGCTAATATTTTTATTAGTAGTATTTAAATTCAATTGTACATTTCAAAAAACAGGAGTCAAAAAACAGGAGTTAAAAAAATAATTTTCCTGAAACCTTTGGTATCTTAGATCTCAGAATTTTTTTTTCTGAAGGTTCACTAAAATTCCAATGGACTTAATGTGATAATTCAGAGTACAGTTTACAAAAAGTGGATTGTAATTATATGTGTTCATCTTGAAGATAATAGTAATATGCTTGAGACTCAAAAGGATATGGCCACACAGACTACTAAGGACTCACTGGGCAAGGACAATCTAAGCTTTCCAGAGCAAAGAGGTATCTCAATTTAGAAGAGGTCATCAGTAAGCTTATGAAAGAATTGAGCACTAGAGGAACCCACCAAATACAGATCCCACAACTTGTGCTGATCAAACCCCAAGACTGTGCTCAGGGGGCTCAGCAATGTTAATGGAGCCCCGTGAAGAACAATGGAGAGCAGGAGATTCTGAAGATCTCTAGCTCTGCCATAACTCATTTGATAAGCTTATTCAATCCTAATTTTAAATGCAACAGAGTCTGCATCACACTTTTTAGAAGATATGGAGATACCTGTCACATTTAAATCATTGCCAAATTAGTTTTAAAACAGTTACTATTTTGGTTGAGAATTAGCCCTGGAAATAAATTATCTAGGCATTGAACTAAGAGATTTTTTAAGAGCATGTTTAATTGAAACAATCTAGAATCAGTGCAAAAATTTTATTCTGAATTGACCCAGCATTAATCATTATCCGGGTAGGGTTTGTAATCTCTATATTCAGCTTTGTGAATAAAGATAAAGGCAGCCCCTAGGCTAATTTCTCTGCCTTAACACAATGCTGCTTCTTACTCCTGCAACACTTGAAAGTATCTTAGCAAATCTTTATTTTGAGGAATATTTCCTGAAATCTATTCAGAGGTCACCAACAATATGCATGTGAATGGAAGAAATAATTGGCACATATGGAGAATGAAAAGGATAACTAGCAGAAATCCAAGACCATTTCCCATTTGGAAAGAACAACTTCTGCCATCAAATAGATTGGATCACATAATTCTGGTTGGTTCCTGCCAACTTGTCTTTGTTTATATTTAAGGAAATATGGGAAGAGTTACTAAATTAGCTAGAAAACCACTGGGCATAGGCCTCAGATTTCTATTATCTATAAATATTTATCAAGCATATGCCATATGTAAGGCTCAGTGAAGAATGTGGCTATGGTATTGGCTACTGACATTGAACTCTGGAAGCTCTGAAACTAGAGGGGGAGGTGGAAACAGCATGCATCAAGTTTGCTCTTGAGAATATGCCTGAAAAGTGCTTTGACAGCTATAAAGATAGACTTCACAAGGTGCTGGAAGAGCTTTATGATGGAGATAAAGACCTTAGGAAATTACTGAGGAGGAGAAGATGGCGAATCTTCATGGAAGGGTGGACATAATGAGTGATGCTTCTCAGACTGCAGAGTGGCCTGACATTGCCTGCGTTCACTGGATGTCTACACGATGCACGTTGCCTTAGCTCCAGTTACGAATGTTCTTTCTTCCACCCCCACATACTATGTGCTCTTCTACACACTGTGAATATCATTGTAATTTTTTACTAATATTGGGACAATTCTGTTTTTGTAAAAATGTTTGCCTTTTTTCTTTGCAGAAACTTGCTAAAATAAATATCAAAGGAATGCTTGAAATTGAATAGAAGTCACAAAAGGGGTGTCACATGAAGCCTAGGTTGTTTATGAGGTGTGTGAAGTGTGTGTGTGTGTGTGTGTGTGTGTCAGAGAGAGAGGAAAAAAGTGAGAGAGATAGAGACTAATTTTGTAACTTTAGAGCCAATGTTTGCTGACATTTTCTCACTTGGAACTTCCTTAATATTTTTTGTAGACGCATAAACTTTAGACCTTTTTTTTTGTGGAGGAGATTATGTAGTGCAAATGAGACTGCTTGGGTTCCAATACAGGCTCCCTTACTCATTAGGTTTATTACTTGTGCAAGATACTTAACCTCTCCAGGACTCAAGTCAAAGAATAACTCAGAAAATTATAATTAATTTCTGAAAATTATAAATAATTTTGTACTTACAAATATACCAGTAAGAGAGACAAGTAAATAGATGATTGTCAATGGAAGAAAAGGAGGGATCATAAAAGAGGAGCGAATGGAAAGGAAAAATTACAAACAGTGTGGTAACAGTAAATCTTGCTTTTGTAATTTTGTTATTGTCAATATAGTTGATCCTCTGGCAGCAGCAAAGAGGCCACTTGGTCATGGGAGGTATGTCTTTGAGCAGGCTGGCCGGAGTCATTGATAGCCATAATTTCAGTTGTTGATGTATTCTCAATGGTCCTACCATTCCCCAATCTCCAAACAAAACAAAACAAAACAAAAAAACAAAAGCTTGAGAGCTAAGCTGTAGCGTATACACAATGGACCATTTTCTGTGTGTATTTTTCTGTTAGTATTTCTGCATTAATTAAACAAAGACTTATACCATGTTCTGCATCACTATTCCTTGCTCAGTTTACTCAGGTATCCAGTAAAGTCAGTACACATCATGGGTTTCTTTTGTGAGGCTTACATGAGATATTGCAGGCAAAGCCCTGACAATGAAACTTGGCTCAAAATAAGAAGTTAGTAAATGTTATTGCATCATCATTATCATCATCATTACCATTACTGAAGGATCCTGATTTAGAGAGCACACAAGAATTATTTCAACATGCCAAATCCTAGAAAACATTCTACTATAGTTCCCATTTCTTGTCTAAGAGAACCTGCCCTCTCTCTGTCTGCAGCATCCCTCCCATGAAAGCCTACACAAAAGGACATTAGAAAGAGAATGATACATTTACCAAGACTCCTTAACGAGAGCATTCTCTGCTCAGGAAGAAGATATCAAATATTCAGAATCTCCTGGAAGTTTAGGATAAATTATTCATGGCTCTAGCTCAAATTTCCATTCTCTGCTTTTTCTACTCTGTAATGGCATGAAATGTTTTCAAAAATATGTTGAAGAGTCAGGTCTTTAAAGGAAGCAGACGGTACAAATATCACCCCAACAAGGCAGAGTCTCCAAACCAAGTCATTCAAGAATGAAATACCATGTCATGAGCAAGGTGCCCATTTTCCTATCCTTTGCCCCAAAGTGAGATGAACCTCACTTGCAAACACTATTGTATTATAACTTCTCCAGAGAACACCGAATCTTGCTGTGTCTAAAAGCCTTGACTACATGATAGGAAAAAATAGTTGGCCCTAGAGTATTGTTTTTCTTCCTGTGTTACCACCTGCTTTATTAGTGGCAATGGAAAATACCTGACAAAATAGGTTTGAAAGACTAATATGTTATAAGTACATTTTCCCTCTCAAAATTGTTGTTTGTGTTTTGCTTTGGTTTTGATTTCTGGCTTTGTCCAAGATCTTTTCCTTTTCCTGGAAAAGTCATTGATCTTGCAGCTAATGGAATGCTATTTAATTTTTCAAACTTACTATCTCTCTTTCCTTTTCTTTGTCTTTCCTTGCCTCATCCTTCCTTTCCTGTTCTTTCCCTCCTTTCCTCTCTCTTTCTCTTTCTTTTTTTAATAACTTGATTCTGGAAGTAAATATTTAAAAGGGATTCCTGCAGGATGCCACTATTTACAATGAGCAGTTATGAAAAATACCTTTCCTTCTTTGGGGACAATTTAAGTTTTAATTTACCTTGCTGATTATATTGGATACTACTTCTCATTTCATCTGGAGAAAAGCCACACAAAGGGGCTTTTGTCTGATCTTCAGTGCCACTTACCTAACAATTTTCTGACGATGCAGGGAGGAAAGAACCCACTGAAATCTGGTTCACTTCTTTCAATATTGGGTCATAGGATAGATAGCATTGATTCAGTTCTAGAGGCACATAGAATAGAGTAAGAGGTACTAGTAAGGCTGTTTGGCTAACATGTATTGAGCACACACTATCTTCCTGGCAAAAAGTAAGCTTTATGTACTTTACCTTGTTTAATACAAGCCACATTTTAAATACCATAAATTGTATGATAGAAAGCTTAAATATCTTTCCAGAGAGCGATTCTACAAATCTGTTCTCTTAAGTCCTTTAATATATCACCTCTTGTATATTGCTTGTGTTTTTTAAAGCACCAATGTGGCCATAACTTGAGGTAACATTTAAAGAATGATTTACTTGGAGAGCAGCATGATCTGAATGTAATTTTATTAACTATAGATTCTAGGTATTTTGTCATCTCAAGCCCTTATTAGAAGCTTCTGGGACATTGAATAAAGTTGTAGAGATAAAATGAGATTTTTTAGACAATCATTGTAGGATTTGATGATGCTGATAATTGCTTCTTCTTTGTCTTCAATTAGTATTTTGGAAATGCTTATTCACTAACTCATTTCAACAATTAGCTCACCAGCTAAGAAAACTCTAGTCCTTCATTAGCATTTAACTATTTCTGGAACTTCTGAGCTCATTCTGGATCTTTCAGTTACCATTTTATTGACTTCCTCTTGGCATATCATCGTCTTAAAGGATTATAGGGTGGAGAAGGCACCATTGTAGCACAGGACTTCTGTTTTGTTATGTCAATCTTTCTAATCTTGGGCAAATCATAGGGGCTGAGTTTACATGGCTGTTGATTAGACATAGAGTCACCTATTCTGTTGAGCTCACAAGATTATTGTGAGAATTAAATGTCATAAACTATTTGCTTTGGGAAAAAGTGCAAAGTGCTTCAGAGTACAATGATTTTACTCCATTGGAAAGTCTCTCTACAGGTCTTTAACAGCTTTCATTTTTTCAGGCCATACGTTGTATTTAGGAGGGTACCAATAGAAATGACAACATCCACTTCCACTTTAGAATCTATTTACTCCATTCAAAGTTGCCCAAAGAAGCTCTACTTCCATCAGAAATTAATGAGCAAGATGTATGAAGAGGTTTGTTGCTTATTTCGTGAAAATTAATAGGGCTATGGTTAGTGTAGGGCTATGGTTTGTGTAGGGCTATGGTAGCTATCAGAACAACAGCTGCAGTGGAAAAAAATATTTTTATTGCAACAGTCAATTATGTTTTGATTTAAAAGCAAAGGAGGCATAAGTCTGGGTATTACAAGTTCAGGAGTAAGTTGACATTACTTACAGACATGCCTTACATTGTTCTCTCTGTATGCTGATTGCAAGCTCTAGACTTTCATTAATCCAGATGAGCTTGGCAAATGACTAATGTCTGACCTGAATTTTTGCTCTTTAATGATTGAAGGCAGACACATTGATGTGTGTTGTTGCATAAGCCACATAGAGATATGGCCCTATAAATCCCAAGCAATAAAATATATTACAAAAGAGATAGATCATAGGGTAAAGATGAGTTACACATGCAATATATTTTTCATGATTTGTAAAACATCATGCTGCCCTGATTAATGTTTTATTATTTTAGATGTAACTGGCATTATACTAAAATATATATCACATGGCCTCTTGTCTTTATATAATATGCCAGATATAATGAGGCCAGGACCCAGTAATTTAAAAGGAGGTTTGTATGTATTGCACTACTATACTTGTGTCTCAAGAAATAAAAATGTCCTGAGCCACTGAGGGGAAATAGAGTAATTTTGCAACTCTGTAGGTGGAATAAAGCAGATTATGCCCCAAATGGACCACTCCCAGCTCCACCATTCTGGATGTCTCCTAACATCTCAAATTGCAGATGCAGGGAGAACATTTTTACTGGGCTGTCTTCCAACACTTTAAAGTTAAGCATGCAAAAAATAAGACTGTCATTTCTTCTAATGTGTCTCCATTGCCAAATGTAAACAAGGATGGAAATCCAGCAATGTGTCAGGTGTTGTGTTCTGATGATACAGCCATGCATATTACAATGCCTGCCAAGTGTAATAAAAGGAAATGTGTTGGAGTCCAATGTACCAGGTTTGAATTTCCCTGACACTTACTAGTGTGACCATGTCCCCTCCCCCCTCTCCCTTGAATGTTCTTCCTTCTACACTTTAGTCAAAAGTGGCAGCTATCATTTGTGTTATTAGGAGGCTTATGACCTAGAGGGAGGCAAGAGACACGTATGCAAATAACTATAACACAAGGTTTTCATGATGTTAAAAGACATATACAGAGAGCTATGGAAAGTCAGGAAAAGCAGGATGGCTTCCTTTGTAAGGGATTGGATTAAGAACTTTATTGAGATGACAGGGTTTTAGCAGTGATGAGATAGATTAGGGAAAAGATGAGAGTTTCTGACAGGTGAATATGGCTAGGAGGACATTCCAAGTTTACTAACAGATTCAACAAAGTTTAAAAGGATAGAATAGATACAGTTTTACCAACATGAATTTCTACAAATAGGGAATTGCTACTCAAAGTATCATCCATGGAGCAGAATCATTAAAGTAACCTGGAAGCTTCTTACAAATGCAAGGTTACCAGCCCCACTCTAGTGCCACTAACTCAGAATCTGAATTTTAACAAGATTCCCAGGTAATTCATATATGAAGTGGGAGAGGCATTGGTTTAGGTTCCATAAAGAGCACCCTGAAAGACAAAGTCAAACAAAATATAAAATGCTAAGTTAGAAAGGTCTTTAGGAGCTGCCTGGTTTGATACTTGGTTAAGGAAACTAGTTAGCAGGTGGTTGAACCTGAAGAATTTAAACTTTCTCTTTTTCTAACACCAGTATAGAGCTTTTATACTATATTATATTGGTAGCCTACAATGCCAGTCTGAAGGTTTTAGCATGATGTATTAGGAACTGGAGAACAGTTGAAGATTTCTGGTTGTATGAGTTAAAAAAAATAAAATTTAGATAGATAATTCTAGTGGTATAAAATAGAGTGGAGAAGAAAGATCCTAAGTTTGAATATATTTAAATAGTCTAGTAGAAGGTAAATAGGAGATGGAGAGGTAGAGAAATGAGAAATATTTGGAAGATGACGTTCTCCACTTCTTTTGTGTTAAAGCTTATGGATATATTTGACTCTTTCTCTCTTTACTCTCTCCTTACTCAATCCAACATATAAAAAACACCACAATATTTCTTAGATAACAATTCCACCAATTCTGTTTTCCCTCAAGAATATTTAATGACTTCCCATGGCCTCCAAGAGTAAATCTACCTACCATGCATGGTATTCAACCTACCAGCAACTGCCTCAATGACATTATCTCCTCCTGAAACATCTCTGCTGTTGTCCACTAATTACCTAATTCAAACCATTCATCAATTCACTCACCCACTAAAGCATTTATATCACATTGGTTTAATAAATCTTACTGCCTGCCAGGCCCTCTGCTATAATAGGCAATATGAGAGACATGTCTCTATAGAATTTATAGTTTAACACTTAGAGTGCTTCTGCCATGTGTTGATCGTATTGCATGCCAGGTAACTGACGTGATGCCTGAACTTAGATAGGCTCATGGTCTTGTGTGGTGTGCTTGGGATGGAAATCCTGGGCTCAGTGATTATTTACACTGCAAATTATGGTCTGTTATTTGTGGATTTTGTTTTAATCTGCTTCTGTTTACATATGAAGGATTATAAAGTGGATAAATGGGCCTGTTTTTCTGTATTCATACCAACAAGTCCTGTTCAAAGAGGTGAGATTGTCAGATTTATTTACAACCAATACCAAAGCTTATCAACTTTGAATAGCCTACTGGCTAATAGAAATGCAAGATAACTTCTACAATTATGCCCTAGGCCCTCAACCAATAATACATTTTATTGGAAGGTGTTTGTAAGACTGCCAGACTTCTAAATTATTATTTATATAATTTATCATCATTTTGATAAGAAAATTCATAGAAGTTGTTCCTACTTCAGAAGGATTTCATTCATACTGCTTATCTGAAGTGAGAGTCCTTAAACTAAGGGTATTGAGGAGCTGTGATTGACTATGTATGTTTGACTATAGCTCATGCAACTCACCACCCATCAAGCTGCAAGCTTTTGTAAAATTGGACCAGTTTCCTCATATTGGCATAATATTAATGGTGCTTTCTAATATTTCTTAGATTTTTGTGTGTGCCCATATTTTATCTTACCCTCTCAGGAATTGAGGAAATTCTTGCTAGCAAATGGTAAAACATGGGGGAAACGTGGAGATGTGGATTTGTGATCATTTTCTGAGGGACAAAATCCAGTTTTCTGACTTTCCAGTCTAGTTAAATAGTAGGAAATCCTCTGTAGATTTATCTCATTACAGAAGAAGTTTCAGATTACAGATAGCTGAAGTTGTAGAGTAAAACAGTCATTTCTTTTTAATTCTGAAGGAATCTTGTTGAAATTTGGGAAAGTTTGAGTCACTGAGATAGAACAATTTCAATGTCTTATTAGTGGATAGTCTTACTCCCCTGGGTTTAACATCAGCCCTTGCTGTTGTAGGAATAAATGGTATTTTTGGATGTTTTAATTTGGGCAGAGCTGGATATGTAGGCTGAGTGCCTCTTTCAAGTTCAAGAATTTCCATATTATACTTTGACCTTTTGGGATAGAAAATAATGAAGAATTAGCATACACTAGACTACACCCAATTCTGCAAATTACTTTAGAGACAGAGAAGAATGGCTACAGGACATGACCTTGAGGACTGGATATATGTGATAAGAAATGTCCAAGTGTGGAATCTTTCTGAACATACTCAGGGAGACAAAAGAATGCTAATCTGTGAGACTAAGGTGATGTGTGGAATGGGGGAGCGATATGTATTTTTAAAACTCTTCTCATTTCTTATATTTTTAATATCTTATATTTACTGAAGGACATTTTCATTCTGGTAACTTATTTCAGTTTCCAAAAACACTTGACATCCTCTTTAAATTCTTTTCCCAAGTAAAGGCTGAATTAATCCTCAAATTATTCTGTTCTTTTCAATTTCCAGCTGTGGAAAAACAATCCACAGTTAGATGGATAATTGTGTTTATCTCAAAAATTTTTTACATGGTTCTCAGTGAATGTGGTCCCAAAATATATGAGGAAACAGTAAAAGAAAAGACAACATAATAAGATATTTTCATCTTTTAAATAAATCTTATCTTTCCAAATGAAAAAAATAAAATTAAGAAAGAGTACTTTAAAGACGTTTCCTTTTCCACAAATTGTCTTTTCTTTAGCGGAATCAATATCACCTTCTGTCAGTTTTATTGAATAAAAAGGAAGACATCACAAAAGCAAATATAAAGTCAAAACCCTGAAAGACATGTTTCCTTCCTTTATTTTGGACAAGATAAACTGAACTGAGACCAACATTTACTTACTAAATGGTCACAAAGCTTGTGACAGGACCTGACAGGACTGAGCAGGATTTTCTCTGAAAGGAAACAGTCACACCGGGGTAAAAATAGACCTGTTTAGGAAAGCAAGGAGGGCTGGAAGTGGCAGTTTAAGAAAGTGGCAGTTTAAAGAGCCTTTGGGTGGATGGTGGGCAAATACCTAACTTGGAAGGGGGTAGTTCACTCTTAATAAGTCTACAAGTTCAATGGCTTCCGATAGCTCATATATGAACCAGGATGTGTAGAAAGGTCTCCAATGGATAGTGGTGAAATTAGAAAAACAATGATTAATTCAGGATATCAGATTTATTTTAATTTTTAAGACCTTTCCTCTTTTATTCTGAGAATAGTTTATAGGTTAAATTGCCCTTTCTTTTAGAAAATGGCTTTGGTAGTTGATGACTGGTGGAGTGTGTGTGTGCATGCATGTGTGTGTGTGTGTATTTGGCCAACTAGAATATTACACACATGCACACGTTTTATTATAAATAAAATTAGTAATCCATGAAATCCAAAATTCTAGGGAATGCTGCCCTATTTTGCCCAATGATAGTCTGTTAAGGGAATCAGAAATTTTTTTCTTTAATTTTTATGTTCCTTAGTGAGAAAGGGAACCAGCATTTAGAAAGTTGGTTAATATATAAATAATTTCTATGATCACTTGTGTTTTGGAAATAGTTGAACTGAACAAGAAGTTAAGTTCAGATTTTAAAATTATGGCATTAAGAAACCACAATCGTAGGAGAAATTCTAAGGATTTTGTTATTTTATGAGATAAAAATAAAGAAGAAAATATTTGAGTATCATGAAAATGGTACAGAAATACTGCCAATTTTTTTGTTTGCTGTAAGTAATAGTAATAACAATTGTAGGCTGCCCTTTGTTTAGGAAGATTGGGGAGGGGTCTTGCAGTCATTGTCTCAGTGCTCACAGTAGCTCCTGAGAAGAAGAAAAGATGGGAATTTCTTGCTAAGCCCACTGTACAAAGAGGGAAATCAAGGTGGAGACAGTTGAAGAGACTTTTCCCAGGGCACAGACCAAGACCAGAGTTCAGAATTGGGTCATCTGTCTCAAGTCCCATCCTGAGGTAAGTCTATTAATTTAACAAAAATCAATGAGGGAGAGCGATGAAAATCATTTCAACCTTTATTTTACTGAAATTTAAAGATTCGCTTTTCATTTCTGTCAAGCCGTTGCCATTAATTTTATCATGAAATTCAACAGAGAGTTTAAGTCTTCTTTACAATTAAGTAAAGCGTGTTTGCAGCCCTTTGTTTCTTTTCTTTCCTTTTAAGCCACTTCTCCAAAATGTGGTGTTTAACTTCAAAACAGGGGACTTTGGAAGGATACAGCTATGGATTGTGATGACAGCCCTGGATTATATATGAAGTTGGATGAATTATATAACTTCTCTGACCCTCAGTTGTCTCTTTTGTGAAAATTACTGTAATTGTATGAAAGATGCTGAGCACAGGTGCTCCAAAAGGTGGCTCATGACCTTCATTGATCATATTAAAATAAGGCAATCTCAGAAATGCAGGTCAGAATTGATGAAAGAAGAGAAGGAAGGGAGACAAATAGAAGGTTCTCTCCTTTTTAATTGGGGAAACAAGTGCTGAATGGAGAAAACAATCATCTATCTTGGAGAAATGAAATATGAGACATAAAACAAATCAGGAAAGATGAGAAATTCAACTTCAGAATCCAGAGTTGATCTACTAATTTGAACTTCCGTCCACCTCAGTCCATGGCAGAAATTTCACAGGTAGGAATTTTAGTGAAATTGATAGTATGGAAATGTTCTATTTTCTTCTATCTTATTTTCATTTTCAGTCTCCTATCCTACTTCCCACCTCCCAATTTCTGGTTCCAATACACTTCTTATTTTACCTCCTAGTTCTCTAATATCATCTTCCTCGCCTCCATAAATACTGCTCCCATTCTTTTTGCTCAATGAAAAATGAGTATTAATGGTATCAACCATTAGCTGACAACATCAGTGATTTCAAAATAAACTCATCAGGTGTGAGATTTCATTATTTAAAATAACTACTTATTTTGAAAACTGTTAAATCTACAGAAAGGTTGCACAAGTGGTGAAATGCATCACCAACTTTTGCCACATTTGATTTACACCTTTCTGTCTCTCTTTCTATGTCTTTCTCTCTTTCTGTCTCTTTCTCTCTATTAGAGTCTATTTCTCATGTTAAAAATATTCAGTGAATCCTCATCAGAGAGAAACTGTGATTTTATTTTTATTCATTCATGTTAACTATGATAATACTCCCTGCAATAGATTTAGAAATGAAGCGTACCCTTCACCTTCTCCCTCCACACTCCCATTTCCTGTGACTCCCAGGTTCTCAGAAAGAGAAGCTTAAATCTCATTGAAATACTTCATAATGAAATGTGAATGAAGCCCAACCACCTGAGAGAGCATTTGCACTTAATAAGATTACAACTGTTAATCAACTTAAACCTGTAATTGTGGATAAGATGTGGGTTTGTTAGATGATATATTTGAGTGACAAACTCCTGGTGATCCTTGCCTTCTCCAGTCCAAAATTATGTCCTCTGGGTCTTTCCCACATGGAATATCCATTTTAACTGCACACTAATATTCCCTGTATCCCCAACTGATCTTTGAGAGTAGCTTTTGGTCTTCATGTGGCAAATCAAAAATGGAACATGGACTTTAAAAATCAGAACTGACAAAGGAAATCCATTTTGTGTGTGGTTCTTGTGTCTAAATGCCTAGGTGATATAGTCATCTTTTGGGGATAAATTATGGTTTGGAGAGATAGGCAAACATTTGCAATAGCAAATCACTAATCTAGGTATGAAGAGGGCCCTGTGTATTTCATTAAAGGAAGGCATGCCTGTGTTCCCATTTCCCACAAGCATTTTGGTTAAATGGCCCTTCGTGTGAACCAGAGTTTGGGCTTCCTCTCAGACACGCTGACTTGGGCCTCCTAGCACAGCTGTAAGCGTCTAAAGAGGTTGCACTGCAGAATGATCCTACATATCTGATGAACCACAGGATGTCAACAAGGCACACCCATTGTCCCACATTTGGCAGGCTCTAAAAAAAGAATGCAGCAAGAGCTTGTAGCAAGCCAAACCAACCCTGACCAGAGTAATAGGCTCTTCCAAATGGGTGCGGCCAAGTGGATCACATTGAAAAAGAACAGGCCCTAGGTTAAATCTGTATTTAAAAAAGCAAAACAGGGCTTAACTGTCACAAAGAATGAAAAAGCTATGGACCCTTTCATCCTCACCAGGGTTTGAAAGGGTGTTGACTGAACAATATTGTTCCAGCCTCAAGCTTTTTCCTTGAATTGAGAATCTTAAGAGTAAAGGGAGGTGGCTTAAATTCATGCTGGTCATACCACACCTCAAAATTCAGGATAGGGCGAGGTTCTTAAGTTGTAGCTTCATGAGAAAGGCCCCAATGACTTTTTAATTTGGACTCAGAAAAAAGGAAAGGTCACATCTCTTAACTACTATTCACTGTAATATACAAGGGAAATAGAAATACATTCATCTTCCATTTTTATGCTCTTCATCTGTGGCTGTTTATCCTCTTGTCACACACACATGCACACACATTCAACACACAGATTGGTACTAAGGAATGGGTGTAAGATTGTATGAGCATTATAGATACAAGTGAACACACAGGTAAACACCATGTTATTCCACCTCACATATGCAGAGGAAAGAAGAAACACATATCACACAGTCATTAAGAAAAAAGTTCTTGCTCCAAAAGTTTGTCTAATCTGAATGTGGACTGGGAGCAAAAGATATGTTTGTATCCATTGTCTTGAAGAGTTTTATGAACCATCAAAAAAGATGTGAATTTGTGTTCTTATAGTTTGAGCTCTAAATCTAATTAATTGTGTCCTGAAAACTTAAAATTGATTCATCCAGGCGAGTACTTCTGCTAAAGTACTCTGCTAAATCTGAGCTAAGTCCTCCGTCTTTGTCAGTGGTCTTACCCTGCTCTTTCCCATGTCCAGCCTACATCAAAAGTCAATCTTCCATTATTCTGTATCATCATATTTCCCATTTCATTAGTCAGGAAATTTTGATACTTGTTTCTATCAAATGTCCCTGGAGCCTTTTCTCTTTCCATTTAAAGTTCCATCAGCCAATTCAGACACTTGTAACTTCAACCTTGACAGAAGCATTTGGCTGGCCTTCTCTTCCTCAGTTTCCCAAACTTCAGATCCTTACTCATTTCTCAGATCACAATAATTGTGTTTAATCCACTTATTTGAAATATGTTAATGCTGTACTGAGAAATCATTTGTCACTGAATATTTTATATGACAGCTAGTCCAACATCTTTTGCCTGGTGTGTTAGACCATTCTTGCATTGCTATAAAGAAATACCTTAGGCTGGGTAATTTATAAAGAAAAGAGGTTTAATTGATTCACAGTGCTATGGGCTGTACAGGAAGCATGGTGCCAGCACCTGCTCTGCTTCCAAGGAGGCCGCAAGGAGCTTTTACTCAAGGCAGAAGTCAAAGTGGGAGCCAGTATGTCACATGGTGGGAGTGGGAGAAAGAGAGAAAAGGAGGAAGGGATGCCACACATTTTTAAACAACCAGATCTCATGAGAATTCCCTCACTATCTGAGGACAGCACCAAGGGGATGGTGCTAAACCATTCATGGGAAATCTACACTCATGATCCAATCACCTCCCATCAGGCCCCACCTCAAACATTGGGGATTACATTACAACATGACATTTGGGGGGACAAACATCTAAATTGTACCCTGTGGTTTTCAAGGCCCCTTCTTGTTTGTTTGCAGCACAGTAATGCAAACATTTCCCCCACTAGTATGTAACACATACAACACGCATTGTGGTTGTAGTCTAGGTTTATTCAACAACTCCTGGGCATAAAATGGTCATTTCTGTCTAACAGCCTATGCTCCACTTTTCTTGCAACAATGTGTAATCTCCCATGGCCTTCATAAATACTTGCCAGTTTTTCAGCCCAGATAAAATCTGTGTTCTGGAAAGCCTTCTAGGACTACAACAGCTCTCATTTATGTGCTTCTCTGCTAAAATGTTTACCAATGGTAATCTCAGTCAAACAAATTACACACAGACAAACATGCATATATTACCTTCAAATGTTCACTGTAGTTTCAGAATGGGTTTGTCTGACCATTAGAGATGGGAAATTATTTTAGAGAAAGAAGAATGTCATATAAACATATTTCCCTGCAAATACTCTAAAGCAATAAGCACAATATATACAGCACACAACATTTAGTGAATGCTTATTTTGGAATAAATTAGGATTGACTATAAACAATAATATTTATTTAAAAAAAATCACATCACCTTAACCAAACTATGTCAAATCTAACTTTGCTCTGGACAAGTACAATTTTGATCTATGTATGTAATAATACTGAAAAATACTATCAGTTTTCATTATAATTTGGAGTTTTCTAAGAGCCTTCCTGTGGAGTAGAACACTTTTTCCACATAAGAGCACTGTAAGGTGAATGTTATTGATGGCAGTGATGACCTTTCTGGAACAGCCACTGCCATGATGCCACTTGCAGTGGGGAAGGCATGGCCAGGGCTGTGTACCCTGTGGAGCCAGCAGGAGCTGGGATCAGGCAGGAGCCTCACCCTTCTAGGCGCAGCTTCAGCCACTCAGCTGCAGCTGCAGATCCGGGAATCTCTGTACTCTCAGGGGCCCAGGAAGCTCCCCTTCCCTGTCAGCTTGGAAGTGCCTGCTCTCACTGCCTGGCCTTTCCCCACTCCTGATGCCTCCTCCAGTTATGAAGCAAAGTTGAAGCTGAACCTGGGTGCTGTTGCAACTCGGCTGTGTGTATGCATGCTTGGGGCAGTTCTGACATGCCAGCCCCCTGCCACCTTGGCTCCCTCTGAACTTTGGGCACCAAAGAGCATCGGAGGGAGGCCGAGCAGAGGGGTAAGGGCAGCTTGGCATGGGCCTGCAGGCACCTGGGCACTGTGGACTGTAGGTTGATGGCAGCAGGAGGCAAACAGACTCCTGTGCAGAAAGGGGTGGGTCCCCAGGAAAGACCCACCTTCAGGCCCAGGATGGCCTGAAGCTTAGGGGTCAGACTGCCAGTTCTGCTGATGGAATGAGAATTTATGGTGCTCTTTCCAGACCCACCCATGGTCACCCATGGACCAATCAGCACACACCTCCTTCTCTCTGAAGCCCATAAAAACCTTGGACTCAGCCAGACTCCAGCAGATGTCTGGACAACCTGCCTGTGGAAAGGAGCTAGCCGCTTCCAGTTTCGTGAGAGCTGTGCTGCTGCTCAATAAAGCACCTCTTTGCCTTGATCACCCTCCTGTTGTCTATGTACCTCATTCTTCCTGGATGCAGACCCACTGAATGATGGGACTGGGACTGAAAGAGCTATAATACAAAAGGGGTTGAAACATGCCCCCTTGCTTGCTACATTGTGGGTGATGTGAAGAAGAGAAGAGAGAAGGAATGAAGAGCTGTTGCCCTTTGGGGAGCTCAAACCTAGAAGCTCCCTGAGCTAGGGCTGTGACACCCTCTTTGGGACCCTGCGGTTCTGCATGTTTCCAAGCTTCTGGGCACCACCATGTTCCCCAGTGCCCACAGTGGAAGCCACTAGCAGTATGCCTGGTCTAGCCACAGCCTCTCAGGGAGGCAGCACCCATGCCAGCACCTGGAGCTGCCTACCCCACTGCAGCTGGCATGCCTGGCTTTGCACAGTGGCTGGACCCCACACTTGCTCACTCACACACCCCTCACTGCTCCATGCCTGGCTCATTCTTGGCAGATGTGGAATCGGGGCTGGTAGTGTGAGCTGAGTTCAGCTTGCCAGGCCAAGTTGGCGGAACGAGCCCAGCAGGCCCAACCAAAACTCAGGCAAAGGTGCCACCTGCCACAGAGGTTTCTAGCTGGTGAAGCAACACCCCAAGGATCCTGTGACATTGTCATCATTTTAGAGAAGAGGAAACTGTTTCAGAGAATGTGATTTGGTCAAGATCACACTCTAACTCTCACCTAACCCTTACCCTAGTCTTGACATTGTTCCTAATATAACTCAAATCGTAACATTAGGTTTAAATCTCACCCTGACCTAATGCCAGATCTCATCCCTGATTTAACCCAGATCCTAGCTTAACTCTAAACTTAGCCCTAAACCTAGCCCTAGCTCTGGCTCTAACCCTAAACATAGCTCTATTTCAGTTCTAACCTAACTTTAACCCTAACAGTAATCCTATCCTAGTTCTAAACATACCCTTAACCCTTAATTATAGTCCTAATCCTAGTCCTAGCCTTAACACCATTCATACGCCTAACCCTTAGCCCTAAGCCTACCCTCAAAGTCACATAACTAATGTATAATTAAAATCAAGAAAGTCTGCAAAGAGAAACATGGACAAAAGAGGGGAGCTGGTTCACATATGTCAGTGCCAGAAATATTTGAAAAGTAAGCATCACTCTTTTCTCAATAAATATCTGACTTGCAAAAAGAGAAAACTCAAGTGGAGAATTCTTTTTCATAAGTAAATGTGTTTATATATGTTCTGAATAGGTTTTCCAGTGCCTGTGACACAAAATTAACTTTTTCTCACATTTAGGGGTCTGTGGCTTGACTGTAACTAAATTAGACAAAGTGGATTTAGACTCAGCAATTTCTAATTGCTGTGAAAAAGATTAATGAAAAATTGACCAGAAACTTCAGACGGACATTGTAGTAGGTTGAATGGCGACTCCCAAAATATATGTCCGTGTCAAAATCTGGAATCTGTGAATTTTACCTTATTTTGAAAAAAGAGTCTTTGCAAATGTAATTAAGTTAACAATCTTGAGATGAGATCATCCCAAATCCAATGACAGTTCTCCTAATAAGAAACAATAGGAGAAGGCAATGTGACCACATGAATAGAGACTGGAGTGAAGCAGCCAGAGGAGGTGAGAAGCAGAATCCTCCCTAAAGCCTCTGGAAGGAGCACAACCCTCTTGACACCTTGATTTTGGACTTCTGGACTCCAGAATTGTGAGAAAATAAATTTCTATTGAATTTTAAGCCAATGAGTTTCTAGTAAGTTGTTGCAGTAGCCCTTGGAAACTAAGAAACATGCCCTGATATGGCCAACTATATAAAAAAATAGAGAGGTAAGATTTGTGAATTTGCTAGGCTAATGTTCCTGTAATAAACTGCTAGGCAAAGAAAGCTTAATCAGAAAAAAGATTGCTAGTGGTGAAGCTTCTGCTCTAATGATAATGAATCAGTGCTTAAGATTTTTACATGAAAGATGGTCTATAATTTTACCACCTTTACTACCTACTACAGACCATACATGCCACTATTGAGACAAGAATAAAATGACAAAGCTGCTGCTCTTAAGGATTTCACAGACCAGGGAAGGAATAAATGTGTAACACATAAATTTAAAGAGAATATTACCATCAAATGAGTAGGAAACCCAGACAACTTTATCTCCAAGGCGAGGGTTAGGGGGAAGGCAGACTACTGGAGAAAAAGCAAAGTAGAAGTGGGATGTCACTAAGAAGTTAATTTCTCAAAAGATATCACTGACTGGGAACGTGGAGAAGTCAGTTCCAAATTTGCTGCTTATATAATCTTTTTTTAACTTATGAAATTGACTTGATTAATCATTCATGTACATGTATTTATCTTTTATTGTCCCTCTTTTAATGTCAATATTTTCTATTATTAATCATGCCATTTACGAACACTTAAAACAAGATGGGTGATACTCATTCCATGAGTGATTTTTCATATTGAGTCTTATATAAAGGAAGGGAAGTTGCAGCATTGATTATGCTTTAGAATTGCTGACAATATAGCTATGATTTCCCCATGTGGTTTTGGGAAACTTAACATCTGATCAGCAAATGCTACTGGCACAATAATATTCCTATAGTATGGCTTCATTCATACAGTGTACCTGCTCAGAGACTGTCAACACATTCCCCCTCTCGGCCATGTTATCTTGACCTGGAATTTGAGGACTCCCATCCGACTCCTTTCTAGATGTGTCATGGTTCTTGACATGTCACTACTTCAACCTTCTATTAAATGTGTGCTTCAGCATTCGTTTGGTGTCCTTTTTACATGGATACTTTAAATTTTCATGGAATCTTACCTGACCTTTGAGGAAATATTTTGTGACTCTCAACTCAAAGCTTCCCTTTCTCCATCTTCCCCAACCTGAATTCTTTCAACATATATTTATTTAGTGCTTATCATTTGCCAGATACTGGGCTAGGTGCAGGAAATACAGAGTTCCCAAATTTTTACCTTCCAAAAATGATCTACAAATCTTCATCATCAATTATTGTTTCTCCCACTAGAAGCCAAGCAAATAATCTTGATGACAGGAAGCATCTTCTTTTTGTTCACTTATTTGTTTCCACTTCTCCTGTGACTGGCACATAGTAGGTATTCAGTAACTTTGAATGAATGAATGAGTAAACCTGGACATTGGTATTTGTATTAATCATAGAGAACTTATAACTGTTTTCTTGAGAAAAGACCAATTTATTAGAATCATCAGCCTGTATGAAACATGGAAAATACCTGGGCAAAAGATAGACTCAATTTACAGTAGCCAATGCTGTTCTCTTCCTTAAGTAACTGACTTTATTCTAAGTGAACCATACTTGGTAAATATAACTTGAATCACTCAGAGATAATTTAATTTGTTGAGCTTAAAAATCAGGAGTGACTTACTTTATTATTTCCCATAAATAAGAACAAAAACCGCAATTACTTTTGCACCAACCTAAAAGTAATCAGAAAGTTACTCCTCATGGTAGAAAATGGGAAGACAGAGTTGTATTTACCTTTTTATAGTGATACTGCGTTTGTTCACTTTTGAGCAGAAAACACCAGCTTTAGATATCTACATCAATGATTTTTAAAGTTATTTCAGTCACATGCCCTTTATTAACTGGAATCTTTCATGAGCAAATACATAAAATAAATGAAAGCAGAGATGCTCTCTGTGAAGTGGAGGCTGAATAGTTTAGTAATCTTGATCCTCTGCTCTTTTGATGACATTCTGTTAGCTCCAGCAAAGCCCCCAACCTTCAAAATATTTAGTTTAAAGACTCTAAAGTAGCACATAAGACCGAGAGATAAGAAAATATCAATGCTTTAAATCAATGGACAGTTTAAATACATATGGCAGAACAAAAACATCTCTGTCTTGCTATGTTCACTGAAATGATGAAAATAAGAAGCAGAAAACTGAAGATCATGAATCTTCTAAACGATCGGAAAACAAACATTCAGACCATAGAACCAAAAAAAAATGCACAAATCATAGCAAAAATTAAAAATGCAAATGAAGCATTAAAAACAGAAAGCATAAAATATGATGGTGAACCTAAGAAAATACATTTAACTTAGCAATGAATACATTATAAAATAAACATACTTGTGAAAAGAAAACTATTCCCAGATTACATTAAAAAATCAGAACTGTATCAAAACACTTTAAATAAAAGGCATTTAAAATAGTGAGAGATAAATGTATAGTAAAACGATGGACAAAGACACAGTAGAAAAGGGCAAGGAAAAAGAAAAGCAAGAGTAATAGTATCCAACAAGGTTGAATTCATGTGACAAGGATAGCCATTCAAAAATGAAAGTGGCATAAATTACAATGAATATATGCCATGATTTTTTTTAGCCAAATCACATAGCCCAAAAAATCTGAAGAAAAACAACCCCCCAAAAAAGGAAAATACATTTTTAGAAAATACTGGCTGAGATTTTTACCTACCTCATTCAGAGCAAAACATAGCAACCGTGCAAAAATAGTACAGATATTTAAGATATAAAGATATTAATAACATGTTCAATGAAGTATATGCAACTATATAACCAGAAAATCAAAAAGACACCTGCTTTTCATGTGTCCGTAAATTATTTACAAAATTCTACCTTGTATTAGGTCATAACAATTCTCAGTGACATTCTGTGCGTAATAAGTCTAGAAATTTATTTAAATAAAGAGAAAACAACCTTACCAGAAAAAATGTTAAGGAAATTTTCTCCTTAACTTTCGGGTCAAAATTAATATCAGAAATTAAACTACAACACACTTAGAAAAATAAGGGTTGGAAAAATCTATGCATCAAAATGGAAGGGGTATGGTTAAAGCAGTCTTCAGGGGAAAACTATTAGTCTTAATTCCTAAAGATAGTACTTTGGGAGGTCAAGGCAGGTAAATCACCTGAGGTCAGGGGTTTGAGACCAGCCTGGCCAACATGGCGAAACCCCGTCTCTACTAAAAGTACAAAAATTAGCCAGACATGGTGGCATGTGCCTGTAATCCCAGCTACTGGGGGACTGTAGACAGGAGGATCACTCGAACCTGGGAGGTGGAGGTTGCAGTGAGTCGAGATTGTGCCACTGCGCTCCAGCCTGGGCAACAGAGCAAGACTCTGTCAAAAAAGAAAAAAAAAAAAAAGATTACCTAGTACTGTACAAATTTAGCTCCCTAAACCAGAAAGAATAAAAATGAAATACTCAACAACTTAGCATTAAACCCAGGAAACTAAGAAACAAAAAAGGAGAGGAAAAAAAAAAAAAAAAGACAAATTTACCAATATGAATAAATCTAAGATCTGATTCTTTGAAAAAACGAGTTAAGTAAACTATTAACTAAATGTATTAGGGAAAAAAGAAGTATAAATATATACAATTAGGAAAAAACAGAGAAATAACCATGGATATAGAAAAAAATCACAAGCATGCTAGAGAATACTTTTCTCTATCTTATGTGAATACATTTAAAACATGGATGAAATGCATGATTTTCTAGAAAAAATAATGATAACTTTAGAAAAGAGGGCAAATTTCTTTGGAACAAATTGACATACTTGACAAAAAACTTACTACCTACTCTTCCTTTCTTCCCCTCAAAGGTACTAGGCTCATATGATTTTACTTATAAACATAAACATTCTCTTAAACCTTTCAGAAATAGGATTTCAAAGATAATTAAACAGTTTTAGACCTTAGAGAGAAAAACTTTCAAATTACTATTATGACATCAAATATAACATAGAGAAAGTTAGTGTCACATTAAAGAAACTACATAAACTGTGCATGATGAATTTATAAATATCAATGTTGACAATATTGATATACTAATATACTATTAGCAAGTAGAATCCAGTAGCACTTTAAAAGAATGATAAAATTCTAAGTAAGATGGCACAATAAAGGCACAGATAATTACTAGAAACATTTTTCAGAATTTTCCTGCATGCATGATAATAAATGTAATGCTGAGTTTTGAATTGTGAATCATATATGTTCTCATTTTGTTTGCATAATTGCATATGCATGAAAAATGGAGAAGTATACACAAGAAATAGTTATCATTGTAGTACATGCTAAAGCTGTGGTTTGAAAGGAAGAATTGGCTACCATATCTTATTAAATTTAATTACCAATTACTATAAGATATATTAGTAGTGTAGTCCTAAGAAGAAATATTTAAATTATAATGCACCATGAATTTCTACATCTTCATTATTATTATTATTTTATTTATTTATTTCAGAAATAATAAAATATGAAAAATGCTTTTTAGGATTGGTGAAAATTAGTATTATTGTATCCTTTCGTTACTTCTTGAAGTTTTTACAAATATATTTATTTCATCAATAAATAACTAAACAGCAATTTCACTAATACTACGGGAAGAACAATAAATCATTATAGGGCCTCCTCAAATTGTGTACCTTAGGAATAAGTACTTTTATTTCCTCAAATTTGGTTTTGAAGAAGAAACTGGTAAAAAGACCTTGGACCTCCCTTATATTTATATTAGTTCTGAAGCCTTTTAAAATCTGGTGACCTCTCACTGGAGTCTCCTATTCTGTACTTTTCAGGACTGTATGAAACTCTCTTGCTTCCATATCAACCAAACCTCAGCTCAGAATTGCAGAACAGGGAGAATGAAAATTAGAAGAACCGCGGTGGTGGGCAGTAGCCATATCCTGCTAAGGGTCATCAGAGGAATTGAGCTTTCTCTCAAAGGAAGGTTTTAAATAGTGACTGTCATGATTGGATTTTCATTACAAAATCCATATTGGTGGGTAGATAGCATTTTGGTTTTAGTGTAAAAAATCAATTAGAAGAAAGGAAAATAGAGGCGAGGGACTTGAAATCAAGTTTTCAGTCTCAATTTCTGTATGTTCAGATTATCTCTTGAGCAGGACAAATTTTACAAAAAGTTCAAGTAGGAAATCCACTCTTACTTGTCATAAGTTTAAGGGATTCTGAGAAGTGAGGGCCCTAAACTTGGCTCCCATTTCTAACGGTGCTGGGCTTTGATATTCGGACGTCAAAGCATTTTGTAACCTTAAGGATTCACATTATATGAAAATTAAAATAACACTAAGATCTTTTACCTTGGGAAAGTGGATTAATCAAATATTTCCTAAATTTCTTAAGAGATTATCTGAAAAGGGCATTAAGACACTCAAGTAATCATGCAAAGTAGGTGTTCAATCTTTAAATGAACGAAGGAAAAAAAATGAAGAAAATAAAAGGATAAATTAAAAGCAATATTTGGGAGTTGGGTGGTGGTGGCAGTGCAGTAGTTGCCTCTGAGAGAGAAAGTGAGAACATCTGAGCTTAAATTCCTATCTTGTCACAGATTTGCTCCGGACAAGTCTTGCTGAATAAGAATACCTTCTATCCAGCACATATCAGGAGTATCCCCCAAAATAAAAATAAATTAACTAAATAAAAAAGTGAAGCAGAAGAGTTTAGTGGATATTGGTGTAGGTATACAATGGGAAAGCTGTTCAATTCAAAAATAGGGCGGTCACAAATGAAACCCTATTTTCTACTTCTCCCCTCTTGCAACACCTCTCCCCACTTTTGCTCCTGTAATTTTTATTTTTTGTTTTACTTCGCGCTAGATTTTTCTTCAGGATCTGGGTTTAACCTGGAAGAAAGCGGGGGAAGAAATAAAGCCTTAAGAAATATTCCTTACTAAACACAGGAACTGCTCCACATTGCCTAGGATGCAGGGCTCCCCATGAATTCAGGCTCTGTTTTTGAAAGTCAGAAGGATTGCAGGCAGGCAGGTTTACTTTAGATAAGCATCCGGATTTGGGGATGGTTATCTGAAGCCCTACCTGTCGTTACATTTCACAGCAGTGAAAGAAAATCTACTCATAGGTTTTAAATCAATGAAGAAGATTCAATGAACATTTCGACTTGTTTTTTTGCCCAAGTCACTGTAATATTTTCCAGATTTGCACTTTGCCTGTCCAAGAGTGTGGGTATCAGTGTGTGATCAGTACTTCCCATCCTGTTTGTAGCTACATTGCTTCCTACCCAGACAAGGGCCTCTTAACTGATCCTCAAAATAGAGGTCAGGATGAAAAGGTGTCTTTGCTGTTTCTCACGAAGGGCGTTTTAACGGCGAGAGTTCTAGATGCTGAGAAGCTAAAATCACAAAAGGAATTATTTGGAAAAGAAGGTGAGAACCTTCTTATCACGAGGTATCATTGCAAGACTGGCACATCCCTTAAATTGAAGGATAACTACCAGGACAAGCATTCAGGGATAATAAGATAGCATTAGAATGAATATAGTCAGAATAAATTAGCTACAAATGTGAATGGCTTCTGAATTAATTCCAGTTCAGCTGTGCCTTCAAAAAGGTATTAGATAAAACTGTGACCGTGAAATGGGGCTTCAGAGTAGCTTCTAAGAGGCAGGTAAAGTTTGGTTTCTCAGGTGTTCTCAGTTAGAGAAAAATGAATCAAGTTTATGACATATATACACCTTTAAGTATGAATGTTATGTATGTCAACAAAGAGTCAAAAATCTGTAAAATACTTAAAGATATATCGATGGCCTATGACAAAGCCCTCAGGAGATCCTGGGAACATGTGTCCAAGGTGGTGGAGGAACAACCTAGTTTTACACATTTTATGGAGACACGAGACATCAATCAAATACGTGTAATATATACAGTGGTTTGGTCCAGAAAGGAAGGACAACTCAAAGTGGTGGTAGTTGGGGGGACCGGTGGGCTCCCAGGTTATAGGTATATTTTAAAATTTTCTGATTGGCAATTGGTTAAAAGAGTTGTTACCAATGGAAAGGAATGTCTGGGTTATAATAAGGGGTTGTGGAGACCAAAGTTTTATCATGCGGATGAAGCTTCCAGGTAGCAGGCTTCAAAGAGAATGATTGTAAATGTTTCTTATCAGACCTAAGGGCTGTATAGATGTTAAATGCTGGTTGGCTTTTCCTAAATTCCAAAAGGGAGTAGGGTATCATGAGGTATGTCTGACCCTCCCTTCCTGTCATAGCCTGAACCAGCATTTTAGGTTAAATTTGGAGTGCCCTGGGTGAGAGGAGGCATCTGCTCAGATGGTTGGGGGACCTTAGAATTTTACTTTTCGTTTACATATGTCAATAAAAATAAAACCTGCAATGTATTTATTTGGGGTACCTATAGAAAGTCATCACTACACTTCTCAAAACAGCATTCCATTTTACATCCCACTCAATGCCTACTGCTCGTATTGCACTCCTGAATATTGTTTCCCCCTAAAACTGGGTTTTAGAGTATCCTTTGGGTAATGTACATTCATAGAATTATGGCAATAATTTTTGTGCAAGATCAGTGAAGAAAGAAAGATGGGTCGTAGAACACTGTTAAACTTCATTGTTGTTACATATTAAGGAGCCAGAGGATGATGGAATAGCTACCCCCTAATGTAATAAATGTGAAAACAACAATATATTATGCTTGCTTGCAGTGGGTGCCTGTAGAGCTGTTGAGAACTGATATTATCTCTTGCTAGAAGGGTGGGGATATTATGCCCATTATGTGTGGGCAGGATGTGGACAGCTATAGAAAAACACTCTGCAGCAGATAAGATCTAGAAATCCTTTTTTCATTGCTCCTCAAATCCTTTTACCCACCCCATGTGTCCCTGGAGATATCTAGTTTGGTGGATTTCTCCTTGTGAGTTACGACTAATTTCTTTCAACAGTTGTCTCTCCATTGTCCTGGTAATGTGAAACCGTATCTTGCTTCTTCACTGTTTTCTTTGTTCTTCTAGACTGTAATCACCTCTCCAATGGTGGTGTAAAGGCCAAATCAAAGCCAGATGATCCAGAGAAGAATTTTTTAATTCAAATGGATCTGTGAGTGAGTTTCATCAACTCATCCCAAGAACCCCTGAAATTCTATGCAAATATTCTGTGTATACACGCTTTTGCATTTTCTGGAAAGCAGTTCTCTAGTATTTATCATCACTTTTCAGATGTGTATACCTCACCCTGACCCATAGTTTTAAGGACGACAAGCACAGATTCTCTTTGGCAGAATTTAGGCAATGTATTACATTGCCTTTTTATACATATAAACATGCATACCTCCTACCTATAAAGCCAATACATTCTTCAAAGAGACAGAGTTTTTTGTGGTTCCAAATAAGAATCCCCATTTCCCTTACTGATCCTAGTCCTCTTTAGGGGCAAGTATACCCAACCCCTAGTTGTAATGAGTAGCTAAATTGGTAACTATCAATTTAGGGCTGTGCCTTATCCAGATAATTATCCTTCATCTAACTGTGAGACACTGTTTTGCACAGGGACAGGAGTATCCCATAGCTAATGACCACTGATCAGAAGTACCAGAGGCCTGCTCCAATTCTTAAAGGAGGCATCGAGTCTATGGAGTAATTAATACCAGGGAGCTTCCTTTCAGATCAGGTTGAAGCTCAGTTTTAGCTGAGACCACATGCTGGCTTAGCAGCAGCTTCTGCCTCCTCCACTTTCTTCATTTCCCTTTACCTGAGAGCACCTGAATGTCTATCTCAGGCTGTATTTTTGTGGAACACAATCTAAAACAATAGTCCACACTTCTAAGCCCTTCAGCTAGTTTATGGTGTGTCTGATAGAGTTAATGGTCTCATTGAGGTCATAATGTGAGATCATTAATTTCAAATTAGTTCTATAATTAAAGTAAATACTTTCATTATAATACTCAAATGTTTTCTTGGCCTGTTTAAAAATAGAAAGAACATTTTGGACTTATGTAAGATATTTTTTCATAAATGGTGAGTGACAGTTGCTATTATGACCGACCCTAAAGGAAAATAATGTATTTGACTTTTCTTATAAACCAGAAATGGAGTTATACTCTATCTACTTTTTGTCTATCACATTTACTACTTGACCTTCCCTCTTTCTGCCATTTTTTACTGATACAAGTATTTCAAACCATGTTCTTGGATGAAAGTTTAGCTTTCAAATGTGTAGGGCAATCTAATTTCTGGAAGTGCACTAAAATTTTGAAAACAGGCAAATTATCTTGTCAATGTCATGACTTGGTTTATTCCTTAGGTGTGAGCCAACATGTAGCGTATTTCCTAATCACCTGTTCATGTGGCATAGGTTCCTGACAATAATAAAATAGCTATCATTTCATGCCAGGCCCTAGGCATGCATTTTCTCGTTTAGGGATAAAAACATCCCTATATCATAGGTACAAGTATCTCCATTCTACAAATGAGGACCTTAGATACATTAATAAATTAGCATATGTGTATGTGATATTTGAAACAAAAATTATCACATCATCTAGTACGCAAGACAGTTATATTTAAAAGTGAGGAGGAGAATGGGATCAAAATAGAAGTTAGTTTCAAAGCTTCACAGAAAATGGTAAATCTTTGATATCAATAGCATTTGATAAGTTATATACACACATTGTAAAGCTGAGAGAAATCCCTGATAAAACACACAAAACCCAAAACCACTATATATAATTTGTGATAAAATCCTAAAAACAGTTCAAGTAAATCAAAAGAAGGCAAGAAAAGAGAAACAGAAACAACAAACATGTAATCCCAGCACTTTGGGAGACTGAGGCAGGTGGATTGTTTGAGCCCAGGAGTTCAAGACTAACCTGGACAACATGGGGAAACCCTCTTTCTACAAAAAAATACAAAAATTAGCCAGGCATGTTGGCATGCAACTGTAGTCCCAACTACTTAGGAGGCTGAGGTGGGAGGATCACTTCAGCCTGGGAGGCAGAAGTGGCAGGGAGCTGAGATCACGCCACTGCACTCCAGCCAGGGTGACAGGGTGAAACTCTGTCTCAAAACAAAAGCCTGGATGCAGTGGATCATGTCTGTAATTGCAGCAATTTGGGAGGCCGAGGTGGGCAGATTACTTGAGATCAGGAGTTCGAGACCAGCCTGACCAACATGGTGAAACCCCATCTCTACCAAAAAATACAAAAATTAGCCAGGCTTTGTGGCATGCACCTGCAATCCCAGCTTCTGGAGGAGGCTGAGTTGGGAGAATCGCTTGAACCTGCAAGGTGGAGGTTGCAGTGAGTGGAGAACCACTGCACTCCAGCCTGGGCGACAGAGTGAGACCTTGTCAAAAAAAAACCCAAAAAACAAAAAACCAACAAACAGAAAAAATAGACAGAAAACAAATTATAAAAACAAAATAATAGACTTAAGCTTAGCATTAAGTGTAAGTGGTCTTAATATAATTATGAGGCAGAGATTGGTATATTAGATAAAAAACATGAACTAACTATATGATGTTTATAAGAAACTCTCTGAAACTTCAACATAAGTGGACTTAAAATAAAAGCATGGGAAAGTTATATCATGATGATAATTATTTTTAAGACACAAAGTGGCTATATTAATATCAGATAAGGTAGATTCTAGAACAAAGAAAGATTTCAAGTCAGTAGTCAAATCCTATCTCAGAAACTAGAAAAAGAAGAGCAAAATAAACCCAAGTAGGCACAAGGAAGGGAATAATGCAGTTAAGAGCAGAACACAGAGAAATGGAAAACAAAACAAAACAAAACAAAAACGAAAAAAATCAATAAAACAAAAGGCTGTTTGTTTTTTAAAAAATTATAAAATTGGTAAACTTCAGCAACAGTGACAAAAGTAAAAAGAGAGAACACACAAATCACCAAAATTAAAAATAAAACAGAGGATGTCACTACAGATCCTGCAGCTAGCAACAGGATATTATGTAGTTCACACTCAAAGTCAACACTGTAGAATAAATAGACAAACTTGTCAAAAACCACAAACTACTAAAGCCTAATTAAGAAGAAATGGATAATGGGAACAGTACCTTAATGATTCAAGACATCAAATTTGTAGTTTAAAAGCTTTTGAATAAAATCTCTTGGTCTAGATCGTTTCACTGGAGAACCAAATCAAACATTTAAAGAAGAATTAATGTACCAAGTGTATACTGTCTCTTCCAGAAAATTGAATATACCCCACCTGATTTTATGAAGCCGATATTACTTGAACATGAAAACAAGAAGAAAAAAAAAAAGATCAAATGAAAAAAAAAAAACTACAGACAAATGTCTCTCAATGAATTTAAACAAAAATCCTCAATTGAATTAATATTTCATTCTACAGGGCAATTCTACAGGGAAAGGTGGTGCATGCCTATATTCTCAACTTTTTGGGAGGCTGAGACAGGGGCATTGCTTGAGGCAAGGATTTCTAAGATATAGTGTGTCATGGCAGTCAGATGTCCACACTAAGTTTTTCATCAGTGTGGTAACCTCCTGTGAGCAGGAGACTGCCAGGTTGCTCAAAGAAGGGTAAACTATCCCAGCTCAGAAATGAAGCAGTCAAAACTCTCATGCTGATCCGTAGTGGGATCACACCTGTGAATAGTCACAATAGTCACGGCATTCCAGCCTGGACAACATAACGATACCCTGTGTCTTAAAAAAAAAAAAAAGTAAAGAAAATCTAATCTAACAGGACATAAAAGACTTATAAATCATGACCAAGTATGATTTATTATTTGAAGTTCAATCACTGTATCCACCACATAACCACGCTAAATGTTTTAAAGTCACGTGATTATAACAACTGATGCAGAAGAAACATTTGAATACACTTGAAATCTCATTTACGTTAAAAACAAAAACTCTCAGTATATTAGGGAAAATGATCTTCTTCAACCTGATAAAGAACATCTATGAAACAAATGACGGCTAACAGGATATTACTGCTGACAGACTGAATGCTTTCCCCATAAGATCGGAACAAGTTACTACTCTTATGTAACATTGTATGGAAGTTACAGTCCCAGCAAAATAAAATGAAGAAAAGAAATAAGTAACAAAGGAAGGCATTCAGATTGAATTGGACAGGAAGAAGTAAAATTTCCCCTATTTGCAAATGCTATAACTAAGAAAATCCCAAGAGATATATACCAAAAAATTCCAGAACTTTATAAATGAATTCAGCAAGGTTACAAGATTCAAGATCAATATACAAAAACATTAATAACATTTCTATATGCTAATAAAGAACATGAACATGTGGAAATCAAAACAAAAACCACAATACTATGTACAATTACATAAACATTTATAGACTCTGTATGCTGAAAATTACAAAATATTGATGACAAATGAAATATGACCTCATAAATGAGAGACATACCATGTTCACTTATTTGAGGACTCAACAAAATAAAGATGTCAGTTATCTCCAAATTATTTATAGGCTTAATACAATTCCCCAAAATATCCTACCAGAGTCTTTTGTTGTTGTTGGCATGTAAAACTTATTTTAAAACTTATATGGAAAGATGCTGGTCAAATCATGGCTAAACTGTCTTGAAAATAAAAACATATTCTGGGAGACATCACTCTGTCAAAAGTTAAATTCCACGGTGGAGGCCGGGTGTGGTGGCTCAAGCCTGTAATCTCAGCATTTTGGGAGAAGAAGGCAGGAAGATCACTTGAGTCCAAAGGTTTAGACAAGCCTGGGCAACACAGCAATACCCTGTCTCTAAAAAAACACAAAAATTAGCTTGTTGTGGTGGCATATGCCTGTAGTCCTAGCTACTTGAGAAGATGAGGTAGGAGGACCACTTGAGCCCAGGAGGTCAAAGCTGCAGTGAGCTGAGATAGTGCCTCTGCACTCCGGCCTGGATGACAGAGTTAGACCATCTCAATAAATAAATAAATATCACTATATAGGTATAGTAATTAATACAATATGCTATTGGTAAAGAGATACATTGAGAAGTAAAAGGAGATTCCAGAAATATAACCACATAAGTATGACAAACTGATTTTTGACAGAGGAGGAAAATAAATTCTTTGGAGAAAAGATAGTCTTTTTTTTTTTTCAATAAAATGTACTGTAGCAATTGAACATACATAAGCATTAAACAAAATCTCAATTTAAACCTCACACTTTATACAACAATCAAAAATAAACTTAAAGTGTGCCAAAAACTTAAATTTAAAACCAAAAACTATAAATCTTCTGGGAAAAAACCCAAGAGAAAATCTTTAGATTTAGGACTGGAATAGAGTTCTTAGAATTGACATAAAAATAATGACTTATAAAAGGAAAAATTAATAAATTAGATCTTATCAAATTCAAAATTTCTCTTCTGTGAAAGACTATCTTTGAAAAACTAGAGATGAAGAGAACATATTTGCACATTATGTATTCAACAAAGGGCTACTATCTAGAATATATAAGGAATGCCCAAAATCAGCCTCAAAAACAAACTATCTTGAACAGACATTTCACCAAAGAGAATATACAGATGTCAAATAAGCACATGAAAAGATGTGGAACATCGTTAGCCATTAGAGAAATGCAAACTGAAACCACAGTGAAGATATCACTACACACCTATCAGAATGAATAAAATGTTTAAAACAGTAATAATGCCAACAGATGGTTAGCATGTAGAGAGATTGGATCACTCCGATTGCTATCCGGAATGTAAAACGGTATGGCTACTCTGACAAAACTAAACATGCACTTACTATACAATCCAGCAATTGCATTCTTGGTCACTTATCTCAGAGAAATTAAAACTCATGTTGACACAAAGACCTGTATATAAATATTCATAGTAGTTTTATTCATAACAGCCCAAAATGAAAACAGCACATGTATTTTTCAACTAATGAATGGCTGGGAAAATCTATGCTGCATACATAGCAGGGAATACTGCCCAAGAATAAAAATATCAAACTACTGATATACACAATGATTTGGATGGATGACCAGTGAATTATATTGAATAAAAAAACTAATCTCAAAATGTTACATACTGTATGATTCCATTGATATAACATTCTTGAAATTACAAAATTATAGAAGTGAAGAACACATTCCTGAAAACCAGGCTTTAGAGATAGGAGGGTTTGATGAGAGGGAGGTGGATTTGACTCTCAATGGTTAATAAGAGAGATTCTTCTGGTGATGGGATTCTTTTCTGTCTGTATTGCATCAGTGTCAATATCTTGGTTGCAATAGTATATAGTTTTACAAGATGAGGAAAAGTGAGTAGTGTATAGGAGATCCCTTTCCTTCTTTCCCTCCCTCCCTCCCTCCCTCCCTCCCTCCCTCCCTCCCTCCCTCCCTCCCTCCCTCCCTCCCTTCCTTCCTTCCTTCCTTCCTTCCTTCCTTCCTTCCTCAGTCCTTTTCTCTTTTTCTTTCTTTCTTTCCTTCTTTCTTCCTTTCTCCTCTCTCTCTCCCTTTTTTTTTTTTCCGTCTTACTCTGCCACCCAGGCTAGAGTGCAGTGGCATGATCTTGGCTCACTGCAGCCTCTGCCCCCTAGGTTCAAGCGACCCTCATGCCTCAGCCTCCTGAGTAGCTGGGATTACAGGCATGTGTCACCACGCCCAGCTAATTTTTGTATTTTTAGTAGAGATGGAGTTTCGTCATGATGACCAGGCTGGTCTCCAACTCCTGGTCTCAACTGATCCACCTGCCTCGGTCTCCCAAAGTGCTGGGATTACAGGGTGAGCCACCATGCCCAGCAAGATCTCTGGATTCTTTCTTTTCTTTCTTCCTTTTTTTTTTTTTTTTTTTTTTTTCCCTGAGACAAAGTTTCACTCTTGTCACCCAGGCTGTAGTGCAATGGCGTGATCTCGGCTCACTGCAACCTCCACCTCCTGGGTTAAAGCGATTCTTCTGCCTTAGCCTCCAGAGTAGCCGGGATTACAGGTGCCCACCACCACACCTGGCTAATTCTCTGTATTATTTCTTACAACTGCATGTGAATCTAAAATTATCTCCAAGAAAAAAGTTAAAATAGTGAAATGCATAATTCTCATACAAATATATATTTAACTTGCATCAAATATTTTATACAACTCATTATAATGAAGCAACCGGTAAGATACTAGATGGATTTGAAGAACACGCGCACACATATACACACACACAAACGCACACACACGAGTCATAGAGACAGTTACGAATGACGAAGTAAATTTTCTAATGAATATAAAACTGGTTACTCTTTTATAGGTCAAAAAATAACATGTAATTTTTAGTGTAATCTTTATTACAGGACCAAAAATCAGAAATCAATTATATCCCAATGGAGAGAAACTTCATATGTTCAATAATAATTTGCTTTCTTATTATTTTTCTGCAGGCTGTCTTCTACTCGTATATAATTGTGAAATATTAGGTTGGTGCCAAAGTAATTCCAGTTTTGGGGATTACTTTGTTGGCAAAAACTGCAATTACTTTTCCACCAACCTAATAGCTTGGTCCATAGATAGCTATAGTTAGAGTGTTTTTACAGAGTTTGCTAGTCAACACTCAGCATTGTGTGGAAAGTACACCCTATTACTTCTATTACTTATTTTCAAATTTGGGGAAAATTTTCATACACATATATTGAACACTTCTGGCGTGCTGTCGGAGGAAGAGTCATAATAGTGAAATGACTTAATGGAAGCAAAAAAGATGCTATTTTTTATAGATTCATCATTAAGTTTTCCTCAGTAATTACCTCATTTCTTTGTTGATCTTAGAGATCATGAAAGAGAACTGTAAGAATTACCAAAAGAAGGACAGTGTACCTTTGCCATTTCCTAAGAATGAGGAAATGGCTAAGTTATACTATTGTCTCTTTATCTCACTGTTGTTTTGGTGATATCTTATCATAAAAGTCACAATTCCAGTTTAGATGGTCTAGTGGGAGCCTGCAATATATTTTTTCAAAAGTAATAATAGAGAAAGAACATTCACTATTTACTTTTATAAGCACTATTCTGAATGTTTCACATTTGTTAATCCTCATGTTAGGTGCTATGATTAATCCCATTTGCATATCAGGAAACCTAGACAGAGAGAAACTAAATACTTTCCTAAGGTAATATAGCTAATAAGTGGTAGAGTGAGAATTTGAATCAAGGAAGTTCGAATCTATATTTGGTGCTTACAAATGCTGTGCTACAGCTTCAAGTCCTCAAGAGATTGTGCCTCATTTATCTCTCCTACTCTTAGTAAAGCTTTCTTGAAATAGAAATCCACAATTTAACCCGTGGTAGTTCCCCTGAAAATGCTTTCACTAGGTTCATTCAGCCCTAAGTATGTTACACTAGTATTTAAGAATCTTAATATGAAATGACAATTCGAATGAGGTAATGCAGGACAGATTAAACAAACATCCATAATTGGCACCTATATTATTATTTACCATTTCTTTTAGATGGTGCATAATATACTATATATACACGTAGCAATGTAGCTACTACATTGGAGATTTTTCAGTAACATGCAAATTATGAATATAAAGTGGACTTGTTTGAAATGTGTTTCACAATGTTGAGTGAATAAAATGTAAACCAGAAAAAAAAATACCTGCAAATTAAAGTCAAATGCTTTTGGCACTTAATGAGTGTTAATCAGCAATGGTAGTAATTTCCGTACATTATTTCATGTCACAGAACTTGTGCATGGAATATTGGCTTCTTGCCCTCATTGTCTTTGGAATGTGGAAACTATTAGAAATTATTGCTCGTGCAAGGAAAACCTACCATGATGTTTTAGGAATTTCAGGAGGCTATGAATAATATAGGTTGAGTAAGGAAATGAATAATCATGTGGCTCTTTATAGTTTTTGTTTTTCTGAGTTTGAAGTTACAGGCTTGGCATGTTATCATTCTCATAGCCTTTTTTTTGTGACTAAAAACTGTTTACTCAGTAGTCACAGGCAGTTGGCGGATACTTCTAGTTGTTTTTTTCTTGCTGAAAGGAAATACAGGAATGCTATAGTGATCTCTTAATGATAGAGAAGTTCACCCAACACTTATCTGATGCACACATCTTTTGAAGTCCATATTCAAAAAATTTGGAGAACATAGACTATCAATCAGAACTTTTTATTGCAGCTTACTTGACTGGCAATGTCTAATACTTCAAGTCACACAACTGAGGTCTACTGGAAATGAATTTCTACCCAAATTTGTCTGGCTGCAGACCTCTGCTTACCAGTGTCTTTCTTCATTACCAAAGTAAAGATTTTATCATATGCGAAATAGCCCAAAAAGAGGACTCAGACTTCTTCTCTATGGTAATTCTGAGCTCAGTCTTGGAGAGTCCTGAGCTGAGACTGGGTTTTGCAATGTGACCTACCTTGACCTAGTAGGAGGCCAGGCCATAGCTGCTTCTGTCATTGCCACATAAGCCCTTTCTACCTTCTCAGCCATAGTCCCAGTTACTTCTAGTAAATATCAAATGCAGGAAAACCAAAGAAGCAGAAATACAGAAGTAATTAAGTAAATATATGCCTTTAAAATATATTTTTTAAAATGTATCTAAGCATTGAGAATTCTGAATTTTCAACTTGGAATAAAGCCCAAAGAAAGGAATCAAACCCTTGGCTTCATTATATCTTAATTCTTACTGCCTTGAGGTGACAAAAAGATGAATCGTAGTGTAGTAGATTCTGTTAGTGTTTTGTCAAGATTCCATTTACCTTCCAGTGCATGCATCTCCCAGCTCTTCTGCGAGTTCGCTGTTCATGGCTCACAGCTGCCTTTCTCTTCTCAAAACTTCCCCTTGGTCAGTGGGAGCCATGATACCCAGCAATATCTGAGGAGTTACACTCTCATGGGAGACAATGCCTGATAGCCAAAGGCTGAATGATGAGAGGGCACCAAAAACTCTCCACTTGTAACAAACCCGGCAGGCTATTCACGTTCCAAAGTCCTCCAAGGAATCAGGCTGAGGCTAGACTTCATCTGGAACACCTAGCTGGATAGCTGTTGCTTCTTTGCTTTATTTCCCTCATCCCCTTATAGGTTTCTCCTGAGAGAACATCTTTAGTCAATTATTTTCATATACTCATGCATGTGCTTGCACACACACACAAATATGCCAGCCTCTGCTTCTAGGGAACTTGACCAAAACAAATACTCTAAGAGCTATCAAGGAATCACAGTAGGCAGGGGATAAGTCTTCATGCAGGACAAAGTTGAAAAAAGGAAAAGAAGTTGTATTTAACATACAAAAGGTTGAGTGAAGGTACTTCTTGTCCAGCACATGGAATCCAGAATGCTCTTAATTTTTGAATAGATGTATTTAATTTTCTCCAACGAGAAGTTAAATGCCTTTGATAGCATATTGTCACTGGAAATATATACTTTAAAATTTGCAAGCTACAAAATAATTGATACAATTGGAAGCCTTTCAAAAGTAGGCATCATGGATATGCATGGTAGGAAGGAAGCTTAGCAGTTCCTTACAGGCAGACCTCAAGACATTTCTAAGAATTGGGTGTCTTCTCCTTTTACAAATTCTGAGATAAGAACTTTTATAACTAATTCAGCAACTTATTTCAATAATGAGTCTCAAAGTCTGAAAATTATTCATTTTAACCTAATATAATTGCTTGCCATCCAGTTTAAATTTCCTTTCCCTCCTCTTCTGCCCTGTGTAGACTTGAGGAATTGCTACATTGCAATGTTCCCTTTACTTTTACCAGAAGGGTTCTTCTTCCTTTATTTTTTGGGAAGAAATAAAATGAGGGTTCTTATTTCTCTAATGTAGGGGCAGGGCTCTCTTGAGGGTCTTTGTGGTTACAAACTCGTAGATATTCTAGACAAAATATGCTCCTATAATATGTGAGCTTGAATGGCAGAAAATAAATTAAGGATCTAGAAACAAAGAGGGAATTAAAGCTAAGATGGCAAAGCATAGGCTGATGAGTGGGTAACCTGGGACAGTTGTGGGTAATGGGGTATCCAAATCAACAAGCCAAAATGAATTAAGCCTTTAATCGCTTTCTGCTATGTTATAAATAAGAAGCCAAAAACAGAGAAAGCACTGACTCCTCTCTTCCCTTTTGCCCCATGGGGCAGTGCACCGGTGAAGGGTCAGGTGGATCTCCTGGGGCTCCTGGGGATCGTCTCACTGCAATATTAGGAACCCTGATGTTGCAGAGAGGGTGAGGAGGAAGGACTAGGGGTTGGAAAGTCCTGGGCACTTAGTCAGAGGGGGGATGTGTCTCCAGGGTTGCCCCCTCCTCTTCCTGTAAGGAGAACTTGGTGCCTGCAGAAGACCTCAGCTCAAGGAGCCTAGGAATGAAGGCTCTGAGTCCTTGACTGAAACTGCCTCATAGCCCCACACACGGGCCCTGCTCTGGGTCTGCTGTGGGGAGGGCAGCCTTCCTCTGGGGCAGCCAGGTAAAACCTGTGTCATTACCTATGTTTGGACCTGAAAAATCATACACAGTTCTTTTAACCAGAAGCCAGACTCCTCAAATGCCCTAAGGACAGGTAATTTGTCATTTTTTGTTTTGCACTTGTTAAAAGGCATAGCACTGGAGTTAACAGGAAGCTTACAGCCTTGCATTAAGCTAGGACCCTAGACAAGCTTTCTCTTTAGTTTAAAAATAAAAAAAAAAAGGAGTAAATTAACATATTAACATTAGCCATTAGTCTATAGAAGAGAAAAATAAAAGCATATTTTTGTCATTATATATTTAGGGTCTTGCCCTGTTGCCCAGGCTGGAGTGCAGTGGTACAATCATTGCTCACTGTAGCCTCAAACTCCTAAGCACAAGAGATCCTCCTGCCTTAGCCTCCAGAGTAGCTGGGACTAGAGCCATGGATCTTGATATGGAACAAAATCTCTGATGAGAAATGCAGGGCCCAGGGCTTTCTATGCCCCTCTGTGTGTCTGGATTCCAATTTATATCATATATGTGATAGGAGAATATCCCAAAGCTACTCAGGGTCTGACAGTGAAAGATACAAAGAAGCTGATGGGTGCTTTGTAACAACCTATTCCGAGCACAGAGTACAGGAGGTTTCTACACAAAACACTAAATAACCAATGTGAGGTGAAAAAGAGTAGATAATAAAAAAAATTAAACTGAATAACCAATGTGAGGTGAAAAAGAGTAGATAATAAAAAAATTAAACTGAATAACCAATGTGAGCTGAAAAAGAGTAGATAATAAAAAAATTAAACTGAATAACCAATGTGAGGTGAAAAAGAGTAGATAATAAAAAAAATTAAACTGAATAACCAGTGTGAGGTGAAAAAGAGATGATAATAAAAAAAGTTAACAAATGACACAAAGAAACAATTCATTGCGACGGACAGTCATGTGAATAATTAGTCATATAACCAATACACATTGAGACACGTAGTGGTAAAACTGCACATGCAAGACAAAGAAAAACATAATAATTCATAAAGAATCGGTGAATTTTCTAGGAAGGAATAACAATTAAACTGGCAGGAAGTTTTTCATCAAGACTAAGAGAAACCAAGAAACAGTGAAAAAATATGTTCCATGGATATTTGGAAATAGCCAGCAGAAAGGAAGAAACCACACTTGTGTTTTTTTAAGACCAACAAACAAAATCAATAGCATTTCTGTGCACCAGTCCAAACCAGTTGGAAAGTATTATGCATTTTATAAAACTTCTGTTCACCATTGGAGCAAAAACCAGAAGGTATCAAAGATTAAAAGAATAAAACCTGTGTATAAAGAAAATTATTAAACTTTGCTGTAAGTCAGCAAAGAAAACCTTACTATACTGAGGGAGATGCCATGTTTGTGGGTGGAAAGACTGTATGTTAATTTCAATAGAATAATCTATAGATAAAATATGCTTCCAATTAAAATCACAAGATGATTGAAATGTTTTCTCACAGACCTTTACAAAGAGATCCTAAAATCTTATAGAATAAAATAGGGTAAGACTTTTATAAATTTGAAAAAGAACAAAAGGAGTAACTATATCACCAGATAGGCACACCAGTGATGCAGTTATCAGGGCAGTGAGATACTGGTATGGTCCATAGTCAAAGGTGGCGCTGTCATGCACATTAGGTTAATGACAGAGGGGAGAGCTTAGAGACAGGCCCACATGTATATGAATGTTTTCTCTGTACGATAAATGGTATTGCAAATCATTGTGGACAGAATCAACTAAAAATAATTACTAAATTATAGTATTACTCCAAATAATATAAAAACACACATTTCAGATTCTAAAGGTGAACAACAAAAGACTTTAAAACTTTTAGGAGACTCTACGAAAATCCCTTGATGGACACAGAGTAAAATTTAATGTCATAAACAAGACAAAATTCATGACCCACAAAGGAAGTGAACGATAAGTTGACCACGCTAAAATGAATAAAATCTGTGGAAAAAAAAATAACACCATGAACAAAGTTAAAATCCACACCACAGATTGGCAGAAGATATTAACAATGAACGTAGCCAGTAAAGGCTTAGTAGCCAAAATACTTAAGGCATGCCTCCAAAACAATGAGAAAAAAATAAATAACCTGATAGAAAATGGGCAAGAGATAAATGGGAAAGTCTGAGGAGAAAAGAATATGCCATTAAACATGGAAAATGCTACTTAATCTCACTAGTACACGGAAATAGAAATTGGCATCATACTGAGATCTATATAACCATCTGTCTTATACAAATTAAAATAGATTAAAAAGATACAAGTCTGATAATTTCAAAAGGAGGTGAGGATGAAGGGAAATGTACATTAATTAAGCTAAAAATATTAGCTGAAACTGAAAGTCAATTGCAGCAGCTTAATACAATAAAAATTCATTTATTCATGTCCTAATCCATGTGGACATGTGTACAGGCTCTGATGAGGTCATTCAGGAAACCCGGTTTCTCTCATCTTGAAGCTCAGCTTTCTTTATGGCCCTCAGAGAACTCTCCATTCAGTTGATAGATGGGTAAATAAACCATGGGGAAGATTCACTTATTGGTCACTGTAACTTAAGGACCACACATCTCTTCTACTCCCATGTCACCAGTATCGTCTTTTGGTAACACCTAGCTGCAAGGAAGACTAGGAGACTGAGTCCAGCTTTATCATCAGAAGAAAAAAAAATAGGACTTAGTAAATATCTCATAATCTCTTGCCACACAATAAGACACTTGTACATTACGGATGAGACTGTACATTACTACAGCCATTTTGGAGGGCAATTTTTAGTAAAGTATACTTAGAAGAAATTTTAAAACTTAAATATATCAGTGTAAGTACATTTGAAAATGTAAATTAAATTAATATAAGATATTAAATGATACATAAAGTACAAAACCATGCATGTAGTTTTTAAATTTTACAGACCAATGCTTTTCATTGCTCATGTGTATATGTCTCAGACAATAGCATAAAAACATGTAGAGAATGTTATATACCAACTTCAAGGTAATAGTAAGTTCCAGGGATAAAATGATGAGAGTTAGGTAATTTGATTTCTTAAAAGAATAAAAAATACCTGAAGCAAATCTAGCAAAATATCACCAAGTGTTAAGCCTAGATTTTGTGTATCTGTATATGTCTTTTCAATGTATATTTGAAGTACATATGAATAAAATTATGCTAAAAATAAAATCTAAAATGTAAATGTCTAAAATAAAATGTGGTTCACCATTAACCAGCCAGTTATCACTCTCAAATTATGTTAAAACTTCACATATTTCCGTTCCAATTGCAGTGGATGAATGAAATAAAACAATTTGATTTCAATTGAGTTTTAAAAGAAAGTTCTAAGCAAAGTGAAGTGGAAAAGCACATTATCTAAAATATTAAAATTTCATTAATTGCAATGTTTTGATAAAGGCAGACCCTTTAATCGATTTATTGTTCTCCCACTCTCTCCAATATACAACTATTTGGAAGCATAAGATGTCGATCAACAATAGCATATGCAGTTACTAAATGCCAGTGAAACAGTCATGTCATACTATTTTTTTTTTCTTTTTTTTTGAGATGGAGTTTTGCTCTGTCGCCCAGGCTAGAGTGCAGTGGCACGATCTTGGCTCACTGAAAGCTCCGCCTCCTGGGTTCACACATGTCATACTGTTTTTAATGCTTGTATCTTCTTACATCATTTATAATATCATTTTCAATATTTCTTTGGGAGGCATATAGTTATTTACAGACTATCTAAAAAGTTAGAGGCCTGTTCTCCCAATCCCAAGTGGCTTTTACTTAGTGAGTGAATGCTCCTTAGTGATGTTAATTCTTAAATGTTAGGTTGTTTCAGAGTCTCTGTTCTGTCTGTTGAAAACATTCAGATCCATTTACATTTCCTTGAGGTTGTAAGTTCTGATAATGTGGTTTCTACCACAGAAATCAGTACTTTTTAAACTTAGCTCTCCTGGGTTTAAATTCTCTGGTATTGGAAGTCTTTTAAACACCAGGAAAAAAAAAATGCTCAAAGACAGCAAAGCAAACTAGTTAAGAGCTTCCAAAGCAATCATCTCAAATTAAGAAGTATAGCATCCCGATAAGGAGAAGGAACTCTGGAAGCCAACTACCTGGACTTGAACAAGTTAACTGGACTCCTAATGTATCTGTTTATCTATTATAGAGAGATAATATATAGATATAGAAGATATGAATATATCGTTAACACTAACATGTAGATAATACTAATACCTACTCAAAGGTTTTTATAAGAACTTTTAATAATATAGTATTTGGAAAATTTTCAGAAGAGTTTCTGATATATAGTAAGTAAAAGTAAGTATTCTTTAAATAAATAAATTATCATATTTTACAAACCCTAATTTCTCTTGGGCTGGAATCATATTCACAACTGTGAGTCTGCAACCTCCCAGATCTGTTGATGAAATGTCAGCTTGACTCAAGATGTTATGCAAAATTAAGTTATTTTAAAAAAGTTACTCCTTATGGGAAGATTTGTGGTTGTACTTATTACCAAACAACAGCAAAATGTGAGGTTGGTGCAAATGTCTGCCATTAAAAGGAATGGCAAAAATCGCAATTATTTTTGCACCAACCTAATAAACCTCTTACAGAAAAATGACTTGAACAATCACAAAAGACATGTTGGTAGAGAAGTTTATATCCATGAGAGATGTAGGATTATTATCAGTGAGCTGACCCCGAATCTTTTCTCCACACCTGAAAACCCACAGTAGCTGTCTGATGGCAAGATTTAAGAACTATAATAATGAATTTTTAAAAATAAGTTTTATTTTGTTATTTTTTATTTTTACATCTAACAAACTTTAAAAATTTTAGAATAGGAAAGTTTCCAAAATATTACCAAGCTCCCATGTACCCTGCACCCAGTTTCCCCTATATTGACATTACTATTACAAGTCTGTTACTACGAATGGACTCGTATTAACACAGTGTTAAGATAACAAGTGTTTAGATAACAAGTGTTTAGATAACACTTTGTTATCTAAAGTCCATACTTCATTAGGATACCCTTAGTTTTTGCCTATTGTCCCTTGACTGTTCCCAGAGCCCATTCAGAATACCGTGGTACATTTAATCCCCATGTCTCCCTAGGCTTCTCTAGACTGTGTTGGTTTCTCAGACTTTTGTTGTTTTTGACAGTCTTCACAATTTCAAGAGTAGTGGTCAGGCATTTTGTAGAATGTTCTTTAATTTGAATTTGTCTGATATTTTCTCATTATTAGACTGGGGTTATAGATTTTGGTGGGGGGTAGGGGAGAGCCACAGAGATAAAGTGACACTGTCATTACATCAGATTAAGGGTGCCAGCATGATTTATAACCAAAGATATTAAGTTTGATCATAGGAGTGATATGGTGTTTTGTCAGGTTTCTGCAATGTGAAGTTGTTCTTTATCCCCCTTTCTTAACATTTTTTTTTTTTTTTTTGAGGCGGAGTCTCACTCTGTCGCCCAGGCTGGAGTGCTGTGGCCGGATCTCAGCTCACTGCAAGCTCCGCCTCCCGGGTTCCCGCCATTCTCCTGCCTCAGCCTCCCGAGTAGCTGGGACTACAGGCGCTGCCACCTCGCCCGGCTAGTTTTTTGTATTTTTAGTAGAGACGGGGTTTCACCATGTTAGCCAGGATGGTCTCGATCTCCTGACCTCGTGATCCGCCCGTCTCGGCCTCCCAAAGTGCTGGGATTACAGGCTTGAGCCACCGCGCCCGGCCAACATTTTTTTTTTTGGAAGTCCTTATGTACAACTCACATTTAAGGAATGGAGAGTTATACTTCACCTCCTTGAGGTGGGAGTATCTACAGAAATTATTTGTAATTTTTCTGTGCAAGAGACTTTTTCATTCTTCCCATTTATTCATTTATTCAATCATGCATGTATATCTCTATGGACTCATAGATACTTATTTTATTCTTTGTGTATAGACCGATGCTATATTATTTAATTTGTTGCTCAAATTGATTTAGCTTTGACCATTGGGAGATCTTTCAGTTGGTTCCTTTGACACTTTGACACACCCTATTATTTTGTTTTTTGAGCACTTCCTTAGTTTCTGACATCACAAGATACTTTAGGGTTATCTGGTATATTTCCTTTCTCAGCCCTAGAATCAGCAGTTTCTCAAAGGAACCCTGCTTCCTGTTATTGGAGAATGGTATTGTAAACCAAAATCTGGGTCCAGGGTATGCTCATTGCCCCTGGGGTGTCAGCATTATTTCATCTCAGTGGACAAAGCAGGGAAATGTGTCTGTGTATACTAACCTATGTATACACTCATATGTCTAATTAATTCTATGTATATTCATCTCTTTCTATTTCAAGTTAAACATGAGTTAATAGTGATATTTCCTACTGTCATCCTGTACCACATAGCTCATTCTAACCTTTTCCCTTGCTTACCTGTAACTTCCCTCTCCAACAGTGAGAAACCTGGTTCTTACTTTCTACCAACAGTTTATTTATCTGTACAATCCCAGCATATGTGCGCAGTTTTAGAATGGTTAACCAGTACTCTAGTGAGAAACAACTTCACTCAACTTGAGTACAATGCTTATGTGTAGTTTCTTTTGCTTTTAGTCTTACAGTTTCCACTAATTTCCAGAGTTATCTGGGTCATCTCCTTTTCCCCCAGTTCATTAATGCAGGTTATGCCAGACACTTGTAATACCATTAGGTTCCTTTGTCGTAATCTTCATTTCATTCTGGGGTTTGCAGAAGTTACAATTGATTTTATAAGTTTGTATACACTGAGATTAACTCTTTGTGCTGTAAAGATCTATGGGTTTTGACAAATGCATAGTGTCATGTATCAGCCACTACAGTATAAGACAAAATAGTTTCACTGACCTAAAAATTATGATTGTTTTACTTATTTGATCTTCACTCTTCCCAGACTCCTACTAATCACTGACATGTTTCTATCTCTATTGTTTTTTCTTTCCTAAAATGTCTTATAAATGGGATAATACAATATGTAGCTCTTTGAGACTGGTTTCCTTCACTTACCAATATACATTTAGGATCTGACTGATAGTCCATTAATTTATATTGCTGAGTAATACTTCGCTGTAGAGAAGCTGTCAAACTACCTTTTAAAGGAATTGTTTCATTTTGTTTGCTGTCCAGCAATGAAGGAAAATTCCTTTTGTTCATTTCCTCACTAATGTTTTTGATGGACAATTTCATCCCTGCCCCCGGCCTCCGCCCATTTTAGCTATTGTAGTAAGTATACAGTGATATCTCATTGTTGTTTTAATTTGCATTTCCCTAACAATATTTGATGCTGAACATAGTTTCATATATTATTTACCATCTGTATATCTTCTTCAGCAAGGTAGCTGTTGAGATCTTTTGCCCAGTTTTTTAAAAATTGAGTTGTTTATTTTCTCATTGCTGAATTTTCAGTGTTATTTGTATATTCTGCAACAAATCTCTATCAGATAAGTGCTTTGCAAATTTTTTTTCACCAACTGGGCCTCCTTTTTTCAATATCTTAACAGTATCTTTCATAGATCAAGAGTTTTACTTTTGAAAAAGTCTAACATTATTGTTTATGGATTGTGTTTTGTTATATATAAAAACATATCACCAGGCTGGGCATGGTGGCTCACACCTGTAATCCCAGCACTTTGGAAGGCTGAGGTAGGTGGATCACTTAAGGTCAGGAGTTCGAGACCAGCCTGGCTAACATGGTGAAACCTCATCTCTACTAAAAATACAAAAATTAGCTAGGCATCGTGGCACATACCTGTAATCCCAGCTACTTGGGAGGCTGAGACATGAGAATCGTTTGAACCCAAAAGGTAGAGGTTGCAGTGAGCCGAGATCACACCACTGCACTCCAGCAGGGGCGACAGAACATGACTGTGTCTCAAAACAAATAAACAAACACACAAAAAATAAACAGAACTTATCACCAAACACAAAGTCAAAGATTTACTGCTATGTTTTCCTTCCAGAATTTTTATCATTTTGTATTTTACATGTATGTCTTTGATTCACTTTGAGTTAACTTTTTTTCTAAAATGTGAGGTCTGTATCTAGGTTCATTTTTTGACATAAATTTTAGCACAGTTTTTGAGGACTATTCTTTATCCATTGAATTGTCTGGACTTTGTCAAAAATTAGTTCGCTGTATATGCACAGGTCTGTTTTTGGTCTCTGTATTCTATTTCATTCGTCAATATCTTCATTCTTTTGCCAATATGGCACGGCTTCAGTAGAGTAGCTTTATAGTAAGTCTTGATGTTGGGTACTGTGAGTCCTCCAAATTTGTTCTCAGTATTCTGTAGACTAGTTTAAATCCTTTCTTTTTCCAAATGCATTTTAGAATCAGTTTCATCTTTTTATTATAACCATCTTAGTGAGTGTGAAGTGGTATCTCATTATTGCTTTGATTTGCATTTCACTAATGATTAATAATGTTGAGCACTTTTCATGCCCATTTTAGACATTTTTGTATCCTCTTTAGACAGATGTCTATTCATAGCTTTTGCCCATTTTGAAAAATTGATATATTCCTCCCTTTAGTACCAAGTTTTATGAGTTATTTATATATTGTGAATATAGATCCATTATCAGATATGTGATTTGCAAATTAATTTTATGTTTTGATGTTATTTCAAATAGTATTTTTTTTCTGAAATTTCAAGTTCCAATTAGTGATTGCTGGCATGTAGAAATCGACTTTTTAATATGAATCTTGTCTACTGTGATCTTGTTCTACTCATAAATTCTGGAAGTTTTTGTTTGTTTGTTTGTTTGTTTGTAAATTTTGGTAGATTTTCTACATAGACACAATTTTTATCTGTGAATACAGTTTTGTTTCTTCCTTTCCAATCTCTATACCTTTAATTTCTTTTCCTAATATTATCACACTAGCTAAGACTGCTGCTATGATGTTGAACAGGAGTGGTGAGAGGACATCCTTGTCACTCTCAAACTTAATTGTTGGGGAACTATTCAGTCTCTCACAATTAAGTATGATATTCACTATAGATGTTTTATATATGCTTTTTAAGTTAAAGATGATCCCTTCTATTCCTAATGTGTTGAGTGTTTTTGTCAATGGGTGTTGAAATTTGTCAGAAGTTTTTTTCTAAACCTATAGCTGTGATCATATGTTTTTTCTTATTCAGTGTACTAATATGTTACGTTGCATTGAATGATTTATGAATGTTGAAGCAACTTTAGATTTCTCAAGTGAACTACATTTGGTCTTACTATGTAATCCTTTTTTATGTTGCTGGATTCAATTTGCTAATATTTGTTCAGAAATTTTTTGTTTATGTTCAAGGAGACATGTTGGTCTGTAGTTTCTTTTCTTTGCAATGACTCCATCTGGTATTGGTATTAAAGTAAAGCTGGCTTCATAAAACGTGTTAGGACACATTTTGAGAATACATAAATATGCCCTAAAATGTATTTTATGTATCCTTAAAATGTGTCTCTTTGCATTTATTTTCCAAAAGAGATAGCAAAACACTGGTGTTATTTCTTTCTCAACTTTTAGGTGGAAATCACTAGTGAAGCAACTGGGCTTTGTGTTTAATTATTGGGGCAGTTTAAAACTACTAATTAAATTCCTTAATAGATACAGGGTTATTGAGATTATTTATTTCTCTTTGAATGAGTTTTTATAATTTGTGTTTCCTCGAGTTGGGTTTACCTAATCTAAGTTATCAAATTTGTGGGCATAGACTTTTGCATATTTCTTTATTATCTTTTAATGTCCATGGAGTTAGTAATGACATTGGTAATTTGAGTCTTTGTTAAAATTTGTACATTCTGCCCATGTCTTATCAATTTTATTGATTTTGTTAAAGAACCAGCTTTTGGTTTTACTCAATGTCTCTATTTTTTTCCTAATCTCAATTTTAATTTTTATCATTCATTTTATTCTAAATTCTTTAGCTTTAAATTTTCTTCTCTTTATTCCTAATGTGGAAGCTTAAGTTATACATTTTAAGATTTTCCTCCCAGCAGTCATTAGTGGAAACCTTTTAAAATATGTTATATAATTTCTTATAAATACTGCTTTAGTTGCATCCCACAAATTTTGATGTTATATTTTCATTTGTATTTAATTCACAACATTTTAAATTTTCTCTTGAGACTTCTTTTTTAATTCAAGTGTTATTTAAAAGAGTGGTGTTTAATGTCTAAATATTTTGAGTTTTTTCCAGCTATTTTTCTGTTATTTTTTTCTAATTTAATTCCATACCACCTAAGAGTTCTCTTTATATGACTTTTATTCATTTAAATTTGTTAGGTGTTTTGTCATGGCCAGAATGTGGCCTCTGCTAGTGAAAGTTCCATGTGTGCATGAGAAGAATGTGTATTCTGCTGTTGTCAGATGAAATATTCTATAGATGTCAATTAGAGCAAGTTGATTGATACTGCTGTTCAAATCATCTGTATCCTTATTAATTTTTACCTGCTTGATCTATCAATTAGTGACATAAAGGTATTGAAATCTCCAACTATGATATTGGATTTGTCTCTTTATCCTCTCAATTATGTCGTGTTTTGCCTCACATATTTTTCTACTCTGTGGTTAGGTACATAATTGTTTAGGGTAGTTTTGTTTTTTTGGAGCATTGGCCCCTTTGTCATTATGCAAAGCCTTTATTTACCTCTGATAATCTGCTATGTTCTGAAGTTTGCTTTGTTGGAAATTAAAATAGCCAATCTACCTTTCTTTTGATTCATTTTAGGATAGTATATATTTATTATTCTTTTACTTTTAACCTACCTGAGTCTGTATTTAAGGAAAGTTTCCTATAGACAGCATAAAGTTGTATTTTTGTAATTAATCTGACAGTCTCTGCCTTTTAACAGATGTATTTGGATTATTCTTATTTAAAGTGGTCATTGATTGACTTAAAATGTAACTTATTGACTATTGACTTAAAATGTAACGTTTATAACAACATTTTATTTACCTTAGTTGTTCCTTTTTTTTTTCCTTTTAATTTCTCTTTTCTATTCTTCCTTGAGCTTCCTATATGATTTAATTTTTATTTTTTTCTCTTGGTTATACATTTTTAAAATTTTTAAATCCTTTTAGTGGTTTTCCCTGGGTTTACAATGTACATTTTTAAAACAACCCAGGTTCACTTTCAAATAGCACACTATATTGCTTTAGATGTAGTGCAGGTATCTTACAAGAGACTAATCTTAATTCCTTCTTCCCATCCCTTGTGACATTGCTGTCACTTAATTCACTTATCTTTATGTTCCTGTATATGTAAAGTATTTTCCCAGTCAATTCATTCAAGATACTCCTTTTATAAATCGTCTTTCTGCAATTTGAATATAGTATTTCTAGTTTTTTTTTTCACTTAATATTTACCTTTTTGGTGTTCTATGATCTTGAATTTGTAGTGTGATGTCTGTCATTAATTTTGTAAAGTTGTTGAGCATTACTAATTCAAATATTTCTTTTGTCCTTTTCTCTCTCTCTCTTTTTTTTTTTTTTTACCTTTTGGTATTCTAAGTATATGTACATTAAACTTTTGATATTATTCCATAGTTCTTGGATATTCTATGCTGTATCTTTGACATTCTCTTTTTTTCTATTTGTGTTGTATTTTGGAAAGCTTCTATTCATTGATTTATTCCTCAACTGTGTTGAGTCTAGTAATGAACCTGCCAAAGTCGTTCTTTATTAGTAATACTATTTTGCTTTTTAATTTTTAGCATATCAATTTGATTTTTTTCTTAGCACTTTAATTTCTCTAAATAAGACCAGACATTACCCATCTGACTTTGCATAATGTTTACCTTTTCTATTAGAATCCTTAACATATAATCATAGTTATTTGAATACCATGTCTGGTAATTCCAACACCTGTTTCATATCTTAATGTGATTCTGATGGGATTTTTTTTGTTTCTTCAATGTTTCTTTTTTTTTTTTGTCACCAGACACTATATCTCACACTCCATCACTACACTCGCATTAACAATGTTAGTGTAGTGCAGGTATCTTATAAGAGACTAATCCTAATTCCTCCTTCCCATCCCTTGTGACGTTGCTGTCACTTAATTCACTTATCTCTATGTTCCTGTATATGTAAAGTATTAGCTGATCACTAATCAATATTATCTCTGTACACTAATGAGAATTCCTTACCAAACTTTGTATAAAACACTCCCTGTCCTGTTTCTTTTTTTGTTTTTTTTTTTGTTTTTGTTTTTGTTTTTTGCCTTTAAAATCTGGCTGTAACAAAGGCCAAATGGAGCTTATATCCAAGGTTGCTTGAGTCTGAGTCTTCTAGGCAGCCATCCTTATTTTGGCTCAAGTAAACTCTTTAAATCACCTTTTGTGATTCAGCCTCTTCCTTTTAGGTCAACCTATTTCTGGGATGAACAGTTTGACTTTTTAGTTTTTCCTCTTACATGAAACAAAAAGGATCGTGCTAAGGCAAAATTCCGTTCCCCAAATAGGATAATGTCTTATAATTGTCTTCTGGCAAATTCCATACCCTTGGAGATTAGGCTTTTGTTAGGCAGAAGACTCTGGTAGGCTTTTAAAACTAATACGTACTATGGACTTTTGTTAATAATGATGTACTCATAGTGCTTCATCTGCTGTAACAAATGTTCTCATTAATGCAAGATGTTAATCAGGGAAAACTGTTTGTAGGGGAAAATAAAATATATGGGAGCCCTCTATACTATCTGTTCAATGTATTTGCAAACCTGAGACTATGCTTGAAAATATAGTCTATTAATTTAAAACACACACACGCGTGCGCACACACACACACACACACACACACACCCTTTATGGAATTCAGCAGAAGAGTATTTTAAAATAAATATATGGCCTTAAATTTTTATTGTCAAAATAATGAAGGCTAAGCATTCATCATGTAAGTATGTAACTTAAGAAATTAGAAAAAACAATAGATAGGAAAAAGAACATAATAAACATTCCTTAAATAGGAAAAAGAACATAATAAACATAAGAGCAAAAAAAAAGTATGAAACAAACATACAGTATGCTCATTTTTCTAAAGATTAATGAAATACTCTAAGAAAAAACTCTAAGAAAATGACCAGTGAAAAGAAAAAGCACAAGTCTACAAAATTTTGAATTATATAGCATAAATAAAAAGATAAGAGCAGGATTGAATCAACAATTTCATGAAAGTTGTTGAAAATTTAGAGGACCTGAGTCAATTTCTATGAAAAATATACCTTTCAGAAATTGACTCAAAAGTCAAGAAAAAAACCCCTTTATCTAAACCTAGTATAGAAATGCAAGCCACTGAAAAAGTATTTGCCTGTGATCCCACCCTCTGTAGCCCACCAGTAAATGTGATGATATGTACACAAACACCAGTTTTAAATAGTTATGCAGGTGATAATATTTATGCAGGCATGATCCAAAATTGATAAATTGAACCTCATAAAATTAAAAATCTTTGCCACGTCGAGAACTCTGTTAAGAGAATGAAAAGATAAGCTATGGACTGCGAGAAAATATTTGCAAATCACATATCTGACTGAGGGTTTGAATCAACAGTATATAAATCTCTCATAAACCATATCAATATCAATAAGAAATTCAAATATAAAATGGAATTTTATATAATTCCATTTATATAATTATATAATTCCATTTTATATAATTCCATTCCAATAAGAAAACATAAGCAGTTATTTCACAAAGAGGAAACAGTGCATGAAAAATATTCAACACTATTGGTCACTAGGGAAATATAAATTTAAACCATAATAATATATTAATATGTTACACACATATCAGAATAAATAAATTAAAAATACAGTACAAACACAAAATACTTTCAAGGATGTGGACAAAGTAGATTGCTTTTACATGACTGGTATAAATGTAAAATGAGACAATCAGTCTGGAAATTAATTTGGCATTTTATTTAAAAACTAAAAATGTACTTTGTCTGCTTCCTAGAAATTCACTCTTGGGCATTTATCCTAGAAATGAAAACTAATGTTCACACATACATGCATATACATACCCTGTATATGAATATTCTTAGTAACTTTGTGAAGAATATTTGGGTTACAGTTTTTTGGCTTTACATGTAATAGTCAAAAAACTGTAACCCAAATATTCTTCAATAGTGAATAGTTAAACTGAAGCATATCTATACCATGGAATGATACTCTGTAAGAAACAAATTCTTATTAAACACACAACTTGGAAGTATCTTTAGGGAGTTAAGTGAGAAAAACCAATCAAAAAAGTTTACATAATGTATGATCCAATGTATCTATGATAGTTAAAATAATGTTATTATAAGACTAGAAAACAAATTAGTAGTTTACAGAGGAAAAGATTTTTGGGGGAAGAGGCATAGTTGGCTCTAAATGGTAGCATGTCGTAAAAAATCAGTTCTGCACCTTGATTGTAGTGGTAGTTACACAAAGCTACACATGTAATAAAATTGCATGGAGCTGCACACACGTGTGACGTGTGCATATAAATGGTTGTGTAATTGGTAAAATTTTAAAAAGTTCATGGATTGTACTAAAATCAGTTCTATGTTTTTGATATTGTAGTATAGTTATACACGATACTAACAATGGAGGAGAGATAGGCAGAGTGCATGGGACCTCCACATATGTACTTGTGTGAATATGTCTGTCTATGTCTATACCTACCTATATCTTCTGGTTGGTCTATAATAATATCAAAATAAAAAGCTTAAAAATAATATATCTCTTATAACAAGAAACTGTGACAAATATATTTTGAAGTAATTAAAATACACTAAATCTGGAGCTTCAGAATAATCTGGTAACATAATGGATGGAATTTTCATTTTAATTAAATCATAACTAATTTTTAAAAATATTTACAGATATAAAGTGTATTTTTTATATTATATGACACCTTATAATATGTTGTAAGACACCACCTTGACCAAACTACTGTTCTGGAATGTGGTCATTCAGGTATAGAGAGATAGGTGTCGAATGTATCTAACATCATTTGTTACCAACAATTTTCCATGAAAATGATTTTTAAATAACACATTTAATTTTCATTGATACTATTAATTTTTGCTGGCATCATCATTTTTTACTATCCTTCCAATGATTTCTCCACTATCTAATATTTATTAAATTATTTCAAACAATTATTTCTTAGTTGACAGTCCTTGAAACTCATTTTTAAATTTCCTCTAAGGCATTGTTCATATTGCCACATGTAGAAAGTTATGGTAAGTGTTTCTATACAAATTAAGTACATTTTTGAATTTTGTACTTTAATATTTTAATATAATTACATGAATTCAAAACTCTAAGTGTTAAGAAACACACGTTAATTTTGAAAGGTCTTGATATGAGTATGTATTTCATATTCAAGTACCTTTTATTTATCTTATATTAAATGATAGCCATACTAATTTTTAGTGATCCTCCTCATATGACACTCTAAAAAGTACTTTGTATGTTTTATGTCACTTAATCATCACATAATCCTATAATCTAGGTACAACTCACATATATAAAGTAACTGAGGCAAAGAGGATAATAAGTTTTTTTTTACTATCATAGAGAATAAGTAGAAGAAAAACCTTTTTAAGAAAAAATGTCTAATGCTTTCTATGTATGATGTGCATTTTGGCATACTAGAGATATAGTAGGGGCATAGGAAGAAAAAAACAAAACAAAATAGATAAAACAAAACATTGCCCTCATGGAGCTTACATCTCAAGTAAAGAAAATATGTATTTTTTTATTTTTCGAGGTATTAAAGTATTTTCTTCCTCACCGATGCAAGTCGTTTCTGTAATTAATTTGTTCTCAAAACTAATTAATGTGTCTGTGTGGTACTGAGTAAGAGGTAGTAGCCATAATTTTACTTGAAGGCAGAGACAAATGTTCCTCCCTGAAGCAGAGTCAATAATGTGGCATTCTTTTGGGCCAAGATCTCTGCCTTATCCCACATCACAAATTCTCCTACTCAAAAAAGTCAGAAAATACTACTTTTTACAGAAGAATAAGTATCTACTGTAACTTTATTTTTTTTTATTTTTATTTTTTTAATAATTTATTTATTATTATTATACTTTAAGTTGTAGGGTACATGTGCATAACGTGCAGGTTTGTTACATATGTATACTTGTGCCATGTTGCTGTGCTGCACCCATCAACTCGTCATTTACATCAGGTATAACTCCCAATGCAATCCCTCCCCCCTCCCCCCTCCCCATGATAGGCCCCATTGTGTGATGTTCCCCTTCCTGAGTCCGAGTGATCTCATTGTTCAGTTCCCACCTATGAGTGAGAACATGCGGTGTTTGGTTTTCTGTTCTTGTGATAGTTTGCTAAGAATGATGGATTCCAGCTGCATCCAAGTCCCTACAAAGGACTCAAACTCATCCTTTTTTATGGCTGCATAGTATTCCATGGTGTATATGTGCCACATTTTCTTAATCCAATCTGTCACTGATGGACATTTGGGTTGATTCCAAGTCTCTGCTATTGTGAATAGTGCTGCAATAAACATACGTGTGCATGTGTCTTTATAGCAGCATAATTTATAATCCTTTGGGTATATACCCAGTAATGGGATGGCTGGGTCATATGGTACATCTAGTTCTAGATCCTTGAGGAATCGCCATACTGTTTTCCATAATGGTTGAACTAGTTTACAATCCCACCAACAGTGTAAAAGTGTTCCTATTTCTCCACATCCTCTCCAGCACCTGTTGTTTCCTGACTTTTTAATGATTGCCATTCTAACTGGTGTGAGATGGTATCTCATTGTGGTTTTGATTTGCATTTCTCTGATGGCCAGTGATGATGAGCATTTTTTCATGTGTCTGTTGGCTGTATGAATGTCTTCTTTTGAGAGATGTCTGTTCATATCCTTTGCCCACTTTTTGATGGGGTTGTTTGTTTTTTTCTTGTAAATTTGTTTGAGTTCTTTGTAGGTTCTGGATATTAGCCCTTTGTCAGATGAGTAGATTGCAAAAATTTTCTCCCATTCTGTAGGTTGCCTGTTCACTCTGATGGTAGTTTCTTTTGCTGTGCAGAAGCTCCTTAGTTTAATGAGATCCCATTTGTCAATTTTGGCTTTTGCTGCCGTTGCTTTTGGTGTTTTAGACATGAAGTCTTTGCCCATGCCTATGTCCTGAATGGTACTACCTAGGTTTTCCTCTAGGATTTTTATGGTATTAGGTCTAACATTTAAGTCTCTAATCCATCTTGAATTAATTTTCGTATAAGGAGTAAGGAAAGGATCCAGTTTCAGCTTTCTACTTATGGCTAGCCAATTTTCCCAGCACCATTTATTAAATAGGGAATCCTTTCCCCATTTCTTGTTTCTCTCAGGTTTGTCAAAGATCAAATGGCTGTAGATGTGTGGTATTATTTCTGAGGACTCTGTTCTGTTCCATTGGTCTATATCTCTGTTTTGGTACCAGTACCATGCTGTTTTGGTTACTGTAGCTTTGTAGTATAGTTTGAAGTCAGGTAGCGTGATGCCTCCAGCTTTGTTCTTTTGACTTAGGATTGTCTTGGAGATGCGGGCTCTTTTTTGGTTCCATATGAACTTTAAAGCAGTTTTTTCCAATTCTGTGAAGAAACTCATTGGTAGCTTGATGGGGATGGCATTGAATCTATAAATTACCTTGGGCAGTATGGCCATTTTCACGATATTGATTCTTCCTATCCATGAGCATGGTATGTTCTTCCATTTGTTTGTGTCCTCTTTTATTTCACTGAGCAGTGGTTTGTAGTTCTCCTTGAAGAGGTCCTTTACATCCCTTGTAAGTTGGATTCCTAGGTATTTGATTCTCTTTGAAGCAATTGTGAATGGAAGTTCATTCCTGATTTGGCTCTCTGTTTGTCTGTTACTGGTGTATAAGAATGCTTGTGATTTTTGCACATTAATTTTGTATCCTGAGACTTTGCTGAAGTTGCTTATCAGCTTAAGGAGATTTTGGGCTGAGACAATGGGGTTTTCTAAATATACAATCATGTCATCTGCAAAGACGGACAATTTGACTTCTTCTTTTCCTAACTGAATACCCTTGATTTCTTTCTCTTGCCTGATTGCCCTAGCCAGAACTTCCAACACTATGTTGAATAGGAGTGGTGAGAGAGGGGATCCCTGTCTTGTGCCAGGTTTCAAAGGGAATTTTTCCAGTTTTTGCCCATTCAGTATGATATTGGCTGTGGGTTTGTCATAAATAGCTCTTATTATTTTGAGGTACGTTCCATCAATACCGAATTTATTGAGCGTTTTTAGCATGAAGGGCTGTTGAATTTTGTCAAAAGCCTTTTCTGCATCAATTGAGATAATCATGTGGTTCTTGTCTTTGGTTCTGTTTATATGCTGGATTATGTTTACTGATTTGCGAATGTTGAACCAGCCTTGCATCCCAGGGATGAAGCCCACTTGATCATGGTGGATAAGCTTTTTGATGTGTTGCTGAATCCGGTTTGCCAGTATTTTATTGAGGATTTTTGCATCGATGTTCATCAGGGATATTGGTCTAAAATTCTCTTTTTTTGTTGTGTCTCTGCCAGGCTTTGGTATCAGGATGATGTTGGCCTCATAAAATGAGTTAGGGAGGATTCCCTCTTTTTCTATTGATTGGAATAGTTTCAGAAGGAATGGTACCAACTCCTCCTTGTACCTCTGGTAGAATTCAGCTGTGAATCCATCTGGTCCTGGACTTTTTTTGGTTGGTAGGCTATTAATTGTTGCCTCAATTTCAGAGCCTGCTATTGGTCTATTCAGGGATTCAACTTCTTCCTGGTTTAGTCTTGGAAGAGTGTAAGTGTCCAGGAAATTATCCATTTCTTCTAGATTTTCCAGTTTATTTGCGTAGAGGTGTTTATAGTATTCTCTGATGGTAGTTTGTATTTCTGTGGGGTCGGTGGTGATATCCCCTTTATCATTTTTAATTGTGCCGATTTGATTCTTCTCTCTTTTCTTCTTTATTAGTCTGGCTAGTGGTCTGTCAATTTTGTTGATCTTTTCAAAAAACCAACTCCTGGATTCATTGATTTTTTGGAGGGTTTTTTGTGTCTCTATCTCCTTCAGTTCTGCTCTGATCTTAGTTATTTCTTGCCTTCTGCTAGCTTTCGAATGTGTTTGCTCTTGCTTCTCTAGTTCTTTTAATTGTGATGTTAGAGTGTCAATTTTAGATCTTTCCTGCTTTCTCTTGTGGGCATTTACTGCTATAAATTTCCCTCTACACACTGCTTTAAATGTGTCCCAGAGATTCTGGTATGTTGTATCTTTGTTCTCATTGGTTTCAAAGAACATCTTTATTTCTGCCTTCATTTCGTTATGTACCCAGTAGTCATTCAGGAGCAGGTTGTTCAGTTTCCATGTAGTTGAGCGGTTTTGATTGAGTTTCTTAGTCCTGAGTTCTAGTTTGATGGCACTGTGGTCTGAGAGACAGTTTGTTATAATTTCTGTTCTTGTACATTTGCTGAGGAGTGCTTTACTTCCAATTACGTGGTCAATTTTGGAGTAAGTATGATGTGGTGCTGAGAAGAATGTATATTCTGTTGATTTGGGGTGGAGAGTTCTATAGATGTCTATTAGGTCTGCTTGCTGCAGAGATGAGTTCAGTTCCTGGATATCCTTGTTAACTTTCTGTCTCATTGATCTGTCTAATGTTGACAGTGGAGTGTTGAAGTCTCCCATTATTATTGTATGGGAGTCTAAGTCTCTTTGTAAGTCTCTAAGGACTTGCTTGATGAATCTGGGTGCTCCTGTATTGTGTGCATATATATTTAGGATAGTTAGCTCTTCCTGTTGAATTGATCCCTTTACCATTATGTAATGGCCTTCTTTGTCTCTTTTGATCTTTGATGGTTTAAAGTCTGTTTTATCAGAGACTAGTATTGCAACCCCTGCTTTTTTTTGTTCTCCATTTGCTTGGTAAATCTTCCTCCATCCCTTTATTTTGAGCCTATGTATGTCTCTGCGTGTGAGATGGGTCTCCTGAATACAGCAGACTGATGGGTCTTGACTCTTTATCCAGTTTGCCAGTCTGTGTCTTTTAATTGGAGCATTTAGTCCATTTACATTTAAGGTTAATATTGTTATGTGTGAACTTGATCCTGCCATTATGATATTAACTGGTTATTTTGCTCGTTAGTTGATGCAGTTTCTTCCTAGCCTCGATGGTCTTTACATTTTGGCATGTTTTTGCAATGGCTGGTACCGGTTGTTCCTTTCCATGTTTAGTGCTTCCTTCAGGGTCTCTTGTAAGGCAGGCCTAGTGGTGACAAAATCTCTAAGCATTTGCTTATCTGTAAAGGATTTTATTTCTCCTTCACTTATGAAACTTAGTTTGGCTGGATATGAAATTCTGGGTTGAAAATTCTTTTCTTTAAGAATGTTGAATATTGGCCCCCACCCTCTTCTGGCTTGGAGAGTTTCTGCCGAGAGATCTGCTGTTAGTCTGATGGGCTTCCCTTTGTGGGTAACCCGACCTTTCTCTCTGGCTGCCCTTAAGATTTTTTCCTTCATTTCAACTTTGGTGAATCTGGCAATTATGTGTCTTGGAGTTGCTCTTCTCGAGGAGTATCTTTGTGTCGTTCTCTGTATTTCCTGGATTTGAATGTTGGCCTACCCTACTAGGTTGGGGAAGTTCTCCTGGATGATATCCTGAAGAGTGTTTTCCAACCTGGTTCCATTTTCCCCCTCACTTTCAGGCACCCCAATCAGACGTAGATTTGGTATTTTTACATAATCCCATACTTCTTGCAGGCTTTGTTCATTTCTTTTTCTTCTTTTTTCTTTTGGTTTCTCTTCTCGCTTCATTTCATTCATTTGTTCCTCAATCGCTGATACTCTTTCTTCCAGTTGATCGAGTCGGTTACTGAAGCTTGTGCATTGGTCATGTATTTCTCGTGTCATGGTTTTCATCTCTTTCATTTCATTTAGGACCTTCTCTGCATTAATTACTCTAGCCATCAATTCTTCCACTTTTTTTTCAAGATTTTTAGTTTCTTTGCGCTGGGTACGTAATTCCTCCTTTAGCTCTGAGAAATTTGATGGACTGAAGCCTTCTTCTCTCATCTCGTCAAAGTCATTCTCCGTCCAGCTTTGATCCGTTGCTGGCGATGAGCTGCGCTCCTTTGCCGGGGGAGATGCGCTCTTATTTTTTGAATTTCCAGCTTTTCTGCCCTGCTTTTTCCCCATCTTTGTGGTTTTATCTGCCTCTGGTCTTTGATGATGGTGATGTACTGATGGGGTTTTGGTGTAGGTGTCCTTCCTGTTTGATAGTTTTCCTTCTAACAGTCAGGACCCTCAGCTGTAGGTCTGTTGGAGATTGCTTGAGGTCCACTCCAGACCCTGTTTGCCTGGGTATCAGCAGCAGAGGCTGCAGAAGATAGAATATTTCTGAACAGCGAGTGTACCTGTCTGATTCTTGCTTTGGAAGCTTCCTCTCAGGGGTGTACTCCTCTCTGTGAGGTGTGGGGTGTCAGACTGCCCCTAGTGGGGGATGTCTCCCAGTTAGGCTACTCAGGGGTCAGGGACCCACTTGAGCAGGGAGTCTGTCCCTTCTCAGATCTCAACCTCCGTGTTGGGAGATCCACTGCTCTCTTCAAAGCTGTCAGACAGAGTCGTTTGCGTCTGCAGAGGTGTCTGCTGCGTTTGTTTAGTTTACTGTGCCCTGTCCCCAGAGGTAGAGTCTACAGAGACAGGCAGGTTTCCTTGAGCTGCTGTGAGCTCCACCCAGTTCGAGCTTCCCAGAGGCTTTGTTTACCTACTTAAGCCTCAGCAATGGCGGGCACCCCTCCCCCAGCCTCGCTGCTGCCTTACCGGTAGATCACAGACTGCTGCGCTAGCAATGAGGGAGGCTCCGTGGGTGTGGGACCCTCCTGGCCAGGTGTGGGATATGATCTCCTGGTGTGCCTGTTTGCTTAAAGCGCAGTATTGGGGTGGGAGTTACCCGATTTTCCAGGTGTTGTGTGTCTCAGTTCCCCTGGCTAGGAAAAGGGATTCCCTTCCCCCTTGCGCTTCCCAGGTGAGGCGATGCCTCGCCCTGCTTCAGCTCTCGCTGGTCGGGCTGCAGCAGCTGACCAGCACCGACCGTCCGGCACTCCCCAGTGAGATGAACCCAGTACCTCAGTTGAAAATGCAGAAATCACCGGTCTTCTGTGTCGCTCGCGCTGGGAGTTGGAGACTGGAGCTGCTCCTATTCGGCCATCTTGCTCCGCCCCCCCCCCACTGTAACTTTAAATCCACAATTTGAACTGTGCTCTTCGAGTCAGCCTGGGGCTGATAGAGTTGTGGCCCTCCAGTATTCAGCACCATGGCCAGAGCACAAAGTTGGAAAAGGGAAAAAGAAAACAGTCTGGGGGAAAACTATGCACAGGGGGCCACAGGTTTTTTTCCTTTTATCTACTTAATGTAAGCATCCTGAAATGAACGGTGTTGTCCAGGTTATTTAAATGCAATTGACTGAGTGTATGATACCAGGGCCTGCAGGCCTGGATAAATGATGGTCTGACAAGTTTCCCTTTGCTCTCTTTTGGCACATGCCATTGTTCCCACTGTTTATTTGTAAAAATATAGGCTGTTTTTGTTTGGTTTTCTTTCTTTCTTTCTTTTTTTTTTTTTTTGAGGGGAAGATATCTCTGTATTAACTTTTAAGGATTATCCTGCTTTATATTCTGATCACTATCTATAGCACATATTTCACAAAGTAGAATTTTCAATTAAAGAAATTCATCTTGTCTAGTTTGTACAACTCAAAGTGATAAAGAACAGACTTTAGGTAATACAAAACAAATGCTGACTTACCAATTCAAGTGTTAAGTGTGTTCCCCAAGTGAACTATTTATTTATTTGATATATAACTCTGCATTTCTTTCAGATAATACATACGATATTAAATTTTGGCAGCCGTAGAGTCCATACAAGATTAACTAAATCATGGTCGGTGTAAAATATTGCTTATTTTTCACTGCCTACTTCTCTTCTTCAGGAAGCAAGGCCAGTCTCATCAGATAATGGAATATATTCTCCTTTAATTTTTGTTTATGTTGTTTATAAAGGACTCATTTTACTGTTCATTTCTAAGGTGGGCATGCAACCTGGGCCTAGCCAATCAGATCTACGGATGTCAGATCCAAGTTGGGCCAGTTACATCAGCTTAGTGTTAATTGATGTATCTGTAGTGAAAGACGTTTTTGTTCCTTCAAAGATCATAGATGCCAAGAATAATATATTGGCAATACTGAAGCCCAACTTTACTGCTACATGGAAGAGAGCTCATTTGAGGATGAAGAAAAGGAAAACAAATCAGAGAGAAAGATCAGATCTGCTAAATAACGTTCTTCGTTTTATTTTTAATATTAGTGTTTTTTAAAATTTTTAATTGTAATTTCTGTGGGTATATAGTAAGTGTACATATTTATGGGGTATATGAGGTACTTTGATATAGACATGTAATGTATAATTACCACATCATGATAAATGGAGTATTCATCACCTTAAGTATTTTTCTTTGTGTTACAAATCATTAAATTACACTCTTGGTTATTTTAAAATGTGCAGTTGAATAATTTTGACCATAGTCACCCAGCTGTGCAATCAATTAGTAGGTCTTATTCACTCTTCCTAACTACTTTTTTGTACCCGTTAACTGTCCCCACTCCTACCCACACTACGCCCCCTACCCCACCCACAATACCCTTCCCAGCCTCTGGTAACCATCCTTCTACTCTCTGTGTTCATGTGTTCAATTGTTTTGATTTTAGATCACCCAAATAAGTGAGAACATGCAATGTTTGTCTTTCTTCTCTCTGTACCTGGCTTAATATTTCATTTAACATAATGATCTCCAGTTCCATCCACGTTGTTGCAAACGACTAGATCTCATTTGTTATAGCTAGTTAGTACTCCATTGTGTATATGCACTACATTTTCTTTATCCATCCATCTGCTGATGGACCCTTAGGTTGCTTCCAAATCTTAGCTATTGTGAACAGTGCTGCAACAAACGTAGAAGTTCAGATACCTCTTCAATGTACTGATTTCCTTTCTTTTGGGTATACAACAAACAATGGGATTGCTAAATCACATGGTAGGTCTATTATTAGTTTTCTGAAGAACCTCCAAAATGTTACCCATAGTGGTTGTACTAATTTACATCCCCACCAACAGCATGAGTGGGTTCTCTTTTCTCCACATCCTCGCCAGCATTTGTCATTGCCTGTCTTTTGGATAAAAGCCATTTGAACTGGGGTGAGATGATATCTCATTGTAGTTTGGGGATTTGTATTTCTCCTATGATTAATAATGTTGAGCACATTTTCATAGGCCTGCTTGCCATTTATATGTCTTCTTTGGAGAAATACCTATTTAGATATTTTACCCATCTTCAAATTGGATTATTAGATTTTTTTCCTGTAGAGTTGTTTGAGCTCCTGATGTATTCTGGTTATTAATCCCTTGTCAGATGTGTAGATTGCAAATACAGAATTCTCCTATTCTGTGGGTGTCTCTTTACTTTGTTGATTGTATCCTTTGCTGTGCAGAAGCTTTTTAACTTGATATGATCCCATTTGTGCATTCTTACTTTGGTTGCCTGTGCTTGTGGGGTACTACTCAAGAAATTTTTGCCCAGACCAATGTTCTGTAGAGTTTTCCCAATGTTTACTCATAGGAGTTTCATAGGTTGAGGCCTCAAATTTAAGTCTTTGATCCATTTTGGTTTGTTTATTTGTGTGTGTAGGGAAAGACATAGGGGTCTAGTTTCATCATTCTGCATACAGATATTCAATTTCCCCATCACAATTTATTGAAGAGACTATTCTTTCCCTACCATGTGCTCTTGGACACTTTGTCAAAAATGAGTTCACTGTAGGTAGATGAATTTGTTTCTGAGTTCTCTGTTCTGTTCCATTGACCTATGTGTCTGTTTCTATGCCAGTACCATGCTGGTTTGGTTACTATAGCTTTGTTAGTATAATTTGAAGTCAGATAATGTGATTTCTTCAGTTGTGTTCGTTTTGCTTAGGATAGCGTTGGCTATTCTGAGTCTTTTGTGGTTCCGTATAACTTTTAGGATTATGTTTTCTATTTCTGTGAAGAATGTTAATGGTATTTTGATAGAGATTGCATTGAATCTGTAGATTGCTTTGGGTAGTATGAACATTTTAATAATGTTGATTCTTCCAGTCCATGAACATGAAATATTTTTCTGTTTGTGACATCTTCAGTATCTTTCATCAGTGCTTTATGGTTTTCACTGTAGATATTCTTCACTTCTTTGGTTATGTTAATTTCTAGTATTTAATTTTATTTGAGGCTATTGTAAATGGGATTATTTTTACATTTATTTTTCAGATTATTTACTGTTGGTATATAGAAATGCTACTGATTCATGTATTTTGATTTTGTATCCTTCAACTTTAGTGCATTTGTTTATCAGTTCCAATAGTTTATTGGTATGTCTTTAGGTTTTTTTAAAAAATAGGATCATATTATCTGCAAGCAAGAATAAATTGACTTCTGCCTTTGCAATTTGGATGCACTTCATTTTTTTTTTTCTCTTATCTGATTGCTTTGGCTAGGACTCCTAGTGCTATGTCAAATAACAGTGGTGACAGTGGACATCCTTGTCATGTTCCATAACTTAAAGGAAAGGCTTTCATTTTTTTCCCCATTCAGTATGATAGTAACTGTGGGTCTTTTGTATATGGCTTTTTTATGTTGAGGTTTGTTTATTTATGCCCAGTTTTTTGATAGTTTTCTTTAATCATAAAGGGATGTTGCACTTTATAAAATGGTTCTTATGGATGAATTGAAATGATCATATGGTTTTGGTCTTCATTCTGTTGATATGATGTATCACATTGATTGATTTGTTTATGTTAAACCATCCTTGCATCCTTGGGATAAATCCCACTTGGTCATGATGAATGATCTTTTTAATGTATTGTTCAGTTGGGTTTGCTAGTATTTTGTTGAGGATTTTTGCATTAATATTCATTACAGATTTTGAAGAGTTTTCTTAGTTTTCTAGGTAAACTATAGTTTTAAGTTTTAACTCTAGTTTTATAGCCTATAATTTTCTTTTTTGATGTGTCTTTTTCTGGTTTTGGTATCAGGGTAATACTGGCTTCATAGAATGAGTTTAGAAGTATTTCCTCCTTATCTAATTTTTGGAATAGTTAGATTAGGATTAGTATTTATTCTTCTTTAAGTGTTTGGTAGAATTCAACAGTGAAGCCATCTGATCCTGGGTTTTTCTTTACCGGGAGACCATTTATGATGGCTTCAGTCTTGTTAGTTGTTATTTGTCTGTTCAGGTTTTGAATTTCTGCATTTTTCAATCCTGTTAGGTTGTATATGTCTAGAAATTCATCCACTTTCTCTAGATTTTGAAATATATTGGGATATATTTGCTCATAGTAGCCACTAGTGATCCTTTGAAATCCTTCAGTATCAGTAATAATGTCTCTTTTTGGCTCTGATTTTTGAAAATATAGGTGTCTCCTTTTTTCTTAGTCTAGCTAAAGATTTGTCAATTTTAATTATCTTTTATAAAAAACAGATTTTCATTTTGTTGATCTTTTGTAATGTTTTGTTTCAATTTCATTTATTTCTTCTCTGATCTTTATTCTTCTACTAATTTTGGGATTGATTTGCTTTTGCATTTATAGTTCTTCAAGATGCATCATAATGTTACTTATTTGATGTTTTTCTTCTTTTAAATGTAGGCACTTATAGCTACAAATTTCCCTCTTACTATTGCTTTTGCAGTATCCCATAGGTTTTGATATGTTGTGTTTTCATTTGTTTCAAGAAATTTTTAAATTTTCTTCGTAATTTTTTCATTGATCCACTGGTCATTCAGTAGCATAGTTTTTAAATTTCCACATGTTTGTATAGTCTCCAAAATTCCTCCTGTTGTTAATTTCTAGTTTTATTCTATTGTGGTCAGAATTATATTATTTCTTTCTTTTAGTGTTTTAAGACTTGTTTTGTGGTCTAATATATGGTCTGTCCTTGAGAATGATTTATGTGCTGAGAAGAATAATGCATATTCTACAGTTCTTGGATAAAATGTTCTGTAAATACCTATTAGGTCCATTTGTTCTATACTACAGATTAAGTCTGATTTTTTTTTCTATTGATTTTCTGTCTGGAAGATCTGTCCAAAGCTGAAAGTTGAAGCCTCCACTATTACTGTAGGCAGGTCTATATCTCTCTTTAGTTCTAATAATGTTTGCTTTATATACCTGGGTGCTCAGCATTGAGATGCACATTTACAATGTTTATCTAAATTGCTAAATTGACCCCTTTATCATTATATAATTACACCCTTTGTTTCTTCTGATAGTTTTTGTCTTGAAATCTACTTTGTTTGATTTAAGTATAGCTATTCCTGCTCTTTTTTGGTTTCCATTGACATGGAATATCTTTTTCCATCCCTTTATTTTCAGTCTATATGTATCTATTAATATATAGGTAAAATGTGTTTCCTTTAGGCAATGGATCATTGGGTCTTACTTTTTTATCCACTCAGCCACTCTTTTGAATGGAGAGTTTAATCTGTTTAAATTCAATGTTGTTATTGATAAGAAAGTGCTTACTCCTGGCATTTTGTTGTTTTCTGGTTGTCTTTTGGTCTTCTCTTTCTTCATTTCTTTCTTTCTGTCTTTTTTTAATTGAAGGTGATTGTCTCTTGTGGTATAATTTACTTTCTTGCTTTTATTTTCTTTTGTGTATCCGTTGAATGTTTTTTGATTTGAGGTTACCATGAGGCTTGCAAATACTATTTTATAACCCATTATTTTAAAATAATGACCACTCAACACTGATTGCATAAACAAACCAATAAGCAAAAGGAAAACTAATAAAAACTCTACATTTTAACTTCATCCCCCTGCTGTTTCAGTTTTGTTGTTTCTTTTCATGTATTATGGTACTATCTATGTCATATAAAGTTGTAGTGATTATTTTTGGTTGGTTCGTCATTTATTTTTCTACTTAAGATAACAATACTTTACACCTCACAATTACAGTGTTATAATATACTGGTTTCTCTGTACTTAGTGTTACCAGTGCTTAGTATTACTACTGCCAGTGAGCTTTGTAACTTCAGATGATTTCTTCTTGATTATCAACATCTTTTTCTTTCAGATTAGAAAATCCCCTGTAGCATTTCTTTTGGAACAGGTTTGGTGTTGATGAAATCTCTCAGTTTTTGTTTGTCTGGGAAGGCCTTTATTTCTCCTTCATGCTTAAAGGATATTTTCACCAGATTTACTTTCTAGGTTAAAAGTTTTTTCCCTTCACAACTTTAAATGTGTCATACCACTGTCTCCTGGCCTATGAGGTTTCCACTGAAAAGTCTGTTGCCAGATGTATTGTGGCTCTATTGTATGTTATTTGTTTCTTTTTTCTTGCTGCTTTTAGAATCCTTTTTAAAATCTTTGATCTTGGAAATTTGATTATTAAATGCCTTGAGGTAGCCTTATTTGGGTTAAACTTGCTTGGTGTTCTATAAACTCCTCATACTTGCATTTTGATGTCTTTCACTAGATTTGGAAAGACCTCTGCTATTATCCATTTGTATAAAATTTCTACTGCTATCTTTCCATTCCTCCTCTTTAAGGCCAATAACTTTTGGATTTTCCCTTTTGTGGCTATTTTCTAGATCCTGTAGGTATGCTTTGTTGTGTTTTCTTCTTTTGTCTCCTCTGACTGTGTATTTTTAAGTATGCTGTCTTCAAACTCACTAATTATTTCTTCTGCTTGATCAATTCTGCCATTGAGTTTCTGATGCATTCTTCAGTATGTCAATTGCATTTTTTAATTCCGAGAGTTTTTAAAATTATTTTGATATTTTAGTTAAATTTATCTGATAGGATTCTGAATCCCTTCTCTGTGTTATCTTGAATTTAATGGAAGTTCCTTAAAATGGCTATTTTGAACTCTCTGTCTGAAGGGTCACATAGCCCTTTTTCTCCAGGGTTGGTATTTAGTTCATTTGGTAACGTCATGTTTTTCTGGATTATGTTGAAGCTTATGAATATTTATGGGTGTGTGAGCACTGAAGAGTCAGATATTTATTGTAGCCTTTGCAGTCAAGGTTTGTTTGGGCTTGCCTTTCTTGGGAAGGCTTTCCAGGTATTAAAAGGAACTTGGGTCTTGTATTAGTTCATTTTCACACTGTGATAAAGAACTACCTGAGACTGGGTAATTTATGAAGAAAAGAGGTTTAATTGACTCACAGTTCCACACACTTACCTGGAAGTATGGCTAGGAGGCCTCAGGAAACTTACAATGGCAGGAGGCAAAGGGGAAGCAAGCACGTCTTACCATAGTGGAGCAAGAGAGTGAAGAGGGAAGTGAACATCCAGATCTTATAAAAACTCACTCACTGTCAGGAGATCGGCAAAGGGGAAGTTTGCCCCCATTATTCAATCACCTCCCACCAGGCCCCTTCCCCAACGTGGGATTACAATCAGCGATGAGATTTGGGTAGCAACACAGAACCAAACCACTTTAAGCCCCAAGCTTATAAATATTATGCTTCTTACAGACTTGTATAGGTACCACCTTGGTTGTCTTGGATAATATCTGGAAGAATTCCATGCATTACCAGGTAGGGACTCTTATTCTTTTCCCTTACTTTCTCCTAAATAAACAGTCTTTCTCTGTGCTGAGCCACCTGGAACTGAGGGTAGGGTGACACAGGCACCCCTTTGGTCATCACCACTGACACTTTGATGGGTCAGACCTGAAGCCAGAAAAGCACTGGGTCTCACCCAAGGTCCTCTATGAATACTACCTGGCTATTGCCTATGTTCCCTGAAGGCCATAGGGCTCTACAATCAGCAGACGGTGGGGTGTAGGGGAAGCCAGCCAGGTTTGTGTCCTTCCCTTTAGGGTGACATCTTTCCCTAAGCCCTGGGAAGGTCTAAAGATGCTGTATGGAATCCAGTGATTAAGGTCAAAAACATTAGAAATCTACCTGATGTTCTTTTCTACTGCAGCTGAGCTGACCTTTAAAACACAATAGACAGACAGTCCTTCCCACTCTTTTTTCCCCTTTCCATAGGTAGAGGTGCCTCTTCTAGTGGCCATCACTATCACTGGGCCACAGGGAGCTCTGCCAACCTACCACTGATGTTCAATTAAAGGCCAATGGCTCTTCAGTCAGCTTGTGGTGAATGCTGCCAGACCTGGGACTCACCCTTCAGGGCAGTGGGTTCCCCAGGTTAGATCCAGAAATGTTGTCCAAGAACTTAGGCCCAGACTCAGGGAACCTAAGCTCCTGTTTGGTCCTCTGTCCAACTATGAATAAGCTGATATATAAGGTGCAAGACTGAGTCCCTTTATTTTTCTCTCTGCTTTTCTTAAGCAGAGTGAGTGGCTTTCATCATAGCCATCACAGATGCGAATGTACTGAGTTTCACCTGAAGACAGCATATCTCTGAGTCTCACCCAAGGCCCATGGCATACTACCTGGGCATCCCTGCTGGTAATTTAGGTCCAGAGGGCTCTTTAGTCAACATATTATGAATCCTTCCAGGACTGGGTCCTTCCCTTCAAGGCAGCAGATTCCCTCTTGGCCCACAGTGTGCCTCCAAATGTCATCCGGAGCTAGGGCCTAAAATGGGGGCTTCATGACTCTGCCCATTGCCCTATCCTATTGTGGCTGAGCTGGTGTGTATACATATATATATATATATATACACACACACACACACACGGGTCTCCATAATCAGAAAGAGTCAAAGTCAGCCAGGCCTGTGTCCTTCCTTTCAGGATGGCAAGTTCTCCTGGGCCCTGGACATGTACAAAAGCCAGGGACTAGAGTTAAACATCTTAGAAGTCTACCTGGTATTCAATTGTACTGTGGATGAACTGCCACTCAAACCACAAGATACTTTTCTTTTCATTCTTCACTCCCCTTTTGAAAGTCAGAAGAGCCTCACCCCTTGGCCACCACAACCACAGCCTATGGGGAGTACGTCTAGACTAACACTGCTGTTTTTTTAATACCCAAGGGCTCTTCAGTCCGCTTGTGGTGAATGCTGCTTGGCCTGGGACTCACCCTTCAGTGCAGAGTGCAGTGGGCTCCCCTCTGGCTGACAGCAGGTCCAGAAATGCCATCCAAAAGCCAAGTCCTGGAATTGAAGACCCCAAGAGCCCGCTCGGTGCCCTACCCTCCTGTGGCCAAGCTGGTACCTAAGATGCAAGACAAAATCCCCATTTTCTTATCTCAAGTGCAAGAAGTCTTGCTCATAGCCATCACAGTCGGAAAAGTGCTGTGTCTCACCTGAAGCCAGCAAGCCTCAGAGTCTTGCCAAAGGCCCTTGGTGTAGTACTTTGGTATCGCTGCTGGTTATTCAGGGTCCAAGGGCACTTCAGTTAACAGGTGATAAATCCCACTAGTACTTCATCCTTCCCTTCAAGGGATTGGGTTCCCTTCTGGCCCAGGATGTGTCTAGAAATGTTGTCTGGGATCCAGGGCCTAGAATGGGGACCTCATGACTGTGACCACTGCCCTATACTGCTGTGGCTGAGCTGGTATCCGAGATGCAAAACAAAGCCCTCCCAACTCTTCCCTCTACTCATTCATGTGGAGAGAAGGGGTATCTTTTGGAGCCTCTAGCTGTGCACCTGCGGTTAAGTGTAGGGTGGCATCAGCACTCCTTCAGCAGATCTGGTTGATGTCTCAGTAGTTTACGTGCCTCCACGCCCCAGTCTACTGTCTCTGGCTCCAATTAAGCACTATGACTTGCCTAAGAGTTGCAGTCCTTGTGGCTTAGAATGCCTTGCAAGTTTATTTATAGCCCTAGAGCCCTTTAGCTCACAGTGGCAAGGCTTGCAGGAAGAGTTCTGACCACTGGGATTGGTGAGTTACCTTTAGCTAGGGCTCGTTTAAATGCTCCTTCCATGGGTGGACATCAGCTGAGTTTGGTCCCATTTTGTTTTCTTTTATAATAGGACAGCACTAAGTTCAATGCCTTGCAAATGCTGTGACCTCCCTCTCCTCAGTGCACCACAACACTCTCTGCACCACATCACTGTTGCCATGGGGATACGGGAGGGGTGGCATCAGAAATTCAAGACTGTTTCTACCTCTTCAGTGCCTCTCTCAGGGACTTGAAGTCAAAACCAGGTACTATGAGTGCTTTTTGTGTGTAGATGGTTGCCAAATTGGTGTCCTTGGAGGCCAGATACCACTGGAGCCTTCTATTTTGCCATCTTTCTTCATCCTTCCCTCCCAATTCTATTAAGCTCTCTTATTTGATAGCTAGTCACCTTGTTCCCCTTCATTTTGTGAGAATCGACTTGTTATTTTAAATTATTATTTTCTAACGATTTTGGTTATATTATTTAGCCTTCTGATTAAATGCACTGACAAAAACATTCCAAAAAATATTGTCTTTTTATCCAGGCTTGGTGGCTTACAACTGTAATTCCAGCAGTTTGTGAGGCCGAGGCAGGAGGATCTCTTGAGCTCAGGAGTTCAAGACCAGCCTGAGCAAGATAGGAAGACTTTGTCTCTACAAAAAATTTAAAAAAAAAATAACTAAACATGGCAATACACACTGTAGTCCCAGCTGTTTGAGAGGCTGAAGCAAGGGGATTGCTTGTGCCCAGGAGGTTGAGGCTGCAGTGAGCTATGATAGCACTACTGCAACCCAGTGTGGGTGACAGAGTCGAAAAAAAAAAGTTGTCGTACATACTCTTTTACATCATTGGTTTATGTTCTGATTAGTTTTTCTACCAAGCTTTTATTGCCATGCTGGGTGCCTTTCCAGGTAGATTTTGCATTTTTAAAGTACTTGGGACTTTAGTCGAGTGTAAGTGATGAATGCCAGCCACTCTGAATATGCAGAGAGTGAGAGGAAATTATAGGTTGCTGAGAATTACTTATCTGTTCATGGTATGTTTTCTTATTTTCAAGGATTTTCACATATTTTCTATTTCTAAATAACCCAAGTTTATTTTAGTGAGAATAAAATAAAGAAGAATTAAGCAAAAGCACCCACTCCATGATTCTTGACACCAAGTTATTTGAAATCATTTTCACTCCTCTATCCTTTAAGAAACATGGTTTACTGAAGTAAAAAGAGAAAAAATAAAGCCCTGTATTCAGAATATACTATGAGTCCCAGGATTGCAGTTTTCAATCTCTCTCCCTCCTTTTCATTTATTTTACACATAAACAGCATTGATAAATGTGGACTCCCTAAACTCTCTATTAATAACTCATGTCATTCTATTTCTCTGAGTGTAATAAGGTTTAGTTTTCTAATAAAGAAGGAGAGTAAGAAGAATAAAAAGGAGTAAAGAATTTGCAAACTAACCAAATTTAAAACTATTACTGAGGCTCTTAGTCTATGTTTTTTTCTCAATCATTTCAGCAGACATACAAGCATGCTCAGAAAACCCAGAGAAATCTCTGTGCACTTAGCAGGAGCACACTTCAATGTGTGATCCAGATGGATCTGCAGTGGCGAGCCATTAATTGTCCAAGCGGTTTCATAATTTTCTACTGTTTTGAAATCAACTGGACCTCATATCTCTGCCTTCAGTTCCAACTCCAAAATGTTCCCTTGGTAGGAATCCTACAAATGGATCCTTTTCTTTTAATTTTGTACCTTTCTCTAATAATTCAGTCAGGTTTTACTAGACCAGACAAGCAGGAGATGAGTTTTCCATAACCTTTTATTCTTGCCAGGAAATCTCCAGGCTTGGTTACATTTCTGTCTTTTGGTGCTAATTCCATAGCTTCTGTTTTTGATTTCAGTTGGACGAATTCCTTCAATGTCAGGTCCATGACCTCAGTGAGCTCATGGGGATCCCTCAAATATGACCAGGACATAGATTTGTAACTTGTTTGGCACATCATTTCCAAAGTACCCATGTCCAAGCTTCCATGTTCCCCCAGGTGTAAGCCACTGTGAGGTAAACTGTTATCCAAATTTGCAGATTGTTTATGAATCCGTTTTTTCCCAAATGTACTTACTATTCAGTGGACCCGCTAGGAAATCCAATATTAGAGACTAGAATAACAGACTTTGGATTCAGAGCTCCTGAGTTTGAACTCTGACTCTGCCATTTACTAGCAAAGTGATGCTGGGAAAAATATTTAATATTTTTCATAACACTTAATGATTCAACAATCTGTGTTTCTAACTCCTATCAATAAAAGTTGAAAAATCTTAGTCTAGATTTCAAAGCCATCTGAAATATGACTCCATCAGATAGTTCTTCACCAAAAGTTGGCTTTCTCCTTATGTTATAAATTCCACTCAATTATATCACCCATTACTTCTAAAATGCTATTTATTCCTTCTCTTTTCTGCTCATATAAATACCTCTTAGCCTATGTTCCAGTACAAACTATACTTTCTTTATGATATCCTCCAAGACTACTGGACCTCATATTTATATCCCTTTTCTCTAAATACTTAGGTTGTTTATAATCAGTGCTTCATTACATTATCTAGTACAGAATTTTCTACACTTTTTAAAAATTTTAACACATCTATCTAGGAGGGAATGAAAGTTGATGTTTAATTAAGTTGGGAAACACTGGATTAAATGTAATTAAACATGTTGCTTAACATCAAGATTTTTTGCAAAATATTCTTAATATATAATTTATTTTCAAAATAGGCTAAAGTATAAAATACTTCCTAAAATTATTATTAGATGGTACATTTTAGAAAATGAAGCTAGTATTATTGATCAGTGGAACACTTTTTGGAGTACAGTATTCTAGCTTAATTTATTTCTTAAATTGTAGTATCAATTTTCCTAAAGTATACATTTCTTGAGGGTCTGCATAGATACATTATGCTTAGAAAAATGAATTACTATTGCCAGGTAGTTATTAGAGACATATGGAAAACACTGCAGATTCTGTCAAGAAAAACGAAAATCACAAAGTGAAGAAACAAATTAAAAAGTAGAAATTAAATGTATATCTATTTTTTTTTTAAGAGATAGTCTCGCTCTGTCACCTAGGCTGGAGTGCAATGGCACGATCTTGGCTCACTGCAACCTCTGCCTCCCAGGTCCAAGTGATTCTCTTCCCTCAGCCTCTTGAGTAGCTGGGATTATAGGCACGCGCCACCACACACCATTAATTTTTGTATTTTTAGTAGAGACAGGGTTTCACCGTGTTGGTCATGATGGTCTCAAACTCCTGAGCTCGTGATCCACTGCCTCAGCCTCCCAAAGTGTTGGGATTACAGGCGTGAGCCACCGCGCCTGGCTGAAAGTATATCTACTTTGTGATTTTCATTTTTCAGTTTCTTTATAATCTCCAGTAGGGTTTAAACTCCATTTCTCCACTCAGTCATTAGCATTGATACATTCCATATTTATCAGAAGAACAAGGGAAGGAGAACCCTTATGAGAGATAGAGATTAAAGGATTTATTGCTGGGTCCATCCCACAGACCCTGGCCAAGCAATGGATGAAAGGAGTACCCAGACACAGGTCTGCAGTGAAAGAGCAGCTAGGGGACTGCTGAAGAGTGAGCAGCCTCAATAAACTGGAGCTGCTTGCTTTTGTTTAGCACAGACATAATGCCGAAAGCCTAGAGCCAACACAATCTGTGGGTAATTAACATTATTGTTCCCCCTTTCTGGGATTAAAATTTCTGGTTAACATAGGTAAACAAGCCTATTTACACTAAATTCCACTACACTTCCTTGTATCTACTCCTTGCCCTCTGCCTCAGGGTAAGAGAACAGCTGCCTTCTGCTTATTCTCCCCCAGAGCTATACACAGCCTTCTGACCTTTCAGGAGGTCTGCACCTATCTCAGTAGCTTCTCCCACCAATCTGACTGAGCTCCTACAATTTATTATAAGCATAATATCTCACACAATTATAGAATCTGGCAAAAATGTCTAAGAAAGGCTATTGCCTATGTATCTGGTGGTGGGCACAAAGTTGCACTAGGTTAGGGCTAGTGGAAAGTAACCTGGGCATGAAGTAGGAAAGAATGAATACAAATTGGACCCAGAGAATACGGACACAAAGCAGACATTTGTTCAAATAATAGGACAACCCAGAATCCACAGGGACAAACTGGGAGCACATGTCTACCAGTACCTCCAACCTTGTCAGTGCAGCAGCTGGCACCATTTGTCTCACAGTTGAGTTCCTGACTCAGAACTCAAGAGACCTCAATAGGAGAGACTCAGCATGGACTGAAGAAGCTACTGACTCATACTAGCAAGGTGAATTTCCATTGCCCTACAAAGACCTTCCAAATCTGTGTAAATTTTTCTTATGGCCAATCCCAATTTGTAACCATCTAGGGCACAACATTATGGAAAGTAAAGTTCTTATTTAGCTAGATTGACACAGTGAAAAACACGACATCACAGAGTCATAAGGATGAGAAAAGATATTACAGTCAATTATCCTACTCTTTCTAGCCTGCAGAGGAGAAAATAGAAACTCAAGGAAGTTGTATTTTGTTCAAAAATTACAGTTAGCTAGGGTTGGAGTGGAAAGATGAGTTGGTAGTTCTGATTCCCAGTCTATTACTCTCTCCTGCTGTTTATTTAGGAATTGCAATGGTCTAGAATAGGTTTTATAAATTAATATACTCCTACAGCCTCTGAGGACTTCACTTAGTGGGACATAGTTTTATATGACCAGATGTATCTATATCTTTTCCTGTGGCCATTCCCTTCATTTCTCTTTTCAGCAAACACATGAATATTACACATGAGTAGTCCAGGGTCTGTTTTATTATTCGTAAGGTAAGCATTTCTACCATACCTAAATTTCTAGTCTAGGGTTTCTCAGTCTGGGAACTCTTGACATTTGAAGTTGGATAATGATTTGTCATATATGTGGATGGGGGACAGGATGTTTAGCAACACCATTGGCCTCCACCCACTAATACTAGGAGTTCCCCCTCAGTCGTGATAATAAAAAATGTCTGTAGACACTGATAAATATTCCCTTGGGATGAGGAAACAGGAACAAGTTTTCCCTTGTTAAGAATTACTAGTGTAACAATTATTTTATTTAGAAAAACCAAACTGATGTTGTCAAGCACTATCTATAGGTTGAAACATTATTTTTTTCAAGCTATAAAAAAGATTCCTTTCTCTGAATCCTACACTAGACCCTTTCCATCTACTTCCATTGTGAAGCTATTTTGTTCCTGCTGAGAATTCAACCTATTCTGCAGTAAGAATATACAAAGCAAGCAGTGAGCAGTGATATTCCCTATGAAATTATTCTGTGCATTTCTTATATAAAATTATTTATTTAGATAATATCCTGGAAAAATTAATGATAAAGTTGAGAAGTAGGATCAGATATCATCCAAAATAAAGACCTGCTTAGAACATTACCTCTCTCTTATTTTACAAGGTATACTGAGGCCTCTTTCAGAGCCCACATACCTTCACATGCATAAAGCCACAGCTGTGGAACATCAAATTGCATGTACTCTAGGGTGATCTTGATACAAGATCAACTAATACTAGTAATAGGGCCCAAGATATTTTCTCTTTCTAGCTGCAGTTTTCTATCTTTTCAGTGGCGTATACCATAATAAAAAGATGTCACTAAAAATAAACTTGTTTGTTTCAGTCAAAATAAGGCCCTGAATGCAATGTTTATCTTTATCCTCCAAAAACACAAGAACTAAAAAAAGAATTGATGAAGATGTAAAATTTCTTTGGTAGCTTTTACTTCCCCTTTGCAGACTCCACTGGTATTTTTATTTTTGAATATGATCATCTTATATTTAACATCTGCCAATGACTCCCCAGTAACCCTTCAAGTTGGGGAAGGGTTTCCATGCCATGAGCTAGAAGACACTACTTGGTTTGGACTACCTATATCTTGACCTCATTTTCCATCACTCACTCTTTTGAGAACTATATTTTGGCTAAACAGATCTTTCTGTTCCTCAGAATATAACAACCTTATTACCTCTGTTTCTGATCTTCCTTCTGCCTGGAAAGATATCTTTTCTTCTTTTCAAAGTTAGTTCCCCCTAATACTCAAGTCTGCTGAAAATTAAAATTTCCCGGACCCCCTGATAAATTCTGATTAATTGATCTGAGGTAAGGCCCCCAAAATTGCATTTTAATAAGAACCTGAGGCAGTGTTGAGATGGACAGTGCACTCTACACATTGAAGAGTCCTAATTTCAAATTCTTAAATAATGCAGTTGCAGTCTTTATAAGCAGTTGAGACTTCCCCATTTCCATAGAAATAAATTCTGGAGAAGACATTGTCCTGAGGTCTTAGCTGTAGCTAGAAAGAAGTAGCAAACCCATGGCAAAATTCCACCTAGTCAGCATTTCATATTTTGTGACATCAGCTTCTTTGATGAAAAATCCCTGACATTTTGTGCTGACCAAACTCTCATCTCTTCTTATCAAAACTAAGCTGTGATTCCCTAAAGCTTTTTTGTAAAACTATATTTGATGCATCTTTGGATTAAGGAAAGTAGGTCTTTTTACCGTATAAAATTTTGGCCTGTTCATTTTCTATTGGCTCAACTTCTACTTTTTGCTTGATAGTGTGATTAAATGTCTCCTCTCAATGAAACCTATGATATGCCTCCCAGGACAAGTTTAAAATTTCTGTATTTGTTTGCCTATAATAATTTATTTAAAATTCTATTCAGCTTTCACTCTAGTGGTGAGGACTTCCATGTAAACTTTAACTGAGCCCCTCCTTTCTTTATCTACTTGCCCTGATTTATATGTCATCAAAGCTGAGAGCACTACGTGACATTATATTTGTATTTTATCCATTTATTTACAGTCTTTCTCCCACTCCCATTATAATATAAACTTCAAGAAGAGGGGAGACTTTGTTGGTTGCTTATTGCTGTATCTCCAGAATAGCGCCTAGAACATAGTAGGAGCTCAATACATATTAATACTAAAAAAATCTTTTCTTTAGCACTTTGTTTTGAGGTTTTTCTGTTCATATATCTTATTTCTTCTGAAGAATTTTAGATCCCATTAACACTATCAAAATCTAGAATAGTGCTTGGCATATAAAAGTTACAGAGTACATCCTTATTGAAAAATTCAATGTTTTCTTTTTAAAAAAATTGTTATATTGCAATTAACAGATTATTTCATGTGAATGAAGTTGGTTGAGATGGGGCAGAGGTCTCAGGGAACACTTTTACAAAAGTCTGTCTTCTAAGATGTGACCAATGTGATATCCTGCGGTGCAGCTGGAAGATTCGTTTTTCCTTTCCAAGTTTTTGAACACAAAATAGATTACTATTAATAATTACTGACAGCATAGTGGTCAAAATGAGGCCGTAAAACATTAACTTCAATTACAAAGGGCTTTTGTGTTAAACAAAACAAAAGAATTCTGAAAAGAGCATCAAGGGGAAATATGTTACTGTGTGGCTGCTCTGCTTTATAGTTAAAGCTTTACCTGAGGTAGTGGTTCTCAAGCTGTTTTAGATCGTGGACCATTTGGAAAGGAGAGCTTTTCCCCTCACCTATTCTTAAGCTCACCATGTTAAGTTCTTTGAGGTATGGGACCCATGACCACTTCAATCTAGCCTTCACTTCAAACCAAGAGAGATTACTAATATACAGAACCCTGAGATTCGCCCTGATTTTTCATTCCAACTGGTCTGGATGATGGTAAAGGAGGTAATGTAAGCTTAGGGAGAAATCAGAAATTTATAAATGCATGAAATTTGTAATTGCATGAAATTTGGAGGTAAAAGAATCATTTTAATCATTTTGTATTGATAGGAGCTACAGAAATTAACAAGCGGTGGCTTACGCCTGTAATCCCAACACTTTGGGAGGCTGAGGTGGATGGATTGCTTGAGCCCAGGAGTTGGAAACCAGTCTGGGCAACATAGCAAAACCCAGTCTCTACAAAAAAATGCAATAAAAAGTTAGCTGAGCATGGTAGCATGCGCCTATAGTCCCAGCTACTTGGGAGGTTGAGGTGGGAGGATCATCTGAGCCTGGGGAAGTCAAGGCTGCAATGAACTATGATCACGCCACTACACTTCAGCCTGGGCATCACGGTGAGACCCTGTCTCAAATTTTAAAAAAATTTAAAAGAAAAGAAAAAAAAAAAAAGAAGTTAACAATACACTTCCTACTCACCATCTCCCTGATTGAAATCCTAGCATAGATTTCCTACTGCTAGAACAAGGCCAGCTATTGGTCCTTCTGAGTGTACCTCTCTTTGCAGATATAGTTAGCCTGACCTCACACTGCCATGCTCATCATATCAATGCTTACTCCTTCCACTCTTTTCCCAGTTCAGACTCTGGAACCAAAGTCTATAAACGTATATTTCAAACTTGCATTTCCATTTACTCGTTGTAAGTGAGACTGTAAATCTTATTTATTACTTAACTGATGCCAACATTGGTTTCTATCTTTTAAACTGAAGTTTGTTCTAAGAATCAAATAAAAGAAATATAAATGAATAAGTCTGACACATATTTGGCCTTCTTTTTTTCCATCTATATTATGATCTCTCTTATTATGAAAATCTCTATATCAATTTATTGTTTAATTTTTTTTCTTTTTAGACACTTATGTTGTCATATATGCAAGTGAGGGTGAAAAAGTGTGCCTATAACTCCAAACCTACTTCATTTCCTATAAGCTTACATATCACACATATATATATTAGAGACACACATATATATACACATACATGTATATATACATATGTGTGCCCATATGTATCCTTTGCTTTAGATATATAATTTATCATATACCTATATAAAATTCAAGAGCGTCCTATTGTTAACAGTCTTTATTTCACATACTGTCCCACTTGACGCAATGGCACTTGCAACAGTGGACTCGTTTGGCAAAATAAAAGCAAATTCAAGTGTATTTTCCTAGTTCTGCTACACTCTCCCTAAGTAAATTTCTCAATTGGTAAGTTAAGATTGTCAAAGTTGTGAAAAGAAACTTGAGATTTATTGTTGTCCATTTTGGTACATGTGAAGTAATATTTTACTGCTACTGTCATCAAAATCATGGAAGGTTTTAGAGTGTGTCTGGGATGGAAACTATTCTTACCCTGGGGAGGAAGTACAGAGTGTACTTTATGTAAAGTCTGTTGCTTCAACTCTCATGCTCTGTATTCTGCCAGAAAATGAGGTAGTTTGCCATTGAGAGGCTTGAGGAGTACCTAAACGTGACAAGTGATCTGATTTCAATAAACGTAAACAAAATATGACAATGTCTAATCTAAGCTTCTAGGAGAAGCTTCAGATGAATATGCTAGAAAAAATAACCCTAACAATAGTGAAAATTCAAGGGTATTTCAACTAAATTATAAGATTTTTCTTATTCTCTTCCTTTGCATTTCAATTCTCTAGTGACATGATGGGTAATTTGTATCACATGTACACCAAGAACTATATGAATGTCTGCAATGCCCTCTGGCCAGTATTCAGTGCTAAACAATGATGTAATATATATCACAATTTCAGTGTTACAGTCTCATGGAATGAAACACCTGTTTAGTAAAAAAAAAACAAAAAAAAACCAAAAAAACACCTAAATAACTGGGCTATTGAGTGTTTTGCTTGCTTGCTTGCTTCTGAAATAGCTTGGTGGCTTAACGAAGCATGCAAATGAAGAAATCACAGAACTTTTAAAATATTCACCCATGTAATTTATATATGAAAAGAGTAATTCTTGAATAACTTTTAAATAACAGCCACAGACTGCAGCAAGACTTCTAGCTGGGTGCAGTACCTCCACAATATCAATACATCAGCAAATAATCTTTTGCATACACTTCCTAATTTACATGATCCTTGTTTAGTTCCTCTTGCCTATTAGATTTCTAATTCCAGAGAATTCAAAAGGGAAAGTTTGTAGCTAAAAATCGCTCAATAAATTACAGATTTCTTTAGTTGGAAATAGAAAAAAAAAAAAAGTGGTTCAGATATACTTAAATCAATGGGAGGATTAGTAGCAAGCATTTTGCAACACTCCACAAATAAAACAGAAAAACTGGTACTCTTTATGGCAAATTATTAGTGATGGTCTTGCTCATGAACTTTACTCTTTTGCTAAATTGGGACTCCATGTGGGCGTGTGGGTGACTCGACGTTGCCCAATATTTTACTTGGCCGTTCAGTTCTCTAGCGCTCTGGTTGCGAGAAGATTCTTCCCTGTGACGGAAACAGAGTGCTGCAGATCAATGAAAGCGCCCTTTCTGGTATACTGTAGCTACCACTCCTCTGTTATGTTAAGGATGAATGGAACCTGACACACTGTTTCTCAATCTCAGGAGAGTCATATTGCCAAACAGTTGAAAGGTGCAAGGAACGGCTGTGTAGAAGAAAAGAATGGAGTGGCTGTTTAGTCAAATAGCAACTCTTAGGTGACTATTCCTGTTGGGCTCCTAAAAGCTGTTTCTCTCTGGTCTTGTTATTGAATGTGAATGTGGGTCACGGAAGCAATGCCATCTCCCATTCACACAGCTCAAAGCCAAAGTCCAGTTCCTTGTTTGTCTTCCATATAAACAGGACAAATTGCTTTCTCTGCATGGTGTAATTTCATTGAAACTTTATATTCTGTTAGGTAAAGGACTCCTATTTTTCCTTCCTATTCATTCAGCAAGCACTTCATGTCATTTCAGGCACCATCTGGTAACAAGTAGTATGAGGGGAAATGAACTATGCAATAAATATGACTTACATTTATTGAGAGCTTCTTATGAGCCAGGCATTTCTGAACTCTTTGCATGTATTAACTCATTTAATATACCTATGAGATAGGTATATTATTATGCTTATTTTACAAATGAGAAAAGTTAGGCAGAGAGAGATGAGCCAGTGGTGGAGCTGAGAGTTGAATCCTGATTCTAACCATAGATGCTACGTTGTTAATTATAGAATGGCAGTTTGCTTTAATTCCAGGGGTTAAGAGTCTGTATTCTTACAGCAGCAGGAAACTAATGATTAAAATCTTGTATTTATTGAATCTGGCTGTTGCTTATAAGACTATATACTTTGTAACAATTTAATAATCTGTACATTTATGATATGTGCACTTGCAAACATGGCTTCAATGTATAATTTAAAATTGAAAAATAATAATCATGGATGCAAAGCTGTGGCAATGTAGAGCAGCCTGTGTGCGTGAATGCTGGAGGCAAAGCTTTAACACGATGGCTCTAAGAGCTGTAATCAAGAATGTCTATGTGCATGGTCCTAATCAGTGTTATCACTGGGAAACTAGACATGCTTGAAAATCTATCCATTAGTATATATATTTTACTATCAAACCCATAGTGTCACTCTTTCTAGGAAGAAGCAAAAGAAAGTTTACATTAACTATTATATATTAAGAGACTAAATCAAATCATATGATTCAAGTTTAAAAATTTGGTATGAACTTTCACTTAAATCTGTACCTCTCTCCAATACTTCCTTTGCTCCATTAGAGTGCCTGTGCCAAGAAGTAGTAAGGCAGTTAAGATTTGGCTTTAACCCACAAAACTAGGAGATAAAGATTCCAGAGGGATCAATGATAAGTGTAAGCCTAGATTAGAAAAATCTAATATCAGCATAATCTTTAAATAAATTATTCTTAGCCTTGGTTTTCCAGAATCTGGTAGAGTAGTGGCCCCAGTTCTACTCTTAACCTTGCAGTTCTTGGACCAATACTTAACACATTTTCTACCATGAACTTAATAGTAATAACTAATTCTGACGATGACTAACATTTGTTGAAAGTATACTTTACACTTGGGCTTAACTAGGTACTTATATCTATTATCTCATTTAATATTTGTGTAAACTCTTGAGGTGAGTATTTATGACAATTAATTTTGTGTGTCAACTTGACTGGGCCATTGTGTGCCCAGATATTTGGTCAAGTATTTTTTCTCAGTGTGTTTCTAGGTGTTTTTGGATAAGACTAACATTTTAATCAGTAGACTGAGTAATGTGATTGACCTCCTAATGTAAATAGCCTGTATCCACACAGTTGAAGGCTGGAATAGAGCAAAAAGTCTGACCTGACCATAAATAAGTAGGCACTCCCCTTGCCTGACTGATTGAGCTGGGACAATAGTTTTGTTGTTGTTGTTGTTTGTTTGTTTATTTCCCTGTCTTCTGACTCAAATTGTAACATCAACTACTCCTGGGTTTCAAGCCTGCAGGCTTTTGAGCTGGAACTTACACCATCATATCTCCTGGTTTTGAGGCCTGTAGATTGAGACGAGAACTGACACCATTGGCTCTCCTGGTTCTCAGGTCTGTGGATGTGGGCTGAAATGATACTATTGGCTTTCCCAGGTCAACAGCTTGCTGACTGAGTTCTTGAGACTTCTCAGCCTTCACAATCATGTAACTCCTAAATGTATATGTATATATATTTAGGAATATATATGTGTGTGTGTGTGTATATATGTATATTATGCACACACACTTACACATACATATATATATAATCTGCATAATCTCCTTTTATTTTATTTCCCTGGAAGAGCCTAATCCAGATTTTGGTACCTAGAATGACTCTACAGGAACAGAATTTTAGGCATGAGTTTTCTGAATTGGTTCTGGAATTCCTGGAATTGGCTCTCTTATCTGATTAGGTTTAAAGGCACTAGTAACACTATTTCTAGGAGTTAAGAGAACACACATAGTCCATGGCCTGAAATGGCAAAAGGGATAAACAAAATATCACTATTGGGTACTCCTAACCAACCATTTATAAGGATCAGGGACTTGGGTAATTGTGCCTATGATGCTTTTGAATATTCTTGGCAAAGTAGTGAATAGTAGGTTGACATGATTCTCCTAATAATGTTGCTGGAAAAAGGGGGAAAAATAAATAATTAGTTAGGAATTTGAGTTTCAAGCTTAAATGCTACATAAATGATTTGACAGCTTTTATATCTGTCCCAAGGGAGACCTTTGTCTCCTACAGCTGTAGGGTTGAGATGCTGAAAACTAAAATCAGGCCTTCATCTTGAATTACAGTGTAAATAGACCCAGACTTATAGGTTGTGCACTGTTGAAGTGAGGGCACTGATTGGGAAAGAATGACATGGATAGGGAAGGAAAGTTGAAATGGGGCTATGTGGGAGGATCCTCATGAAATTGGAAACATTGAGCCCCTAAATTTTTCTTGCCGGCAGAAGAGACCTCTTCCTCACCACTGGGAATGTGGCTTCTGCACTCTCATCTAAGGTGATTAACTATGATTGCCTGAGAAAACAACAATGACATCCCCTAAAAAAGTTGCCATAAAAGTAAGTCCATGCTGTTCTCCTAAGAACCCACACTTTTAGCTTAAGAATGCATTTTGGAAAAAAATACAATAATTAATATAAAAAGAAAAGTTAAAGAACCCACTGTCTTTGTTTCTGTATCTATACCAGACTTAAGGTCTGGTAGGTCTCTAAAGGCAGGTACAATGTGTTACATACAAGAAGGTATACTACACTCAAAATATCCACTTGGTTTTCTAAATATGTAGAAAGAAATCTGGGGAACATGGGTAGAAATAGATACTAAATGTATGGGATAATAGTAGAAGAAACATAAAGTTGCATCAGACAAAATTTATGGATGTGGCTCTACAAGAGGTGGCTGACAGTAATGCCAGACCTGCCTGGGTTTACTGTGGAGGGGATTCAAAGGTCTAGGGAGATTAGAATGTCACAGTGAGTTTGTCATTTAAAATCAACTCGCTCACACTGGGAAGATACAGAAGACATACCTTTCACCAATACTGTGAGAAATAAATTTGTAATGGAAAACCTAACATCATTTAAGTGCTCTGTGACTGTTCTTCTCGATAGGCCAGACTCTGCAATGGGAACTGTTGTCAGCAAATTGAAAGACCTAAATACAGTGTGAATAATTGGATCCTGGAGTGCCAGGGGTCAAGTGGTGGCACTCAGCGGCCCAAGTCAAGGTAGAAGTAGTTACTGTGAAGGACAGCAGAGATGAAGCAGCAATCAGAATAGTCTGACTTGCGCAGACCTCTGGTGTTGGCTAATTTACCATGGGTGATCCTTGAAATGAAATAAGTAGGAAGCATACTAAATTTTTATTTGATCTGTATAAGCAGAAAATTTCTAGGTTAAGTTACCAAAAGTCTAACCTGAATCATGAAAACACAAAGACATGGCCCCGTCTCGATCAATTCCCAGGCTTGAGCCAGTTTACAGACCCAGAATCTCTTGAATAAAGAGGAATCGAAGTCCACTTATGGAAAGATCTGTGTACACTGCCAAAATTGATACTGTTATTCCTTCTCCCAGTCCTCCTCAAAGTAACCGATGGCCTTTAATATGGTAATTATATACTGGGAAAAAGGAAATAACCAGACCTTTCAATGACTACAAGATACTGGTTACGAACTAACACTAATCCCAAGAGACCTCAAAATTGTGATTCACCAGTCAAGATACAGAGTTATGGGAATCAGATGATCAGTGGAGTTTTAGCTTAGCTCTATTTCTCATTGAGCTCAGTGCATCTCTGAACCCATTCTGTGATTATTGCCTCAGTTATGGAATGCATTATTGCAGTAGATCTACTCAGTAGTTGGCTTAATCCCCGCTTTGGTTCCATTACCTATGGAGTGAGGGCTATTAGGATGAGAAAGACCAATTGGAAAACACTAGGATGGCCTCTACTTAGGAAAATAGCATACCTGGAAGAATGGCAGAGATTAGTGCCACTATCAGGATCAGAAAGATGCAGGGGTAGTTATTCCCACCACCTTCCCATTCTACTTGTCTGTGCAGAAGACAGATGGATCTGGGAGAATGATAATGAGTTATCATTCTCATGTTTGACCAGGTGATGACTACAACTCAAGCTGCTGTACCAAATGTAGTTTCAGTACGTGAACAAAATAATACATCCCCTGGTACCTGACATGTAGTTTACAAATTCCTTTTTCTCCATTTCTGTCAAAAAGGATTATCAGGGACAGTTTACTGTCAGCTGTCAAGGCTAGAAATACACCTTCGCTGTCCTATCTTAGGTGTATATTAACTCTCTAGCCCTAGGTTATAATTTAGTTTGCAAGGATCTTGATCACCTTCTCCTTCCAAAAGATATCACACTGGTCCATTACACTGGTGACATTATGCTGATTGGACCTAGTGAGCAAAAAGTAGCAACTATTCTAGACTTATTGATAAGATATTTGCATGTGAGAGGGTGGGAAATAAATCCCACAAAAGTTCAGGACTGAACACAATGAAATTTCTAAGGGTCCAGTGATATGCGGAATCTCAAGAGATCCCTTTTAAGGTGAAGGATATATTGTTGCATCAGGATTGTATCAGGATTGTATTACAACCAAAAAAAGGGGGGGAGGGGCATAATGCCTAGTGAACTTCTTTGGATTGTGGGAGCAACACATTCCTTATTTGGGTGTTTTATTCTGGCATATTTACTGAATGGCCCAAGATGTTGCTAGTTTTTTTGTGTGGCTCAACTGTTACACAAACTACTATAGGTCCCAGCTGCTTTGCAAACTGCTCTGCCACTTGGGCCATATTATCCAGCAGATCCAATTGTTCTTGAAATGTCAGTGGCAGATAGGAATGCTATTTGGAGCTTTGGCATGACCTGATAGGTGAGTCACAGCTCAGGTGCTTAGCCTGTGTCTGTTGCCTCATGGGAGTTTCCTACAATCAATCGACAGAGGAGGAGAAAACTCAGGTCTGGTTTACATATGCTTCTGCACTGTATGCAGAAAACACCGGAAAGTAGACAGTTGCAGCATTACAGCCACTTTCCAGGACATTCCTGAATGACACAGGTGAAGAGAACTTCTCCAAGGGGGTAGAACCATAGAATTGCATCTGATTGTTCACTTTTCTGGAAGGAGAAATGGTCTAACATGTGACTATATACTGAGTCATGCATGGTCTGTGACCTATGGTTGACTGGATGGTCAGGAAATTGAAAAAAACATGATTGATAAATTAATAACAAAAAATTTGGGGAAGAGCTTTCTGGATAAACACATCTAAATGGGAAAAATCGTGGAGGTATTTGTACCCCATGTGAATGCTTCAAAAGGGGACATCATCAGATGATGATTTTAATAATTAAATTGACAGAATGATCCATTGTGTGGATACCAGACAGTTTCTTTCTCCAGACTCTTTCATGACCCAATGAGCTCATAAAAATGTGGTTATGGTGTCAGAAATGGAGATGATGCATGAGGTCAGCAAAATCGACTTCCATTTACCAAGGCTGACCTGGCTACAGCCACCAATGGTTATTCAATTTGCCAGTAGCAAAGAACAACAGTGAGTCTTCAACATGGCACTATTCCCCAGGGTAATCAGCCGGCTACCTGGTGGCAAGTTGATTACATTAGAATGCCTCCATCATGGAAGGGGCAGTGTTTTGCGTTTATTTGGATAGGCACTTACTCTCGATGCAAATTTCTCTTCCCTGCAATACTTCTGCCAAAACTACGGTCTATGAATTTTCAAGCTGTCTTTTTCACTGATACACTGTCTTATTCCACACAGCATTGCTTCTAATCAATACACTCACTTCACCGAAAATTAAATGTGCCAGTGGGCCCATACTCATGGAATTCACTGGTTATACCATGTTCCCCACCATCCTGAAGCAGCTGGATTAATAAATCTGTAGAATGGTCTTTTGAAGACTCAGTTACAGTTCTAGGTACATGACAATGCCTTGCTGGGCTGGGGCAAGTTCTCTAGAAGGCTATATATCTGGTCTCAATCAGCATCCAATATATGGTGTGGTTTCTCCCATAGTCAGTATTCATGAGTCCAGGGTTGGAAATGGGAATGGCATCACTCACTATGACCCTTAATGACCCACTTGCAAAATTTTTCTTCCTGTTTTCATGACCTTATGATCTGCTGGCCTAAAAGTTTTAGTTCCAAAGGGAGGAGACATTTCCACCAGTAGACAAAACAGTGACTCCATTGAACTGGAGGTTAAGACTCCTGTCCAGGGACTTTGGTTTCCTGCTGCCTCTAAATCAACAGGCAAAGAAGGGAGTTACTCTGCTGGCAGAGATGATTGATCCTGACTACCAAGGAGAAACTGACTACTCCACAATGGAAGTATGGAAGAGTATGTCTGGAATATATTAGATTCCTTTGGATGCCTGTTAGTATTACCATGACTTATGATTAAGGTCAATGGAAAACTATAGCATTCAAATCAAGGCAGGATTATTAATGTCCCAGGCCCTTCAGGGCACCCTTCATCTGGAGTTTGGGTAACTCTACCAGATCAAGAACCAGACAAAGTATTTTCTGAAGGCAAAGGAAGTACAGAGTGGCTAGTAGAGGAAGGCTGTTATAAATAACAGCTGTGACTGTGTGACCAGTTACAGAAAGGAGGACTGTAATTGTTGAGCATATCCCTCTTATCTTGTTGTCAATATGTTGCATGTATGTACATGCATGTATGTCTATACGTATATATTTTTTCTCTTATTCTCTTATGTAACATAAGATGTATTCACTTTTATATCACTATTTAAATAGCATTTGAATATTAAATACATAGTATTTAAAAATGTTTTGCATTATAGTAATGCAAATGTAAGTTATGGGATATCAAAGAGAAAAGTAAATACTCAAGCACTTTACCTCCTCTTCTGAAAAAGAGGCTGGTGTGTTTTTAGCTGTATGCAGAATTGTATCAGGTGGAATTATAACCTTGTTATTGTCTTTATTTGGATAATAGGTAGGTTTAAGGAGATGAATATAGGTGCCCATTTGAGAAGGAAAGGACTTATGTTTTTCCAGCTTTATTGAGGTATAATCAACAAATAAAAACTGTCTATGTTAAAGGTATAGAATGTGACATTTTGATATTAGTATGCATTGTAAAATGATTATCACAACTAATCTAATTAACATATTTATCACCTCATATTGTATATTAGTTCCTGTTGCTCTGCTATACAGGAATACCTGACACTGGGTAATTTATACAGAAAAGAGGTTTATTTGGCTCATAGTTTTGCAGACTGTACAAAAAGTGTGGAATAGGATCTGCCTGGTTTGTGGCGAGGGCCTCAGGAAGCTTTTACTCATGGCGGAAGGTAAGGGAAGTCAGCATGTCACATGGTAAGAGAGGGTAGCAATATGGAGAGGAGGGGGGTGCCAGGCTTTTTTCAATAATTAGATCTGCAGGTTACCTTCAGGATGGCACAAAGTCATGCATGTTGGATCCACCTCCATGACCCAAACAATCCCACCCACCAGGCCCCATCTGACCTTGCAGATCAAATTTCAACATGAGATTTAGAGGGAACAAATATGCAAAGTATATCACATGGTTGTTTATTTTTTTGTGGTAAGAACATTTAACACGTATTGTACTGAAAATCGTAGTCACGATGCTGTACATTAGGTCTCCAGAATTTACTCACCTTGTGTAACTGAAATTTTTTACTTTTTTTCAGACACCTCCTCATTTCTTCCATTCTCCAACCTCTGGCAACCACCAATCTACTATCTGCTTCTATGAGTTTCACTTTTTTAAACTCTATTTCACAAATACTGAGATTATTCAGTATTAGTCTTTCTGTATGGGCTTATTTCACTTAACATAATGTCCGCTAGGCTCATCCATGTTGTCATAAACGACAGAATTTCCTTCTTTTTAAAGGTTGAATAATATTCTATCTTATACATTACATATTATATGTACGTATACAATGTTTTCTTTATCTGCATTTTCTTTATCCATTTATCTGCTGATGGACACTTAGGTTGGTTCTATATTTTGGCTCCTGTGAGTGAGATTGCAATGAACATGGAAGTGCAAATATCTCTTTGAGACACTGATTTTATTTTCTTTAGATATATACCCAAAAGTGGGATTGCTGGATCATATGGTAGTTCTATTTTTAATTTTTTGAGCAACCTCCGTACTCTTTTACATAATGGCTAAACAATTGAAATTCCCACTGACAATACACCAGCGTTTTCTTTTCTCAACATTCTTGTCAACACTTATCTTTTGTCTTTTTTTACTATAGCCATTATTTTCTTATTGATACAAAATATTTTACATATTTATAGAGTACATGTGAATATTTGTTACATGTATACAGTGTGAGTGATCAAGTCAGGGTGTTTGTGTTTTCCATCACTTGGAGTATTTATTATTTCTTTATGTTGGTGGTATTTCAAGTCCTCTGTTCTAGCTACTTTAAAATACACAATACATTGTTGCTATCTGTCATTCTCTGGTATTGACTAATTCTTCTAACTTGTATTTTTGTACCCACTAACCAATCTTTATTCTCCTCTCCACCCACATACTCTTCCCAACCTCTGGTACCTATCAATCTATTACCTATCTCCATGAGATAAAGTTTTTTAGCTCCCACCACGTATGAGTGAGAACATGTGGCTTCTGCCTTTCTGTGCCTGGCCTATTTCACTTAATATAATGACCACCAGTTTCATCCACATTGCTGCAAATGACGTGGTTTTATTCTTTTTTTGGTCACGTGAATAGCATTCCATTATATCTATATACGGCATTTTCTTTATCCATTTATCTGTTGATGGACACTTAGGTTGAGTCCACACTTTTGCTATTGTGAATAGCGCTGCAGAATTTCTCATGGGTTTTTTTTTTTTTTTGACATTTTTTTGATGATTTGTGTTGTTGAAAATTTTTTCATATATTTCTTTGCCATTTTCTTATTTTCTTTTTCTTTTCTTTTCTTTTCTTTTTTTTCTTTTTTTTTTTTTTTTTTGAGATGGAGCCTTCTTCTGTCACCCAGGCTGGAGTGCAGTGGCGTGGAATCTCGGCTCACTGCAAGTTCCGCCTCCTGGGTTCACGCCATTCTCCTGCCTCAGCCTCCCGAGTAGCTGGAACTACAGGTGCCTGCCACCAGGCCCAGCTAATGTTTTGTAGTTTTAGTAGAGACAGGGTTTCACCATGTTAGCCAGGATGGTCTCAATCTCCTGACCTCGTGATCCACCTGCCTTGACCTCCCAAAGTGCTGGGATTACAGGCGTGAGCCACTGCGCCTGGCCCCATTTGGATGTTTTCTTTTGAGAAATGTATATTCAGTTCCATTTAATATTTTCTTCCATGCTATAGGGTGTCTTTTGACTCTGTTTATTGTTTTTTTGATATGCAAAATTTTTATAGATTGATGTAGTTCCAGTTGTCTATTTTTGGTTTTGATGCATGTACTTTGGGGGTCATAGCTAAAACTCATTACCTATACAAATGTCAAGAAGTCTTTTTCTCTGTCTTTTTCTAGTTGTTTTACAGTTACAAGTCTTAATGGTTATGTACTTAATTCATTTTGAGTTGGTTTTGTATAAGGTCCAATTTCATTGTTCTCCATGTAAGTATATAGTTTTTCCAACACTGTATATTGAATAAACTATCATTTTCCTATTGTGTACATCTGTTATCTTTGCCAAATTCATTTGACTTTATATCCATGAATGTACTTCCAGGCTTTCTGTTCTTTTCCATTGGTCCCTATGTCTGGTTTTATGCCAGTATGATTTCGTTTTGATTACTATAGCTTTGTAGTATATTTTGAAATCAGGTAGTGTGATGCCTCCAGTTTTATTCTTCATTCTCAAAATTTCCTTGGCTAGTCTGGGTCTTTGGGTCCCATATAAATGTTAAAGAAATTACTTTCTACTTAGTGAAGAATCACTTTAGAATTTCATTACGGATTGCACTGAATCTGTAGATAGTGTTGTGTAGGATGCACATTTTAATAATATTAATTCTTCCAAACCAGGAACATGAGATCTGTTTATTTAATTGTGTCTTTTTCAATTTCTTACACCAGTGTCACAGTTTTCAGTGTACATCACTTTCACTTCCTTAGTTAAATGTACTCCTAAGTATTTTTAAAATGATACTGTGAATAAAATAATTCTCTTAATTTTTCAAGATAGCTTGTTTATTGTATAAAAACTTTAGTGATTTTTGTATCCTGCGACACTACTAAATTTGTTTATTAGTTTTAACAGTTTTTTGGTGGAGTATTCAGAGTTTTATATATGTAAGATCACGTCATCTGTAAACAAAGGCAGTTTTATTTGTTCCTCTCTGATTTGGGTGCCTTTTATTTCTTTTTCTTGATGAATAATTGCTCTGGCTAGGACTTCGAGTACTATGTCGAATAGAAGTGATGTGACTAGGCACCATTGTCTTGTTCCTTATTTTAGAGGAAAAGTTTTCAGCTTTTTACTGTTGACTGTAATGTTATCAGTGGACTTGTCATATATGGCCTTTGTTATGATAAACCACATTATTCCTGTATTTAATATGTTGAGAGTTTTTATCTTGAAAGGATGTTGAGTTTTGTCAAATGATTTTTCTGCATCTATTGATATTATTTATTTTTTATCATCCATTCTTATAATATGTTGTATCACATCTGTTGATTTGCTTATATTCAAACATTCTTTCATTTTAGAGATAAAATCCACCTAATCATGATGTATAACCTTTTTTTAATGTGCTGGTGAATTTGCTTTGCTAATATTCTGTTGAGGATTTTTCCATCTCTGTTCATAAGGAATATCGACTTGTAAACATAAAATCTACCAAGACTGTATCATGAAGAATTAGAAAATATAGGTAGACCAATAATGAGTAAAGAGGTTGATTCAGTAATCAAAAAACTCTCCACAAACAAAAGCCCAGGATGTATGTTCTATAAACATCTAAAGAAAAATTAATGCCAATCATTCTCAAACTTATACAATAATTGAAGAGGAGGAAATTACCCAATACATTTTTTCATCAGTATTAATTACCCCAACACCAAAACCAGCAAAGATATTACAAGAAAACAAAATTATAGGCCAATATTTTAGTGATGGTTAATTTTATGTGTCAATTTAATTAGTGATTGATAATTTTATGTGTTTGGGCCACAGGGTGTAGAAATTTTGGTCAATCATTATTCTCAGTGTATGTATGTAGATGCTTTTGGATGCAAATAACATTTGATTTGTAAGACTGAGTAATATAGATTGGCTTTCCCAATGTGAGTTTCCCTAATTTAATCAGTCAAAGACTTGAATAGAACAAAAAGCTGACTTAGTCTTAAGAGAGAACTCTTTCGGCTTGGTGATTGAGCTGGAACATAGGTCTCTTCCTTTCCTTGGACTCAAACTAAAACATTGGCTCTTCTTGGATCTTGAGAATGTCAGCTTTCAGGTTGGAACTTACATCGTTGGCTCTCCTGATTCTCAGGCCTTCAAACTCAGATTGGAACTGGAACTTCACTATTGGCTATTCTAGGTCTCCAGCCTGCTTACTGAAGATCTTAATATGTCCCAGCCTCCATAATCATGTGAGCCAATTCCTTATAATAAATATCTTTATACATGTATATATTATATGTAAATAGATATTATACATATTATATAAATATATAAAGAGATTTATAAGATATACATGTATAAATATTATATATATATATTATGGTTCTATAGAGAACCCTGGATATTACCTTCCTTAGGCCACATTGGAGCTAGTAAGTGTCCATGTTTGTCTGATGTAATGGCTTTGCTCGCATATCTTCTGTGCCATAGTTGAGTTCTGCTTATTGAATAGTGAAGGTGGATAGAGACTCAGAGGTCCCCCATATCTCTTGCTGATGCCTCATTGCCTAAATGCTTAGTGAATCTTGTCTTGTGTTTTGATTAATTTGCTGTATGAAAATTATCCCCATATTTAGTAGTAATAAAACAGCAATCATTTTATTTTGCTCACTCATTTATGATTAAGAAATTCAGGAAAGGCTTGGCTAGGTTACTCTTTCATGGGGTCTCTCATAGGGTTGTAGTGAGCTGTCTCATAGGGTATCAGTTGCCTGAAGCTCAAATGAATCGAACCTCCAAGATGGCACAGTAACTTGACTGATAGTTGGTGCCTGTTATTGGCTTTGGGGCTTGGCCAGACTGTCAGCCGGAGCACCAGAGCCTTTCCATCACAGTAATCTCAGAGCAGTCAGACTTTCTTCATGGTGGCTGACCTCTTTCAGAGTGAGCAGACTGTATAATCCAGTGGAAGCCACAGGGTGTTTTTGGCCTAGTCACAGAAGCCATATAATACTATGGCAACTGTGGTTTATTGATTACAAATGCATCACTGAGTTAGGACCAGATTCAAGGGAAGGAAACAGAGATCCCTCCTCTTAACAGAAGGGGTATCAAAGATTTTGTGGGCATGTTTAGACAGTGCCATGCATTATTATTTTAGGATCTAGGTATCTCTAGATATGGCATAAGACCAGAAAAGTGGACTTTGAAATGAGATCATGATTTTAACCTTCTTCCATCATTTATTGCTCTATAACTGTGGACAAATTAATTTAAGTATATTGGTTAGCAACCTTCTCTGACAAGAGAGGGTGTTGATATCTACTTTGCAGCTGAAGAAAGCATATGTGCAAGTTTCTTATCATAGTAATTAGTACTCAATTAATGTTTGAATGATGGTTTTATACCTCCTTCACTTAACTCACCAATTTCTATTATTTTTAGGTATAATTTAGAGACATATCAGGATATGATTTACAGTTTGATTTTTCCTTAAGAGATAGTGGATGCATTACAAACTTTATGTATTAAGCCCAAAACCAAATTAACTGTGGCCCAAAGATACACATTGCTACGTCATGGATCATGGCATGATCTGTGCTATACCATCCATCAAGTCATGGTGTATACATCATATATCTCTTTTTCCGTGTAAAATAGTTAAACAAGTTCAGTCACAGAACATCTCAGGTCAAATCTGAATCCCTGGTTGATCTATTCTGATAAAACTTTTTTTTCTTTCTAATTTAAAGCTATTTGATAAAAAGTTTCATTGTATTGGAATCAAGAGGAATCTATTATCTGGAATTCACAAAAAGAGTTTAACCAAATGAATAAATCGCATTTAAGGAGCAATGGCATGTAGAAGACAAAAGCCAGGGACTCACATGGAGTAACACAAAATTCCCCATGTGGAAGTCATTTAAGCTTCAATTTTTCACATGGTAGGGATGAAAACATTCTTCTGCTATGGAGCTTCATAAAGCACGTCAGGCATTTTCTTGCACCAGCCTTTTACGCATCTGTCAATTGGAGAAGTTAACCTCTCTGCTGTTTTGATGAGAAAAAGATAAAAATCGAAGTCCTGGTGATTTTATAGGAGTGCTGGCTGCTTGTGTCTTTGGCTATCTCTTCACCCCCTTGGTGTGAAGACATCCTTGATTCAAAACAGATGTGGTCCCCTTGGCACATCCTGCTAAACACCACATTGCTCACAGAGCTCTGTGGTTCACCAGGTACCCTCATGGAGCTGGGTCAGTACCTAGGGATAGGTTTTCTGCCCAGCACTGTGGACTGACACCTGATGGTTTTTCAAGAGACTCACACCCAGGTGTCTAACTAAATAGATAACAGATAATCACATTTACTGTAGCATTGAGGCTTAGTTTTCACCCTTGTCATGGAAGTTTAAGGGACAGTCATATTTGCATAATCTAAATTTTCAGCTTTTACTTAGCTGTTCTTTAGCTGAGTGGCAAATAATGTTTACTTTATAAACTTTTTTTGAATGTGCCTTGGGTTATTTTCTGAGCAGCTGGAATACTGCCTTGAAAGCTGGAAAACAATTTTCTTATTTCCATATGGGGAAGGCAAGTGGGGAGTGGTCAACAGAGCAGCACATTTAAGCAAGTTGTTAGAATAACTAAGGATTTATTCAGTTTCCATTACAAATATCTAATTATAAATAATTACCCCAAACTAATTTAATTCCATCCTCTTGAGCTTTATTCCAGCAAAAAGCTTATCCGTATGCATTTTGTTAAATAGACCACTGCACTGTGAAGGGAACAAAAACGCTCAACGAGACTGATACGACTTGCATGGGAAAGGAGGGGATTAACAATAATTGGGCATTTTTTGGAGTATCCTCTCCAATTCCATTAGTGGTGAAATATAAGTAGGTGTTTAAGAAAATGAGTTCACAGTAAAAAATTGAAGGAGATTACCAGTTTTAATAGATGGTCCCTGCCCTATTTAAGAGTTAATGCCAGAAACAGTAGAACAGTTTGTTTTAGTATTAGGCTAAATTTTTAAATATGTAAAAAAATTAAATTTTTAAGGTCAAATGCTGACAACTCACTAAAATAAGAATATATATTAATTTTCATTTTCAGTTTTTCACGAGTGTTTGAAGATGTAACGTCTTTTTATCTGAAGATGAAATATGAACCTCATAATTTTAGTGTAGTTATTCTGGAAACCATAGTTAACACTTGTTGGAAAAGCAAACAGCTTCATTGTTTTTCTGCATAAAAAATTAATGCATTTTCAATTTAAAAATTTACATGAAACAAAATGTAGAAAAAATAAATCACCAATAAACTTATAACACAAATAACATAATTATTAACATATTGATATATTTCTCTCCAGATACTTTTTCTATGAATGAGAATGATTTTTATGTAATTACAATTAAAGCACAGCATACATGTAGAAAGTGACCAAATAAGTATTCTAGAAGCAGAACATCTTCAGAGCTCCAGAATCCCTCCCATCACCACCCCTGTGCACAAACAGTATATTTCCTTGACACTTTTTAAACATTTCAATAGTTTTGGGGGTACAGGTGGTCTTTGGTTACACGGATAAGTTCTTTACTGGTGATTTCTGAGATTTAGTGCATCCATCACCCAAGCTATTCTGAATGTGATATAAAAGGAATCACACACTGTATATTCTTTTATGTTGGCTTATTTTACGTAACATTAGGATTGTAAGATATACTCGTATTGTTATGTGTCATGTAATTTGCTTATACTCGTTGATGTATATACTACATTGTATAAATGTACCAGACTTCGGGGTCGGGCGCGGTGGCTCACGCGTGTAATCCCTGCACTTTTGGAGGCCGAGGCAGGTGGCTCACGAGGTCAGGAGATCGAGACCATCCTGGCTAACACGGTGACACCCCGTCTCTACTAAAAATACGAAAATTAGCCCAGCGTAATGGCGGGCGCCTGTAGTTCCAGCTACTCGGGAGGCTGAGGCAGGAGAACGGCGTGAACCCGGGAGGCAGAGCTTGCAGTGAGCCGAGATCGCGCCACTGCACTCCAGCCTGGGCGCAGAGTGAGACTCCGTCACGAAAAAAAAAAAAAAAAGGACCAGACTTCATTTATCATTTTGTTATTTGGTTGCTTCAAGTTTGGGGCTATTCGATATATTGTCGCTATGAAATTCTAGCGCACGCCTTATGGTGGAACTTATGGACATGTTTCTATTGGGCATATACTTGGGATTAAAATTTGGTTTCTAGGGGTGTACATGTGGTAAGTTTTTAATACACACTGTCAAAGAGTTTTCCAAAATAACTGTAATAATTCACACTTTCATTGGCAATGTATGAGACTTGCAGATGCTCTACATACTTCCAACACTTGATACAAAATCATTGTTTTTAAATCAAAGTAAAGTAAATAATATTCCACATGCACTTCGGAAGCCTGCATTTCATAGATAACAATACATCTTGGGCATCTTTCCATGTCAATAAATAAAAAGATCAGCATTTTAAGTAATTGTGTAACAATCGTTTGTATTGTGTATCTAAGTATATGTAATTCTTTCGTTGATGAATATTTCTACAGATTTTAATTGTTCATTTTATAAGCAAAACAGATTATATAATTCTCTATGCATATAGTTTATAAATTAATATAACTCTTGTCAATAAATTAAATCACTATTTTTTCCTACATAGTATTCATCACTAAAATGACAGAAATCCAACATTATTTAATTTATTATCTTCTACCCCTTCTTCGTTGTAAATAATGTCTGTTAGTAAAATAGCACATGACAGAGAAAATTAGATTCACTCAACACTTGTGATTATCTCACATAGACTCTCAAATTTTTCTGTTTGGCCATATTTCCCCATTCTACTCATTGATTATTTAAAATCTCTAACCTCCTTAAACTTCTAAATTTCTCCCTACCTCTTTCTATGCTCTCAGCAGATGACTGATCCTCATATTTCATAGAGAGTACAGGAGCCATCAGAAGAGAATGCACCCAAAGTTATTTGCAAGTCTCCGCCAGGCAAAAACTTATACACACACACACCCCTACCTGGCCTATCTTCTTACTTCTGTGAAAATAGAGAAGCTGATGTCTCACCTTCTTCAACTTCTCCATGTAAGGTCAGTTCTGGCAACTGGTCTTTGGAGCCCATTGCCCTCTCTCTTTTTGATTCATTTGACACATTTTCTCTTGCTCCTTTACTGACTTCATCTCTGCTGGCCAAACTCCAAGTATATTAATTACTCCTGGGCTTTGTTAATTCTCTTTCTCTTTAATTTTCTCCTCTTTCCCTTTTCTACCCCTCTGTTTTCCTCCACTCACTGTTTCTCATGTTCTCTTTACTTTAATTTTTCCTCCACTTTCCTATTTTTATGTTGTCTTTAGCTTTAGTTAGTCCCTGTTATGGTATGAAACACTATGCTTGCATCTTCTAGATTTATACAGACAATCTGGTGTTCTTTTCTTTTTTTTTTTTTTTTTAAACCTCCTTTTGCTCTTAGACAAATGACTATTTGTCAACTTCTGTTAAATTTATCAGAGATAGTACAAAATTGACGTGTCTAAAATAGAACCTTTCATATTTATTTTGTGAATAACAACTGTCCTCACATCCCAGTAAATGGTACGCGTTCACCTAGGTGGCGAGCTGAAATTATAAAAGTTGTCTAGTATTCCTGTCTTTTCTTGTTTCAGCGAGTCAAATTAATTGACAAGGCCATTGTATAATGTTCCAAAATATGTCTAAATTTATCTCGGTAGCCACCTGCCCCCCAAGCCAAAATAATCCCCCACTAGATGCGGAAATGATCATGGTCAACTCCATGACTGCCTCATTCATCATTTTAGGCCTAGTTCTTGGCACACTGCCTGACACTTAATAGATGTTCACAAAAGTAGATTTAATCACCACAGTCTTTTGCCTTAACTTCTAAAGATGTTTGTATTAATATTTCAGGTTTAAAATAATTTCTTCGTGAAAGCATTCTCTTTCATACAAAGTGGATCAAATCCCAATTACAGGCTCCTGTAACACCCTGTATCAATGCATCTCTCTTTTCTAATAATTTTCCAGCTATAAACCCTCATTAGTTTTCTAACAGTTCATTAACATTGCCTGACCCTGAGATTCAGAGGGAAAAAGGACTGAGTTTCTGTTTATGTCTCCATTCTGCCTACATATTATGCATATCAGTGATAAATTTCAAGAAGTGTTTTCGTACATTGAAGTGTATACCTATTCTTAATACTTCTTATCCATAATTCCAATGTTTCCTCACTTCAAATGATTTATATTTTCTCTTTGCAATCAAACAGATTTTTCATTTTTAGTTTCATGCACTTTAGTTATGCATTTCTTTTAAATCATTATCAATGTAAATCTTGTGTATAATTGTTGTTTTACTTTGCATGTTTTGATTACTGGTCATTTGACTTTTTTTTTCTATTTTCAGGCTCCATGTATCTATTTTTCTATTTATGTATTTACTGTAGTTATTTGTAAGACCTTTTTCATATTAGTGAGATTAATCTCTTCTGCACAACATCATACTCTGTTTCCCAGGGTGTCATCTGCATTTGCTTACATTCTTCTGCAATAGTTTTTTGATTCGTTTATTAGATTCCTACTATATGTCTAAAACCATTCAAGAAATAGGAACAAAGCAATGGTAGCAACAGACAAAATACTGCCTTTATGGAGTTTACATTGCAGTTACAGGGAGGCTGGGTAGACAAACAATAATTGCTATAAAAGAAGTAATACACATAGAATATTTGGTAGTGGTAAGAGTTATTAACATAATTAAAGCAGGAAAGGGACTAAGAAGGGTCAGCAAGTGTGAATTGGAAAGTTAATAATGTAGGGTTTTGTCGGCCACCATAAGGACTTTGGTGTTTACTTGGAATGAGACAAAAAGTGTTGGCGGTTTTTGAGCAGAGGAGAGAAATTATCTGACTACATTTTAACTATAAAACTCTGGTTTTTTGAAAATAGCTTTGAGGGAATAAAGATTAGAAACAAGAAGCCCAGTTAGACCATTGCAGTTATTCCAGCCAAGATAAGGAAGGATCAGACCAACTGGTGGTGAATAGAAGCAATGTGTTAGCAGTAGAGATGGAGATCAGATTAAATGTGTATGTTGAATATAATATCAATACATTTGTTTGCAAATTGAATGTGAGGTATGGAACTAAGAGAGAAGTTTAGGTTATCAATGGTTTTTATTTAATTTGGGTCTGAGAAATTGGATGGAGCTGTGCTTATAAGAGATGGGGAAAATATGACTAGAGGAGGTACTAGAAGGAAAATCAACAGTTTTAATTTTGTACCTGTTAAGTTTGAGATTTCTGTTAGGTGTCTAGGCAGAGCTATTTAATAGGTTGTTGGATATATGGTTCTGTTGTTCTGGAAAGATATGAACTTTGGCGTCATCAACATACAGATGGGATTTGTTGCCATGCCACTGACTGATAATACCAGAGCAGTGGATGTAAATAGAAAAGAGAAAATAAACAAGAACTGAAACACAGAGAGCTCCAAATTTCAAAGATCAGCAAGGTGAAGAAAAACAAATAATGAGACTGGGAAGAAGCTGCCACTGATTGAGAAATAAAATTAAGAAAGAGTGTAATCCTGGAATTGAAGCTGAGGAAGTGACTGAAGTTTCAGTGAATGATCAACTATTGCAATGCTGCTAAATAGAATGAGGACAGATAATTGGAAATTAAACACAGCAGGGTGATGGTAAGAAACGGCATAGCTAAGAGAGATTTAAGTGAAATAGTAGAAAACCTGATTAACTAGATCCACGAGAGAGGAGAAAAATTGGAGACAGTGAGTATAGACTTCCTCTGAGAACTTTTTGTAAGGGAAAAGACAGATATAAGAAAGAAGTGAGGCAAAAGGATGTTTGTATTTTAAAATTAGAGAAAGGATCACATTGTGTGCTGATGGGAAGCATCAAGTAGAGAGGAAATGTGATTATGCTTAAAGAAGGAAGAAGCATCAGGGTAGTGCTGAGGGGATGGAATCCAGAGCACAAGCAGAAGCCATGGCCTTTGTTAGGAATACGGATAGTTTTTCCATAGCAATTAAAGAGAAGGTAGAGGTCCTGTAGAAGGTAACGAAAGTTATATTCAGAATACTCTTATTTTCTTTGTTCTATCATAAGAAAAATTATCACCTAGGAGTAAAGATCAGTATTAGAATTAGAGGAGAGGAAAGGGAGTGTGAAATTGCAACCTAGGGAATTTTGAGAGTCATTGGAATTGACAAAAGAGTGCAGTATGCTATTCACTCACATATACTCCTGGTACTGGCCTCTGCCTCCTTAATGGTGCTAGAATTATGCTTTCAGACCCCCAATCAGATTATGCCATTTTATGCTAAGGAAATGTTATTTTGGCTCCTCCCAGCTATAGTTAAGTACAGGACATAACTTAAACTCCTTAGCCTGTCCAACAGTGTCCTATAATCTTCTCCAAACCTACATTCATAAACTCATCTCTATTCCCATGTCTTCACACAATTCAAGTTCTAGGTGAATCTAACATCTTGGATTTGCTCTAAAACGTTTTACACACTCACAACTCCTTGCCTTTGTCTAGGTAGTTTCCTTACCTGGAATGTTTTCTTTTTTTCTCCTCCCCACTTCATAAAATGCAGCTCCTGCTCCACTTACCCATCACTTCCAAGGTAGAGCTGACTACTCTCTTCTCTATGTTCCCCTTAAACTTTGAGTTTAGCTTTGTACTTAGCTTTGCCATATTGCATTATTGCTTAATATGTCTGTCTTTTCCTGGACTAGATGTTTTTCAAGGATAAGAGTAGTATCTTGCTGTGTGCATGTTTTACTTGGAATACAGAGTTTCCTTCAATCCTCAATTGGTTATGCAAATTTGGGCTTACATTTTTAAAACACCTCTCTTTTCCAGAACAATTTATATGTTTTCAGTTTAACAAAACAACAAGAGCATTGAATTTGAACATTAATGTTAGGTGCCTTATATTTAGATGAATACCTTATAATTAGATGAGGAATATATAATTGTATTAGATATAGGTCTACATTTCTCTCAAATTGGAATGGAATTTGATGGAATTTGATGGAATATCAAGTAAGTAAAGAAACTGGCCTAACTTGTGGAATATTAAGCTTCAAAGATTTGGAGTATTTTGGTAATTTAGTTCATTCCTTGAGGTTTCCTGTACTTAACTTTGTGTTTTTAATTTAGCTGACTCTTGCCTCATAATGAGAAGTATAAGTAAATCAAGATAAAGTAATCAAACACCTTATTCTGAGGTTTAAGATGTACATCAGAAACACATAATTGATAGATATAATTCTTTCCGTATTGTTGTTTTCAGAAGTGAGGTTTTTGTTTCTCTATCTAGTAGGAAAAAGGAAGAATAATAAAAAGGAAGGATAAAAAAGAATAAAAAAAGGAAGAATAAAAAAAGGAAGAATAAAAAAGGAAGAATAAAAAAAGGAAGAATAATACCAAATCAGTAGCCTCAATTTTCACCTTAAGAAACTAGAAAGTTTACAAAGCTAGGGGATTATGGTGGATAGAAGGCAGGACTAGACTGCAGCTCCAACTCAGATGAACAGAGGAGTATATGGAGGCTCACATCATGAATTTTTGCTCCAGAATGATTGCAGGAATGTCAGGAAATCTGAGAGGACCTACAGACCCCATGAATGAAGCAGATTTCTCCTGCAGGACCCAGGAGACACCACAAAATTGTTCTGGTATCCATGACTGAGAGACCCACAAAAGGTTTACATCACAGGACTCTTTGCAGACAACCCCCAGTACCAGCCCAGTGCCTGGTAGACTTGCTGAGTAACTAGATCCAAAAGAGAGATAACAATTACTACAGCTCGGCTCTCAGGAAGCCACATCCATAGGAAAAAAGGGAGAGTATACATCAAGGGAACACCGCATGGGACAAAACAATCTGAACAACAGCCTTCAGCCCTAGACCTTCCCTCTGATGGAGCCTACCCAAATGAGAAGGAACCAGAAAACCAACTCTGGTAATATGACAAAACAAGGTTTTTAACAACCCCCCAAAAATCATACTAGCTCACCAGTAATGGAGCCAAACCAAGAAGAAATCCCTGATTTACCTGAGAAAGAATTCAGGAGGTCAATTACTAAGCTAATCAGGGAAGAACCAGAGAAAGGCAAACCCTAATGAGAGGAAATTTTAAAAAATGGTGCAAGAAGTGAAGAAAGAAATATTCAAGGAAATAGATAACATAAACAAAAAGCAATCAACATTTCAGGAAAAAATTGACACAATTTTAGAAATGTGAAATGCTCTGGAAAGTCTCAGCAATAGAATCGAACAAGTAGAAGAAAGAAGGTCAGAGCTCTAAGACAAGGTATTTTAATTCACCCAATTCAACAAAGACAAAGGAAAAATAATAAGTAATTATGAAAAAAGCCTCCAAGAAGTCTGGGATTATGTTAAATGACCAAACCTAAGAATAATTGGTGTTCCTGAGGAAGAAGAGAAATCTAAAAGTTTGGAAAACATGTTTGGGGGGATAATAAAGGAAAATTTCCCCAGCCTTGCTAGAGACCTAGACATCCAAATACAAGCAGCACAGAGAACACCTGGGAAATTCATCACAAAAAGATTATTGCCTAGGCACATTGTCATCAGGTTACCTAAAGTTAAAACAAAGGAAAGAATCTTAATGGCTTGAGAGAAAAGTGCCAGGTAACCTATAAAGGAAAACCTATGAGATTAACAGCAAATTTCTCAGTAGAAACCCTACAAGCTAGAAGGGATAGGAGCCCTATCTTCAGCCTTGTCAAACAAAAAATTATCAGCTTAAGATTTTGTATCCAGTGAAACTAAGCTTCATATATGCAGGAAAGATACAGTCTTTTTCAGACAAACAAATGCTGAAAGAATTCACCACTACGAAGCCACCACTACAAGAACTGCTAAAAGGAGCTCTAACTCTTGAAACAAATCTTGGAAACACATCAAAACAGAACCTCTTTAAAGCATAAATCTCACAGGACCTATAAAACAAAAATACAATTTAAAAAACAAAAACAAAAAACCAAGGTGTAGAGGCAACAAATAGACACAATGAATGGAATGGCACTTCTCATCTCTATACTAACATTAAATGAAAATGGCCTAAATGCTCCAACTAAAAGACACAGAATTGCAGAATGTACAGGAATTCACCAACCAACTATCTGCTGCCTTCAAGAAACTCACCTAATACATAAGAACTTGCACATACTTAAGGTAAAGGAGTAGAAAAAGACACTTTGTGCATATGAACACCAAAAGTAAGCAGGAATAACTATTCTTATATCAGACAAAACAAACTTTATAGCAACAGCAATTAAAAAAGACAAAGAAGGACATTATATAATGATAAAAGTCCTTGTTTAACAGGAAAATATCACAGTCTTAAACATATATGCACCTAACACTGGAGATCACAAATTTATAAAACAATTACTGATAAAACTAAGAAATGAGATAGACAGCAACACAATAATAGTAGGGGACTTCAATACTCCACTGTCAGCACTAGACGGGTCATCAGGACAGAAAGTCAACAAAGAAACAATGAATTTAAACTATACCTTGGAACACATGGACTTAACAGATATATACAGAGCATTCCATCCAACAACCACAGAATATACATTCTATTCAGCAGCACATGGAATGTTCCCCAAGATAGACCATATGATAGGTCACAAAACAAGCCTCAAAAATTTTAAGAAAATTGAAATGATGTCAAGCCCTCTCTCAGACCCTTGTGGAATAAAACTGGAAATCAACTTCAAAAGGAACCTTCAACACCATACAAAAACATGGACATTAAGTAACCTGATCCTGAATGATCATCAGGTCAAAAATGAAATCAAGATGGAAATTTAAAAATTCTTTGAACTGAAAGACAATAGTGACACAGCCTATCATCAAAACCTCTGGAACACAGCAAATGTGGTGCTAAGAGGAAAGTTCATAGCCCTAAACTCCTACATCAAAAATTCTGAAAGAGCACAAACAGACCATCTAAGGTCACACCACAAGGAAGTAGAGAAATAATAAAAAACCTAACCCAAAACCTGCAGAAGAAAAGAAATAAGCAAGATCAGAGCAGTATTAAATGAAACTGAAACAAAAAAGCTACAAAATATAAATGAAATAAAAAGCTGGTTCATTGAAAAGATAAATAAAATTGATAGACCATTAGTAAGATTAACCAAGAAAAGAAGAGAGAAAATCCAAATAAGCTCAATAAGAAATGAAACAGGAGATATTACAGCTGACACCACAGAAATACAAAAGATCATTCAAGGCTACTATGAACACCTTTATATGCATAAACTAGAAAACCTAGAAGAGATGGATGAATTCCTCACAAGATACCACCCTCCTAGCTTAAATCAGGAAGAATCAGATACCATGAATAGACCAATTACAAGCAGCGAGATTGAAATGGTAATTAAAAATTACCAACAAAAAAAGTCTAGGACCAGAAAGATTCACAGCAGAATTCTACCATTCAAAGAATTGTCACCAATCCTATTGACACTATTCCACAAGATAGAGAAAGAAGGAATGCTCCCTAAATCATTCTATGAAACCAGTATCACCCTAATACCAAAACCAAGAAAGGACATAACCAAAAAAGAAAATTATAGACCAATATCCCTGATGAACATAGATGCTAAAATCCTTAACAAAATACTAGCTAGCCGAATCCAACAACATATCAAAAAGATAATCTGCCATTATTGCCATGATCAAGTGGGTTTCATACCAGGGATGCAGGTATGGTTTAACATACACAGGTCAATAAATGTGATACACCACATAAACAGATTTAAAAACAAAAATCACATGATTATCTCAATAAATGCAGAAAAAGCATTCAGCAAAATACAGTGTCCCTTTATGATTAAAACTCTCAGCAAAATTAGCAAACAAGAGACATATTTCAATATAATAAAAGCCATCTATGACAGACACACAGCCAACATAATACTGAATGAGTAAAAATTGAAAGAGTTCCCTCTGAGAACTAGAACAAGACAAGGATGCCCACTCTCACCACTCCTCTTTAACATAGTGCTGAAAGTCCTAGCCAGAGCAATAAGACAAGAGAAAGATATAAAGGGCATCCAAATCAGTAAAGAGGAAGTCAAAGTGCCACTGTTTGCTGATGATATGATTGTTACTTGGAAAACTCTAAAGACTCCTCCAGAAAGTTCCTAGAACTGATTTTTTAAAAATCAGCAAAGTTTCCTGATACAAAATTAATGTACACAAATTAGTAGCTCCTCTATACACCAACAGCGACCAAGCTGAGAATCAAATCAAGAACTCAACCCTGTTTACAATAGCTGCAAAAAAATAATAATTAGGAATATACCTAACCAAGGAAGTAAAAGACCTCTACACGGAAAACTACAAAACACCATTGAAAGAAATCACAGATGACATAAACAAATGGAAACACATCCCATGCTAATGGACGGGTAGAATGTATTGTGAAAATGATCATACTGCCAAAAGCAATCTACAAATTCAGTGCAATTCCCATCGAAATGCCACCATCATTCTTCACAGAATTAGAAAAAACAATTCCAAAATGTATATGGAGCCAAAAAAGAGGCTGCATAGCCAAAGCAAGACTAAGCAAAAAGAACAGATCTGGAGGCATCAACTACTTGATTTCGAACTATACTTATAAGGCCATCATCACCAAAACAGCATGGTACTGGTATAAAAAAAGGCAGATAGACCAAAGGAAGAGAATAGAGAACCCAGAAATAAACTCAAATACTTACAGTGAACTGATCTTGAACAAAGCAATGAAAACACAAAGTGGAGAAAGGACATCCTTTTAAACAAATGGTTCTGGGATAATTGACTAGCCACATGTAGAAGAATGAAATTGGATCCTCATCTCTCACCTTAAAAATCAACTCAAAATGGATTAAGGACTTAAATACCTGAAACTATAAAAATTCTATAAGATAACATTGGAAAAATCCCTTCTAGACGTTGGCTTTGGCAAGATTTTATGACCAAGAACCCAAAAGCAAATGCAATAAAAGCAAAGATAAATTGATGGGACTTAAGTAAACTAAAGAGCTTTTGCATGGCAAAAGGAATAGTCAGCAGAGTAAAGAGATAACCCACAGAGTGGGAAAACTTCTTCACAATCTATACATCTGACACATGACTAATATCCAGTGTCTACAATAAACTCAAACAAATCATCAAGAAAAAACAAACAATCCCATCAAAAAGTGGGCTGAGGACATGAATAGACAATTCTCAAAAGAAGATACACAAATGACCAATAAACATATGAAAAAATGCTCAACATCACTAATGATCAGGCAAATGCAAGTCAAAATCACAGTGTGATACTAGCTTACTCCTGCAAGAATGGCCAAATCAAAAAATAAAAAAAAATAGTGGATGCTGACATGGATGCAGTGAACAGGGAACACTTCTACACTTCTGGTGGGAATGTAAACTAGTATAACTACTATGAAAAACAATGTGGAGATTCCTTAAAGAACTGAAAGTAGAAATACCATTTGATCCAGCAATCCCACTACTGGGTATCTACCCAGAGGAAAATAAGTCATTATATGAAAAATATACTTGCCCATGCATGTTTATAGCAGCACAATTTGCAATTGCAAAAACTTGGAACCAACCCAAATGCCCACCAATCAATGAGTAGATAAGGAAACTGTGGTATATATGTATACAACGGAATACTACTCAGCTATAAGAAGGGATGAATTAATGGCATTTGCAGTGACCTAGGTGAAATTGGAGACTATTATTCTAAGTGAAGTAACTCAGGAATGAAAAACCAAACATCATATGTTCTCACTCATAAGTGCGAGTTAAGCCGTTAGGATGCAAAGGCATAAGAATAACACAATGGACTTTCGGGACTCAGAGGGAAAGGATGAAAGGGGGTGAGGAATAAAAGACTACACACAAATAGGGTGCAATGTATACTGCTCAGGTGATGGGTGCACCAAAATCTCACAAATCACCATTAAAGAACTTATGTAACCAATGCCACCTGTTGCCTAATAACCTATGGAAATAAAACAAAAATTACAAAAGAATAAAACAATGAGATACCACTACACACCCATTAGAATGACTGAAGTCCAGAAAACTGATATACTAAATGCTGGCAAGGGCGTGTGGCAACGGGGAGCTCTCATTTATTGTTGGTGAATACAATATGGTTCAGTCTAAAAAAAAAAAAAAAAAAAAGAAAGAAAGAAACTAGAAAAAAGAGCAAACTAAACCCCAAGCAAGGAGAAAGAAGGAAATAATAAAGATTATAGCAGAAATAAATGCAATAGAGAGGAGGAAAAATATGTGACATGGTCTTTTATGTAACTATGTGGTCTATTAAAAATTGTTAGAAATAATAAATTAACTCAGAAAGTTTGCAGGTTAAAAGAATGTTTATAGCAACTTTATTCAGAATTACCAAAACTTGGAAGCAATCGTGATTTTCTTCAGTAGATGAATAGATAAATAAACTGGCACAACTAGACGATGGAATACTTTTCAGTGCTAAAAAGAAATGAGCTATCAGTCCACGAAAATACATGGAATAATCTTAAATATAAATTACCATGTGAGAAAAGGCAATCTGAAAAGGCTGCATTTTGCATGATTAGAACTATATAACTTTTTGGAAAAGGCAAAACTACGGACATAGTGAAAAGATGAGTGGTTGCCAAGGGGTCAGAGAGGTTGCAGGAATGAAAAGGCAGAGAACAGAAGATTTTAGATTCATGAAACTATTCTGTTTTACACCATAATGTGGATAGATGTCATTATCCACTGATCAAAACCCGTAGAATGTACCACACTCCGAATGAACTCTAATGTAAAGTATGGACTTTGGGTAATGATGTGTGACTGTAGGTTTAATGGATTTTAACAAGTGTTTCACTTTGGTGCAGGATATTGATGGTGAGGGAAGGTGTACACATATGGGTACAGTTGGTGTATCAGAACTCTGTGTTCTCTGCTCAGTTTTTCTGTGAACCTAAAACTGCTCCAAAAACTAAAACCTACTTTCAAAAAAATTCTTAATATAACTTTTTTCTTATCCTTATATTTGAGAGAATGATTCCCAAATAATCTGGAAAAGTAAATAAATGACAAAATGTTTTAAATAGTAAAAAACAAATTAGTAAGATAATTTTCCTACCAAATACTAAAACATATTTTTAGTAAATATCAACAAAATGATGTAATTTTTTTTTTCTTTTTTTTTTTTTTTTTTTTTTTTGAGACAGAGTCTTGCTCTGCCTCCCAGGCTGGAGTGCAGTGGTGCTATCTCAGTTTGCTGCAAGCTCCACCTCCCAGGTTCTCGCCATTCTCCTGCCTCACCTCCCGAGTAGTTGGGACTACAGGTGCCCGCCACCACGTCCGGCTAATTTTTTGTATTTTTAGGAGAGACGGGGTTTCACCGTGTTAGCCAGGATGGTCTCAATCTCCTGACCTCGTGATCCACCCCCCTAGGCCTCCCAAAGTGTTGGGATTACAGGCGTGAGCCATTGTGCCTGGCCGCAATATGTTTTTAATATTGGACAGGCAGATCAACTAACTCAAATGTCTACTCAAGGTCTGTATGCTTTGTGGTCTAAAACGTTCTACAAAATTCACGCTTTAGAAACGTAATCCCTAATACAGCAGTGTTTGGAAGTGGGGTCTGATTAGAGATGCTTAGGTCACGAGAACACTGCCTTAACGAATGGATTAATGCCACTATAAAAAGGGCCTGCAGGAGTAGGTATTACGCCTTCCGTCTTCTGCCATGTGGGGCTACAGTAAGACGACTCTCACCAGATAACTGATTTTTTACCTTTGACTTACCAGCCTGTGGAACTGTAAGAAATAGATTTCTGTTCCTTATAAGGAATTCTCAGGTATTCTATTAGCACCAAATGGACTAAGACACTCATAAAATAGCACCGTTAATAAATACATGCATAATACACAAAATGTCAAAAAGGACAAATAATTACTGGAAAAATAGCAGAATTTCACTGTTTAAAAAAAGCCTCAAATTATACAACAAAGTAAATTCTAGACGTATAACTATTTTCTTCAAAAAAAAAAAACAAAAGAAACAATTGAAAGAAAGTAGAAATTAAAAATAAAAGAATAATAAAATTGTTTGTGTTCTTATCAATTTATTCTACTTCTAGGAATCCAGATATGGGACATAAAATAGAGATGTGGATATTCTGTATGTATAATATTGTCCATTTTAACAACATAGACTATAAAGGGTGATGGTCGTGTAATAGGGAAATGGTTAGGTAAATGTTGACACACAGTATGTAATATTATACTACCATGAAAAATAATGTATAGGCACACGCAGGGCCGAAAGAAAATTAACCGTCATAATACCTGTCTCTTAATTCTTGGTTGTGAAAAACGAATTATTTTATTTCCTTCTTTTCTATGTTGTACAAATGTTCTCAGAAGTATACACTTTTTTAAATAATGAATCACAATAAAAATACTGTTTTAATTTTTTTTGAAATAAGGAATACCTCAATTATAGCAGTAGCAATGAAATAAATAAGAGAAAAAGATTGTACAAATTAATGCAGACTAGAATTGTGGGATAATGAAGCTGATTTGGCTTGGGGGCCAAGAAAGAGAAAAAAATAAAACATAATGCCAACTTTCTCAGTCTGGGTAACTGTGATGTTGACATCTTCAGTAAACATATAGATGCACAGACATATTGCTTTATTTATTTTTAGAAGTAATAAATAATATGTTCACAGTGAAGATGGTTAATTTTACTTCCAACTTGAACTTGCAATGCCAGTGGAACATTCGGATAAAATATTGCATAGGCCTTTAAAAATTCTATTTAAAATTCTGTTATTTTTCGTAATACCAGATATATAACACAGCCTTTTGTAATCTGATTTCTTTAAAGAATTACAATATAGTGCTATATCATATTATTCTCTTCAGGATATTATAGAAAATTTGACTATCATTTTGTGTCATGTTCATTGATTACATTCTGGCTAAGACATCCTCCAACAGTTCAGATATTTGAGAGAAGAATTTCCCTTGAAATCTTTCAGAGAAGGACCCAGGAAATTTATTCCTCTGACCCCTGCATGCCTTTCAAATATGTACCTAAGAAAAAGCGATACTTCACAGCAGTTTTGTGCTTTTAGAAACTTACATAGAATTCAGAACATAAATAGAATATCAATAATGTTCAGAAATGTGTTTCACATTAAAATAGAAATTTCAAAGACTCAAGTCAGCTTGAAATGAGAGTAGCTAATGGACTTCATTTTGTATTCAGAAAGAAGTTCTGCTTCAGCTATCTTTAATGCAAGATACATAGTTAAATTAGACTGTTTCCTTTTCCTGAAGGAGGCACATCTTTGGTAACCAAAACAATGCCTCTGGGATCTACTCCAAAATGGCAGCCATTATGTAACAAATTCCAAAAGAGACAAAAAGCAGCTGTTATCTTCTAAAGAGGTTACCTTAGAGATCTCATCGAAGTCCAGGGATGCCTAGAAGCTGTTAGTTGCGAACGAGGACAATTTATTGTTCCATGTAAAAGCAAGAGTTTTTTTTTTTCCCCAGATAACATTTTTGTTAATAATTGTATACACTTTGGGTTTCTGAGGGATCTTCAGAGTGAATATTGCAGCAAATCAAGGAGATATTTTCTTTTTAATTGTGGTAAGAACACTTTACGTGGTATGTACCCAATTAGCAGATTTTAAAGATACAATATAGTATTATCTATAGGAACAACATTCTACAGAAAATCTCTGGAACGTATTTATCTTGTATAACTAAAATTTTATACCCATTGATTAGCAACTCTACATACCACCTTCCTGGCCACTAGTGACCACTAGTCTACTATTTTCTTTTATGAGATTGACTATTTTAGATAACTTCAGATAAATGGAATCATGCAATATTTGTCCTCTGTGATTGGACTCTTTCACTTAGCATAACGTCCTGAAGATTGATGCTGTTGAATATTTCAGGATTTCCTTCTTTATTAAGGCTATCTAATATTTCCTTATATGCATATACCACAACTTTTTTTTATACATTCATCTGTCAATTAACACTTAGGTTGTTCCCACATATTGACCATTGTAAATAGTACTGCAGTAAACATGGAAGTGTTAATATCTTTTTGAGATCCTGATTTTATTTTTTTTGGATAAACATCCAGAAGTGGAATCCCTGGATCACATGGTAGTTCTAGTTTAATATTTTTAGAGAAAACCTGCATATCATTTTTCATAGCAGCTATAGCATTTTGCATGTCCACCAACTGTGTATAAGGGTTCCAGTTTCTCTACATCCTTGCCAAGACTAGTTGTAGATTTTTGTTGTTGTTGTTTGTTTTATTTAATAATGGCCATCTCAACAGGTGAGAGTTGATATGTCATTGTGATTTTGATTTGAATATCCCTGAAGATTAGTGATACTGAGCAGACAACATACGGGGAAAGTTTCATAATGTTAGTCTTGGCAATGATTTCATGGCTATAACACAAAAAGTATAGACTAGAAAAAAAAAATCAGGCTGCATCAAACTAAAAACTTTCTCACAGCAAAGCAAGCAATCAATAGGGTGAACAGGCAACCTATGGAATGGAAGAAATTATTTGCAAACTGTGTATCTCATGTCTTAGTCTGTTTTGTACTGCTCTATCAGAATACCACAGCTGGGTAACTTATAAGCAATAGAAATGTATTTGGCTCCTGGTTCTGGAGACTGAAAAGTCCAAGGTGAAGGGGTTGCATTTAGCGAGGACCTTCTTGCTGCGTCAGAACATGGGGAAAGGCATCACACGACTAGCGAACAAGAGAGGAAAGGGGGCCAAATTTATTCTTTTATTAGGAACCCACTTCCGCAATGATTAGCACTTTCATGCAATAACGGTATTAATCTACAATATCTGGGAAGGGGAGAGGGGATGAAAATTGAGTTGATCAAAAATGGTTAATGATTTAATCAGTGATGCCTACATAATGAAGCTTTCATAGAAACTCAAAATCAGGATTTGGGGTAAAGACATGGAAGCTCCATTCTGTGCACAGCAGCATACTCACCCGCATACCTTGCACTATGTATCTTTTTCATCTGGTTGTTCATCTGTATCTTTTACAATATTTTTTGTAGTAAATGGATAAACACAAGCATTGTATTTCCCTGAGTTCTGTAAGCTGTTCTAGCAAATTAACTAAACTTGAGTAGGGGATTGTGAAAACTCTGATTAATAGTCAGTCAGAAATGCAGGCCACAACGTGGGGCTTGTGTTTGGCCTTGAAGTAGGGAACAGTTTGAGGAATTGAGCTCTTAACCAGAGATCTGCTCGTCTCCAAGTAGATGGTGGCAGAATTGAGCTCACTGTAGAACACCCGGTTGGCAGCCGCTGGAGGATCTGGTGTTAGAAATGAGTATGTTGAGTGACTGTGTTATTTTCCTAATATAAATCAATCCAAAATCTGCAAATGTGACCTGTAAATGAACACTGGAAAATTTCCAGATTAACATTCTTGTTAGATTATGGAAAATACTCCAATAGGAGAAGGGACTAATTAAACGGGAGAAAAGATAGCAGAGAGAAGAAAGCTAATTCTTAAAATTTCATAAAATTCATTCATTGTACCTCAGTAAATTTCATAAAATTCATTCATTGTACCACAGGTAAAGCTAGGAAGTATAGGTCCCATGTTCAAGTTAGTGCCTCAACTTGATATTTTAAAAATAAAACCAGAAAAGTTTATTTTATATTATTTCCTGTACTTCCTTTCATAATTTGTTTATACTTGTGCTTGCTGATTTATCTTAATTGTCAATTTGTTGAAATAATAAATCAAATCAATTCGCAGTAGATCACTAGGATATGCTTTGTGAATGGAGACAGCTCTTACACGGTACTTAAGACACACTTCTCTTCAGTAAGTGTTTTAGCGTATTTTTCAATACATACTTGCTTTTGCAGGATAGACCTTAAGCAGTGTATTAGGTTCTAGGAGTTAGCAAGAGTCTTGGGAAAGGTCAACTAGATTATAGTAGTACTTGGTGTCAGGACTTGGGATGTGTCTTTAATTCTCCAAACAAGACTTGAATTTACAAAAGAACTCTTAGTAACTTTAGAGACATTGTTATTGTTGTCAGTGACTAGTTCATGTTCTTTAGATCTGTTAGTGTGCTTCAACTGATTTCCAGCTGCTGGTATCTGCATCTCTTTGTGTGATATTTTTTCCCCCTTCAGGAACTGTGAAGTCTGTTTTGCCTGTATGAGTGGCAGATCAAAAGTGCTCTGGGATTAGTATCCCAAGAAGCAGTAAAGAATTGATGACTAAAAGTGCACACATAAACACCCCATCTCCCCATCTCCTTCACATCTTGGTGAAAGGGGAGAGAGAGTTTCTCTGTGGGTGAAGCTCTAGTTACCACTATGATAAATGGATTAATAGAATATCTTTTATTCACTACCTTCTATTCCTTGAGTCACTTCCCTGCTCTACTATTCATGTTTCCTTAGATCTTAATATTAAATGGCTTGAATACAAATGTTTTTCTGAAGGTCTGCTTCTTGGGAAATCCAAATTAATGTAAGTTGTGAAAGCTTTGAGCAAGTTTTCCTTTCCAGACTAGCCCAGGAGATTAAGATCTAAATTATGAGCTGGAAACGCAATGACCATGAAAAAATCATGAGGCTCTGGATCCTGCTTTTATCCTCCCTGCTGGTTGGAGTCTATTTGGGTCTCTTGGTAATATAAACATATCATGTATCTTCCTTCATCCAAATGAAGACTTTGACAAGTCCCAGCTCACCACTTCACAGAGAAAGCATTAAGACTAACAGAAAAAATGATCATCTCAGATATCATGTGGAATTGAAAAGTTTTTTTATTTTATAATTTTATGGGTACATAGTAGATTATATATATATATTTATGTGGCACATGAGATATTTTGATACAGGCATACAATGTGTAATAATCACATCAGGGTAAATGGGGTGTCCGTCACCTCAAACATTCGTCAGTTATTTGTATTATAAACATTCCAATTGTACTTCCACAGTTATTCTAAAATGTACAAAAATAATTTCTGACTCTGATCACCTTTTGCAACCTTGTTATGAATAAGATCAAATATGAGATCTTATGCATTGTATCTAGCTATCACATGTTTTTGTACCCATTAACCCTCCCCATATTCCCCCCCATCACTACCCTTTCTATCCTCTGTTAACCATCATTCTACTATCTATCTCCATGCATTCGATTGTTTTAATTTTTAGCTCCCTCAAATGAGTGAGAACATGACAAGTTTATCTTCCTGTGCCTGGCTTAATTCTCTTAACATAATGTCCTGCAGTTCTATCCATGTTGTTGAGAATGACAGCATCTCATTCTCTTTATAGCTCCATTGTGTATATGTCTCTCATTTTCTTTATCCATTCATCTGTTGATGGACACTTAGGTTGACTCTGAACCTTAACTATTATGAATAGTGTTGCAATAAATCTGAGAGTGTAGATATCACTTCAAAATACTAATTTTCTTTCCCTTGGGTATACCTCTAGAAGGTGAAATTCCCAGATCATGTGGCAGTTCTATTTTTTTTTTTTTTTTTTTTTGAGGAAGCTCCATACTGTTCTCCATAATGGCTCTACTAACTTACATTTCCACCAACAGTGTACAAGGTAAACTGTTGTAATTTTTGTATACTGTTATAGGAAATGTAATTTAGTAGAGCCATTATGGAGCTCCACATCTGTAACCAGCACTCATTATTGCCTGATTTTGGGATAAAAGTCATTTTAACTGTGATGAAATTAATTCTCATTGTAGTTTTGATTTGCATTTCTCTCATGATCAGTGACGTTGAGCACTTTTTCATACACTTGTCATTTGTATGTATTTTTTGAGAAATTTCTATTCAGATGTTTGCCCATTTTAAATTGGATTATTACCTTTTTTTCCTAGTCAGTTGTTTGAGCTTTTTATATATTCTGGTTATTAACCTCTTGTCAGCTAATTAGGTTGCAAGTATTTTCTTCCATGCTATGAGTTGCCTGTTCGTTTTGTTGATAGTTTTCTTTGTTGTGCAGAAGCTTTTAAACTTGATATGATCCCATTTGTCCATTTTTGCTTTGATTGCCTGTGCTTTTGGGATATTACTGAAGAAATCTTTGACTAGACCAATGACCTGGAGAGTTTTCTCAATTTTTTTTAGTAGTTTTATAGTTTGAGGTCTTGCATTTAAGTCTTTAAGCCATATTGATTTCATTTTTGTATACGGCAAGAGATAGGGTTCTAGATTCATTGTTCTGCATATGGATGTCTAGTTTTCCCAGCACCATTTATTGAAGAGACTGTTTTTTCCCCAATATGTATTCTTGGCAACTTTGTCAAAAATGTCTTCACTGAGGATGTATAAATTTATTTCTGAGATGTCTCTTTTGTTCTATTGGTCTATGTTTCCATTTTTATGTCAGTACCATGCAGTTTTGGTTACTAAAACTCTGTAATATAGTTTGAAGTCAGGTAATGTGATTCCTCCAGTTTTGTTGTTTTTGCTAAGGATGGCTTTAGATATTCTGGGCTTTTTGTGGTTCTACATAAATTATAAGATTGCTTTTTCTATTTCTGTGAAGGATATTATTGGTATTTTGATAGGTATTGCATTGAATTTATAGATTTATAGATTGTTTTGAGTAATATGTACATTTAACAATATTGATTCTTTCAATCCAAGAACATGGAATATCTTTTGATTATTTGTGTGTTCTTTAATTTTTTGCATCAATGTTTTATAGGTTCTGTTGTAGAGATCTTTTACTTCTTTGGTTAATTCCTAGGTATTTAATTTATTCGTGGCTATTGTATTAGGTTGATGCAAAATTAATTGCAATTTTTTGCCATTACTTTCAATGATAAAAACCACAATTACTTTTGTACCAACATAATAAATGGGGTTAATTTTTAATTTCTTTTTTAGATTGTTCACTCTTGGCATATAGACATACTACTGATTTTTGTATTTTGAATCTGTATTTTGCACCTTTACTGAATTTATTTATCAGTTCTAAGAGTTTATTGGTGGAGTCTTTCGGTTTTTACAAATATAAATTCATTTTATTTGCATACAAGAAAAATTTGCCTTTTTTTTAAATTTCAAATTTGGATGCCTTTTAGTTCCTTCTCTTGTCTGGTTGCTCTAGCTAGTATTTCCAGTACTGTGTTGAATAACAGTGGTAAAAGCAGGCATCCTTGTCTTGTTCCAGATCTTAGAGGAAAATTTTCATTTGTCCTCATTCAGTATGATACTAGTGTGGGTCTATTATGTATGGCTTTTATTGCATTGAAGTTTGTTTCTTCTATATCCAATATTTTTAGCATTTATTGTGAAGGAATGTTGAATTTTATAAAATATTTTTTCATCATCAGTTAAAATGATTGAATGGTTTTATCTTCATTCTGCTGACGTGATAATCATGTTGATTATTTTGTGTATACTGAACCAGCCTTGATTCCTTGGGATGAATTTCACTTGGTTGTGATGAATAATCATTTGAATGTGTTGTTGAATTTGATTTGCTATTATTTTGTTGAGAATTTGTGCATCATGTTCATCAGAGGTATCAGCCTATATATAGTATTTTTTATGTCTCTTTGTCTGGTTGTGGTATCAGGATAATACTGACTGCATAGAATGAGCTTAGAAGTATTTTCTTCTCTATTTTTTCAGAATATTTTTCATAGAGTTTGTAGTAGTTATTCTTTAAATGTTTGGTAGAATTCAGCAATGTATTCTACCAAAGAAAAGTCTCAGGCTTTTCTTTGCAAAGAGACTTTTTTTTTTTTTATGGCTTTGTTCTCGTTACATGTTTTTGGTCTACTCAGGTTTTGGATTTCTTCATGGTTCAATCTTGGTAGGGTGTATGTGTCTAGGAATTTATCTATTTCTTCTAGGTTTTCCAATTTATTGGCATGTAGTTACTCATAGTACTCTCTAATGATCCTTTGAATTTCTGTGGTATCAGTTCTAGTGTCTCCATTTTCATCTGTGATTTTATTTATTTGGCCATTCTCTTTTTTTTTTTTTGTCTTAGTTACTCTGGCTAAAGGTTTGTTGATTTTGTTTATTTTTTCACAAAACCAACTTTTCATTTCACTAATCTTTCGTAACATTTTTTAATTTTATTTATTTCTACTCTGATCTTCATTATTTCATTTCTTCTACTGATTTTAAGTTTGCTTTGCCCTTGCTTTTCTAGTTCTTTAAGATTCATTATTTGGTTGTTTGTTTATTTGAATTTTTTTCTACTTTTTAAAAATGTAAACACTTATTGTTTTAAACTTTATTCTTAGCACTGCTGTATGTTGCATTTCCACTTTGTTTCCAGAAATTTCTAAATTTCAATTTTAATTTCTTTATTGACCCACTGGTCATTCAGGATCATATTATTTAATATCCATGTGTTTTTATGGTTTCCAAATTTGCTCTTGTTATGAATGTCTGGATTTATTTCATAGTCAGAGAAGATACTTGATATAATTTTAAATTTGTTGAATTATTTAAGATTTGTTTTGTGGCCTAACATGTGATCTGTTCTTGAGAATAATCCACATATTGAGGAGATGAATGTGTCCTCTTTTAGTGTATTCATTTGGTCTGTAGTGAACATTAAATTCAATATTTGTTTGTTAATTTTCTGTTTGAATGAGCTGTCCAATGCTGAAAGTAGGGTGTTGAAGTCTACAACTTTTATTGTATTGGGTTCTCTCTCTCTTTAGCTCTAAGATTTGCTTTATATGTCTGGTTACTACAGTGTTGTGTGCATATATGTTTAAGTTTTTATATCCTCTTGCTCAGTTAATCCCTTTATCATTATAGAATTACCTTGTGTCTTTTTATAGTTCTGTCTTGAAATCTATTTTATGTAATATAAATGTAGATACTTCTGCTCTTTTTTCATTTCAATTTGCATGGAGTATCTTTTTCCATCACTTTATTTTCAGTCTATATGCATCTTTATAGGTGAAGTGTGTTCCTTATAAGCAACAGATTCTGAGTCTTATTTTTCTATGCATTCAGCTACTCTGTCTTTTGAATGTAGAGTTTAGTCCATTTATAAGTAGAGACTTACTACTGCCATTTTGTTATTTATTTTCTGCTTGTTTCATGGTATTTTCTTTCTTCCTTCTCTTCTATTTTCCTTTTTGTGAAAGTGAGTTTCTCTGGTGGTGTTTTAAGTTCTTGCTTTATATGTTTGCTGTATCTTTTGTAGGTTTTTAAAATTAAGGTTATTGAAGTTTTCAAATAACATCTTACAACCCGTTATTTTAAACTGATGACAACTTAACTCTACAAAAACAAATAACAAACAAGCAAAGAGAAAACTAACAAAAGCTACACTTCACCCCCTTGCCTTTTAACTTTTTGTTACTTGAATTTATGTCTTGTTATACTGTCTATATTTTTAAAAGTTATAGTTTTTATTTTTATAGTTTTTTAGTCTTCTTTTTCAATATATGAGTAGTTTACACACCACAATTTTATTGTTATAATCTTCTGTATTTATCTGTGCACTTACTGTTACCAGTGAGTTTTGTACCCTTACATGATATCCTTTTTTTTTTCGAGATGGAGACTTGCTCTGTTGCCCAGGCTGGAGTGCAGTGGTGCGATGTTGGCTCAGTGCAACCTCCACCTCCCGAGTTTAAGGGATTTTCCTGCCTCAGCCTCCTGATTAGCTGGGATTACAGGTGCCCGCCACCATGCCTGGCTAAGTTTTGTGTTTTTAGTAGAGACAGGGTTTCACCATTTTGGCCAGGCTGGTCTTGAACTCCTGACCGCAGGTGATCCACTCACCCTAGCCTCCCAAAGTGCTGGGATGACAGATGTGAGACACTGTGCCCTGCTCCCTTAGATGATTTCTTATTGCTCATTAATGTCCTTTTAATTCAGTTTGAATAATTCACTTTAGCATTTCTTGTAGGACAGATCTGGTGTTGATGAAATTCCTCAGCTTTTGTTTGTCTGGGAAAGTCTTTATTATTCATGTTTGAAGGATATAATCACTGTATACAATATTATAAAATAATATTTTTTGAGCACTTTAAATATTTCTTACCACTCTCACCAGGCCTGTAAGGCTTCCACTGAGAAATCTGCTGCCAGATGTATTGGAGTTCCTTTATAGAGGGGTTTTTTTTTTTTTTTTTTTTTTTGCTGCTGTTAGGATCCTTGACTTTTGGGAATTTAATTATCAAATCTTTGAGGTAGTTTCATCTGGGTTAAATCTGCTTAGTATTCTATAACCTTCTTTTACTTGAATATTGGTATCTTTCTCCAGGTTTGAAAATATCTTTTTTATTATCCATTTAAATAAACTGTCTACCCTAATCTCTCTCTCTACCTCCTCTTTGAGGCCAATAACTTTTAGATTTGCCCTTTGAGGCTATTTTCTAGATCCTGTAGACATGGTTTGTCATTTTTTATTCCTTTTTCTTTTGACTTCTCTGACTTTATTTTCAAATAGTCTGTCTTGAAGCTCATTCATTATTTGCTACTCTTGAACAATTCTGCTGTTTAGAAACTCTCATATATTCTTCACCGTGTCAATTGCATTTTTTCAGCTCCAGAATTTCTACTTGGTTCTTTTTAATTATTTTAACCTCCTTTTAATATTTATCTGATTGAATTCTGAATTCCTTCTCTGCATTATCTTGGATTTCATTATGCTTCCTCAAAACAGCTATTTTGAATTCTCTGTCGGAAAGGTGACATGTCTCTATCACTGTGGGATTGGTTACTGGTACCTTATTTAGTTCATTTGGTGAGGTCATGTTTTCCTGGATGGTCTTGATGCTTGTGGATGTTTCTTGATACCTGGGCATTGAAGAGTTAGATATTTATTGTAATCTTCATGGTCTGGGCTGTTTTGCACTTATCCTTCTTGGGAAGGCTTTCCAAATATTCAAAAGGAATTGAGTGTTGTCACCTGAGTCCTTGGTCATAGCAGCTGTATGTGTATTAAGGAGCACTCCAGGCTCAGTAACACCATAATTTTTAAAGACTTGTAGAGGTACTGCCTTGATGATATTGGGTAAGATCCTAGATGATTTCCTGGATTATCAGGCAAAATCTCTTATTCTTTTTCCTTACTTTCCTCCAAACAAATCATGTCTCTCTCTCTCTGTAAGAAGCTGCCTGGAGTTGGTGAAGGGGTAACAAAAACACTTCCGTGGCCACCGCTGCTGAGACTATTGGGTCACACCTGACATCAGCACAGCACTGGGGCTTGTCCAAGGCCTGTAGTGACTATTCCCTGGCTACTGCTGATGTTTATTTATGTCGCAAGGCTCTGTAGTCAGCAGATGATAAGTCCTGTCAGGACTGGCTCTTTCCCTTCACTGCAGCAGGTTTCCTTCTGGCCCAGGGTGGGTCTACAAATGCCATCCAGAAGCTAGGGCCTGGGATTAGAGGTTTTAGGAATCTGCTTGGTGCTTTATTTTCCTGGGGCTGTGCTGGTATCCAGATTTCAAAATGAAGTCCTCTTTACTTTTCCTTCTATTTTCCTCAAGCAGAATGAATCTCTCCCCATGGCCACTGCAGCTGAGATGGCAGTTGCTGATTGGCTATTACTGATGTTTATTCAAAACCCAATGGCTCTTTAGTCAGCAGATGGTAAATTCTGCCAGGAATTGGTTCTTCCCTTCAGGACTATGGGTTCCCTTCTGGCCCAGGTGGGTCTTGAAATATTGTCCATGAGCTATGGCCTGGAATGGGGTCTTTGAGACTCTGGTTGATGCATTATTTTACTGTCTGAGCTAGTATCCTAGTTGCAAGAGAAAGTCATCTTTACTCTTCCCTTTTCTCCCAGAGCTGTGACCTTCAGTGCTTAAGAGTTGGAGGCGGAATAACGCATGCATTCCTTTTGTCACTGGGGCTGGTGTCTCACTGGCTCACATGCATCCCAAGTCCACTGGCCTCAAGCCAAGCGCAAAACCAGAAATTGGAGTCCCTGCAGCCTAGGTTGCTTTTCCAGTTTATTTAAAACCCCAGAGCAGTTTAGCCCCTGGTGGTGGGGCTAGCCAGAACTCAGGTTCCAACTACTAGAATGGACAATCTCACTCTGGCTAGGGCTGGTATAAATGCTTTCTACTTGAGTGCTGGTTGAATTCGGCCTTGTGTTGCTTTCCACTGAGACAGGACAGTGCTGAGTTCCAGTGCAAAGTCCCACAATCACCTTGCTCTCCCTCCCCCAAGCACACAGATTCTCTCTCCATGTGATGTGCCACTGCTGGTGGCGGGGAGGGCTGGTATAGGAGATTCAAGACTGTCCTACTCTCTTCAGTGCCTCTTGCTGTGATATAATGTTTAATCCAGTTACTGTGATTGCTCATCTGAGTCTTTGTTATTATGAAGGTGTTTTTTTGTGTGGTTAGTTGTTCAATTTAATATTCCTGAAGGAAAGATGATCACTGGAAAGTTCTATTCAGCTTGCTCCATTTCTTCCAGGAATTAAAATGTTGAGAAATTAAATGGATACATACTGTATTATGAGGAATCTGCTACATTGGTGACCTAAAGTATTTTTAAAAATTTCCTTCTTCTGTGACTCCAAGTGGGAATGAGCATGGGGGAAAAGATGATGAGTGTCAATCTAAAATGGGATGGAAACAGGGATCATAAGAAAATGACCTCTTTTAGTTAGGTATGATTTTTGGAAATTAATCTTTCCTTCCTCAATAAGAACGGAAGTGTTCAAATTAATTTCATCATATTGATTCTATAATTACAAATTTTGGGACTTAGAGTCACACAGAATCATGGTTTGGGGGCACAATTTATAAATTGTCCATCAAGGAATCTTGTGTTTTGTTTTGTTTTTTGAGATAGGGTCTCATTCTATCACCAAGGCTAGAGTGTACAGTAGCACATATTGGCTCACTGCAACCTCTACCTCCCAGGCTCAAGAGACCTTCCCACCTCAGCTTCCTGAGTAACTGGGACCAGAGGCACCTGCCAGCACAGCTAGCTAATTTTTTGTATTTTTGGTAGAGATGAGGTTTCACCATGTTGCCTGGGCTCATCTCAAGCTCCTGAGCTCAAGCTATCCACCTGCCTTGGCCTCCCAAAGTGCTGGAAGTATAGGCGTGAGCCACTGCATTTGGTCCAAGGCATCTTAATGCATTCAGATGGTTCAAGCTGCAGAAAACTTGTTAACATCTCCAAATCCCATTAAAATTGCAGATTATAAGTGTTCAAAGTGGAAAAAATCCATAGCATTGTGAACAAACAAACAAACAAATGCCTTCCCGTTTCAAAGAAAACCAGGAGAAAGGACTGGCAGAAAACTCAAGATATGGTTGCATTCTCTTTTGATGATGCAGACAGGACCAGAATGATGGATATGCTAAGAACAAGGGTTATAAAAACAAGCACAGCCCATGGAGGTGAAATCATTCTTTATGCCAGAACTGAGAGACAAGATGCACAAACTTGAAGGTGCAAAGGAAGAAATAGTTTGAGGGACAGTGTTCCATGTATTGAATCCTGAGATAATTTTTATGATGTTACATTTGGTTAAGGTTTACTATAATGCCAATAATTTTCTTTTTATATTTTTGAGTGATTCAGACACATAGTATATTAGTGTTGCAGAGCACATCTTCTGGAGCTAGACAACGTGTATTTGAACATCTCCAGATACTAGCTTTGTGCACGGTAGGTAACCTCTGCACTTCTTTTCATTAGTCTGGAAAATGAGAATAATATTAACAGTAGTATCAACAACATAGAGTTCTACAGCATATATGAGTTATGATAGGTAAAGCACAATGCATGACAAGTAAAAAGCACTAAATTATATTAAATTTTATTATGTTGGAAGGTTTATCTGAGCTGCAAATTCCTAAACACAACTGACCCCTGGACATCTTTAATTTATGCCTGAAAGGTTGAACTGAACATATCCCAAAGGAAACCGAACACATTCCCAAGAAAATTAATGTTTGCTTCCTCAAAGCTAGGTCATATTTTAATGTTACCTCTCTTAGTGAACTAAATCCCCAGACTTCTATATCCACTAGTAGAAATATGGGACTTATTTTTGACACCTCCATCAAGCTCACCCCCTACATGCAATGTATCAGCAAATCCTGCCAATGTTACCTCCCAAAGAGATCTCAAATCCTTTCATTTTTCTCTATTTCTCCTACTACCACCCTATATTTTTAAATTGAAAATTGTCTATACATTTACAAATTCAGGTAAAAATAAATGTATATAAAGTTTACTATCTTTACAATTTTTATGTGTACAGTTGAGTGGTAACAAAGACATTTATATATTTTCTTCTCCATTACCTATTTAACCCATGATATAAGAATACCATACTACAGCAATAGCCTCCTATGAGGGCTTATCTCATCTGCTCTTGGCCATCTCTCATTCTGAGTCATAGGGGAATTTATTCAAAGTACAAATCAGATTATATAACACTTTCTTCTACAGTATCTTCACATGCTCCCAATTGCTCTCAGGGTTAAGACCAAAATTTTTAAGCAAACTACAATCTGGCTCCTACCTATCTCTTCAATCACACAATACACCACTTTTCCCTTCCACACCCTTTTACCCTTATTGAATATTTAAGGATGATGGTTGCTGGGTCTAGGATGCTGTCCTGCCTCTTCAACCTACTACCACACCTTCATTTGTCAAATTGCACTGTATCACTTGCTTAGAGCAATTCTTTGATAAACTTACAACATCATGAATCTTAACTTCCTAATATTTATTCCAGTTATACTTTTTTCCTTATTATTTTTTTAAGAGACAAGGTCTCGCTCTGTCACCCAGCCTGGAGCACAGTGGCATCATCATAGCTCACTGCAGCCTTAAACTCCTGGGCTCCAGAAAATCATGGAAATTCATGAATAGCTAGGACTGCAGGCATGTACCACCACACTTGGCTAATTTTTAAATATTTTGTAGAGATGGGATCTCACTATGTTGCCCAAGCTGATCTTGCACACCTGGCCTCCAGCACTCCTCCTGCCCCGGCTTACCAAAATATCGGGATTATAGGTATAAGCCACCATCCCCAGCCTGGGTTTTAAATTTAAATTTTAAAACTTAAATTTTTACATATTAATTTTTGAAATAAAATTCAAAATTTTAATTTTATTTCTCTTAATTTAAATTTTCCCTTATTATTTAAAGACTGTTTCATGCACTCACTTAATTGCAGCAAGTAACATAAACAGATAAATGCGAATGTATAAATGAATGTTTGCAGAGTGAAATTGGATTTGTAAAATTAACATTTATAGATCCAGAAGAGTAAACAAATCAGAAATGTACAGATTGATAAAATGTTAGACACACCCTTGTGTAATCATCACATGAATAAAGAAACCAGAATCCTGTGAGTCCACCTGGTATTCTCTTTTGTTCACTATACTCACTCTTCTTTCTAAAGATAGTCACTATCCTCATTTTACTGACAAGAATAAGTTGATTTTGTAATCATATAAATGAAATCAGAAGTACAGGTTCGTGTGTCTGTGTGTGTGTGTTTAAAAACATTATGTTGGGATATTTATTCATTCAATTTCTGTATAGTATTTTGCTGTGGTACCTAACATTTGATTGTTTTAATTTTCTATCTTCTCTACTCATGTTGGTATATATCTTTTGATTATTTGAGTCTTCTTTAATTTTTTGCATCAATGTTTTATAGGTTCTATTGTAGAGATTTTTTACTTCTTTGGTTAATTCCTAGGTATTTTATTTGTGGCTGTTGTATTAGGTTGATGCAAAAGTAATTGCAATGTTTTTGCCATTACTTTCAATGATTAAAACCACAATTACTTTTGTACCAGCATAATAAATGGGGTTAATTTTTAATTTCTTTTTTAGATTGTTCACTCTTGGCATGTAGACACGCTACTGATTTTTGTATTTTGAATTTGTATTTTGCAACTTTACTGAATTTGTTTATCAGTTCTAAGAGTTTATTGGTGGAGTCTTTAGGTTTTTACAAATATAAATTCATTTTATTTGCATACAAGAATAATTTGACTGTATTTTAGTGATTATATGTGTACATTCTTTTTGGGTACAATCCTCGAAGTGCAATTTGGGTATACTTAGATTCAGATATAATTAAATACTGCCAAGTAGTTTTCTAAGGTGCCTGTACAATTTATATCTATGTAGTATATGAAAGTCCAGTTGCCCTGTTCCTACACTTTAGTATTTTCTGCTTTTTTCATTTTACTTTGCTAGTAGGTGCGTGGTTGATTTAATTTATCTAATGACTAATGATATTGGACACCTTTTATTATGTTTATTGGCCATTTGGATGATTCGTTTTATAAAGTATATATTAAATATTTTTGCCCACTTTTTTAATTGTATTTTTCCATAAGTTATTGGGTTGGTATACAATTGGTGTTTGGTTAGATGAGTAAGGTTCTTTAGTGGAGATTTGTGAGGACTTGGCACGTCCATCACCCAAGCAGTATACACTGCACCATATTTGTAGTCTTCTATCCCTCACCCCCTCCCACTTTTCCCTGCAAGTCCCCAAAGTCCATTCTGTCATTCTTATGCCTTTGTGTCCTCATAGCTTAGCTCCCATATATTAGTGAGAACATACGATATCTGGTTTTCCATTCTTGAGTTACTTCACTTAGAATAATAGTCTCTAACCTCGTCCAGGTCATTGAAATGCTGTTAATTCATTCCTTTTTATGGATGAGTAGTATTCCATCGTATATATGTATGTGTGTGTATGTGTGTGTGTGTGTGAGTGTATATGAGTTTCTTTTTCCACTCATTGATTGATGCTTGCCCTCGTTTTTTAATGTGTCGTCTGCTTGTTTCTTGAGTTGTAGAAGTATTTAACAGATTCTGGATCTAAACCTTTTATAAAGCATGTTTATTGACATGTATTCTCCTTGTATCTAGCTTATATTTTTTAGTCTGTCAATTCTGTTTCAGTAAATCAGTCTTCCTTTTGATAGACTCCAATTCATCAACAATCTCCATTATGGTTAGTGCTTTATTGTCCTTTAAATGTTTCTTACACCAAAATTACAGGCTTCTTATCCTGTGTTTTCTTCTAAAAGTATATTATTTTCATGTTTAGTTCTATGATCAATCTGGATAAATTTTTGTGCATGATGTGAGGTAGGAGTCAAGTCTCATGTTTCTCATATTGTACAGATTATTTACTCAGCACAATGTACTGAAAAGTCCTTCATTACCAACTGCACTGCAGTGCTGTCTTTGACACGATTGAGTGACTATATACATGTGGGTCTATTTCCAGATTCTTTTGTTTCTTCCACAATTTTTTTTCTTTTTGTTGGAATAACCACACTGTCTTAATTACTATAGCTTTATAGTAAGTACAGGTATCTGATGGTATAAATCCACCCTTTGTTCTTCTTCAATATTGTCTTGAATATGCTAGTTCGTTTGTTATTTCTGTGGAACCACTGTGTTTTTCCATATAAGTTTTATAATCATCTTTTTAATTTCCACCAAAAATCTAGATTTTATTGGCATTATACAAAATTTGAAGAGAACTGACATCTTTATGATATTACATCACACAATTTATGACTATATTTCTTCATGTATTTCAATGTTATTTAATTTGTCTCAGCGTTTAACAGCTTTTAGTATAAATGTCATGCTCACCATTCATTACGTTTATTACCAGAAATTTACATTTTTGGTATTATTGTAAAACATGTTTTTTTAATTTACTTTTTATTTGTTGTTGCTGGTATCCAATTAATTTTTTATATTGGTCTTATATTTGGTGATCCTTCTAAATTTGTTTATTAATGTAATAGCTTATGCTAGATTCTTATTTTGTATATGTGCCACCATTTCCTTTATAAATCCATCTATCAAATGTCTTATTTCATTGGCTGGTCTTCATAATACAGAGTTGAAAATCTTGATGACAGTGGCAATCTTTGTTTTTCTTCTAACTTAGAGAAAATAAGTATATTTGTGTTTATTGTGGGCTTTCTGTGAATATCTCTGATCACGTTGAGGGCATTCTCTTCTATTCCTGGGTTTTAAGTAATTACTTAAATTTTTAAATGAGTGATTGAATTCTCCAAATGCTTTTTCTGCACCCATAGAAATAATAAAAGTATTTCCATCTTTTTTTCTCAAAATGTAACAATAACATTGATTTCTGACTCTTAAAATTTACATTTGATTTTGAATGTTAACTACCATGTGATAATGATTACACACATACAATTGCATTTGGTGAACTAATAATGTATCTATGCAGATGTTATCCAGCAATGTTGGTGAGAGAGATTAATCTGTAATTTTCCATTCTTAAAATGTCTTTATGAGGTTTTATTATTAAAATTATGCTGCCTCTTATAAAAAGCTGAGATGTATTTTTCTTTTTTTCTTTCCTTTGAAAGTACTTTTAAAAGATTGATATTATATCTTCCTTAAATGTCTGGCAAAGTTAATCTGTTCATTTTGATCCCCTTGGTCCTGAAATTTCTTTGTATAAGGTTTGGATAACAAATATTATTTTTAAAGTGGCTACAAGCACATTAAAAGTTGCTTTGCATTTTTTATGGTATCAGCTTTGTTAATTTGTCTTCTTCAAGTAATTTATATACTTCATCTTAATTGTCAAAATTATTGGCATAATTGTTTCTAATACCTATAATTATGTTTTTATTGCCAGTAAGAACTGTAGTGTTGTCCCTCTTTTCAGTTACAATATTAGCAATTTGTATTCTCTCTATCTCTGTCATAAACAGTCTGATTCAGAGTTTATCAACTTCATTACTCTTTACAGAGAAACAATTTTTGATTTTTTGACTTTTCTAATGAATATTTAGTTTTATTATATATTTTATGGATTTCCACTATGACTTTACTCATTCCTTTCTTTTATTTCATTTGAATTTTATTTCCTGGAATTATGTTTTCAGAAGTTTGATATTCAGATTTCTCAAAACTGAAGTTTTCTTCTAATATATGCATTTCAGGCTTTGCTCTATTCTTAAGAGTTTGACATATCCAGCCTCATTTTTTTCAGAATAAATATTTAAAATATGTTTTTTCTTTGATCTGCAGGTTATTTAGAAGGATATTGTTTAATTTCCAGACACCAAGTGGAGTTTTTTTGGTGGTTAGTAGTGTCTGATTTATTATTACACTCATATTGATTTTTTGACTAAATATTGTATAATTCAATTTGATAATTCCAATTTGATTTTCATAGATTTTAATACTCTTCTAAAAACTCTCCTCTTACTTTTCATATTATTCACCTTTTCTTCTGTATTTAAAATATATGAATCATAATTTATGAACAGAAACCAAAAAATAAAAAATAAACACTAGAAACAAACCCAGAGGTGATCCAGAAACAAACAGTAGCTGACAAAGATTTTAAAATAACAAAATTAATATATTCAAGAGAGCACAAAGTGGAGGATACATAAAAAAAGATGTAAGACTTGTGAGATACAGTAAATAATTATTTCTTTCTCTTCTCCTCCAGCTCTGACCATAGTAGTCCCCCTTATTGGGGTACATATGTTCCAAGAGCCCCTGTGGATGACAGAAACCATGGATAGTATCAAACCTTCTATAAATTGTGTATGTCTAATCTGAAAATCTGAAATCTGAAATGCTTCAAAATCCTTAACCTTCTGAATACTGACATGATGTTCAAAGGATATACTCATTGGAGCATTTTGGATTTTGGATATTTAGATTAGGGATGCTCAACTAACAAGTATAATGGAGATATTCCAAAATTCAAAGGAATATAGACCCGAATCCACCTCTGGCCCAAATCATTTCAGATAAGGATTATTCATCCTCCACATACTAATGGGCAGGTAGCACATATGGTATGGATATGCTGGACAAAGTGATGATTCATGTCGTGGACAAGACTGAGAAGGAGAGTGTGAGATTTTATCTCACTCCTCAGAAGGACACACAGCTTGAAACTTGCTTATTTCTGGGATTTTCTACTTAATATTTTTGAACCATGGTTCGCCATAGGTAGCTGAAACTATGGAAAGTAAAACTGCAAATAAGGAGGGACTACCATATATAATTATTGTCCCAGAAAGAGAAGAGGGAGAAAATTTGACAGAGGACATTTTGAATAGAAAATGGTCCAAAAAAGAAAAAATAATAATAATAAAAAAGAAACACAATAGTTTACAGATTCTTCTCTTTCCATTCTGTGTAAGACCTTTATTTAAGAATGAGATGATTCCTACTCACTCCGTCAGAGAAGCATACATTTAAATTAAATTCCTTGTAATGTCATCTGACATAATTCATAAATGTCACAAATAACTTGATCTTTAAGTGATGTATGACAAAACAGCTCCAAACAAAGGCAATTCAAGAGCATAGGGTAAGATTATAGAGGAATAGGGTGGAGGTTCTTTTGCACTGGAAAGAGGTAATGAATTGGAGGGAGGAGTAACAGAATGTAAATATATAAATATTTTTTTCTGCTTTAAAACTTGAATCTATCCACTATTGAAAGATTAAATGAGACTTTCCCTGTAGTTAGAATCTGTGGTGACTCAATCCCCAAGCTGAAATCAGGGAGACATTAAATACATTAAATATTTCAACATTTTAAAGAGAACTACTAATAATTGGTGCTGGATATGTTATTTGACTTTTAGTAAGAGGCAACTGGATCTTCTTTGCTATCCCAACTTTTATCCCAGCACCTCTTGTCTTTAATCCTTATTTTCCAGTTTCCTTCTCCTTTCTCTCTAATCGATTTATTGGATGAAGGAAAGGAAAAGGATGGTGTTATACTCATACTCATAAAGAGTTCAATGTTTATGCAGGAATAGCATTTCCTTGCTGCTTTCCATCAAATCAAGTAAGACAGGACTTCAAAGAAATCACCTTATAAATAGAGCATGTCTGCATAAACTGCATCCCTTTTTCCCAGATTGATCTCTAGTCTACTCTAGTATTGTCATTAGAATGAGTTATGGTGAGAAAATTCTATGGAGAGATTGGCATGTATGCCCTGGCAATTTTTAGAGGTACGTAAATGTAGAGATATATTCCTTTGTCTCATTTTTAGCTCTGTAAAGGCTGAAACCTTGTGTGGTTAGCGAAAAGCAGAGGTGTGGGGAATGACCATGTTTGTTGTGCCTGGGAAGAAGAGGAGCCCTTCCCTCTGCAACTCCAACTCACATACCATATCCCTTTGGCCTTCAGACGGTATGGAAAAGGATTTCTATAGCTCTTGTAGTTCTGTATGAAATATGTAGGGTCAGGGGCAAGGCAGGATCCGTAGGACTACCAAGGAAGCTACCAACCAAGCTAGAAGTTGTGCAATCTGATCTCTAGAGGTGGAAAGTGGTGTTGATCATTTGCAGAGACTAAAGAGAGATAAATGATTATCTTTCTGTATGTATATATGGCCTTCTATCTCCCCTTCCTTTCCTGAAGACTGGTGGAATTGATTCAAGATGGGAGAGAAGGAAGAAAAGTGCAAAGTGAGACTACTCCTTTCTCTACTCCAAAGTCCTAGATTTAGAGAAGTAAAAGCATAGACAACAGTACCTATCCACTCTGTCTCCACAAGCTCTAGCACCCTGGATTTGTTGAAAGGACAGACATAAGACATAAGACAGTAATTTTGAATTAGATTAGACTGAATTATCAATTATATATCTTAAACAGAAAGGCATGTGTTGTGTTAAAGATGTTACATTGTTACTGTGCAGAACTTGGGAGAAAAAATACTGGGTATATACTTATGCCTCAATAAATTTGGACTTAACAGTAAGCCAGTTACATGAGATTCTTATGTAAATTTACCTTCTTCATTGATTGCTGATAGATAAAGCCTATTGTAAAAGAGCTTAGATTAAAAAATTGGAATTTCTTAGCAATTTGGGATGATCTTGTTACTGGAGAAATTGCTGCCTAAAGAAAACTAATGTTAGTAAAATGCTCAGATTCTGTATCCCTAAAATTATGCTATACTTACTGCTGATTAAAATTTGGACATTAGCTAGGGTTGGGGAATCTTTTAACTGCATTAAGATCTTGAGTATAATGGTGTCTTCTCTAACAGTATTGACTTGTTTCTTTGGGATTACAATGGCTAAAGGAAAATAGGTAACTGTTTTCTACATTACTTTAAACATTCATCAAAAAAATATCCATTTTACTTATTGATTAATGTTTTAATTTCAAATATATTCACCAACTTTCTTCTTTTAACCTTAATGAAAATAAGTTCAGTGATCAAATTAAATACAGATTAGTAGATAGTTGGCTGTGACAGGTTTCAAATGGAGTATAAAAAATTTGTTCAAATTCTTTATACATCTGGTAGAATTCCGCTGTGAATCTGTCTGGTCCAGGGAATTTTTCTTTTCTTGGTAGGACTTTTATCACTGATTTAATTTCAGAGCTTGATATTGGTCTATTCAGGGTTTCAATCTTTCTGATTCAATCTTGTGCGATTGTGTGTTTCCAGGAATGTATTTATTTCCTCTAGATTTTCTAATTTGCCTGCATAGAGGCAAATAATAGTCTCTGTGGATCTTTTGTATTTCTGAGGGGGCAGTTGTTCTGCATCTTTTTCATCTCTGATCGCATTTATTTTGATCGTCTCTTTTTCACTCTTTGTTAATCTATCTAGTGGTCTTTCAATCTCTATTTATTAGTTTTTTTAAGAACTTGGCTTTATTGATCTTTTGTATACATTTTTGCATCTTAATTTCAGTCTGTTCTTCTCTAATTTACTTATTTCTTTTCTTCTGCTAGCTTACGGGTTGGTTGGTTATTTTTTTTCCTGGTTCCTTTAGGTGCAAAGTTAGGTTGTTAATTTGAAATCTTTCTAACTTCTTGAAGAAGTTGTTTAGGGCTGTAAACTTTCCTCTTAACACTGCTTTAGCTACATCCCAGAGATTTTGGTAAGTTCTGTTACTATTTTCATGAATATCAACAACTTTTTTACTTCTGCCTTAATTTTGATGTTCACTCCGAAGTTATTCAGGAGTAAGTTGCTTAATTTCCATATATTTGTATAGTTTTGAGACATCTTTTTGATATTGATTTCTATTTTTATTACACTGTGATCCAAGAGTGTCTGTAGTAGGATTTCAATTTTTTTTTTTCAGTTTATTGATACCCCTTCTGTCTGAGCATGTGGTCAATCTTAGAATATGTTCCACATGCAGATGAGAAGAATGTATATTCTGTGATTGCTGGGTGGACTGTTCTGCAGATGTCTATTAGGTTAGTTGGTCCATAGGTCTAGTTTAAGTCCATAGTTTCTTCATTAGTTTACTGCCTTGATGATCTGTTTAATTCTGCCACTGGGGTGTTGATGTCTCCCGTTATTATTGTGTAGTTGTCTGAGTTTTGTGATAGATCAAAAACTTTTTTTTTTTTTTTTATCTAGGTGCTCCAATGTTGGGTGTGTATATATTTGGAAGAGTTAATTCTTCTTGTTGGATTGTACCCTTTGTCATTATGTAATTCCCTTCATTGTCTTTCTTATTTATTGATTTATTTTTGTCTAAAGTCTGTAGTATCTGATACAAGAATAATGACTCCTTGTCCTCCCCTACCCTTGTATGATTTTTGAGCTTGTAAGTGTTACTACATGTGAGATGGGTCTCTTGAAGACACAGATGGTTGGGTGTTATCTTTTTGTCTATGTCTTTTATGTGGGGAATTTAGTCCATTTACATTCAGTGTTAGTACTGATATGTGAGATTTTGATCCTGGGATCATGTTGTTAGCTAGTTGTTATGCAGATTTGATTGTGTAGTTTCTTTATAATGCATGTGGGCTATGTTCTTAAGTGTGGTTTTGTGGTAGCAGGTATCATTCTTTCAATTCCATGTTTAACACACTCTTAGGAGCCTCTTTTAAGGCTGGTCTAGTTGAAATAAATTCCCTCAGCATTTGCTTGCCTGAGAGAGACTGTATTTCTCCTCCACTTACAAAGCTTAGTTTGGGAGAATATGAATTTTTTTTTTGCGGGGAGGGGGGATTTCTTTTATTTAAGGACACTGATAATGGGCTTTTAATCTCTTCTGGTTTGTAAAGTTTCTTCTGAGAGATCTGCTGCTAGCCTGATGGGGTTGCCTTTGTTTGTGACTTGACCTTTATCTCCACCCACTTTTTTTTTTTTTTTTTTCTTAGGACAGAGGCTTGCTCTGTCAGCCAGGCTGAAGTGCAGTGGCATGATCTTGGCTCACTGCAACCTCCGCCTCTCCAGCTCAAGCAAATCTCTTGCCTCAGCCTCCCGAGTAACTGGGATTACAGGCATGTGTCACCTCACCCGGCTAATTTTTGTACTTTTAATAGAGATGGGGTTTCACCGTGTTGGCCAGGCAGGTCTCTAACTCCTGACCTCAGGTAATCCACCTGCCTCAACCTCTCAAATTGCTGGGATTACAGGCGTGAAGCACTGCGCCCAGCCTCCAGCCACTTTTAAGATTATTTATTTTGCATTGACCTTGGTGAATCTGATGGCTATGTGCCCTGGAGGTGGTTGTTTTGTTTAGTGTCTAGCTAGATTTCTCTGTATTTCTTGAATTTGCATGTTAATCTGTCTAGAAAGATTAGGAAAATTTTCATGTACTATATCCTCAAATATATTTTCCAAGTTGCTTATTCTGTCTCCTCTGCAAGGTATGTAAATGAGTCATAGTTTTGGTCTTTTCATGGATTTGAAAGAATATGCAATTCTTATAAGTATGTAGCAAAATAGTATCTTAGAATATTAATTCATGTTCTTTCCTCCTCTTATACTTCTTGTCTGTCATGTAATTTAGTCTGGGCTATGCATTGTAATGGTGAAAATTAAGATCAAAATAGCAAAAGTGCAAAGGGAAGTAAATACTGAAGATTGAGATTTGACTTAGTGGATCCTAAATCCCATTGCAGCAATGATACATATAAGAGTATGTATTGTAATGGTATTAATTTCAGAGACACTTTATTAGCTATATCTTTGGAATAATCCTTTACCACCATTAAAATAGGAGAGAAAAGTCCTTCCTGGGAAGAGGGGAGAGCATCAGATTTGGAAGAGAAGTTTGAGAAAGTGTGCTTGCAAAAGGGGCTTCACATCATATCTCTCCCAGAGTAGAAACTGTTCATGTGGAGCTAGAGATGTTCTGAGCCAATATAAGTATTTCTTGCTCCCTGTCTTCCTATACAACGTGTGGTGAAGAAGGCTTTGAAGAGTGGTCCATGCTGACATGGGCTAACTAGAGCATGGCAAAGATAATGCCAGGAGAAATCTAGACAGAGAGAAAACCTGAGACACAAGGGGGCAGGAAAGTGGAGAAGCCCCCTTTAGTTTATTGTGCCACTTAAAGTTGTGTGCAGTTTGGCCAAAAGAGGGCTGGTGGATCTAGCAGGGCTGGCTGGTTAGAAATAAAGAGGACATACCATGGCTGCTGCTTCTTTGGCTATGGCTTTCAAAGAGTAGGTTTGGAACATGGAGATTCAGGATGCATGGAGGCTAGGATGCTGGGAAATACAGTGAGGATAAAGAGAACCAAGGAGTAAATATCAGTAGACTTGGGTAGACTTTGTATGTGAAAATGGATTTCAATTTAATCCCCAAACCATAATGACAGATTTAGAATTAAATGCTTTCAAGCCTTTTAAAAGTGAATTTCAAAGTGTTACCAGTAAAGTTTGTGTTTTTTTCCTTTCCATTTGGCAATGAATTTGGTGGAAAATTCAGATCAGTGCATTGACCATGATATGACAATGACAAAAGCTTTAGTTCACCAGCATTGTCATTTCTTCCAGCTAATGACATTCCAGGGCCTGAGAAGCCAGCAAAGTAACTGATGGTTTGAAAACAATAATGTGCATGGTGGGATTAAAAGACATTTGGGCATCAGTGTTGCTATTCTATCACCAGTATTGTTTCCACCAAATTTGTAGTCTGTATATGAGTCCATGCAAAATGAATTTCTGTGAACCCAAAATAACATAAAATTATGGCAAAAATTTATGTATTTTTACAACATAGAATAATTTCAAAAACGGTAGCTCCATGTAGAAAATGAATGTGAATATATTCTCAAAGTAGAGCCATGACTTAAGGGAAAAAAAGCCACCATTTATCATGATGCAAGACTTTAAAATATACTTGATCATCGTGAAAGTCAGCCAGCCCTTATGGATTACCTTTGTGTGATTGCCCATAATCTATCCCTGAAATACACTTTTTCGTACATCAAATTTTATTTTATTTTTTGCTTTATTTTTTCACTATTTCAAATTGTCATCATTATTTTTTGTAACACTCTATGCTGTGTATTTCATCTTTACATCATTTCCAATACTGGATATATAAATTGTATAAAAACTTTTAGAGAGTTCTATTTTGTTTTATGTATTTGTTTTGCAAATTTGACTACACAAAGTTGTATTATTGTGAAGCTGAGTTTGTGTGAAAGCATTGTGTGCATACGTAAAAATGTTGAAACTTCTTTAATAAATGAAGAGGTATCCTTTTTATACATCTACATTTGTGAAACATAAAATTTCTCAAGATCTCATCTCTTTGGGTGAATGCATATGCTGTGGTGACCCATCCCAGTTTTTGATTGATTTCATCAAAAGACTTAGGTCGTCCATTGTGGTATTTCAGATGACTGCAACTAAATAAGCAATTTATTTGTATATGTAGTTTGTCTCCTTCTGCTTTGCCTGTGCAACTGTAATTAGTATATCTGAGTGTTTATGCTTGCAAAAATATGTATGCTATTATTGCCTGTTTTATGACATAAAGTAGCCTATAAAATGTTCTGTGGTTTTTGTATGTTTCTCACATAAATTCTCTTTTAGCAATGTAAAGAAATGTTTTTAAAGTATTTTAAAATTATTTTTCCCAGAATTTTATTTTCTTTTGGGATTTCAACATTCAGGATTCTGGTGTTCAGGGATTGTGTCTTCTGGGACTATTATCAGCTCCCCTCAACAAAAACAGAAGAGTCTAGATGTAGGATGGCCATTTTTGAGTACTGAAAGAAAAGAATTGTCAACTCAAAATCTTATTTCCAGTGAAAATATCCTTTGAGAATGAAGAAGGGATCAAGACATTATGTTATGAGACTGGGATATTATTGAAGGCTTTTGTTTTAACTGGCTTCTTCTGATAACGCTTTTGCAGGGGAGGGTGAGGTACCACTTCATTACTGCTAAGTGGAGGTAGAAGTCCAGGATTCTCCCTAAATTTCCACTGATAACTGAGGGGAAGGCCATCATTACAGAGGTCCAGCTATGGTTTAGGAAACTAACAAATGATGTCAAGGCAGCAGGAACAGCTATCAGGAGGTCTTAGGGGCACTAGGCTTGTTACTCCCCTAAGCAATAGTAGTGAGTGGAGTTACTGATACCTAGAGGTGCTGTGGCCGTGGGCAGAGGGATGAAGTCACTGCTCCCTTGCTAGGGAGAGTAGGTGTGCATTATTACTGCTCTCCACATCCTCCACTACCTCCATGGTGGAGGGATGACCTTATTGGTGATGAGCAGAGATGAAATTCTTGATTCTCCATGGGCCTCCTCTCATACCACCCAGTAGGAAGACAGAGGGACGCCTTGTTACTTCCAGGTAAGAATGGAAGTGCTGGCTCCCTATTTGGTCTTCACTGGCATGGTAGGAAAAGAGGAAACTTGTAATCACTCAGCAGGAATGAACATTTTGGTTCCCTAGTTAGTCTTCTCTGATCATCCAGCAGGTGTTCTGAGGTGCCTTGTTATAGCCTGGTGAGATTGGATCCTTCAGTTAATCACTCAGCCTTTGCTGGCATGGGGATGAGGGGTGGGCATAACTTTTCTGTGGTGTTTAGCTGGAATAGACTAGATATTCTCTAAAATATTTTATTTTATTTTATTTTTGGTCTCATTAGGCTGCCTTTTACTTCGGCTAGAGAGAACAGAGTTTTGTTATGGCTTTGTTCTGTCTGCACATATTTTCATTAATTTGTTTCCAGCTTTATCACCTCCAAATTTTGTACAAGGAAAAAATATACCCCCAAACTAGAAAATTATATCATGTTTCCTTTTTGTCCTGAGTTCCTTAGATCATTTACATTCTTCTTTCCACCTTTCAGAGTCTTATGCCTGTCTATCTATCTATCTATCTATCTATCTATCTATCTATCTATCTATCTAACATATAGCTATCATCTGCCTGTATATCTATTTATCTATTATATCATCTGTCTATCACATTCAGGCTTTAAAATCATACTTAGGAATAGGGAAAAGTATGTCTACTTTCTTTCCCCAGAATCTGAAGTCTGAATTCCATTTTTAAAAGAAGTTGCAGAACTTAAAAGTCAGGTTTTTTTTTATGTTCCATTTGCCCCTCTTGAAAAATAATCTGTGTTTAATCTTTGCCACAGAAATTTGTCCTCTACAAATTGCAACTCCTGTGCTTCCATGACCTCTGGCTTCCCACTGAGTTTAGCTGCAGAATACACCTGCAAAAGACTTGGAATTCACAGGACAAAAATGTTAGGGTGATTATTTGCCTTGCTCCCTCCCTGGCAGGCCATGGTTCTAGCAGTGACTCCATTGCCTGCCCATGGCCACAGCACATTCTCGGTATCAGTCACTCCACTCACTACTCTTGCTTAGTGGAGTGACAAGGCTAGCGTTCATAAAGCTTTCTCCTGACTGTTCTTGGTGCGTTCCCATTCCTTGTTGGTTTCTTCAACCATACCCAGACCTTTTAAATTTGTTATTTCATAAAACTCTCCACAAATATTTGTTATCTTCTGGGAAACTGAATGACTTACCAAGAAACTGATTTTTTTTTTCCTCCGCCTCTTTTTGGAGCAATTGAAGGCAACCTCCAGCAGCTCTAATTGATGTTGGTCAAATGCAAGCAGGAAGTGAGGAAAGGCATATTAGTTAATATCCTCCAACAAATCTGTCACTGTATAACATGCCTAGACCTTTTTCTCTAAGGTTCAGCTGATTCCCATGTGATCACTGACTAAGTTAATCATGTGAAGATCACATGGATCATGGGAGAAATATTATTAAACCCTTCCCAGTTAAACTTCGGGGAATCCTTGCTCAAATTAGCCTTGTTGTTGAAGTAGCTCTAATTTGTGTAGTTAGACAAATAAATATACAGTTATCAACATAAATATAGATGCAGAGGATGTAGATATATTTATCATTGATTAAAGAGCTGATTTTTGCCTCTGTTCAACTTCTGAAGATATTCTAATACTGTCCTTTATCCTTTCATTTTCCTGATGTAAAGAAAAAATGCTCGGTCATTGCTATCTTTGATCAGACTCATTTAGAAAATCATTTCATAGACTTGTCACTTCTCTAGTTCTCTTTTCTGTAGAATACATTTGGTCACTAACATTTCCTATTCTTCTGCAAAATCTATTCTCTTTTTTTCCCAGCAGTGAAGCCACTTTGCTGAATAAGGTGATGGGCGACTTGTAAGGAGATTTGAATGTGTACATTGGCTCTAGTTCATAAAAATGGTCTGCTGAAAATATGGACTATGTGTACAGCTGATTTTCATCTTAGGTAATAATGGGATTTTCATCTTTCGTTACTATGGGAACTGAACCATAGTGCCATATTAAAGTGCAAGACTGGTGCTAAGAACTTTGGCCAAATCAGTAAAACTGGTGAAATCCCCATCCATTTGGAATCTGTCTGTGTGCAAAACCACAGTTCAACTAGAGGACAACGTAGAGGCATTAGCAGAACATGTAATGAGGGTGACCTGGGGTTGCCACATATCCATTGAGTTTCAAAAGAATACCGTGATCCTAATTCTGTGAAGAAAGAGCTTATGAATGTAAGTTTGGAAGGCTGGGGAAAATAGAGCCAAAAGACCCAAGAGCTATTTCGGTTATTCTACATGTCAAATTAGCGGAGTCTCTTCACCTTTCAATCTCAGATCCTTTCTCTTAAAGGCACTCTAATTTATATCAATTTTAACTTTTTATGAAAAATATTTTCAATGGCTAATCTATAATAATGTTAATATATCTCAAAAGATGAAATGATATTTTTTATTTTCATTTTGTGAAATTTTGATATTTCTTATATATATACCTCAGAAGGAATCCACAGTGGTATCCATTTATTTGTGTGATTTGGCAAGTATAAGCGTATTCTAAATTTTTCCGTAATGTGATGGAGTGATTAGTAAATAAAAAGTTATCTAGGGAAAACAACTAACACTTCTGAATTCTTACAGTCTTATGTTTATCATAAGTTTTTAAATATAGGCAAAAGTAGATAGAGAAATGTGACAAATGAGTGCAACTAATATTAATTCTTCCTGGGACTGGTGTTGCTTAGAAAAGAATTCTTGGGAAATGTAGGCTTGTCTTTACATGGAAGATATTTGCACATAGAAAGAAGATGAGAGAGGATATTTCAGGCTTGTGGAGCTCTTGAAGAATTGCAAGGAGGGCAATTTGGGAGAGAGAGCACTGAAGATGAAGCTGAAAAGGAGCACAGAGGCATGGCGTGGGTCTCTACATAGTCTGCAGCGATCCAGTTACATAAAGAGCATGACGTTGGAAGACAGAAGCAGTTCTAGGCCTGGATTCCTTACTGACGAATTGTGAGACTTACATTTTCCTTTAGTCTGTCTGAGCATTAGTTTCCCCTGTTGTCAAAGAGAAGGGAATTGGATGAGATGTATATTAGGATTTCTTATAGAACTGAAAATATATTATTCAATGCCATTTTTCAGTAACCCGTAGAGAAGTAATTAAAGGGTTTGAATTGGGAAATAATGAAATGAAAACAGCATTTCAAGAAAATAAAGTTGCCTTATTCTACTAAGTATATGAACAAGGAAGCCTGATGCATGGAAGCAATGATTCAAGGCCCAAATATTCTCTCAACCCTATTCATTGTTTTAGCCATTGGTGAAGAGAAAATAAAAATATTTCCTCTGAAGTTACTTACCATCACATTTTGAAATAGAGAACATCAAAGAAGTCCTGCCTGTTTCACATGTTCCTTTTTTTCGTCCATTTGTTATTAAATGAGGGTCTGTATTTTTTGGAGAAATGTAGCCCAACTAACACACTAAGGGTATTTAAGACATCTGTTCCAGGGACTGTGAGATGAAGTGTCTATGCAGTTCATCAGATTGCCTGACCCAGTGTGGATCCCCAAGCACTGCAAGGAGTTGGTGAAAATCTGAAGCTGACAAGGAAACATCAAAGAGGGTACCATCTAAGTAAATACCGGGAATGAAACATTAGCATTTGATCCAAAGCCTAGCCACTTCTTATAATGAAAATCTTTCTATTTTTCAACAACTCTTATTTGCGTTTCTAACATTTCTTATTGTTGACTGGCTCAGACACAGGGTGGATTGAATGACCATATCCTAGGGCCTTAGACTCCTCTACTTTGTCTGAGAGAGTCACATTATGGGATTTCTTGACTTTCCTTGTTGCTTCCAACTATTCCTTACTGTAAGGGGTGACATAAGCAGATGACTCTGTAGGATGACCATGAGACCACTGATAGAGTTTGCAATTGTCCTTTCTATGGCACTATCTCTTGAAACAAAATGCCATCAAATTCTATAGTGGTTCAATTTTCAGCTTTGTTTTTTATGCTGCACTTACATGATTTTTGAAATCTCTAACTTTAGGAAAACAAAATTTTAAAATACTATCTCAAGCAGGCTTCATAAATAAAATCTTTTAGCTTGATTGCCCCTTCTATGGAGATCAAGGCTGAGGAGTTGCTAATGGTACAGGAAGTCAGGTTTTTCTTGCCTTTGTTCCCACAGGGTTTACTTTCCTTTGCTTGCTCTTGATGTGCCAGCCCAGCATGGCTACAAGACCTAGCATTCTTCATGTTCAGGCTCGAGTGCCTGTGACTCTGACGTAATTGTAAAGAAGTCTAATTCCCCACCACTGGATATGCGCTGAGTCTTGCTGTTCAAGATCTAATAGCCCTCATGTTGTCCCTGGAATGATCCCTGAAGATCATTTTTTTCAATCTGTGTGTTGGTTTCTGTCTCAGTTTCTTTATCTGTTTCCTCAGTTCTAAACTGGAAATGGTGTGAATGATTTCTCTGAGATGTGACCTTTCTCTTTAGCTCCCTCTCAGGTAAGATCAGACTCCTCTCTTCATCTTCCCACTCAAGGCTGTAATGCCCCTCCAACACTGGTGGATTACTGGCAACACAGTGGCTTGTTGCTCACCTATCTACTCACCTTCACCATTGTACTCTACTGATCAGATCAACCTCTCACCAGTTCAAGCCAAGCCCAATTTTACCTGCTCTTCTTGTAAGCTCAGAACTGGAGACCATTTCTCCCCTTTCTCTTCTGCTCTGCTACTGAGATCCCAGCCAGTGACACCAAGTAGGTGGCCAAGTCCTCATGTGATCAATAACAGGTCAGTTTCTCTCCTCCCTATAGATGTTTTCCCCCATCTTAACCCTCTAATAGTCAAGCATTTGTGACCATAGGAACACAATGTGTTGCCGTGGTTCTATAACTTCAAAGTCCTCTAGTGGGATTTAGTGGAGAAAATAAATAAAACTGGGTGTTCTAATAGAATAGTAATTGAATTAAATAGATATTACCTCAAATATGAGCCTGTCAGTACAGCCCACATGGTAAATAAAGAATTCCATAGAGGAAAAAAAAGTTTAATCCTTGGTCCCCTAACTTTGGTCCTCACACCCTGCTTTGGAATCTGAATCAAAATGTACTTTCATCAAGAAATGATGTCAGGACAACTGGATATTCACATGTAAAGGAATCAGCTTGGACTCCTACACTATTAAGAAAAATAAACTAAAGTGAATTAGCAACCTATATATAAGAGCTAAAACCATAAAACTCTTCAAATGTTTCTTCAAAGGAAACATAAGGGAACATCCTCATGTCTTTGGATTTGGCAATAAATTCTGAAGTATGATCCCAAAAGCATGAACAACAAAAGAAAAAAAATGGTAAGTTGACCTTCAATACATTAAAATTTTCCATCCATCAAAGGATATGATTAAGAAAGTGAAAAGACAACCTAAGGATCAGGAGAAAATATTTGCAAATCATATAGCTGAACAAGGTTAATAACCAGAATATATAAATCATCCCCACAACTCAACAACAAAAAGACAAACAATCCAGTTGAAAAATGGGCAAATTATTTTAAAAGGCATTTCTCCAAAGAAAAAAATACAATGGCCAAAAAGCATGGCAATAGTAATAATAACAACTGCTGGCAGTGATGGGAAGGTAAAATTGTCCAGCTGCTTTAGAAAGCAGTTCCTAAAAATGTTAAATACAGAATTACCATATAAACTAGCAATTCCACTCCAAGGTAAGTAAAATAATTGAGAATAAAGGTAAAAACAGATACTTGTACACTAGTTTTCACATCAGCATTATGCACAACAGCCCAAAGGTGGTAACAACCCAGTATTCATTGATGGATGAATGGATAATCAAATGGGGTAGATACATACAATGTAATATTATTCAGCCGTAAGAAGGAATGAAATATATGATACCTGTGGCAATATAGGTGAGTCTGAAAGAGATTATGCTACATAAAGTAAACCAGATATTATATTATCCCACTTTCATAAAATGCCTACACATAGGCAAATTTATAGAGATAGAAAGTATATTGGAGGTTACTAGGGGCTGGAAAGACTGAGAAATGGGGATTGCCACTTATTGGGTATAGAATTTCTGTATGGATGATGAAAAAAGTTTAAAAATAGATAGTGGTGCTGATTGCACTATACTGTGAATGCAACTAAAGCCACTGAATTGTACACTGAAAGATGGTTATAATGGCATATTTTCCATTATACATCTTTTGCCACAATAACATTTAAAAATTATTATATGCCCTCTGAACACAAACTTACTTTGGGATAGATCAATCATTTATTTGTAGCTTTCATCTCTGTAACAATAAAATTTAAAAGTCATAAAGACTCATACACATTGTTCTGATTTGTCTTTGGTGCCTGGGGAAGAATCATAGTTCCTCTTTTGTCTTGCTCCTCACTCTCACACCATTCTATTATTTTCTTCTTTCCTAAGTTCTCATGAGCAATATCACTCTATACCCAAAAAGTGGCAATTCCCCATTTCTCACTCTTTCCAACCCTTGGTAACCTCTAATATACTTTCCCGTCTCTATGAGTTTGCCTATGTGTAAGTATTTTATAACAGTGGAATAATATAATATCTGGTTTATTTTACTTAGTATAATCTCTTTCAGACTCATGGAGCACAAAGGTGTTCAGCCTTGAGCTGGGCATCTGAGGAACTGGAGAAAGAAGGATGCTGAAATAGGAGTATCAAAATGATCTTTGTGAGTTACTACTCAGCCCAGGTCTCCTGGAGTCTCACTGGTACTTTGAATTCTATTTCTTATTTTACCCCAAGAAGACAGACTAAAGAAACAATGCAAGGAAATTGGAGTCAGGCTCCTCTGGTTTCTAAACAAATTTATGTACTGTTTGCTTCAGTTTTTGAGGGGCTGAAAAGGGAGAGTTGGAGAGTATAGATAGTCTGTTGAAATCTTAACAGTGACACATGATGGAAATTTAGTTTCTTTTACACTTTATTATTTTCTCCCAACACGAAGCCATCTTGGCATATTACTGGAGGTGGATGCTGAGATATAGCATAAATGCTGAATTAATTAATTGTAATCAGTGATACTGCAATAGATTCCATATGACACTGAGGTCTTTGGCAAAAAACCCGGTTGTGTGCAGTTCTTCACAGCACTTGTAGATTAGTTGTTAAACAATATAGCCTGTGTTTGTGCCCTAGGATCCCTTTCTTGCGGTTCACAACATTTCCAAAGGGGAAATTGTAGAGCAATAATGTAGATAAAAGGAACTTGAATGAGTAGAGGCTGAGATATATTGGGTTCTTATTTTCCTATGCCCTGTTTTATCCAGAAATCTCACCTCAAGAAGAAAGAAAGTACATGAGAACCCTTTTACCAACTTGTGGAAACTTCAAAGGTAAAAGCTTCCCCTTCAGAACAGGGAGCTTTCAGAAGGAGTCACCCGTGTTGTTGCATTTTGGACAAACTCTAAATTACTTCCTACTCGCTGAACTCCAGCTTGAGGTATCTGGGAGATCATATGCTTATGCCCAAAGATGCTAGATACATGTCAAGCAGACATGTTTGCATAATCATCATTACCTTTACAATAGTTCAATGTAATTTTTCCAAATGTTTCATTTATTTTATTCCAGAGATTGTGACAGTTAGTATTTTGAAGTACAAGCCTACATCTGTAATCCATTTATGAACTCTCTCCAGTGCAATCGTGAAGAGACAGAGAGGAAAAAACGGTGGTGGTTGGGGGGGAATTATTTGGAGAAAAAAAATGAAAAACAAGCAGAGGGAGAAAGAGCACATCTGCTTTCTTAAGAAATCATGGAACCTGGCCCCTTTTCAGTGGGGTATTTTACTACCACATGGATTTAATCCTACATCTGGGCCTGTTGTTTTATGAAATATTTCCCACAGATGATGTCAATTATAATTTTTGTCCCGGTCGTCAATTTACGGACTCTTGGAATAAGACAAAATGAAACAACCAGAAAAAGAACAACTTATGTGGTCTACTCTCTGACAAAATTATAGCTGTGTGATACACATCTAAAATCAATAACTCTGCTAATGATTAGCAGAACACATTGCTTGGTTTATGAGCAGAGATGGGGCCCACACTGTGCACATGTTTGGCTCTGGGTTGCATTTTTTGTTTGCTGTGTATTTACCAGCAGATGTCTCATCGTTCATTTAATGCTGCTTCTATGAGCCAGTAGTCAGCCCGTGTCTGTGCGACATTTATAAGTCATCTGCCAGCAATACAGGTGGAATGCTTTTATGAAGCCTTTTTTCGTTCTTTCTGCAGTGATGATCTACCAGAGAAATCAGGGATAATTCTTTATAGAGTTATATGGCTATTAAGATGTGGCGTTCTGATCTTGTGTGTAAAGTTTAAGAAATTTAGATTCCAGCATATGGTTTTTCAGAATCGCTTTGAAAGAATCATCTGTGGTGTTCAACTTTAGCAGCTGGTCTGAGGGCAAAAGGTTTTCCTACGAAACAAAGAAACTCCATTAGTCCTAAGTAGACCCAAAGTTTTGACAGGAACAACTTCTCTTCTTATTTATAGGGACACTTTTAATTTAGGGAGATAAACTGAATTTTCTTTTTAGAAAAAAAAAAACTTTCTTCATAACTACAAGATTTTGTAACTAATACAAAGCCAGATAATTGGGTACTTTTAAAATGTTTGGAGGGTAAAATTGTGCTGAGAAGATGCTGCCTCTTTTGGTTTGCCAGAGCAGGAACTAATCTTACAGAAGCCAGTATTCTGGCCATTGTTTTTTTTTTTAAATAAGAAAGAAAAAAAAGGAAAGATGAAAGAATTTCAGAATATTTTAAATTCTTATGATTAGTGTGTGTATGCACATGTGTGCATGTGTGTTTGATACAATTATTTGAATTAATTTTGGAAATTCAATGTGGATTTCAACATCCAAAGATTAATGTACATTTAATGATGTTTATGTTTATTGGTGTGACTTTTCAGATGTCATTTTATTTCTTGATATGATCCCTCCATTTTGTCATGCATTTCACTGTTGACTAGATTGCCTTTCCGATTTCTGTTTTTCTGGGTTCTCTCATAGGATTCCTCACTTTACCCACAACTGTCCTAGGTAGAGAGATCTAGGAGGGGAAGAGGCTGGGGATGAAGCTTCAGACACATGTGATTTATTAAAGGTGGGTCCTCAGGCAGCAGGAATGGCAAATTTGGCCAGGCCAGGGAGGGGAACTGAACAAAGAAGTGGTATGATGTGCGTTCTGACTTTAGCCTGATCCCACAGCAGGCTCTGGAGGGTAACCTCAGTCCTGACTTGAGGCAAGGGAGCAGGGCAGGCACACATCTCTCCTTGATAGTGCTTCCTGCTCAGCCAAGGGCAATTCTCCAGAGAAGAGCTATGAATCTTTAGTAGCTAACACAGATAGCATGTGGAAGAAGGGTACAGAAATTCTAAGGAGGACGTGGGCAAGGCATCAGTAGTGTCCACTCCAACGACTAACAGTGTGAGAGAAAAAGATAGTCCAAAGACAGATCTGTTGAAAGAAACTTCGCCTTCATTGGCCAAGTCCAGAGGCATTTGATTGGAACTGCACAGATATGTCACCTCTTTCCGAGTATCTCCCCAGTACTGACAACTGTGAAATGGTCTAGGAGACATAGATGGGGGTTGCCCTGAGGCTCAAGACAATGAGTCTGATGGCTCACACACCAACAAATCCTTTCACTGTTGCTGAATGGTAAGTTGTTCTGCCTTGTAACATGTACTTTTTAAAATTGGCAGTACTTTTTTCATGTAAAACCAGATGAGAGCTAATTGTGTACCTTGAGAAGGAGAGTATGAAATTATACCTTCACAAAATCCTTCAGAAAGACGGCACCAAGTGTAGCTACAGCAGAATTAATTGCTTGATGTAATTTCAAAGGAACTGTGACATAGACTCATTGGGGCCAAATGTCTTATCCACTGTGCTAGAATTTTCATCTTTTTCCCATGAGTTAAGGCTTTGTTACCTCAACAGTACTCTTTTAAAATAGATATGTCATGGGTGGAATTATAACTGAGCGCCAAGGTGGGCAGAGTGAAATAAATATTGTAGGGTTCTGTGGACTTGGGCACTACTCACAATTCCTGAAGCTGGGGAAAATTTCCATATTTTGTCTGTGTGCTTATTTTATTATATTACTTCAAGTTAAAAACTTAGCTATGACATTAAAAACAGCTCATTATGGCTAGTCTTATGGTTGTGAGAATAAAGTATCTACCTTCCCCCCTATTTTTTAACTACCAGAATTTTCAAAAGAATTGTCTGCACTCTTTTTCTCCCCTCTCTGGCCAGTCTCTCACTCCCTCTTTTATTTTCACATTTTGTATTTATTGTTTATTCTTTCAGTAGACATTTAACGGGCCCTGTATTAAGTGCTGGATTTGTCAAGTGTAAGAAACAGCTTCCAAGCAGATAATCATGACATAATCTTACCAAGCTGCTATAGAACTTAGTATAGAAATCTAGAAAAGAAAAATGAAAATAATGCAAAGACAGAGAGCACTCAAATTTAAGAAGGGCACAGAAAGATGATAATTTTTCCAAGGAATGAAGAAGAGGAAGGCAAAAATCACATGTGCAAAGGTGCGGAATCCTAAAAACAAGCCACAAAACTGGACACAACACGGAGGAGGCAAAAGATGAAATCAGTAGAATAGTTTAGGAATAAACCATAAAGGATCTTTTCAAAGGGCAAAGGTATTTGGGCTTTCTTCCACCGAAACTGGGGAATAGCAAAGGCATAGAAGTTGATCTGTTTTCAGGGTGATGATTCCAATGGTTTTCTGGAGTCAAGCAGGAGTTAGCACACTTTGAAAGCCTTACTGGCATGCAGCCACACCCATGCACTTACAGATTATTATGCCTGCTCTCTCATTGCAAGAACAGACCTGAGTTCTTACAGCGCAGAATTTACAGCCTGCAAAGCCAAAACTGTTTACTATTTCGCGCTTTACAGAAACAAAGCTTGTGGACCCCAGCATTAGAGTTAGGAGAGGTTTATTTGTTGAGATACCTACCAGAAAACTTCTGCGATATCCGTGGACATGGGGAATTGAGTAGATGACCCATGGCTCTAGTGTAGGGTTCCAGGGGAGGTGACAGATTCAGGAGATACTTCCATGATGAAATTTAAAATCTATGTGGACTAACTGGATATTGGAGAGTAAAGAAGGGGGCTAAGTGGGATTTCCAGATTTTCAACTTGGGCAATGAATCTGGTAGTTGATCATGATGATAATTGTAGAAAGAGGAAGAACTTGGTGAAAGGAAAGGGGAGAATACATAACAAGTATAATTTTGGGCACGTTGAAAGTGAAGTGTTGATGAAATACCCCAGAGCTCATCACTGGTTGGCAGTTGGATAAATGAATCAAAAGAGATACAGATTTGGGTTCCCTTGGGTTTCCTTTGCTACATGAGTGCTCCCTGCCTCAGCAACACTATCATTCTTCTGCAATACTCTATACAAATCCTTATTGTAGCATTGCTATATTACATTGCAGTTATCTGCTTGGAAGCGGTTTCTCACCTTTGATTATGAACTATTTGCACATAGCACTTCATGCAGAGCCTGTCAAACAAATTGAGTACAGAAAGAATATTCTACCATCTCCCACTTATGATCTCATATGTGTTCTCATCCATGTCCTCAGCTTTAATTACAATGTCAGTGATTCACAAATATGCAGCTCCAGCCAGACTCCATCTCTGTATGACATCTGTCATTTTTCAATATTCTCAAGCTTTTGTATACCTCCTCCTCTCCCCATTATAATTATTCTGTGTTTTGTCAATCCTGCCTTTCCCAGGTAGAATTCCCAACCTACATGCTCCATGCCCCCATGCTGCTGATGTATGAATGTGTGTGGCTGGCTCCCACCAAGTATATCTTTTCTCACAGCATGCGAAGGTCTGTGGGGATATTGCAAGGTTGTGCAGTTCTTCCGCTAACCAGGGTGGTGGATATCTTTGCTTCTCAGAAACAGCTGTAGTAGAGGCTCTGGTATTCGCCTTCTGGCTGGGTGATGGAGTTGTTCTGAAATTTCCCTGGACCAGGTCCCTATTAATTGTGTGGCATTCAAGCTTGGCTTCTTGACTTCCAAAAATTTTGGCAAGTAATTACAGCTCATGTAGCTTTTCTCTTTAAACTAGCCAGAATATCTATAACTGAGTTTTCATTTATATCACCTCAAATTTAATCTCTAGTCTTGTTTATGCCACAGATCACCTCACTCATTGTGATCCATCTATATTCAACTTCTTAAGGTCCCTCAGACTTCCCAGCCTACCACAGGGCCTTTGTGCCTGCTTTTCTCTATGGTCTGGGATACTTTTTCCAACCACCTATTCCCAAACCCAATGCATCATTTAGCTTCTGCTATTTTTGTATACCTCATCTTAGCTATTACTTGTTCTGAAATTTGTCTGATTCTCCTGGCTGCATCAAACTTCCCTGTGAAGATCTTTTATGTATGGTTACTTATCTTAGTTGTAATTTTCATTTAGGTATATGGCTATTGCATTAATACCTTGCAATATTTTACACTATAAGCTCTGTGGAAGCAATGCTTACTAATTTATCCCCAGAATTTAGAATAGTACCTGGCACATATAGTTGCTTCATAAATATTGGTTGTTTTGATAATTGGTAAAGATTTTTAGAGTTCAAACAGTTGTCATTGCTTTAAGTTTCTGTTATTTTAATCTTAGGAGAACATTTAAGAACCTTTATTCTTGTTTTACAAATAAGTTTATGTGTGTGTATACACATGACGATATATAGCTTACATCTCTGGTCAAGATTATCAGGCTAAATAATTTGAAATCACAGAGAGTCAAAAATGTTTATAAGTGGATATGCTCTTCCTTTAAGGTTATGACTGAGAAAGGTGCATCTATATATTTTTAAAATTTTATTTAAAAAAATATAAATTACATATATTTTTGAAGCACAACATGAGGTTTTTATGTGTTTATTGCATTGTAGAATTAATAAACTAATTAATATGACTATCACCTCATGTACTTGTTTTTTTTTTGAGGGTAAGAGAGTAAGATACATCTATATCTTGAGGTGGTATGCAGGACAAATTAAGAAAAGGTAATGGGGTGACCTACTATGGGCTGGAGGAGGGAGAGTACACAAATTCAAAGAAAGAGAACATGATTGACATCTAAGCCACTGGAGAATAAACCGACTAGTAGTTTCTCTTAAATGTATATGAAAAGCATTATTTATAAGATATATTTTGAAGAAAACTCTCATATTGGTTGATTCCATTTCTAAAACAAAGGCTCATTTAATACAAATAACCACCATCTAGTTTGTCTGCTTAGGGAATCTCCAAAGACTAACTCTATGGACATCTGCATTTGTATGGTTACAAGAGTTCCATACTCATACCCTAAACAAATTTTTTTAAAGATCCACTTTTTAAAAAGATCCACATTGTCCTATCACATATAGTCCCTTCTCTTGTACTACATTACATTACAAAAATATTCTGAACACATTAAGTCATGTATATATTTTGAGTCTTGGGCTCTACTCGTATCTTGATCTGAAAGTCTATGCATATAGAAGAGACATTGTTTACTCTGAGAGTAGCACTGGGAGATCTGGTTTATCTTTTCACTTTCCTCTTTAAATGTAATGAAAACTTCCCAGATGAATGACAAATACTCATGTAACCAGACATAAATTTAGAAACAAGTGGGGGAAAAAATGACTTTAAACCAACTTTGAACTGTCCCAAAACATTAAGGGGTGTGCAGTGCATTCACTGGAATTAGTAAAATTTGAACCAGAAATATTTAATTATACTCAAGAAATACAGTGGTGAACCCCTTGATCAAAAAGAGATGACTTTGAACACTGTTCCCTAAAGAAAAACAAAAAATCTTATTATAAGTTATGCTTACTTAATATTTATTGTCACTAATAATGTCTTCAGAGCCAGACTTAATTCCAGCAAAGAAGTCCAGAGTTAGGGAAGTTTTTCATTCTTGTGTCTATTACGGGAGAGATAAAACAGAGTGAAGCTTGTAAAGGGGCTTACATACATCGTTTTATTAAAGAAGGGCCAATTTGGACATATTTGGGATTTGTTATTTGTCTTGAACTATTTACCAAATGCCTTGGAGTTGGAAAACACTAAACCTAGTTTGATTGTGTGTTTTTTCCTTAATTTTTAAGCCCAAGTGATGCCTAGGAAAATTTAATCCATATGTTTCAGAATCGTTTACACTTAGCTCATCAAAATGTTTTGTAAGAACTATTTGATGTTCAAGATGTCTTTTAAAGACACTTTTCTTAGAAACAGGAAATTGTTCTTTGTTTTGATATTGTGTGTGTGTGTGTGTGTGTGTTTCTTTTCGAAGGATAAACAACCTAGGAACCCAGAAAGAATAAAACAGACTTTAAAATTTTTACCAATTTGGGTTAAGCCGATTCTGTACCCAAAGAGTAGCACATTCTGACAGTTAGAATTTTATCATAGTTTATTGACTTAGAGTACTGGTATCCAGGATTCCAGTCAGCTGATTAACATCAAATAGGTGTTCAATGATTGTTCTAGAAAAATATAAAAGCAAAGCTGTTATTGAAAGACATAGAAAACACAGTAATAATCATAAGCAGAATAAAAATATTGTTAAGCATGATTTCCTAATACAGGTACCAATCTTTATTGGTTTTATAGACGAGTTCTAATAAATACTAAATAACAAAATGGGCAAAATATATTCAAGAAATCTCCAGAAGAATGAATAGACAATGCTAATAAGTATATTAAAAGTTATACAACTACACTAATATTCAGTAATACATTTTGCATATTGTTGGCAATTTTCTGGGGAAATAGGAAATGTCATATGTGGTGTTACTATAAATTGGTCAAGTTTTTATCAAAGGGAATTTGATATTATTAAATTTTTAAAAAAGAAAGTGGCAGTCCCCCATTCTGTTTGTCCAACCTAGAGCAATTGTCATAAGCAAAAGAAAAATTCCCAAAAATATACATTACAACATTAACAGTGAAATAAAGTGTTTCAAAATAACATTTGTCATAAAGGCAGGGGAAACAAAATTATTTAAGAGATCAAACCAGTAGAGGTCTCAAACAGGAGAAAGATTTCTGGAAGAACTTTGTCAGGGAAAGGGTATCTGAAGGGCTTTTTATCATATTGTTTTTAGAGAAAAATATTCTCTCCATAAAAAAGCTTACACTAAATTGAAACATTGAAGGAAGGAATGCTGCTCCCTACGGAGGTCCTGGTAGGTCCACTTGACATCATGATTCTAAGAAGTCCCTTGCTTTTTTTTTTTTTTCAACATTTATTTTAGATTCAGAGGGTACATGTACAGGTTTGTTACAAGGGTGTATTAGGTGATGCTGAGGTTTGGGGTGTGATTGAACCCATCACTCAGAAATGTAGTTTGGATGTCGTCACCTGTAAATCTCATGTTGAATTGTAATCCTCATTGTTAGAAGTGGGGCCCAGTTGGAGGTGTTTGAGACATGGGGTAGATCTCTCATGGCTCAGTTCTAGTTCTCGTCCTTATGATAGTAAGTGAGTTCTCATGAAATCTGATTGTAAAATGTGTGTGATACTTTCACTCCCCAACCCTGCTCCATCTCTTGCCATATGACATGTCTGCTCCTGCTTTGCCTTCTGCTGTGAGTAAAAGCTCCATGAGGCCTCCACAGAAGCTGAACAAATGCTGGCACCATGCTTGTACAGCCTGCAGAACCAAAAGTCAGTTAAACCTCTTTTCTTTATAAATTGCCCAGCCTCAGGTACTTCTTTATGGCGATGCAGGAATGGCCTAATACACATAGTGTTGGGTACTATGCAGATAGTATGCAGATAGTCAGCATAGTACCCGATAGGTAGTTTTTCAATGCTTACTCTCCTCTCTGCCTCCCCTATCTTAGTCTCTAGTGCCTATTGTCCCTATCTTTGTGTCCACGAGTACCCAATATTTAGCTCCGACTTATAAGTGAGAACATGCAGAATTTGCTTTTTTGTTACAGAATTTTACAATTTTTTTTTTTTAGAATTTTGTTTCTGTGTTGTTAATGACAACGGTCTCCAGCTGCATCCATGTCACTGCAAAGGACATGATTTCTGTCTTTTTGTTGCTGCATAATATTCCATGGTGTGAATGTACCACATTTTCTTTACCTAATCCACCATTGATGGACATCTAGGTTGATTCCATCTTCACTATTGTGAACAGTGCTGCAATAAACATAGGAGTGTAGGTGGCTTTTTGGTAGAACAAATTACTTTCCTTTGGTTCACCTGCATTCAAACATGGGTCGTAATAACTTGGTGCTGGAGTTTGTTGTCTTCTAGAGAGTGGCTCACACACCAGAAAAGCATCTCTTTTTTCCCCTCAAACCATGGAGACTTGTCCCAGTGCGGAATAATAAAAATCACTGTATTTTCCCATTGAATCTTCGGAGAGTGGAACCACCTCTTAACAGTACTTAGGGAGTTGGAAGCTTGCACTTTCTATATCAGCCACTTGCAGATGCACTGACAGTGCTTTTGGACAAGGATCACTGAAGCTTCACTAACATCTTCCTACCACCAAGATTTAAAATTTTAACAAGAATCAATCAATTTACAGATCTTTTGGGATCAGATACCTGGTTGATGACTAAGAAAACCATTTTACTCTCCAACTCCAATATACCACCTGGTAGTTTAAACCTTACCCACTACATTTGTTAAACATCAGGCATCCTGGGGATGCTGAAAAACGATCATCCCTGGATCATCTGTTTCCAGGGAATGAAGCTGGTGAGCTGAGGCCTTGTGGTGGAACACGGACACTACACTCTGAACCCTGGAAGCAGGACCCTTTCTTTTGAGAACTGTTATTCAAAGCTACTTGAAAGTTAGTCTCTAAAACCCAAAACCACAAAACTGCTCTTTGCATGGAGTAACTCAGGTGAGAACTTAAAAACAAAAATTATAGGCACACACATTTCCTTAAAGTTCATCTATTTCCTTAAGTCTATTCTATTCTACTTTGTCTTCCCAATCCATCATTTTAAGGGAGGAGACCACCCCTCATATTGTCTTATGCCCAATTTCTGCCTCCAAAGAAAGAAGAAGTAAAAACTAAAAGGTAGAAATGAAATCCACAGGTAGACAGCCAGCCCTGTGCCGCACCCAGGACCTGGTAGTTAAAGATCAATCCCTGACCTAATCGGTTATGTTATCTGTGGATTACAGACATTGTATAGAAATGCACTGTGAAAATCCCTATCCTGTTTTGTTCCAATCTAATTACTGGTGCATGCAGCCCCCAGTCACGTACCCCTGCTTGCTCAATCAATCACAACTCTCTCACACGCACCCCCTTAGAGTTGTGAGCCCTTAAAAGGGACAGGAATTGCTCACTTGTGGGGCTCAGCTCTTGAGACCAGAGTCTTGCCGATGCCTCCAGATGAATAAACCCCTTCCTTCTTTAACTCGGTGTCTGAGGAGTTTTGTCTGCGGCTTGTCCTGCTACATTTCTTGGTTCCCTGACCGGGAAGCGGGGTGATTGGCAGATGGTCAAGGCAGCTCCTTCGGCCTCTTAAGCCTGCCCTGTGGAACATCCCTGCGGGGACTCCGACCAGCCCGAGTGACTTGGATCCTGAGAATGCTCTCGGACAGACATTTGCCCCAGTGGGACGCCTCGCCAGAGCAGTGTGTGGCAGGCCCCCGTGGAGGATCAGCATAGTGGCTGAACACTGGGAAGGAACTGGTACTTGGAGTCTGGACATCTGAAACTTGGTAAGACTAGTCTTCAGAACTTGCCCACTCCATTTGAGTGGAAGCATGGCCTGATCACCCACGGCGTGACTTTATCGGCACTTTGGTTTTGGTTTTGGTTTTGACTTGGTTTAAATTGCTTGATGGGACTGGTCTTGGGAACTTGCCTACTCCATTTGAGTGGAAGTGTGGCCTGATCAGCCACGGTGTGCCTGTACTGGCACTTTGGATTTTGCTTTTGACTTGACTTGGATTGCTTGATACTTTGGTTTGATTTTGACCTGACTTAGATTTCTTGATACTCTGATTTTGGTTTTGATTCTGGTTTGGCATAAGCTGTAAAAGTGTGTGTGTCCCCTTTTTACCCATTCTTTGTTTTGTGGTGTGTGTGTGGTGTGAGCGTGGTGTTTTGTCTTGAGGAAACATAGGTCAGGCACAAAGTAAGCCCACCCCACTAAGAACTATGTTGAAAAACTTGAGAAAGGGATTTAAGGGAGACTGTGGAGTCACCATGACACCAGGAAAACTAGAACTTGTGTGAGATAGACTGGCCAGCATTAGAGGTGGGTTGGCCATCAGAAGGAAGCCTGGACAGGTCCCTTGTCTCAAAGGTATGGCACAGGGTAACCTGTAAGTGAGGGTACTCAGATCAGTTACCATATATAGATTCTCAGTTACAGCTAGCTTTGGACCCCCCACAGTGGTTAAGAGGACAGGCAGCAGCAGTACTAGTAGCAAAGGGACAATTAGTTGAGGATGGTCCTCGCTCCACCCACCGAGGGAAGTCGACACCAAAAGTCCCGTCCAACCCAACACCAGAAGAATCATGGCAGGAACTGGTACCAGCAATATCCCCTCCTTATCGGGAGGAAGGGCTCCCCACCCCTGAGCCCACAGCACCTACACCTCCACCAGATAACCACGCCCCTTGACCACCCAGAGTAGACAAGACAGGAAGTGAAGCCGCAGGAGAAACTCCTCCCTTGGCAGCTCGCTGACGGCCCAAGACTGGAGTCCAAATGCCCCTGAGAGAGCAGCGATATACTGGGGTAGATGAGGACAGACACATGGCGGAAAGGCATGCCTTTGTGTATCAACCTTTCACCTCTGCTGACCTTCTCAATTGGAAAAATAATACTCCATCTTACACTGAAAAGCCTCAAGCTTTAAGTGACTTGCTCTAAACTATTATACAGACTCGTAATCCTACTTAGGCTGATTGCTACCAGCTGCTCATGTACCTCTTTAATACAGATAAAAGGTGAAGGGTGCTCCAGGCAGCAACTAAGTGGCTAGAGGAGCACGTCCCAGCTGATTACCAAAACCCCCAAGAATATATAAGAATTCAACTGCCAGGAACAGACCCCCAATGGGACCCGAATGAGGGCCCAGACGTGGAGAGGCTAAGACGGTACCGTGAGGCTTTAATAGAAAGTCTAAAGAAAAGGGCTCAAAAGGCTACAAATGGAAATAAGGTTTCTGAGGTCATCCAAGGAAAAGAGGAGAGTCCAGCGCAATTCTATGAAAGACTGTGTGAGGCTTACCGTATGTACACTCCTTTTGATCCAGATAGCCCTGAAAATCAGCACATGATTAACATGGCGTGCGTTAGGCAAAGCGTGGAAGATATCAGGAGAAAACTGCAGAAATAGGCTGGGTTTGCTGGTATGAATACCTCACAGTTACTGAAAATAGCCAATCAAGTGTTTGTGAATAGAGATGCAACAAGCCACAGAGAAAGCCGTAAGGAAGGCGAACGCCAGGCTAGGCAAAACGCCGACTTACTGGCCGCGGCCATTAAGGGAATTTCCCCGAAAGGAGAGGGAAGGGGGGTTCCGGGAAGAATACCCAGTCTAATCACCCAAGCTTGCAACATAACCAATGCGCCTATTGTAAGGAAATAGGACATTGGAAAGATAAGTGTCCCCAACTGAAGGAAAAGCCAGGTGGTTCAGAACAAAAGACCTCAGATAAAGATGAGGGAGCTTTGTTCAATCTGGCTGAAGGGCTATTGGACTGAAGGGGACTGGGCTCAAGTGCCCCCAAGGAGCCCATGGTCAGGATTACAATTGAGGGCAAGGACATTAAGTTTTTGGTCAATACTAGTGCTGAACATTCAGTAGTGACCACCCTGGTCGCTCCCTTATCCAAGAAAACCATTGATATAATCGGAGCAACAGGAGTTTCCACTAAGCAGCCTTTCTGTCTACCACGGACCTGCTCGGTGGGGGGGACATGAGATAGTTCACCAGTTCTTGTACATGCCTGGCTGTCCCTTGCCCTTGCTGGGAAGAGACTTGCTTAGCAAGCTGAGAGCCACCATCTCCTTTACTAAACAGGGCTCTTTACAGCTAAAGTTACCAGGAACAGGAGTTATCATGGCCCTTACGCTCCCCCAGGAAGAAGAATGGAGACTTTTTCTAACCGAGCCAGGCCAAGAGATAAAACCAGCTCTAGCTAAGTGATGGCCCCAAGTATGGGCAGAGGATAATCCTCCGGGACTGGTGGTCAGCCAAGCCCCCATACTCACAGAAGTTAAGCCAGGGGCCTAACTAATTAGACAAAATCAGCATCCAGTTCCTGGAGAAGCTCTCAAAGGAATCCAGGTTCATCTCAGGCACTTGAAAGCCTATAGAATTATGGTTCTTGCCAGTCTCCATGGAACACCCCCCTCCTGCCTGTCCCTAAGCCAGGGACCAAGGACTACTGACGAGTACAGGACTTGCCCTTGGTCCACCAAGCTACAGTGACTCTGCACCCAACAGTTCCTAACTCTTACACATTGTTAGAGCTGCTACTGGCTGAGGACAGCTGGTTTACTTGTCTGGACTTAAAAGATGCGTTCTTTAGCATCAGAATAACTCCTGAAAGCCAGAAGCTGTTTGCCTTTCAGTGGGAAGATACGGAGTCAGGTGTCACTACTCGTTACACTTGGACCTGGCTTCCCCAAGGGTTCAAGAACTCCCCTACTATCTTCGGGGAGACCCTGGCTCGAGACCTGCAAAGGTTTCCTGCTAAAGACCTAGGCTGCGTCTTGCTCCTGTACGTGGACGACCTTCTGCTGGGACACTCCACGGCAGTCGGGTGTGCAAAATGAATGGATGCCCTGCTTCAGCACCTGGAGGACTGTGTGTATAAGGTGTCTGAGAAGAAAGCTCAGATCTGCAGACAGCAGGTACGCTACCTGGGATTCACTATTCGGAAAGAGGAGCACAGCCTGGGGTCAGAAAGAAAGCAGGTCATCTGCAGCCTACCGGCACCTAAAACCAGAAGGCAAGTAAGGGATTTCCTAGGAGCTGTGGGGTTTTTGCAGATTATGGATTCCAAACTTTGCAGTACTAGCCAAACCTTTGTACAGGGTTACAAAGGGGCCTGACTGGGAGCCTTTTGAATGGGGGTCTCTACAGCAGCAAGCCTTTTGTAAGTTAAAGGAAAAACTTATATTGGCCGCAGTCCTAGGACTACCAGATTTGACAAAGCCCTTTACACTCTATGTGTCAGAAAGAGAAAAAAATGGCAGTTGGAGTTTTAACCCAGACTGTGGGGCACTGGCCTATCTCTCAAAACAACTAGATGGGGTTTCCAAAGGCTGGCCACCATGTCTAAGGGCCCTGGCAGCAACAGCCCTGTTAGCACAAGGAAGCAGATAAACTAACCCTTGGGCAAAACCTGAATATAAAGGCCCCCCATGCTGTGGTAACTTTGATGAATACCAAAGGACATCATTGGCTAACAAATGCTAGATTAACCAAGTACCAAAGCTTGCTATGTGAAGATCCCAGAATAACTATTGAAGTCTGTAACACCCTAAATCCCGCCACCCTGCTCCCAGTATCAGAGAGCCCGGTCGAGCATAACTGTGTAGAGGTGTTGGACTCAGTCTAATCTAGCAGACCTGACCTTCAGGACAGCCATGGGCATCAGTAGACTGGGAGTTACACGTGGACGGGAGCAGCTTCTTTAACCCACAAGGAGAAAGATGTGCAGGATATGCGGTGGTAACTTTGGATGCCGTAATTGAAGCCAAACCGTTGCCACAGGACACTTCAGCCCAGAAGGCTGAGCTCATTGCTTTAACTCGGGCTCTAGAACTCAGGGAAGGTAAGACTGTAAACATCTACACTGACTCTCGATATGCCTTTCTAACCCTCCAAATGCATGGAGCATTGTATAAGGAAAAGGGTCTGTTAAACTCTGGGGGAAAGGACATAAAATATCAACAAGAAATTCTACAATTATTAGAGGCCGTGTGGAAACCTCAGAGGGTGGCAGTCATGCACTGCAGGGGACACCAGCGAGCCTCCACCTCAGTGGCTGTAGGAAACTCTCGAGCTGATACAGAAGCTCGAAAAGCAGGATCTACCCCTTACCCGGCATTGGTAGTAGCCCCCCTACTCTCTCAAACACCTGACCCGGTACCTACCTATTCTGAGGAAGAAAAAGACTTCTTCCACGCAGAAGCGGGGCAAGTAATAAAAGAAGGATGATCAGACTGCCAGATGGGAAGGTAGCTGTGCCGCAGTTGCTGGAAGCCACAATCGTATTGGCCATGCACAAAACCACTCATCTAGGTCAAGAGTCACTTGAAAAATTGTTAGGCTGGTACTTCTACGTCTCACACTTGCCAGCCCTTGCCAAAGCAGTAGCACAACGGTGCATTACTTGCCGACAGCACAATGTGAGGCAAGGCCCCAATGTTCCACCCGGCATACAAGCTTATGGAGCGGCTCCTTTTGAGGATCTTCGGGTGGATTTCACAGAAATGCCGAAATGTGGAGGTAACAAGTATTTGCCGGTTCTTGTGTGTGCTTACTCTGGGTGGGTGGAGGCTTATCCAACATGAAACTGAAAAGGCCTACGAGGTAACCCATGTGCTTCTCTGAGATCTTATTCCTAGGTTTGGACTGCCCTTACGAATCGACTCAGATAATGGGCCGGCGTTTGTGGCTGACTTGGTATAGAAGACAGCAAAGGCATTAGGAATCACTTGGAAGCTACATGCCGCCTACCAACCTCAGAGTTCTGGAAAGGTGGAGCGAATGAATTGGGCTGTCAGAAGTAGTTAGGGAAAGTATGTCAGGAAACAGAAGTAAAGTGGATACAGGCCCTTCCTATGGTATTGTTTAAAATTAGATGCACTCCTTCTAAGAAAACAGGATACTCCCCTTATGAAATACGGTATCATAGGCCGCCTCCTATACTACGGGAGCTTCCAGGCACTCCCCAAGAGTTAGGTGAAATTGAATTACAGCGACAGCTACAGGCTTTAGGAAAAATTACACAAACAATCTCAACTTGGCTAAATGAGAGGTGTCCCATCAACTTATTCTCCCCAGTTCACCCTTTCTCTCCAGGTGATCACGTGTGGATCAAGAACTGGAATGTAGCCCCATTGCGGCCACGGTGGAAAGGACCTCAGACCGTCATCCTGACCACCCCCCCGGCCGTAAAGGTAGAAGGAATCCCAGCCTGGATCCACCACAGCCTGGATCCACCACAGCCATGTGAAACCTGCAGCCGACGAAACCTGGGAGGCAAAACCAAGCTCGGAAAACCCCTGCAAAGTGACTCTGAGGAGGATGACAAGCCCTGCTGCAGTCACACCCGGAAGCTGACTGTTCTCGCATGGCCGAAGCATGAGAATCATCAGGAGACTCATTTTCCTTATAATTTGGACTCATGTAGTAAAAACTTCCACTGATTTTCCCTGCATGGAAGACTGCTCTCAGTGTATACATCAGGTCACCCAGGTAGGGCAACAAGTGAAAACAATCTTTCTGTTCTATAGTTACTATGAATGCCTAGGAACTTTAAAAGGAACATGTTTATATAATGACACTCAGTACATTATATAATGACACAATGTAGCCCAGGAAAGACCGACCAGATGTGTGTTATGACCCCTCTGAGCCTCCCATGTCCACAGTTTTTGAAATAAGATTAAGGACTGAAGACTGGTGAGGACTCATAAATGATACAAGTAAAGTATTAGCCAGAACAGAAGAAAAAGGGGTGCCCAAACGCATAATCTTGAAATTTGATGCCTGTGCCGTCATTAATAGCAGTAAGTTAGGAAGGGGATGTGGCTCTTTTAGTTGGGAAAAAGGCTATATGATGGAAAATAAGTACATTTGTCATGAATTAGAACTGTGTGGAAATGAATGTGGACACTGGTCTTGTGTCATTTGGGCCACTTGGATAAAAAATGAAAAGGATCCAGTCCACCTTCAGAAAGGAAAAAATGGCCCTTCTTGCACTAAGGGACAGTGTAACCCCTTAGAGCTAGTAATAACCAATCCCCTTGATCCTTGCTGGAAAAAAGGGGAGCGTGTGGCCTTAGGAATCGATGGGGACAGACTGGATCCTCGAGTAAATATCTTGGTTTGAGGAGAAGTTTACAAACGCTCTCCTGAGCCAGTGTTTCGAACTTTCTATGATGAACTAAATGTACCAGTACTAGAAATTCCAGGAAAAACAAGAAATTTGTTTTTGCAATTAGCCGAGCATGTAGCCCAGTCTCTCAATGTCGCTTCATGTTATGTATGTGGAGGAACTGTAATGGGAGATCAATGGCCATGGGAAGTCCAAGAAAGAGTGCCTACAGACCCAGTTCCAGATGAATTTCCAGCTCAAAAGAACCACCCTGATAATTTCTGGGTCCTAAAAGCCCCAATTATTGGACAATATTGCATAGCTAGAGAAGGAAAAGAATTCACTCACCCTGTAGGACGACTTAGTTGTCTGGGACAGAAACTGTATAATGGTACCACAAAAACAGTCACTTGGTGGAGTTCAAATCAAACAGAGAGGAATCCATTTAGCGAATTCCCAAAGTTGCAAACCGTGTAGACTCACCCAGAGTCCCACCGGGACCCCCACTGGATTATATTGGATATGTGGGCATAGAGCTTATGCCAGATTACCTGACCAGTGGGCAGGTAGTTGTGTTACTGGCACTATTAAACCATCTTTCTTCTTACTGCCCATAAAAACAGGCAAACTCCTGGGTTTCCTTGTCTTTGCTTCCCGTGAAAAGGGAAGTATAGCTATAGAAAATTGGAAAGATGATGAATGGCCCCCTGAGAGAATCATACAATATTATGGGCCTGCTATTTGGGCACAAGACGGCTTGTGGGGATACCGGACCCCCATTTACATGATCAACCGAATCATGCGGTTACAAGCTGTCTTAGAAATAATCACTAATAAAACCGGCAGAGCCTTGACTATTCGGGGCCAGCAAGAAACTCAGATGAGAAATGGTATCTATCAAAATAGATTGGCTCTCAACTACTTGCTAGCAGCTGAAGGAAGGGTCTGTGGGAAATTTAACCTTACTAATTGCTGTCTACAAATAGATGATCAAGAGCAAGTAGTTGAAGACATAGTTAGAGATACGACAAAACTGGCACATGTGCCCGTGCAAGTGTGTCAGGGATTTGATCCTGGGGCCATGCTTGGAAAATGGTTCTCGGTGTCTGAGGAGTTTTGTCTGCAGCTCGTCCTGCTACGATTTTTGTTTGTTTCCATAGATTTAATTAAACAAACAACATATGGCTAAAAATTAATTTTGGCATGTCTCAAGGTGGACACCTGGAATCAGCTAGCTGACTCATTACTAGAGGAAAAGATAACAATTTCAAAAAGCTAAAAATAATAATTGAATGACCCAACTATCTCAAAGTGAATGCTAAGAAGATACATTTTTTAAGAAAGGAAGTGATGAATATACCTATAGCCAATATTATGGGTGAGCCTGACAAATAGAATACTGAGTAAAAGAAAATATTAAAAGTACATCCTTTAGAGTTTTATTTCTGTAAAGTTCAGAAACAGTTTAAAAGTGTCTATGGCATTAGAAGTTAGGCTTCTCTTGGTGGCATCAATTACTTGAAATGAGCGTTAAGTTAGGCTTTTAAAGTCCTCAAAACATCCTCTACTTTCTTTTTAAGGCAGTTGCTGAATAGCAGAAATATCTGCTCTTTTGAGGATCTCTTAAGCTGTACACCTACAATTTGTCATTTTTGTTTAGGATTATTAAAGTTTATAGGAGGCCATTGTTTTGGACCAGCCTCCTGCACTGGGCTCCAGCAGACCAGACCCAACCAGAATGAAGTCGTTTGTGCTAATGCCATGTAATCAAACTTAACTTTGAAATGAGCCAGTTGTAAAAAAAACCGGGAGATTCCTGTCAACCTCGGTCAGCATAATATGAAGGTTTCCTCTGTTTTAATCCTATAAGGAAAGTAACTTTGAAACCACCAATCTGCTTTTCATTCTCTGTTTCTACTTTCTTCAGCCCTTTTCTGTCTATAAGGTCAACCTTCTCTACTGAGCTCATTGGAACACTCGTTCTATTTTGTAGAATGTGATATTGACAAATTCTAGAATTGCAAATAAAAGCAAGTTATATTTTAGACTAAATTGTTGTAATTTTGTCTTTTAATAGGTTTCTCACGAAATGTTCAAAAACTTATGGTACCCGGCTTACCCTTAAGAGCAGTCTTTATTCTTCCAACTGCATTGAACTCACCTTGGTGTTTATTGAAAATACAGCTTCCTGGGTCTACAACAGATATGCTGAATCAGATTCTCTGGGGTGGAGGCTATCCACCCCAATAATTAAGACTTTCCTTGGGCAATTCGGGGGCATACTCAAGTTTGAGAATTCAGTGGTGCCTATTTGGTCGAACTGTTCCACAACACATGTTTGGTCACCTTCAGCAAATACTTAAAGCATGGCCCGTGTAATAGCTTCCTGGGCCACATTTTCCCTCATCTTGCCTGTGTTCCTCCCCCTGCACCTTTTAAGAACTGCCATCTATGATGTTAGCAGTTGTCAGACACTACACTCTCATTCACTGCACCAGCCCCGTCACCCAGTAGAGTGTGAGATGTTGACAAACCATCATTTACAAATATTTATAATACCATGTATAAGGTAACTGCCTCCCTCACTAAGAAAAGTGGTAAATTAAATGAAAATTTGATCCCCATAATATCTTGCCTTGTTCTTTTAAGTAGACACTCAAAGGGGGATGGAGGATAAACCACTGGCTTTAATGAGACAGTTGGGTGAAAAAAAAAAAAAAAAATTAAATAGGAAATGGTACCAGGGCTTCTGGTATTTTTATCTTAGCAGCAAGGGGAAGTTTTGATAAGCAGAGGCCGTTTCTTTGTTCTACCAGGATCCAAGCATTGCATCACCATCTCCAGAAGCTGCTGCCTTGTCCGTGCCAGATGATAATTTGGGCATAGGCACAAATCAATACCAGGAATGGGTGTGCTGGGAGCGTGCACTGTAAGTACTGTGAGTATAAATAGAGCTGGAAGAATAACCTTTTTGTGAACTACTGTGTGGTAATCCTCGGGAAGCCAGGAAGCTGGTATGGCTTCAATAGGCCTTTTATAATATTACATGCTACCCCCCAACTGCCCTTCTACACACACAGGGACTGCTTGCTAAAGTTACCATTTTTAATGCAAATCATCCTAATGGCTTGATAATTATTTCAATTGGCATTTGTGAAGCCATTCAGTAAAAGAACAGCCAGGGCAAAACCCTCACTAATCTTCCCATCTTTCATATCCTCTGGGTTTGAGGTGGAATAACACAAGAAAGCCCCAAAGCCAGAGGGTTTTTGAAGTTTATTCTTAATGCACCCAACTCTCCCTGCCCGTTACTCTATGAAGTGTATTCGGCCCAAGTTAAACAAAATAGCAAGAGCATAATATTTGTGGTGGCTTGAATGGAGAGGAGGCAATGACAAGCGTCCCCTTCCTCCTCAGCTTAGCTTTCAGATTGGTTGGAAAGCATTTTAACACATTGTTGTTATTATTGAGGAAAATAATAATAAACATTTATTGAGTGCTGTGATATGGTGAGTAACTGTTCTAAAAATGTTTGGTCCGAGAGGAGCTTATTAAAAAATATCTATTTAGGTTTTTTGCTTTTCCATAGAGGGTGAGTTTTTAACTCTTTCACTGGCTCTTAGGAGTGCACAATGAATTCGTATGCTACAAAATATGAAGTACTGGTCTCCTGCAAGGCCAGTCCCTGACTCTTCCTCTTAACCTCCAGTCTGTCATGATTAGAGTCTGGCAGGAACTCAGAAATGAGAAGTTCAAGACATTGCCACTTTGTGGAGGGGAAACAAGGCTGGAAAGAATGACTAACTAAAATTTCTGTTTGAAATTGCTTTTCTCTCAAATCAGGCAAAGAGAACTAATACATGTCAACATTACCACAAAATGTTTTTACAAAGGAAAAGCTGGCTGAAGGTTGTCTTTTTTTTTTTTTTTTTTTTTTGAGATGGAGTCCCACTCTGTCATCCAAGCTGGAGTGCAGTGGCACAATCGTGGCTCACTGCAACCTCCACCTCCCAGGCTCAAGCGATTCTCCTGCCTCAGCCTACCTAGTAGCTGAGATTCCAGGCACGTGTGAGCGTGCCCGGCTAACATTTTGTTATTTTAGTAGACGGGCTTTTACCATGTTGCCCAGGGTGGTTTCAAACTCCTGAGCTCAGGATTTCGCCTGCCTAGGCCTCCCAAAGTGCTAGGATTACAATACATGAAGCCTGCTTGCTAGACTGATGGAACTATGTGTTGTGTTTAGTTCTATGTTCACTCCTTAAACCTACTAGTGAGCCGTATTTAGAAAGCTGGCTTCTAACCCTTTACATGAGAACAGGTCACTAACCAGCAAGTTCAGTGGGTGGTAGATCAATCAGCTAACTTGGAAACAATAAGTTTAAGTAGTATTTAAGTAGTAGTTTTTTGTCTTCACCTAATAGAAGAGGGGATGCTTGATATTATTATTAAAAATCTTTATTAATATATGTTTTAGTCTCAGAATGGCTCAATAGATTGAGGTGTTTCCAAACTCACTCCACATCAGTCTTCTCTTTCCACTAAAGTGACTTGGTTCAGCAGAAGTATTTGATTTTTCTTTTCTTTTTGAGATGGAGTCTTGCTCTGTCACCCAGGCTGGAGTGCAGTGGCGCGATCTCTGCTCACTGCAAGCTCCGCCTTCTGGGTTCATGCCATTCTCCTGCCTCAGCCTCCCTAGTAGCTGGGACTACAGGTGCCTGCCACTACACCTGGCTAATTTTTTGTATTTTTAGTAGAGACGGGGTTTCACCATGTTAGCCAGGATGGTCTCGATCTCCTGACCTCGTGATCCACCCGCCTCGGCCTCCTAAAGTTCTGGGATTACAAGCGTGAGCCACTGCGCCCGCCCAAGTGTTTGATTTTTATAGCAGTAATCTAGATTTGAATAGATCCTTCCTGACCTAAGATTCATAAACCTCCAAAGTGTCTGTGAATAAAATTCAAACATTTTATGCACATGAATTGAAAAAAAAATCTTTATTTTTACCATACTGTAAATGAAATTTAGCATTTCTTTCAATTGTTAATATAGGCAGCAAACCACACATTAAAAGGACCCCTGATTTTGTCATCTCATAGAATGGTTGTGGTAAATATCTCAGAATATCATTAAGTACATTCAGACTTTGAAATTATGACAATTATTATAATACTTTAAAATATTTATATTTAATTTAGCAATAAATCAGCATATAACATATAAAATACTTTTGAGTATATCATGTTTTAATATCTTGATGACTATATTTCAGTGTAATTACTTGTTTGTAATCCCAGGTACTTTATTTTATGCATTTAGAAACATGATTTTGAGTGAGATCCATGGGCTTTACCTGACGGCATGGGTCCATAGCACCACAAATGTTTAAGAACTCTTGGTAGTCTCTAATGTGGCTATTGATACAGAAACTAAATTTATTTCATGGGGCAGCCATATAACTCTGGCCCACAGTAAAGTCAAAGCAAAAAGACCCCAGGCCATGGAGAATCCTAACAAATAACCATAATGGTCAGGAGAAATCTGCATGGACCAATTTAAGTAGTGGTTCTTTTGCTTCCTCAACTTGAGTTGTGCAACTTCAGGACTGGCCCGAATGTTCAGATGACAGGAACACCCAGATACAATGAACAGATGGAGCTAGATGATTCTGGAAAGCAAATAACAGCCAAATGTCTATTGTCACTTTGATGCTTAATTCGGCAACATTTATTTGGGAACAGAAAACAATATTTGGTAATACTGTTTACATGGTAAAACTGGTCTGCTTCTCACATAAATTCATCTGCCTTTGGATCATTTATTAATTTTAAATAGAACTCCATGCTCAGATGATTTCAGTGGTATATTGGAAGAACCAAGTGTTAGTAAAAAATAAAAATTGTAAAAAAACAACAACAGTTTGGGCAACTATGCCTTTTCCTAAGTAGGTCATCTAGACTGTTGGCCAGCACTGCAATAATTTACTTTGGTCTTAATGGAACCTTAAAAAATTCTGTACTGGAACCATTTGTGGGTTCCCTGAGAGTATGATTTTGTCCATAATATAAGCCCATAATTATAATACATCATATATCACAGTAGTGTGAATTATTGTTGACAACATCAAATGTCAGGAGAGATCTGGCAGAAAATAGAACTGAATTTGAGCAGAGTAAGACTGTTAGTATAGAAGGATTAAAGTTATACTAAGATATATAGCTTGTTAGTAGTTAGTTCTAGATGAGAACATGTGCATGCATTACTTGCACCCTCCATGGAGTTGCTATGTTAGGAATGCAAACCTGCTGTTGCCAAATCTGCCAACATATCTGGAAAAGCTAAAAATGAGATGACAATTTAGTGTTAAGCCACCTAGTGTTTAGAGGAATTGACTAGTGCAATTCTTTTCAAACATTCTTTGAGATAAGCAAGGGTTTCTAAAGATTGAATCTTACTCCTGGGTCATGAACTCTTCTATGCAGATACTACTCACTCATACAGTGAACCATCAATGAAAAAGAGAAATGGGATTTGTTTTCAACACCTCCTACCGATCTATAGAGGTAGAGGGAAAGTGTCCTCACTGCTTACTGATGGTTCACTGAAAATGAGCTGATAAAAGGTGGATTAATAGGAGAAAACCATTTACAAAATTTATTAATATGCATGAGGGGAAAAAAATCACATGAGTATGATTACCCAATAACCCAGTGAGGTCCAGATGCTTATATATCCTACTTAATAAGAGAAGAGGAGATGGAGGGTGAAATGATTTTAAGGGTAGATTAATGAGACTAAAATAAATGGGCTGGAACGAAGTTCTTCAGTGCTCCGACAGAGGTGATGGGAAGATGAAGGGCAGAACTTCATTGTGAACAAAAGTTGTCTTATTATACAGATAATGCCTCATGGCTAATCTCTGGAACTGTCCTCAGAAGAATAGATGAAAACTCTGGGTTTCAGATACTATGAAACTGAGTCAAAGGTTTAATTCATCTTTATAATCCCTGGATTTTTGCTAAAGGATCTCTCTCTCTCTCTCTCTCTCCCCCCTCCCCACTCCCCCTTCTTAAATAAAATCTCTCATCTTATGATATCCTCATGGAAATATAATTGGGCTGTATTAAAGAGAGATGGGAGAAAAAAGAGAATGCAGGCATTGTAGAATTTTTACTTGCCCTCATCTTATCTTTATCAAGTTAATTCACTCAGAACTCATTATTTTAAAAGCCCACATGTCCCATTATGGTGAATAAATACAGACTTATTTTTCCACAAGACTATGTATAGTAACTAAAATAAAACATGTATGTGTATTTGTTATCAACAAGGTCTTAACTCCAGCTGTCATTCCCTCATGATCATGCCAGCCTTCCGTCTGCCTTTCCCAAGTCATACAACCAAACTCTTCCTCAATTCCTTACCCCTCCTCATTCAACAGTTTTCTTTCTTTCATCTGTTTTTCTTGACTCATATCCTTATTTTCACCAGAATCATACACCTGCTCAAATTCAGAAGGCTCTTCTCTTTCACAACCAGCTGTGTTCTCTGACTAATATGTGAAAAAACCTTTGCCTAGGAAATGGTTCATACCTGACTCAATTTCATTCTTAATTATATTTTCAGCTTGCCTTTCATGAAGATGCATTTCTTTCCAATATGGATGTGTCCAAGTAGTTTATCTATATATGAAAGTGATTGATATGTAGGCTGGGTAATCTCTCTTTGTCCTTCCAGATTCACCCCCACCTTGTAAGCCCTACTCTGTGCCACAGGAGGCTGACCTAAGTGGGCAGCATAAACCAGGCTCCTTTGCCCTGTATCTCAGTTGTATTTGAGCAATGGAAGCACAGGTAAGAAACCCTCAATTGTTGGGGAGAGAGAGCACAGGTTGATGGTGGTCATTTCCTTATCAAGGGCCTCAAGTGTGTGCCTTCATGTCTAAGGTTCTCAAGGCTTCCCTGCTATTTCAACCTGTCAGGTGTTTCATCTTCCCTATGATTTCCCTTGTCCACATTTTTATATCTTTGAATTGTTCATTTATTAAATCCCATTTGCTTTTCCCTATTTGAGTTTCTGCCAGGACCCTGGTGACACAGTAAGGAAACATTCTTAGTGCATGGTTGATGTATGGTGTAAATAAGAGATCTAGATCTAGATTGAAACCCTAATTCCATTTCTTTTCTTGTTAAACAAGATTTTTTTGTTGTAGAGTGGGGATAAAAATCCTTATCTCAAAGAATCATGAGAATTAAAGAGAAAAAAACGACGATGGTGGTGGTAAGTACATTGTTTACTCTATAAAATCCTATGTTTGTTACTTTTCTTCAACCAGAATCTTAGTGCTTCACTATTCTGTGGATATTATTTACTCCAAAACCTGAGCCTAAAAGTGCTTAAATAATTTTTCTGCTATAGCAAAATACCCATTTTCTTAATTCTATAGTATGCTTTATAGAAATGTCTGTAATATAAAATAATAAAATGCCTAACTAATGTTTGTGTGTGAATGTATACAAAATGATTCTTTGCCTTAAATGGGTTCATACAATATGGAAATGGAAAAAATGCTAAAAATACACCAATAACATCAATATTTCCTTAATATTAGGTAAATGTAAGATTCTATTTATATATATGTGGGGGGGTGTTTTCATATGAGCTCACTTTTTATCATTGTTTAAATAGATCATGTGATGGTCATAGTTTTAAAGAAATCTCTGTGTTAATCATAATCAGTATGTAGGGCTATGACTGATTGCTAGTTTCAAATTTTCATCAGTCAGTGGGTAAAAAAGCATCTCCTCACCCTTAGTCAAAAATTAGTGATGCTGTTTCTTTACAGGAGTGGCTATTGGGAAAATTGAGAGTAGAGTGGAAATGCTTTTATCTCAACTATTACTCAAGAATTATTGCAACTATGAGTCAGCATAGGTGGGCGATGTTTAACTCTTCAAATTCTATTTATTACTCACACCAAGACTGCAACAACTCAATCAGTATCTGCCTTCCACTGCTGCCTTCTTAGCACATAGTTCCTATGTGGATCACAGCCTCATGGAAGAAACATGTGAAGAAATAATACAGGATGAGGTGTATATTTTGTATATTTTGACCTGGAAAAGAGACATGGCACTTCTGTTCACAGGTTATTGGCAAAACTAGTGACATGACCCCACAGAAAAGCAAGTAGGCTATGAAATGTGAAGAAGCTCATGGACTTTTCTGGGAAAATTGAGCAGTTAATATTACTTTCATACCCAATGTTATTTTAATGTTTCTCACTTAATTTCACTGGGTATCATAAGACAGATAACTCTGTCTGTGTGAATCATCACATTCTATATTAAAACCAAATGTTATGCAACAACTTCAGCAAATTAGAAGGTGAGTCTGAGAAACGATTGGGGGGCACACTATGCTTCTTTCTCAGTGCAGACTTTTTTACCCTTCACTAGCTGGGATCTCCATTTTATATCATTATTTCTTAAAAGGATACCTCTTTAAACATGGCAATTTATATAGGCAAGGTTCCTTGGTGATTGCAATTGTTCTTATCATAGGATAACATACAGAATATAGGAATTCATTAATAATAAGGGAACTTGGAAAATCTTGCCCATTTTCTTAAATCAAGATAAGGCATATTTAAATGATGTCAGACAGAAAATAATATTTCAATAGAGATTTTCAGAGAGGAGATTATATGCTTTCCCATAATAATCACCCTGAAAGTGAACAAGTTGAAGATCAGACAATATCTCAGAGCACTTTATAATGTTGTCCTTTGGTTTTGATCTCAGGATAAGTGAACCACAGTCGCTCTCTAATCTTGTCTAAGATATTTTTTTCCTTTTGGTTTTATTTTATTTAGTCTTAGGTAGTATGCTTCTCGGCTGCCCTCAGTTTTTTCTTCTCCGTGATGAATAGTCCTGTTTCTTTGAATGTTTCCTTGTAGATTTAAATCACCAGGTCTTACTCATCTCTGTGGCTATTTTTTCTAAACTTCCCAACTCTTCTATTTTGCTATTTCATGGTATAACCTAGATTTTGGATAATGCAGCAAGAATAAATGAAGTGTTATTATTTTCCACTACAAGTACATTAAAATGGCCACGATTATGGCATCCTTTACAGATATTTTCACACCACAATATATAAAGGTCTGCAGTATTCACTTGAGAAGTTAATTCTCTACAACTGGATTTTACATTGAATGTATTGCTATTTACTTTTTTGCTTGTTTTTGCTTTCCAGCCCTCTTGAGACCTGTCGGCTGTCTGACCTTGAGAAAGTGGGTGGACTATTTCTGGCTGAGAGTGGAAAGAGAAATCGCATGGGAAAGGAAATCCTCACACGCGTGTCAGCTGAAATTTGGATGGTGATGAAATTCAGATGATTTAGGTAAGCTCTGGATGAACAGATAACATTTTGGAGGATCATCTGAACTAATTATGAATTCCCAAGAGTGCATGATTCATCTATTATTGGGTATCCAGGAGGCTAATTCCTCTATCCACCATAATTTCCTAGGATATCTTATTGCATCACACTCAAACAGTTGCAGATTTGAACGTGGACTTCAAAGTTCCTTCAAGCAATACAGTATGGTAGGAGCAAAACACGCTGTGGAAAGCTGCTCAGTGGATTGTATCCGATTTCAAAGTCATCTTTTCAACTGTTGTATTGCCTATATCAGAGTTTGTTATTTTTCTGGTCCCTAGCTGAGAGTTGAGCTCATTCTGTGGGAAGTATCTCTAAACCACTGACTGACTTTGAAGCCAGTACAACTACGGGAGATTAGAAACTTGGCATAGCCTTCTTCTCAAAGCATTTAGAGCATCTTCCTCAAGTTTGTTTGTTTGTTTGTTTATTTGTTTTTGAGACAGTGTCTGGCTCTGTCACCCAGGCCAGAGTGCAGGGCGTGATCTCGGCTCACTGCAACCTCCTCCTCCTGGGCTCAAGTGATTCTCCCACCTCAGCTTCCCGAGTAGTTGAAAGTACAGGCATTCACCCAGCTAATTTCGGTATTTTTGTAGAGATGGGGTTTCTGCATGTTGTCCAGACTGGTCTTGACCTCCTGGACTCAAGTGATCTGCCCGTTTCTGCCTTCCAAAGTTCTGGGCTTACAGGTGTGAGCCACTGTGCCAGGCCTGAGTTTTTTGATCTGTATAATTTAGTGTAATTCAGAAGCAAAGATGAGATTTCAGAGATTTGTAACTAGGCAGAACTCATACCAGTTTGGCTTCTGGAAGTGTCGGAGATGCTCAGGTGGACATATGAGAGAACATGGAAAAGAATCCAAGCCCTTGGCTTATCTAGTTTTATTTAAGTGACTTTAAACAAGGTTTTGCCTTCCTTTTTCTGTTTCTTTATTTGTAAATGCATTATAAGGATATCTGTCTTGTTTCTTTTACATCATATTTTGAGGCACACATGATATCAGAGGTTATTCCTTAGTTTTCTTATAATGAATCCCATGGGCAGCCTGTACGGAGTCTATGAAATGTTTCTCAGAGTAGGATTTTTAAAATATCAATACACATACACATATATATGCATACATAGATAGCTTTAAAAAAACCAAGCTTTTACACAGATAGTTATCTAAATGTAAAAAGATAAATTTGTAATAAAGAAATACATGTGTTATTATATCAGTGCATTGTATAATAAGGATCTAGTGATGCATCTACTATCACTATTTTATTTTATTTTATTGTTTAATTTTAATTTTAGATTGAGGGAGTACATATGCAGGTTTCTTACAGTTTGTTACAAGAGTCTACTGTGTCATACTAAGATTGGGCTTCTATTGATCATGTCACCCAGATAGTGAACATAGTACCCAATAGGAAGCTTTTCATCCCTTTATCACCACTCTTCCTTCCCTCTCTTCCAGTTCCCAGTGTCTACTGTTCACAGCTTTATGCTTATGTTACCCGAGATTTAGCCACTACTTATAAGTAAGAACATGTGATATTTGGTTTTCTGTTCTGTCTTAATTCACTTAGGATAATGGCCTCTAGCTGCATGCATGTTGCTACGAAGGAAATGATTTTGTTATTTTTTGTGGCTGTATAGTATTCCATGGTATATGTATACCACATTTTCTTTATCCAGTCCAGTGGGTTGTTGGATACCTAGACTTATTCTATCTTTTTGGTGGAATAATTTATTTTCCTTTGGGTATATATCCAGTAATGGGGTTGATGGGACTGAATGGTAATCCTATTTTTAGTTCTTTGAGAAATTTTCATACTACTTTCTGCAGTGACTGGACCAATTTGTATTCCCATGAACAGTGTATAAATGTTCCCTTTTCACCATAGTCTTCCCAACATATTACTTTTTGACATTTTATAATCCATTCTGACTAGTGTGAGATGGTATCTCCTTGTGGTTTTGACTTATGTTTCTCTGATGATTAGTTATGCGGAACATTTTTTAACATGTTTCTTGGCTGTTTTATGTCTTCTTTTGAGAAGTGTGTGTTTATGACCTTTGACCACTTTTTAATTTTTTTCCTTGTGGATTTGTTTATGTTTCTTTTAAGTTCTGAATATTAATGCTTTGTCAGATGCATAGTTTGCAAATATTTTCTCCCATTCTGTATGTTGTGTGTTTACTCTGTTGATAGTTTCTTTTGCCATTTAGAAGCTCTTTAGTTTAATTAGGTCCCATTTGTCAATTTTTTGTTTTTGTTGCAATTGCTTTCAGGGACTTATTTACAAATTCTTCACCTAGGTTGCTGTCCAGAAGGTATTTCCTAGGCTTTCTTCTAGGATTTTGATAGTTTGAGGTTTTACATTTAAATATTTGATCCCTCTTAAGTTTTGTATACAGTGATAAGCAGGGGTCCAGTTTCATTCTTCTGTGTATAGTTAGCCAGGTTTTCTAGCACCAACTATTGAATAGGCAGTCCTCTCTCCACTGCTTATTTTTGTGAACTTTGTTGAAGATCAGTAGGTTGTAGGTGTCTGGCTTTATTTCTAGGTTCTCTATTCTGTTTGTTAATCTATGTCTGTTGTGTTTTTTTTAACCAGTACCATGCTGTTTTGGTTACTGTAGCTTTATAGTATAGTTTGAAGTCAAGTAATGTGGTGCCTGCCTTCAGCTTTGTTCTTTTTGCTTAGGATTGCTTTAGCCATCTGTGCTCTTTTTGGTTCCCTACATATTTTAGAATATCTTTTTTTCTAATTCTGTCAAAAATGACATTGGTAATTTGATAAGAACAGTGTTGAATCTGTAGATTGCCTTGGGCAGTGTGAACATTTTAACAATATTGATTCTTCCAATCCATAAGCGTGGAATGTATTACCATTTGTTTCTGTTGTCTATGATTTGTTTCAGAAGTGTTTTGTAGTTCTTCTTGCAGAGATCTTTCACTTCCTTGGTTAGATATACTCCTATGTGTTTTATTTTTTTGTGTGTGGCTATTCTAAATGGGATTGCATTTTTATTGCCCTCAGCTTAAGTGTTATTGATGCATAGAAATGCTACTGATTTTTATTTATTTATTTTTATTCTTCCCCTTAAGCATTTATTATTTGTATTACAAGCAATTCAATTATATTCTTTTTTTTTTTTATACTTTAAGTTCTAGGGTACATGTGCATAACGTGCAGGTTTGCTACATATGTATACTTGTGCCATGTTGGTGTGCTGCAGCCCAAAATCTCCTTAAGCTGATAAGCAACTTCAGCAAAGTCTCAGGATACAAAATTAATGTGCAAAAATCACAAGCATTCTTATACACCAGTAACAGACAAACAGAGAGCCAAATCATGAATGAACTTCCATTCACAATCGCTTCAAAGAGAATAAAGTATCTAGGAATCCAACTTACAAGGGATGTAAAGGACCTCTTCAAGGAGAACTACAAACCACTGCTCAGTGAAATAAAAGAGGACACAAACAAATGGAAGAACATACCATGCTCATGGATAGGAAGAATCAATATTGTGAAAATGGCCATACTGCCCAAGGTTATTTATAGATTCAATGCCATCCCCATCAAGCTACCAATGACTTTCTTCACAGAATTGGAAAAAACTGCTTTAAAGTTCATATGGAACCAAAAAAGAGCCCGCATCTCCAAGACAATCCTAAGTCAAAAGAACAAAGCTGGAGGCATCATGCTACCTGACTTCAAACTATACTACAAGGCTACAGTAACCAAAACAGCATGGTACTGGTACCAAAACAGAGATATAGACCAATGGAACAGAACCGAGTCCTCAGAAATAATACCACACATCTACAGCCATCTGATCTTTGACAAACCTGAGAGAAACAAGAAATGGGGAAAGGATTCCCTATTTAATAAATGGTGCTGGGAAAATTGGCTAGCCATAAGTAGAAAGCTGAAACTGGATCCTTTCCTTACTCCTTATACGAAAATTAATTCAAGATGGATTAGAGACTTAAGTGTTAGACCTAATACCATAAAAACCCTAGAAGAAAACCTAGGTAGTACCATTCAGGACATAGGCATGGGCAAAGTCTTCATGTCTAAAACGCTACTGATTTTTATAAGCTGTTTTGGTGTCTTGAAACTTTACCGAAGTCATTTATCAGGTCTGGGATCCTTGTGGCAGAGTCTTTAGCATTTTCTATCTATAGAATTATATCATCAGAGAAGAAAGATAATTTGACTTCCTGTTTTCCTATTTATATGCCTTTTCTTTCTTTTGCCTGGCTGCTCTGGCTAGAACTTTGTTTTCTTTCTTTCTTTTTTTTCTTTTTTTTAAAGACAGGGTCTGGTTCTGTTACTCAGGCTGAAGATCTCGGCTCACTGCAACCTCTTCTTCCTGGGGTCAAGTGATCCTCCTGCCTCAACTGATCCCCCCATCCCAAGTAGCTGGAACCACAAGTGTGTGCCACTATGACCAGCTAATTTTTATGTATTGTTTGTAGACAAATACGTAAAACATAGTGGGGTTTCACCTTATTTCTCAAGCTGGTCTTGAGCTCCTGGACTCAAACAGTCTGCCTGCCTCGGCCTACCAGAGTGCTGGGATTATAGGCGTGAGCCACCACACCCAGCCGGACTTCCAGTACTGTGTTGCATAGGAGTGGTGAGAGTGGACATCCTTGTCTTGTTTTTCTTAGGATAATGCTTCCAACTTTTTCATGTTCAGTAAGATGTTGGCTGTGAGTCTGTCGTAGATGGCTTTTATTATTTTGTGATATGTTCCTTTGATCCCTAGTTTATTGAAGGGTTTTATCATGAAGGGATGTTGGGATTTATTGGAAACTTTCTCTGCACCTATTAAAATGATCACATAATTTTTGTTTTTAATTCTTTTTATGTGGTGAAATACATTTATTGATCAGCAATGTACTACAATAATTTTAAAACAGTGATTAGTACAAAGGAAATTAAGAGACATCTTCAATAATTATAATGTAATAAGAACCTACCTGTGATTTCTATTGGTAACTACAAAACAGTTTCTGCCTTTACTGCTAATTGAAGGTCACGTTATATTTCAATTAGAGTTGAGTGAAAAATAAAGATTTGTTTTTTGTCTTCAGATCACTTTCCGTGGACTCCCAATTAAAAATTTAAAAAACAATCTATTTAACTATTGGAGACTTTAAGTTATAAATTTGGTCTCTTTCTTTTTTTTTTTTTTTTTTAGATGATGAAATAAAGACCCACAGTTAAGTCTGCAGAGTCACACAGCTAGGGGAGACAGAAGTCCTCAGTTGTCCCATTTTGCCTGCATCTCATCACTGCATTGTCATGGAGAATTTTCTTTACCTCCTGCCTCCGTGGGGTTCTTTCTCTATTTGCTTGCCTAGGTGGGCATCTAATCTCTTCTTGATGCCCTTGGGCCTCTGCAGAGTTCTCTTTAAGTTTTTTTTTTTTTTTCCCATGTATTTATTTCATTAGCAAACTCTTCATAACACAACTTTGTTGACCTATTAACATTTCTACTGAATAATTTAGAGCAGATTCTCCCATTTTGCCATCCACCAAAATTACCTAGAGGGCTTGCTAAAATACTAGACAATTTCATGTCTCTTAGGTTTTCTACTAAGCTATAAGAAATTGCCACAACTTTAATGTCTTAAAACAACGCAATGTATTATGTTACTGTTACAGAGGTAAGACATCCAAGGTAGGTCAACTGGGCCACATTCCTTCTGGAGACCGCAGAGCAGAATCTGTTTCCTTGCCTTTTCTGCCTTCCAGAAGTCACCTGCCTTTCCTGCATCACTCTGAGCTCTACTTCTATCAACATGTCTCTTTTCCCACTGTGATCCTTCTGCTTTTCTCTTATTAGGACTCTTGCAATTACACCGAGTCTATCCAAATAACCCAGGATAATCTTTCCATCTCAAGATTCTTAACATACCCACAAAGTCCCTTTGCCAGGCAAAGTATTCACAGGTTCAGGGAATTAAGATGTGGACATCTTTGCCAAGCTCTTACTCTGTCTGACCTAGTGTATTAGTCTGTTTTCACACTGCTGTAAAGAACTGCCTGGCCAGGCGTGGTGGCTCACAACTGTAATCCCATCACTTTGGAGGCTCAGGCAGGTGGATCACCTGAGATCAGGAGTCCAAGACCAGCCTGGCCAACATGGCAAAACCCTGTCTTGCCGTGTTGTACTTGTACATGTTGTATTTGTAAATGCTGTATTTGTACTAAAAATACAAAAATTTAGCTGGGTGTGGTGGCACGCATCTGTAATCCCAGCTACTTGGGAAGCTGAAGCGGGAGAATTGCTTGAACCCAAGAGGCAGAGGTTGCAGTGAGGCGAGATCACACCACTGCACTCCAGCGTGGGCAACATAGCAAGACTCTGTCAAAAAAAGAACTGCCTGAAACTGGATAATTTACAAAGGAAAGAGGTTTAATTGACTGACAGTTCAGCATGGCTGGGAAGGCCTCAGGAAACTTAGTCATGGTAGAAGGCGAAGGGGAATCAAGCCACCTTCTTCACAAGGCGGCAGGAAGGAGAAATGCAGAATGATGGGGGAAGAGCTCTTTCTCTAACCATCAGACCTTGTGGGAACTCACTATTACAAGAACAGCATAGGGGAAACCACCCTCATGATTCAATTAGCTCCACCTGGTCTTTCCCTTGACATGTGGGGATTATATGGATTACAATTAAAGATGAGATTTGGGTGGGGACACAAAGCCTAACCATATCACATAGGTTGGGACACAGCAAGCTTCCAGGTGATGCTAATGTTACTGATCTGTGTATCACACATTGAGAACCATTGGTTGAGTGGAATGAGCATTAAGATAAGTAGACAGTCATGTGTTCTAAATCAGTCCAACTGCAAACTGATGAAGCAACCTTGAAGATGTCAGGAAATCTCTCTGACTTTTAGTTTTCACATCTATAAAAAGAGTACTCAATTGTCTTTAACTGCTCGCAAGTTTATTACAATAAAGAATGTTTGGATTATTATGCTATTACCAGCAAATATCTATTACCAGTAATAGTAAAAAGAGAGTCCCTTAATACTCTATGGGAGATGAGGAAGAAAATTGGCAGAGAATAGAATTGATCTGGCCTAAAATAAAAGGTAAATACCTGCTTCCTTTTCTGTTACCAGCAATTTCAAGTTAAAAAAAAAAAAAAAAGGATACAGTCAAGTCCCAAAGCTGAATTAATGACCTCAGTCTTGGTAAAAATCAACCTTTGACAGAACAATAAACTTACAAAGAAATTGTGCATGCATAACTATCTTTCTCCCACATTTAAGGAAATGCTAGTGGTAGGCGGTTGGCTGAGGCATTGGGCATCATTAGGTCTTAGTTACTGTTAGGTCTAAATCCACATGGACTGTATGTCAAGGCATCAAAGAGACCTACCTCTGTGCATAGCTACTAGATTATCATCAGACATTAAGACAATCAAGTCTCCTCTAAAAGTTACTATAAATTGTACTATCTTCCTCTTTTTTCCCTTACCATGTTTTCCTTAAACAAATCCCCAAAACCTATTTTTAGAAAGTACACTGCAATAATTAATTACAACATGTCATTCCCATGAAGCATAAAAATACTGAATAGTTGCAGAGCACTTTATTTATTTTACCCAGGAAATCTTTCAATGACATTTAAATAATTGCTTGTTTACACTTTGGAGAGCATGGGAAGTTACAAACTGTATCCTGTGTACTAAATCTTTTTACTGAAAATCATTCAATCCTGTGCTGGATAAATTTGGTAAAATGGTGGCTAACATTTATCCATCAAAATTATTCAAATTATCCTTAATCTAAAGCCTATTTTTTTTTTTTATCAATCATGATGTAATTCATTTGACAACATTGTGAAAAGTACAGAGAGATCAAGCTTTATTATATCAGTTTTCTAGAAGGAAAAGTGAAGCTATAAAAGATAAATGTCACAGCTAGTGGTGGAGATGGAAATAGGTTCTGGTTTCACTCACATTTTACCATATGACATATATAATAAATATCTGGCTTGATTTGATATCTGTTATCTTTCCTAATTGAGATAATTATTTTTTAGTGGCACCCAAATAAAAGCACTTAATAGTAAATAATTTTTTAAAAACGATAGTCATTAAGCTCTTTGAATGTCAGTTTGCCTTCTGCAAAATGAGAATGATGTCAAATATAGTGTCTTAAGTTTGAATACATTTTAAAATCCATAAGGAATGAAGTCCTCTTGGCTAATTCTAGATTTCAAGCACCTGGAATATTTTTCTGGCATGTAGATTGTACACAATAATTATTTAAATAAGCTGAACTGAAGTGATTTGATTCTTTCCAACTCTATGTTTCGTTGTTCCTGATAATTTTAAAACAATGGCACTCTTTGACTGATGGTACATGCATAAAAAATCCCTGAAGCAACAGAAAAGAGAATAACCCCAAAGATGAAGTGATGCCTCCCTTCGACTCGCAGTTGTGTAGCCAAAATGATAGAGAAATTTGCGAATCTGAGTCCTATGATAAGACCTGAGATTTACTGACTTTTCCAAACAATAAAACCAGGGTAAACAATCTAGAATAAAGTCCAGCACAGATCTCCAGCAGAGATTAATTCTCTCCCTGGAAGACTGACTGACAATGTCTCAGGAGGTTTACAGTAATGACATTTAAGGTGGAGCCACTGGGCTTTCTCTGAGGAGTCTGTAAGGGAATTACCTTGTGTTTCTCTTTGTGTAGTTTGATGAGATGAGAGAAAAAATGATAATGGCTCCCTAGAACATTTGACTCATGGAAGGAGAAAAATCTTAATGACTCCCCAATGGACTAACTTGTTTGTTCACAGTTGATTTTTCTCAACTTCCATTTCAAGTGTAGCTAGAACAAGTTACATTGGAAATGTCTTCTTCAGGCTTTGATTTGTTCTGTAGCTACTTAACCTTTCCTCTCCCAAACTCTTATAGCAATGATGAAAACATGAGCATGGTTTAATTCATATAAATATCGATAAATTTGTAAGTTGATAAAATTATTTTCTCTGTGCCAGTACTTTAGAAAAATACAGAAATCTAAAGAAATTTGATATCTATAACCAAGTTGGTGTTATGAAACCAAACTAGGATCCATTCGCCCTATGGAGTAAGACCAGATAACCACACAAAGATTTGTAGTGAAGAAAGAAGGGTGTTTATTTGCAGGGATCCAAGTAAGGAGGATCAGGTTTCTAATGCTTAAGATTTGACCTCCCTGACGGCATACAAGCGAAGGTTTTTAAAGACAAGGGTAAATTTTAGGAAAGCAGAAGTTATACACAAAATTGTAAATCAACGAATGAAGGTTATGTATTGGTTTTGGCTTAACAGGGTAGAATATCTTGAAGTAGGAGCTTAAAGGTCATAGGCAGATTCAAAGATTTTCTGATTTACAATTGGTTAAGGAAGATAAACTTCATTAAAAAAATTGTAGCGTAACAGAAAAGAATGTTAGCTATGGCTCATGGGCGTGACTATTGTCACCACTGGGTTCTTCTTGCTTGCTGCTCAGAAAAAAAAAATAGGTTCTGGTTTCACTCATATCTTTGACCATGTGACATATCTTCTTGCTTACTGCTCAGAAAAAAAAATGGTTTTGGCTGGATGTGATTTCTGTTATCTTTTTTAATTGAGATAATTATTTGTTAGTGGCACCCAAATAAAAGCACTTAATAATAAATAATAAATATTTTTTTAAAAAAAGATAATCATTAAGCTCTTTGAAAACCAGTTTTCCTTCTCCAAAATGAGAATTAAGTAGAAGATGGTATCTAAGTTGGATTATATTTTTAAATCTATGAGGAATTAAGTCTTCTTGGTCACTTCTAGATTCCAAGTACTGAAAAAAGCCAATGCACTGAAAACAGTAGGTGTTATATCAGAGAAAGAGTCTAATAATCTCAGGATGACCAAGCAAGGAGGACAGGAAGTATTTTTTAAATTTGCCTCCCCAAGAATTTAGAAACTAGGGTTTTTAAGGATTGCTTGGAGGGCAGGGGAGTAGGGAATGGGTACTACTGATTGGTTGGATCAGGGAAGAAATCACAGGGGTGCCAAAATTGTCCTAGTGTGCTGTCAGTCCTAGGGGGAGGGATTTGTCACCAGTCTAAGTGGCATCAGTTAGTCCACAAGAATGCAAAGTTTGAAAAATATCTCAAACACATCTTAGGTTTTACAATAACAATGTTATCTAGAGGGGCAAATGGGAAAGTTATAAATCTTATGACCACTGGCTAGTGACTCCTGAGTAGAAAGCAATTACAAAAGGCAAACTAGAAAACAATAACCAGTTATATTTAACTATGCCTAGGTCTTAGCAGAATTCAGGGCCCTCCCATAATTCTAACCTCGTAGGCTTTCATTAGGTTTATAAAGATGGTTTTGGGTCCCAACAAGGAGGAGTTAGTTTTGGGAAGGGACTATGATCATCCTTGTTTTAAAGTGAAAGTATAAACTAAACTCCTCCCATAGCTAGCCTGGCCTATGTGCAGGACTGGGCAAGAACAGCTTGTGAGGTTAGAAGCAAGATGGGCTCAACTATATTATATGTCTCTCACTATTATAATTTTGCCAAGGTGGTCACATGACTTTCTCCAGGCATCTCAGAAAGAAATTTAAAACAAAGAATGATGGTCAAAGTTCAGACCTTAGTTTCCCCTTATTTGACGTCTATATGCCAATGGATGCATTTGGTAGGGATCTAGGCTTTGGAGAAACAACTCAGACACTTACGTTGTTATCTTTAGTTTCCATAGGGAACAAAATGTCTCATGATTCCAAGTTCATTGGCTATTATTTTAAGCTACTATTACGTTCTGGCTTATCAAGTCTTTTATTTACTTCTGGAGGCTAGCTAGGTGCCTGAAATTTCCCTTGAAGGAACTCAAGATTTATCTTTATTTCCATACTTGGTGGGGAGGTGCACATGACCCTAAAAGGGGGGTCCCAGCTCTGTCTCAGTGGTGAAACTGTAATAAATAGTCTAAACATTCATTTGTGTTCAGCTTAAAATCAGAAATGTTAGTTCCTATTAAAACATCCAAAAAGATAACTTAATATTTTAATTTTAGAGACCTATTAGATTTCATGATTACTGCTGAGTTTAACTGTGGTGGTTTGTCATATATAAATATTACCACTGACTTAAGAGCAGCAGGATATGCATTTTCCCGGTTTTATTTTAACGTCTTTTATCCTTCAATAAGGAGCTTAGTGTCACAAATCCACTGATATTTTCTTGTAGCCACATTCTCTGGCCTAATTTCTAGCACCTATGACGAGCCTTTTTGATGTATGGATAAAGCCTCATTTACAGAGATGTGGCATGTGTGCCATTTTGTCAAACATTCAGCTCAGATTTTTTTTTTTTTATTATACTTTAACTTCTAGGGTACATGTGCACAACGTGCAGGTTTGTTGCATACGTCTATGTGTGCCATGTTGGTGTGCTGCACCCATTAACTCATCATTTACATCCTGATATGGTTTGTCTGTGTCCCCACTCAAATCTCATCTTGAATTGTAACTCCCACAATTCCCATGTGTTGTAGGAGGAACCCTGTGGAAGGTAATTGAATAATGGGGATGGGTCTTTCCCGCGCTGTTTTCATGATAGTGAATAAGTCTCATGAGATCTGATGGATTTAAAAATGAGAGTTTCCCTGGACAAGCTTTCTTTCTTTCTGTCTGCTGCCATCCACATAAGATGTGCCTTCTGCCATGACTGTGAGGCCTCCCCAGCCACATGGAACTGTAAGTCCATTAAAACCTTTTTTTCTTCCCAGTGTCTGGTATGTCTTTATCAGCAGTGTGAAAACAGACTAATACAGGTCCCCTTTATATTGTCTCTTAATTCTAAAATGTTATTTTCACAAGTATTGAAAACTTTATAAAATGCCTAACCCTAAGTAGAGCATTTTGTTGTTGTTGTTATTGGTAAAGTGGGTCTATATCAGATGGATTTTCCCAAAAGATATTTTCTTCTACAAGTCAGATTAATAACAATAAGATAAAATCAGTGGGAGGCTGACATTCAAGTCATTTAAATGCTAAAAAGGCAAATAGAAAGCAAATACCTGCTGGTTCTCAAATCAGATAGCTCACTCACAATAAAGGAAGGCTACTTGTGTAGTCCCAGAACTACGAAAAATGCTCTGTGTGTCCTACGCTCCATGTGTCCTTGGTTTTGCTGTTTCCTATCCTTGGTTCAGAGCAGTGAGGGGACAGATTCCAAAATTGCATTGTTCTTTACTTTTTGAGCAGGCCTCCTTCCCACCAAGGATTGTTCCAATATGCATATTCTACAAATACACTCATTAAGCTTAAAAACTTTTCAACTTAGACCAGCTGTCTTATTTTAAACTTTGTCTTAATTATACATAAGTAGAAAAAGCTGTTTTAACAATTTGATATAAGTGGTCATCAAATCAAAGAGAAAATACTTTTCTTGTTATAGCTACTTCTTCATATAAATGATCTACTATTTTGGATTATGATGCAAATATTGGATGAGAGTGCTTCCAACATCTTCCTGCTTAGCTTCATCACCATAGTAAAGTTTGGTGATGGAAACAAGATGCATAAAGATGGCATGATGCAATACATCTTAATTTTAAATATTCCTAAAATAATTTGCTTCAATGATACATCCTTAAGGTGCCTTGTCTACCTACTGTTATTACACAACACCTCATGTCCTTGTTCTCAGCTTCCTGTTAGGAACCCACACATTTATTACTACAATAGCTGTCTATTTTCTGATGGGAAAAGGTAAAACAGTAGGTCATTGGGACATGAGGAGAACATTTGTGTGATGGCTGATATTAAGCTAAAGGTGTTTTATATTCTTTCAGAGGATATAGTCCAGATGCCATAAAATTATTAGCAGAAACTGGAAATACACTTTGAAGGATATATTCCTGACATTTCTGTGGAAACAACAAGACTGTGAATGGAAAGCCTTCAGGCATGAATGAGCTTAATAAGTCACAGATTCTGGGTTAGCATTTGAAAGGCTGGATTTGTATAATAGTATGCTTCATAGTTAAAGGTATGCTAAAAGACATATAGGTCCCCATGGAAATTAAGTGGCAGATAAACTCACTGTTATTTGTATTTCTAAAAATGTCTCCTCCTGACCTGTTTTTTTCTAGAGTTGAGAGTGACTTTTTTACTTGCAAGTTTTGTTACACTCAATGCTTTTTTCTTGTTCACTCATTGTGAGTCTGAAAGTTCCAGCTGACCTGTTCCACCTGTGACAGTCTGCTGAGTCTGGTCTGTCTGCTGTACAATAATTGAGATTGCTTACTTGCACCTTTTACAAGTTGTGAACTCTAGTAAGTGCCTAGTCAATACCAAAACATCCTTATGAAGTAGGTAGTATTGTTGGTGTCCCTCGTTGAGGAATCTGAGGTAGAGGCATGAATTGACACATTAGTAAACATTTTTTTCTGACCATCAACATGCATTTTTATGGAAGTAGGTACAGCTTTAACTTAACCAGACTTTGGAATACTGAATCTTGACAAATGTCTTTGATGACCTGAGAAGTACCCACATTTATATCAAGAGTGAAGAAAAGTGAATCACACATACACTGATCCACATGTGTTTTGAGGGTTACAAATGTTGATTGCTACTTTTCATCTCAGTGTCACATTCTTAAACTTGATGTGCAGTTCAATTCATGGGCACCTCAGTGAGGAAGGAGAGGAAAGAGGAGCAGTGTGAACAACAGTAAGTATTTTGTGAGCCCCTTCTGTTTCCCAAAGAGTTTTATAGGGCTTTCTTTCATATTACCTGATACAGTATTTACAACAATCCTGTCAAGGAGATGTATCAGCCCATTTTATAGATGTAAAATTCATATGCTTAGGGAGGCACAATAAAAATGTCTCAATATTACACAACTAACAAGAAGCAAAACCAAAATTCTAAGCAATGCTTTGTCTCTGAGCTCAACTCCAGTGTCTTTTCAGGACCCTGCAGAAATCCTTCTCAGGCCCTAGTCATACTTCTCAAGTTATTCTCTTGCTTTTAGCTTTCCATATTTTCATTAAGAGCACTTGAAAACTTTACTACTTTCTAGTCTTCGAAGCCAGATGTACACATGTTCCTGAGTAGTGGAATGAGTCCATAGAAAAATCTCACAAGTACTCATTCTTTGAACTACAACTGACATATTTCTCCACACTATCAAGTTCCAGGTCTGTGTTCCTGAGATATCAATTGATTGCTGATAATCACTTTTAAAATCACCACTAAAACTAGTTTTTAAAGAATAATATTATATAAAATACCATCAAGAAAGCTACCTGTTGGGCAAAAATGGCTGAGTCTTGCAGTACATGACCATGTCAAATAATCCATATAGCCCAGGAAGAATTATATCATAATTAAAAATTGTAGTGGAAATTATTACTTAAAATTTCCCCAGTGACCATTTCCCCTAAGGATTTTGTATTTCTTTTTTTGTTTGTTTGTTTCAATAATGAACACCAAAGAAAGAGCCAGTTAGAACATTTTTCAACTCAGATAAGTAATTCAAGTCATTGAGTTTGTGACACCAAAGACCTTATCAACAAAATTACCATGATTTCTTATCCCATGCATGAACATGATTTTGCTCTCCATTTATTCTAGTTTTTGCTTATAATTGTCATAGACAGCTTTTATTATTTTGTGGTATGTTCCTGTGATGAGAATTTTTATCGTAAAGGGATGTTGGGATTTATTGAAAATTTTCTCTGCACTTACTGAGATGATCACATGATTTTTGTTTTTAATTCTGTTTATGTGGTGAAATGCATTTATTAACTAGCAATCTACTACCATAATTTTAAAACAGTGATGAGTAGAAAGGACAGTAAGAGACATTTGCAATAAGTATAACGTAATAGGAACATATCTGTGATCTATATTGGTAACTACAAAACAGTTTCTGCCTTTACTACTATGGGCTATCACTTTTAATTGAAGGACATGTTAGATGTCAATTAGAGTTGAGAAAAAAATAAATATGTATTTTTCTGGTTCATGTCTTCAGACCACTTTCCATGGACTCTCAATTAAAAAATTTAAAAACCCAGTTATTTGACTATTGGAGACTTTAAGTTATGAATTTGGTCCCTTTCATTTTTCAGATGATGAAATGAAGACTCACAGTAAGTCTGCAAAGTCACACAGCTAGGTAGAGGCAGAAGTCTTCAGTCAGCCCATTTTGCCTTTATCTTATTACTGCATTGACATGGATAATTTTCTTTACCTCCTTTAATTTTAAAAAAAAATTTAAAATATTTCTTTATTTGAATTTTGTGAATTCTTCTTCCAATCTATTCCAGATACTCTGGGATATCGTTATTGTGGATGGGATGGCGTTCTCTCATTATGATTTCTAGTTGGTTATTGATGGTGTAGACCCTGGTATTCAAAGAGCAGTCCATGTTGCAGCAGCATTGGTATCACCTGGGAGATTGTTAGAAAGGTCCAGTCTCTGGCATCAACTCAGACCTCGTGAATCAGAATGTCTTTCAGTAAGATGTTCATAGGATTCACATGGATATAAAAATTGTAAAAGAAATCAATGTAGAGAAACTTGATTTAGAGAACCATTGTCTTAATTTTCTCTTGAAGAAAAACACTTTCAGTTGCAGTATGCGGATGGCGGTCCAATTGTCCCACAGCACTTTCTCTTCTGTTCCTAATCCTTACTCCTTCAGATCTACTCCTGCACCCCTTCCACAAGAGTTTTTGGGGAAACTCACATTTAAAATGTCTATGGGGCTGCAGATTTGTTAACTTGATGAGATTTTGCTCTTAATCTGACTATAAAATGTTCTTAAGTTCTTAAATATTTCAGGGTTTCTGTTTCCCATGTTTTTTTTAACTTACAAGGTTTTATTTTCTATAATATTAAGGCATGGGGAAAAAAGAAATATTATGCATGGGAGCTCAGCAGCCATCTGGCATCTTCTAAATATAAGGGAGTTTTGGTTTTTTTGTTGTTGTTGTTGTTTTGAGATGGAGTCTTGCTCTGCTGCCCAGGCTGGAGTGCAGTGGCATGATCTTCGCTCACTGCAAACTTCACCTCCCATGTTAAAGGGATTCTCTTGCTTCACCTTCCCAAGTAGCTGGGATTACAGGCATGTGCCACTATGTTTGCCTAATTTTTTTATTTTTATTAAAGACAGGGTTTTGCCATGTTGGCCGAGCTGGTCTCAAACTCCTGACCTCAAGTGATCTGCCTGCCTTGGCCTCCCAAAGTGCTGGGATTACAGGTGTGAGCCACCACACTGGGCCTAAATATGTATATTTTAAAGTTTAGTAGTAAGTTGATTCAATAGAATAGTGTTTCTTTTAGTTCCTAAAGCAAAATGTTTAGGATTACACATTTTACTCTGTTAACTCATATATACATACATACATAAATTTGTAAAAGTATCTGCTGTATTGAATTTACACTGAAGCTGTCCTTTGAAAATAAAAACATATGCTAGCAAGGAAAATTTTGTATTAAAAGGCTTTTAAATTTTGACTATATTTTCCAAATTATCTCAGTAAACTGAATCTTTCTCTTTTTTGTAGAGCCAGCTAAGTTAGCCATGAGATATTGTTGGACATTCCATCTAATAGGATAATGAAGATAATGATGCTCATTTTTGTCATGATTTAATCTAGTCTACATGGGAATTTGTGCTTTTCTGTCTAGACACTTCTGTGATTTCCTTCTTTATTTTTTACTTTTGTAAGTTCTTGTTCTGAGTTCCATTTATGAATCAGTGCTGTCCACCACTATTTTTAACTCTTGTCTGGAATAAAAGAGAGCCCCAGACCTTTTGTAGGTTTAACTATAGTATTAATAATGATTGTGGGGCTGGGTGTGGTGGCTCACGCCTGTAATCTCAGCATTTTGGGAGGCCAAGAAAGGCAGATCATGAGGTCAGGAGTTCAAGACCAGCCTGACCAACAAGGTGAAACTCCGTCTTTACTAAAAATACAAAAATCAGCCGGGCATGGTGGCGCATGCCTGTAATCCCAGTTACTTGAGAGGCTGAGGCAGGATAATAGCTTGAACCTGGGAGGTGGAGGTTGTAGTGAGCCAAGATCACACCACTGCACTCCAGCCTGGGCAACAGAGCCAGACTCTGTCTCAAAAAAAAAAAAAAAAAAAAAATCGTGGGATATATTATGGTCTACTTGTTACTAATATTAAAACAATTTTAGGGAATAATTATGACTTTAATAGTGTTATTAAATCCTTGGATGCAGAATATACTTTTTTGGCTATTTTAAGTGGGGTACAGTGGAAATTGCCTGTAACAATAGGTATGACCATAGGCACATATTATAATACAATTGTAAATAGGAACAGCAGGAAATGGCTACAAACTACGATTCTAGAACAGCGCTTCTTCTTCTCAATCTTAAACGGACATTCCAATCACCTGATGTTCTTGCTAAAATGCAGATCCTGATTTTCCATGTCTAGGTTGGAGCCTGAGATCTTTTGTTTCTCACAAGCTCCTAGGTGACTGCCCACGCTGCTGGTCCACAGACCATACTTAGGGTAGTAAGGCTGTAGAGCAGTGTTCTGAAAGTGGAGCGCCCAGAAGCAATCTGCATTTTAGTGAGCTCTCAAATAATTCTGGTGCACCCTGAGTTTGAGAACCTCTATTGTAAATCATAGAAATGTTTATATCTTCAGTACTATTATCCAAATGTTCACCCTCATTAAAAGTGAAAGAAGGCAAAGACGTGAGGTCTAACGACCATATCCTCCTGAACAGTGGTTTAATGTATGTATCTTCCTGAAATAGTTGTTTTAGAAGACAGGGGAGAAGTTAATTTTCCTAACTGATGAGACTGTCCTTGAACTAACTGTCATCCCATCATAGAGGAGGGTGCTATTCTCACCTTATGATATGTATATGTAGAGAGAAAGGAAGAGAGAGAGAGAGAGAGAGAGAGAGAGAGACACCCTTATTTTAGCATGACCTTTCCCACTGTGAAGATAGGACCCTTAATTCTAAAGGATGAATTACTTTGGAGCACATCATTAAGATTCTACAAGGTACATGTTAGAGAGTGTACCATAATGGAAGAAGGGCAAATGTACAATATATATTTATAAATGTTATATATATAAGTACTATATATATTTATAAATGTTATCTATATAAGTGCTATATATATATAACATATATGAATACATTATAAAATATAATTAAAGTTACTGGTGTATTAGTTTTGCTTTTTCATGAACAATTCACTGATGGTTTCATTTTCCTCAAAATCCTTGGCGGAAAATTGCAATATTGGCAAAAGCTTCAGAAAAAATATTTTTGAGGCAGTTACTTAGACTATAATCCAAAAACAACAGAGAGATAGGTTCGTCCAGAAGCTGCATGCAGGTAGCTACCTCAATTAACCCATTGTCTCATCTCCTAGGCTGCTGAAAGAGGAGAGCGCAACTCAGGAAAGGGGCCCAACTCACTCAGGCACACTCATTTTAGTAAAGTTCACAGAAAGGTGAGGGACCTTAGAATCATTAGCAGAGTTTGGAAAGAGACAGAAAGATGCAAATAAGCCCAAAGCCTTTACCTAGGACCCCCAGGTTCAGAATCTTGAGACCTTTGGGGTTTTCAAGAGAACTTTCCATACGGGAAATAGCCTTGTATTGAACCAGGGTTAGCTGATGCAGTAGGCAACCTCTTATGGACAAGGTATTCAATTTCTATGAAACATACAGGCTTATCGAATAATGGTACAGATTTGGGCACAAATTAACTCGATTCTAGTTTTAGAAACTGCTTTGCTCATTAAATATTTTTTCTTCAACTGTTAGCAGCAGTCAGACAAAGCAATTTTTAACCCAATTTCCGCATCTTAAGTATGTTTTTCCACCTAGCCCAAGGTAAAGTGGATGGGTCACAGGTCCAGATAAATCATAAAGATTTTTCACGTTTGACCAACAGAAGTGAGTCATTTCTTTTTGCTTACTAAAAAGGCCTCTTGTCTTCTCCCATTAAGATACATTCCCAACATCCAGCATGTGTCTTGTGGAATCTTAATTGTGTCCATCAAAGCAAATTAAACTTGAGAAGTAAGGATTCTGTTTTCAGAGTGAAACATGACGTGCTACAGTAAGGCAGTCCCAACATTTTGTAATAAGAGAAGAAAATCATCCAAATAGTGAAAAGCAAGTGTGACTCAGAGAAGTGAGATGGTCCCTTGACAGGTTATCTTTTTCCAAAGATCACTGCAAAATTATCCCATCTCACGCACTCCTAGACTGTGGATTGGACACCCCTCTCATCGAGAGGGGGGATTCTATGTGGGTGGTGTATGAGTTTGACCAAATTGAAGCCAATGCTAATTCCTAAAAGGTGATGCTCTTCTGTCTGATTCTTTTTGAGCACCTGTTCTTGGAACACAACCAACATGATGTGAGAAAGCCTAAGCAGACCCATGAGCTTACCTATGTAGGTGCTCAAGCAATAACCCAGTAGAGAACCAACCACCAGTATTAGCCTCGAGACAAATGAATAAACGTCTTCAGATGATTCAAGCCCCCAGTGGTCAAGTCACCTGCAGTATTTGAAGATTCCAGTTGAGACCTGAGACATCACAAAGCAGAAACACAAAATCATCATTGTGCTCTTTTGAAATTTTTGAATTGCAGAATCCATGAACATAATAATATACGTATTGTTTTATTGAGTGATGAGTTATGCAGTAATACACATATACACACATACAAACTTTGTTTACCAATAGATGGATGGCATTTATCACCTAGAAAGTTTCTTTTCTTCTCACAACATTTTGTATTTGCAGAAAAGAGAACTACTTCAAAGATTTTACATTGCCTCATACCTCAGACCATTGGTAATTGGCCTGATCAGATAATATTATAATTACAATGTCAGTAGTCCCAAAAAGCTGCATAAGGACCACAAATTTTAGAGTGTATCTCATCTTCAACATGGCTTGGTCCTTAATCAGACTGATAATAACCTACCCCATGCAGAAGTCATGAATATGTGTACAAATCGAGATATGCTTATTCTCTTTATTCCAGGTTCTTTGCAGGACCAAGCTTTCCCTTTGGATGCAAGTTGCATGGCATGGGCCCAGGTTAAAGGGTGGGCTAAGCTCTGACATAGTACAGCTTCCTCATGGCCTGTTTTTCCTCCCAGTCTTTATCCAGGACGATGACTGCCAGATAGGCCATCAGGGTTTATTCACTGCCTGATGTCCACATGTTAAATCCAGATCCAAGTTGTCATATGATTGGAAGGAGATGTTATGAAACGTAGATTTTCTGTTTACATTTTGTTCCAGATGGACCAGCATGGATATTTCCCTGGCATAACTTGTTATTTTACATCTGTGGAGCAGCAGTGAGTTGATTGTGTCTTCCTGAAGATCAAGACTGGTGAGGATGTTTGGATAATAATCAAAAGACTATGTTGGACACCATAGTCTTGAAAATATTTAACAGCATCCTCTCTGTGCTAATATGAACTTTGAAGAAAAAGATGCAGTAGGATACAGAAAAACTTCAAAATACATTCATGGGAAATAATGATGGCTATTGGAATTAATCACTGCTAAATATCCTCTTACTACAGGACATTTGGATGGTTCTAGCTAATGCCAGAGAGGAGTAGATTTTATAAAAAGATAAGAAAAGATTAAGGAAAATCATGAATAAGGAGAAGAGGTAGACTGGAACATTTACAAATAAGATACAGAATCAGAGTATGTAAGGCATGAATGGAGCCTTGGAGTGTAATGGGAGGTAATTTGCTACATCTAATTGCATCCGAATATGGTGCTGAGACTTTCTTTTCCACCTTGGTATTGATATGTCTGTTTATCAAGAGCCTCATTTTTTTTTTTTTTTTTTTTTTTGCTTTCAGGTATTTTCAACTAATTTAGATCCTTAAAAACAGTGGGTTCCCAAGAGATTACATGGGATTTAGTCAAATTACAGCATATGGCCAAGTACTTTTACTAAAATAACCAAATGCTAGCAGTTGGCAACTTTGATGAGCCCTAATTCCCAGGGACCTAGAGAATATCTTCTCTTGCCAGATGATATAAATTCTTATTTGATCAGCTGTGATATATTCTGTATGCATTGGCTGCATTTTTACATGGCGTTCCAGAGCAAGCCATTATAAAGTCTTCATCTGGAAGTTGATTTTTTAAATCCTTTTCTTGACTTTAGGCCATTCCTCCTTCTCCTAAATCACTAGTTCTCAAGTCATGGTCTGTAGATTAACGGTATCAACATTGGCTGGAAACTAATTAGAAATGCAAATTATTGAGCCCCACCCCAGATCTACTTCAGAAACTCGGAGGTTGACTAAACCTTGCACCTTGTCAAGTCATCTAGGTGATTTTAACACATGCTAGTGTTTGAGCAACACCTTCCTAAGGTTGTGCATGAGCTCTCTCAACCTGGGTAAGCCTCATGCATTGGGTTTTGGGGGACAGCTAGGGCAGGTTTTTCAACCTCTCCCCTTTTTTCTCTATTTGCTCCATACTCAGTTCCACCAGGGCCTTCTTTTTGGATTCTCAGGAGCATGTATTGGAGGTAAAAAAAAAACCAAAAAAACAAAAAAACAAACTTGCCTTTCTCTTTGTTCTTTTGTTTTAACAAACCTAATTTTCCTTGAGGTAGTGTGGTTTCATCTGACTGAGAAGGGGAGAGGGTTGGTAAAAAAGGAAGTATAGAAAAGGGGAAAAAAATGTTTTTAGATACACTCTTGCTACCTGGGAAGATAATGTCAGACAATTATATGGTCTATCTAATTTAACATCTTCTTTTATTTTTAGCAGATATATCACATGGAGAAAATATACCTTTAGTAAATAAAAATCAGTGAAATAAATTTTGCTTTGCTTTGTGCTTAGTGTATGTGACATAAGTACCAATAAGTTATTGAGATTATTCTTTTATTTTAAATTACTTTCTTGATCAATGTATTTTAAATCATCTGTCTTACTGCTTCCATACCTCTAGATTATATAAGAATATAAAATATGACTCTCAGAATGATCAACCTGAGTAATGCAACATTTCAGATAATCAAAACAATTTCACTAAGAGTTTTTCAGCATCCAGTATGGTAAGCTCCAGTCACAAAGATAAAATAATCAGAATTTCCACTCATAGTTTAACTTAAGTTGTCATCTCCTATTACAGTTAGGTCAATGCTTCCTCAAAAGTTGTATGCAGATACAGTGACTGACTGTTCATTCAAAAATATTTATTTTATATTTTTATCACATAGGGAAAAGAGTCTGTGTGTGTCTGTGTGTGTGTGCGCGCATGTGTGTGTGTCTTCAATCTCTGTTTCTCTGTCATCTTTTTCTTTTCTATGTTAGTCCATTCTCACGCTGCTCTGAGGAAATACCCAAGACTGGGTAATTTATGGAGAAGAGGTTTAATTGACTCACAGTTCCGCATGGCTAGGGAGGCCTCACGAAACTTACAATCATGGTGGAAGGCACCTTTTCACAGGGCAACAGTAGAGAGAATGAGTGCTGAGCAAAGGGGGAAGCCCCTTATAAAACCATCAGATCTCATGGGAACTCACTATCACAAAAACAACATTGGGGAAGCTATGCCCAGGATTCAATTACTTCCACCTGGTCCTGCCCTTGACACTTGGGGATCATTATAATTCAAGGTGAGATTTGGGTGAGGATACAGAGTTAAACTATATCGTTTTCCTTTTTTAAACACATCTATGTTGCCTCTACCCTATTAAAATGAAATAACATAAAATACTTCTCATTAATCCTGTTCTAAAAAATCTATTCTACCTCTGCATTTTCACTGAAAAGTATGAATGTGAGTTATTTTAAGTCTATAGGAAGACTACTCTATGGAAACAGCTTCTTAATAATTTGAGTTATAAATGATATTCTATTCACTAAGGCTGCAAATTTAAAGGCACAGTATTTTTTAGGATGTGAAGTTCAACTTTCTAAGTTTGTTTAAAATAAATTATTTTTATGAAAATTCAATAATTTGCACTTATAAATATAAATTAATTTTAGTATATTAAATATCTATAATGATTAGCTCTTATTTAATTAAGTATTTTGCTTTAGTCCCCATTTAATTAAATGTCATAAACGTTTTAAAAGGCAGTCAGTTCTCAGGTATATTTGTCTTCATGAAGAAACTTTAATGCATGTTGGGACAAATTTGACAAAGGAAGACCAAAAAGGGTACAGAAATGGGCAGGTCACCACCATGGACCACTGAGGCTCAATCCTTCAGAGAACACTTGGAGAGATTCTAGAACAGAATCTCTCCCTGCAGAGTCTCAGGAATCTGGGAGAGCTGTTGCCAATTGGTTGAGGGTGGTTTTTGGGAACATTGACATCCTGGCACTTCTAATCTGCCACTTGTTTGTTGAGCATACTTCTAAAGTCAGAAGAAGTCTTCAGGCAGAGAGATGCATAAGCTTAAAGAAGAAAAAAAAAAAAAACTGACATATGCCCCAGAATTGTGCACACACTCCAGTAGCACAGGTGACCAAGGAACATGGAAAAAGGGGCATCAATTTCTTCTCTATCTAGTAGTAGTTTAAGTAGCGTAAAACAGCAAAGAAATAGTCTTTTTTTGTTTCTATTGGATATTTGTACTTGAAGAAATGCTTAGCAAACAGAGGAGGAAATAATAGAAGGGCATGTGTGAACATTTAGAAGAAAATATCTATTATCATTCAATGATTCAGAAGATAATGAAAAGAGACTTCTAGGAATTCTTCACAACGATTTGCTTCTATGGCTGCTCTTTATTTTATTTTTATTTAAAAATACTCTTACTAAATATTAAGTTGATTAGCACTTAAGAGAAATTTTAAATATACAGAAAAGAAATAGAATGAATAGTCACTGTCACCCAGATTTAACATTCTATAACATTTATTTCTAAAAGAAACCTAGTAACAGCACATATAGAAACATTTTATGTAGAGAATCTGAAACTCCTGTGTATTGCAGGTAAGAGGATAAAGTTAAACATTTTAGAAGAAACTTTGGCAAGATCTACTGAAGTAGAAGATACATATGAAACTACTACCCACAGCTGCATTTCTAAATGTTTATCTTAGAGAAACTCTTGTGAATGCCTCTAAGGAAAGATTTGTAAGCACTGTTTGTAACAATAAAATGCAAAATAATATAGCTATCTCTCCATTGGTTAATAGACAAAATAAGTTATTTCATTTATACAGTGGAAACTAAATAGTACTTAAAATGTTTCCAGTATCCTGTATCACTACTATCAAATGTTTGCTGTCCTATGTCCCTTACCTAGTGGCTGATAGATGATTTCGCCCTATAATTTTGTGGTGTCCTTTCTAGTGGGGAGATTAAAGCTCCCCATTCCACTAGAGTTATTTGAGGTGACATGGCTTATTCCAGCCAATAAAATGTTGGCAGTAGTGAGCACGCCTCTTCCAAGCAGAGGGGTGAGAAGCCATTTCATGAGTCTGCTATTACTGAATGTTCTCTTGGCCACAAGCTTAACAACATCCCAGAAAGAAACTGATTACCCTATCTTGCCTCAGGATAAACGAAAATGAAATAGACTCACAACTCGTATGGTCTATGAGTGAGAATTAAACTTGTTTATTGTGAGGCACTGAGATTTTGGGGATGTTTGTAGCATAACTCCAGAAATACTGGCTTCCCATCCAGATAACTAGATACTTAGGGTTATGTGCAAATAAAGGGATAGGAAAAGCAATATAAATTTTATCAAAGGCAGAAGAAAAATAATGTAGTTGTTTATAGGGAGATGTAAAAGCTAATGGGTCAGGCTTTCTTCATTAGTACCGCAGTTCTATCAACCTCTTACGGAAATATTAGCTGCATTCACCTAATGGAAAATTAAATACCCTTGATTAATAAACATGGGAAAATAATTATTTTCTAGTGAGTAAATTTAGATTATCTGTTAGAAGGTGTTTTATAGAGTATAGGCTTTGAAGTGAGAGCTGGGTATAGATACTAGACCTGCCATTCGCTGGCTCTGTATCTTTGAGCTTAACCTGGTTGAAGTAGAGGAATCTCTCAATACATTGCAGCTATTATCAAGTAGAAGATTTCAAAACATTAAGTCTTTCATTTAAGTGCTAAATAAGTGAGCTTGATGTGGAGAAAGATCAGGGAACAGTAGGCTCCACTAATCATTCCCCTACCCCCTCAAAAGAACACCAATTTAACAACTATCTACACAAAAACAGCACCTTTACAAGAACAAAAAATCAGGTGGGCAGTCAGAGTACTTGGTTTTAACTTTGTATCACTGACTGAAAGAGGAACAAAAAAACAGTCTTGAATTGCTTTCACCACCCCCTCTTCTATTTCCCAGAATCAGCAGTTTGCTGTGGAGAGTGTTTCCGTGCACTGGAGAAGGAAGAGCACATTTCTGTATGCTGGAGGAGGGAGAGCACAGCAATTGTGAAGCATTGAAGTCAGTGCTGTGCTACTATAGCAGAAAGAAAAACTGGACCAAACTCAGTTGCCACCAACTCACAGAGAGAGCATTTAAACCAGCCCTAGTGAGAGAGGAATTGCTGATCCCGCAGTCAGAACTTGAGTTCCCAGAGGCCTTGCCACTACAGACTAAAGTGCTCTGGGGCTCTAAATAAACTTGAAAGGCATTCTAGGCTGCAATTCCAGGTGACTCCTAGTGCTGAACTGGGCCTGTAGCCAGACCACTGAAGGGACATGCAACCTCCTGAGACACCAGTCAGTGTGGGGCTAAGGGGGTGTTGCCATCACCCCTCCTCTAACCCCAGGCTACACAGCTCATGGCTTCTAATAAGATCCCTCCCTACTGCTTGAGGAGAGGAGAGGGAAGAGTGTGGAGGACTTTATCTTGCATCCTTGATACTAGCTCAGCCATAGCAGGACAAGGCACTAGTCAGAGTTGTGAGGCCACCTTTCCAGGCCCTAGCTCCCATATGATATTCCTAGATACAACCTGGGCCACAAGAGAACCTGTTGCCTTGATGGGAATGACCTAGTCCTGGCAGCATTCATCACCTGCTAACTGAAGAGTATTTGGGCCTTGAATAACCAGCAGTGATACCTAGGTACTAGTCGAGGGCCTTGGGTGAAACTCTGAGACATACGACTTCAGGTGAGACTCAACACATTCCCATCTATGGTGACTATGGGGCAAGACTCCCTCTGTTTGAGAAAAGAAGAGGGAAAATAAAGGGGACTCTGTCTTTCACCATATGTACCAACTCAGCCAAAATGAGGTAGAGGACCAAGTGGGTTCTTGGGGCCCCTGATTCCAGCACTTGACTCTTCGATGGCATTTCTGGACCTGTCCTCTGCCAGAGGGGAGCCCAGTGCCTTGAAGGGTAAGTCCCAGGCCAGGCAGCATTTGCCACAGCTATTTCCACAGGTTAAGCCCTTGGGACTTAAAGAAACATAGGTGGCAGTCTGGCAGTACTCCTTGTGGCCTGTGGTGGCAGTGGCCATGGGGTGAGTCTCCTCAGCCTTTGGAAAGTGAGGAGGAGAGTGGGAAAGACTGTGTCTTGTGGCTTGAGTGCCAGCCCAGCCTCAGTACAATAGAACACCAGATAGAATTCTAAGATTTTAGACTCTAGTCCCTGGCTTCTGGGCAGCACCTCTGTACCCACCCAGGTCCTAGGGAACTCACAGCCTTGAAGTGAAAGACACAGCCCTGGCTGAATTTACCACCTGATAATTGCAGAGCCTGAGGGCCTTGAGAAAGCATAGGCAGTAGCCAGGGAGTGGTTACAGCAGGTTTTGGGTGAGACCCAGCACTGTACTGGCCTCAAGTCAGATCCAGAACAGAATGGTGGTAGCCAAAAGGGTCCTTGTGTCACTCCACCCCCAGATTCAAGTGGCTCAGAACAGAGTGAGAAGCCCCATTTGTTTGGAAGAAAGTAAGGGAAGAGAACAAGAATCTCTGCCTGTTAATCCAGAGAATTCTTTCAGATCTTGTCTAAGATCATTAAGGCAGTGCCCCTACAAGTCTGCGAGAACCACAGTGTTACTACACTTGGGGTGCTCCCTAAAGCAGATATAACTTAGATCACAAAACCCAAGAAATTTTTAAGATCTGGGAAGTCTTTCCAAGGACCACAGGTACAAACTACCATAGACTGTGATGACTATAATACATACATAACTTCATTGCCGAGACACAGATGAACATCTACAAGTATCAAAACACTCCAGAAAAACATGACCTCACTAAATGAACTAAATAAGGTACCAATGACCAATCCTGGAAAAGCAGAGATATATGACCTTTCAGACAGAAAATTCAAAACAGGTGTTTTCAGGAAACTCAAAAAAATTTAAGATACACATAGAAAGTATTCAGAATTATATCAGATAAATTTTACAGTCAGATTGAAATAGTTTAACAGAATCAAGCAGAAATTCTGGAGCTGACAAATGCAATTGGCATACTGAAGAATGCATCAGAGTATTTTAATGGTAGAATTGATCAAGTAGAAGAAAAAAATAGTGAGCTTGAAAATAGTCTATTTGAAAATACACAGTAAGAGGAGACAAAAGAAAAAAATTAAAAACAGTGAAGCATGTTTACAAGATATAGAAAATAGCCTCAAAGGGGCAAATATAAGTTATTGGCCTTAAAGAGGAGGTAGAGAAAGAGGTAGGGGTAGAAAGTTTATTCAAAAGGATAGCAACGGAGAACGTCCCAAGCCTAGAGAAAGATATCAGTAGCCAAGTACAAGAAGGTTATAGAACACAAAGCAGATTTAACCCAAACAAGACTACTTCAAGGCATTTAATAGTCAGACTTTCAAAGATCAAGAAGGGGTCCTAAGCACAGCAACTGAACAGAAACAAGTAACATAAAATGGAACTCCAATACATCTGGCAGCAGACTTTTCAATGAAAACATTACAGGCTAGATGAGAATAGTGTGACATATTTGAAGTACTGAAGAAAAGAAAACTTTTACCCTAGAATAGTATATCTTGGAAAAATATTCTTCAAATATAAAGGAGGAATAAAGACTTTCTCAGACAAATGAAACCTGAGGGATTTCATCAATACCACTCCTGTCCTACAAGAAATGCTACAAGTAGTAGGAAAAAAGACTATGTTAATAAACAATGAGTACTCACCTGAAGGCACAAAACTCACTAATAATAGTGAGTACACAGAAAAATGCAGAATACTATAACACTGTCACTGTGGTGTGTAAACTACTTCTATCCTAAATAGATTAAACAATGAACCTATCAAAAACTAAACAAAGCTAAGTAGTAGAATTTTTATTAGTTTTCTTTTTGCTTGTTTGTTTATGCAAACAGTGTTACGTTGTTATCTGCTTAAAATAATTGATTATAAGATAATATTTGCAAGCCTCATGGTAACCTCAAACCAAAAAACATACAAGGGATACACACACAAAAAAAGGCAAGAAACTAAATCACATTACCAGATAAAATCACTTCCACTGAAGGAAAGACAGGAAGAAAAAAATAGAAGGAAAGGAAGACAAGAAAAAAAAAAAACAGAAAAAAAATAGCAAAATGACAGGGGTAAGTGCTTACTTATCAATAAAAACATTGAATGTAAATGGATTAAACTCTCCAATCAAAAGATGCAGAGTGGCTGGATGGATTAAAAATCCAAAAGCCAATGATCTATTATCTATTAGAAATACACATCACCTATAAATAAACACATAGACTGAAAATAAAGGGATGGGAAAAAGTATTCCTTTCTAACAGAAACCAGTATGGAGCACGAGTAGTTACACAAAATAGACTTCATGACAAAAGCTATAAGAAGTGATAAAGAAGGTCACAATACAGTGATGAAGGTGTCAATTCAGCAACAGAATATAATTTTAAATATGTATTCCCCCAACACTGGAGTACCCAGATAAATAGAACAAATATAGAGCTAAAGAGAGAGAGAGACTCCAATACAATGATAGCTGGAGACTTCAACACTCCACTTTCATCATTGGATAGATCTTCCAGACAAAACATCAACAAAGACACATCAGACTTAATCTGCTCTATAGACCAAGTGGAACTTCATCCAATGGCTGCAGAATACACATTCTTTTTCTCAGCACATAGATTGTTCTCAAGGGTAGACCATATTTTAGGTCACAAAACAAGTCTTCAAACATTCAAAAGAAAATGAACTAGTATCAACCATCTCTTCTGACCACAGTGGAATAAAACTATACACAATAAAATGAAACTATACAAATACATGGAAATTAAACAATATACCCCTGAATGACCAGTGGGTCAACGAAGAAAAAGAGGGAAATTGAAAAGTTTCTTGAAACAAATGATAATGGAAATGCAACATACCAAAACTTAACAGGATACAGCAAAAGCAGTACCAAAATGGAAGTTTATAGCAAAAAGTGCTTACATCAAAATAGAAGAAAAACTTAAACAACCTAATGATTCATCTTAAAGAACTTGCGAAGAAGGAGCAAACCAAACCCAAAATTAATAGAAGAAAAGAAATAATAAAATTCAAAGCAGAAATAAAAGAAATTGAATAAAACAATATAAAAGATGAATGAAACAAAAAGTCAGTTTTTTTAAAAAAAAGTTAAAATTGACAAACCTTTAGTCAGACTAACTAAGGAAAAAAGAAGATTCAAATAAATAAAATCAGAAATGAAAACAGAAGACATTACAATTGATACAGCAGAAATTTAAAGAATCATTAGTGGATACTATGAGCAACTATATGCCAATGAATTGAAAAATCTAGAAGAATTGAACACATTCCTAGACACCTATAACCTGCCAAGATTGAACCATGAAGAAATCCAAAACCTGTTCAGACCAATAACACATAGTGATATCAAAGCAATAATAAAAAGTCTCCAAGTAAAGAAAAGCCTGAGACACGAGGCCTTTATCACTGAATTCTACCAGGTATTTAAAGAAGAACTAATACTAATCCTACTCAAACTATTCCAAAAAATAAAAGAAAAGGTAATACTTCCAAACTCATTCTATGAGGCCAGTATTACCCTTATACCAAAACCGAAGACACATCAAAAAAAGAAAACAACAGGCTAATATATCTAATGAATGTTGATGCAAATTTCCTCAATAAAATACTAGCAAACTGTATACAATACACATGAAAAAGATGATTCTTCGTGACCAAGAGGGATTTATCTCTGGGATGCAAGTATGGTTCAATATATGCAAATCAATCAATGTGAGACGTCAGGTCAACAGAATGAAGGACAAAAATCATGATCATATCAATTGACGCTGAAAAAGCATTTGATAAAATTCAACATCCCTTCATAATAAAAACCCTAAAAAATTAGGCATAAAAGGAACATACTTCAACATAATAAAAGCTATATACAACAGATGCACATCTAGTATCATACTGAATGGGGAAAACTGAAAGCCTTTCTTCTAAGATCTAGAACATGACAAGGATGCCCACTTTCATCCGTGTTATTAAACATAGTACTGAAGTACTAGCTAGAGCAATCAGACAAAAGAAAAAAATAAAGGGCATCCAAACTGTAATGGAAGAAGTCAAATTATCTTTGTTTGCAAATGATACAATCTTATATTTGGAAAAACCTAAAGGCTTCACCAAAAAAGTAGTAGAACTAATAAACAGATTAAGTAAAGTTGTGGAACACAAATCAACATGCAAAAAGTAATAGCATTTCTATATGTCAACAGTGAACAATCTGAAAAATTAAAAAGTAGTTTCATTTAATATAGCCACAAACAAAATTAAATACCTATGAATTAAAGAAGTGAAAGATCTCTATGATGAAAACTATAAAACACTGATACAAGAGACTAAAAAGGCCACAAAACATTGAAAAATATTCCATGTGCATGGATTGGAAGAATCAACATTGTTATAATGTCCATACTACCTGAAGCAATCTAGAGCTTTAATGCAATTCCTATCAAAATCCCAATGATATTCTTCACAGAAATAGAAAAAACAATCTTAAAATTTACGTGGAACCATAAAAGACCTAGAGTAATGAAAGCTATCTTAAGCAAAAGAACAAAACAGAGGAATAAATTACCTGACTTCAAATTATTCTAGAGAGCTCTAGTAACTAAAACAGCATGGTACTGGCATAAAAACAGATATATAAATCAACAGAACATAACAGAGCTCAAAAACAATCCACACACCTAAAGTGAACTCATTTTTGACACAGGTGCCAAGAACACATATTGGCAAAAAGAGAGTCTTTTCAATAAATGGTGCTGGGAAAAATAGATGTCTATATGCAGAAGAATAAAACTATGCTCCTATTGCATGCCATATACACACACCATATACACAAATCAAATCTAAGGTATCAAAATACAAAACTACGCAACAAAAACATTGGAAAAAATCTTCAGGACATTGGTCTGGGCAAAAATTTCTGAAATAATATTCCAAAAGCATAGGCAACCAAGCAAATATGGACAAGTGGGATCATATCAAGTTAAAAAGCTTCTGCATGGCAAAGGAAACAATCAACAAAGTGAAGAGACAGTCCACAGAATGGGAGAAAATACTTGCAAACTATCCATTTGACAAGGGATTAATATCCAAAATATATAAAGAACTTAAACAACTCTGTGGGAAAAAGCCTAATAATCTAATTTTTAAAAATGACCAAATATTTGAATACACATTTCTCTAAAAAGACATACAAATGGCAAACAGGCATTAGAAAAGGTCCTCAACATTACTGATCGTCAGAGAAATGCAAATCAAAACTACAACAAGATAGCATCTCATCCCAGTTAAAATGGCTTAGGATATGGTTTAGATATGTGTCTCCACCAAAATCTCATATTAAAACATAATCCACCTCCAGGGTTGGAGGTGAAGCCTGGTAGGAGCTAATTGAATTACGGGGGCACATTTTTTATGAATGGTTTAGTACCATCCCACTTGGTAGTGTCCTTGAGATAGTGAGTGAGTTCTCATGAGATCTGGTCATTTAAAAGTGTGTAACACCTTCCCCCTTGCTCTCTTGCTTCTGCTTTTGCCATGTGATGTGTCTGCTCCCACTTCGTCTTCTGCCATGAGTAAAAACTCCCTGAGTTCTCCCTTCAAGCTGGTTGGTGCCTTGCTTGTACAGCCTGCATAACCATTAGCCAATTAAATCTCCTTTCTTGATATTTTGTCCAGTCTCAAGTATTTCTTCATAGCAATGCAAGAACAGCCTAATATAGCTTATATTCAAAAGACAGGCAAAAACAAATGCTAGCCAGGATGTGGAGAAAAGGGAAAGCTCATACACTGTTGGTGGGAAAGTACAACCTATAAAAAAATGAGTTGGGATATTCACCCCAAAAATAAAAATTGAGCTACCATATGATCCAGCAATCCCACTGCTCAGGTAACCCCAAAGACAGGAAATCAGTATACTGAAGAGGTATCTGCACTCCCATATTTGTTGCAGCACTGTTCAAAATAGCCAAGACTTGAAAGCAACCTAAGAGTTAATCAAGATGAATGGACGAAGAAAATGTGATACATACACACAATGGAGTACTGTTCAGCTACTAAAAAGAATGAGATCCTGTCATTTGCAACAACATGGATGGAACTGGAGTTCATTATATTACGTAAAATAAGCCGGGTACAGAAAGACACACACCACATGTTCTCATTTGTGTGTGGGGGGGGGGGGATCAAAAAGTCAAAACAAGGGAACTCATGGGCATAGAGAGTAAAACGATAGTTACCAGAGACTGGGAAAGGTAGTGGGAGGTGTAAGGGGGAGGTGAGGATGATTAATAGGTGTAAATAAAAGAGTGAATGAATAAGATCTATGATTTGATAGCACAATAGGGTGACTATAATCAATAGTAATTGTGCATTTAAAGATAACTAATAAGATTATAATTGGACTGTTTGTAACACAAAAGAGATGTGCTTGATGTGATAGATACCCAATTCTCCATGATGTGATTATTACAAATTACATGCCCATACCAAATCATCTCATGTACCTCATAAATATATACACCGACTATGTATCCACAAAAACTAAAAATTAAAAGAAAACTGTGAGTTTGAAAAAGTAAAAACAAAGAAGTTGTTGTATGTATAAAGTATTGGGAACCACAGACATAGATGACATTAAACCAACCTCTGGACCCATAGACCCATATGTACCCTACAGAGTGTACATCATTCCATAGCACTACTTTTTTTTTTTTTTTTTGAGGCGGAGTCTTGCCCTGTCACCTAGGCTGGAGTGCAATGGCCTGATCTCGGCTCACTGTAACCTCCACCTCCCGGGTTCAAATGATTCTCCCGCCTCAGCCTCCCGAGTGGCTGGGATTACAAGTGCCTGCCAGCACATCCAGCTAATTTTTGTATTTTTAGTAGAGATGGGATTTCACCATGTTGGCCAGGCTGGTCTCGAACTCCTGCCCTCGTGATCCGCCCACCTTGGCCTCCCAAAGTGCTGGGATTACAGGCGTAAGCCACCTCTCAAAGTCTACAATTTTTTAATTGAAGTACAGCATACATACAATAAGGAATATATTCACATTTGATGAATTCCTACAAACTGAATCAGTACCTGCATTGAGAAATAGAACATCACAGTGTCCCTGCCGTTCCCTTTGTGCCTCCTTACAGTCTACTCTTGGCCAAGGGTAATCACTACCTCAACTTCTAGCAGCATAAATTAGTTCTGCCCATTTTTGTACTGCATAAAAATGTAAAAATATAGTATACTCTTTGTGGCTGGTTTCTTTCAGACAACATCAAGTTTATGAGATTAATCCACGCCATTGTGTGTAATTGTAGATGACTCATTCTCACTGTAGTATAATATTCCATGTTTGATTTCCTATAATTTAGTTATCCGTTCCATTGTCGAATTTTGGGGTAGTATTCAGCTTGTGGCTATGATGAATAGCAGCCATGAACTTTCTAATACATGTCTTTTACTAAATATATGTACACATATATGTCATATGCACACTTAAGAGTGCAATTATGAGGCATGGGGTATGCTCTTGTTGAGTTTTAGAAACAGCCAAATGGTTTTCAATGTAGTTGTATCAATCTGCACTCTTAGCAGTTGAATTTGAAATTTCTGATTGTTCTATATACTAGCCAAAAGCATTATGATTTTTTTTAGTTTTCTATTTTAATTTTGGCTATCGTGATGGATTTGTAGTGGTATCCCATTGTGGTTTTAATTTTATTTCTGGATGAGTGAAGAAGTCTCAATAATAGTTTTTCTCAGTCAGGATACATCTTGGCTTTATTAGGTTTTTCAGGTATTTCTGAGCAATTATGAGTTAACAAATAAACAAAACTATCTAAAGTCTCATGTGAAATAATATAATTTTTTCCAGGTAAAATGCTAGGGTTAAAAAGCACTGGAAATGTTTGACGTGATCACATAATATTGGCATTATGTTCCAAAAACAGCTGAATATGAAAATAATAATAGCAGAACTCTTATGGACCAGGCACTGCTCTGGGAGACAGGGATTAAATGACTGAACAATGTACAAACCTTGGCTTCTGCCATGTCAGAGTCTAGTTGAAAGAAAGATCAAATAAATCCCAGTTATCCAGCAAGGGTTAATGATAAAAGAGAAGCATTTATGGCATTCTGTGAATTCAGAAAGAAGGAAGCACTTAATTCTGTGTGTGACAAGTGTGAGGTATGTATGTGGGTAGGGGGAGGAGCTGGGATGACATCAGAGAAGTAATTAAAAACTCACATTGAATACTGCAGCAAGAGTAGAATTTACTAAGCAGAGAGTTGGGGAGAAAAATGTTTTGGAAAAAATGAACAGCACATATAACAAAAGCAAGGCAAGCAAGAGGAAATTTTCTCCTGACAAGTGACCAGTTTGGATTCACTGGAGTACAGGGTAGGGAATGAAGTGATGCAAATAGTGTCAAGTACATAAAATCCCCCACCCCATGCCTGTCAAGGGGATTTGGACATTCTCCTTTAGGAGACAAGGAGGATCTATTGAGATTTATGCCACACAGGAAGTAATGTACCCTGGCCTTTGCTGTTAGAAAACCTACTATTCAAAATCCACATCTGTACAATAAACATATTATCAGGTTATTATTCATGTCAAAAATATCAATTTAAAATAGATTTTCTACAGAGTCCGTTAAAAGCAAGCCTCTCAGCGCCCTTAAGGTGTGAATTTCTCGTAAGTTACCAGGATGACATCTACACATTACTACACCCTTTGTCTGTTCTTGGAATATGCATCTGCAGAATGGAATTCTGCTTTGCTTTTTCTCCATGAGTCATTCCAGAATACAACTTCTATAATATACAGATTTTCTTTCTTAAAAGTGGATACAGAATTTAGATACCTGCACAAATATATAACAACCAAATCCTTCCATACTTCAATCATTTTCCCTAATTTTCCAGTTGTTTCATCTATCTTTACTCTATTAATATTATTTTAATGAACTCAAATTTATCAAGTTTTTCCAAAGCATTTAGAATCACCTTTTTGTGGAAAAACCCTCTGCCTTTATTCATTTATCAGAATAGATAAGATTTAATTTAATTACATAATTGCAGTACACAGTTCAACTGCTATAATCAGGTTTGAGAAAACAGCTCAACTGGAGGGATTCAGTTAACATTGGAAAATGACAGTTATGTTAACTGAGTCAGGAGATGTGAATCCAGTAAGAAGCTCACTCAAGTAACTTCTATATTATCTTTACTTGGCCTATCTAATATAAAACTTAGCTGTAGTCTTTCTCCTATAAAAGACTGTAATCTCACATTGCACCTTACCCTCCCCTTCTCCCATCTTTTGGTAGTTATTTTCACTTGCTTTTTCTTTTCTTTTCTTTTTCCTCAATTGGTTACCTTTGGAACCTACATCTGGGTATTACTATAACTAAAAAAAGAGAAGAAAAAAAAGAGTTGAGATTTACTCTTTTTATTTATTTATTTATTTTTATTTTTTTATTTTTATTTATTTATTTATTATTATTATACTTTAAGTTGTAGGGTACATGTGCATAACGTGCAGGTTTGTTACATATGTATACTTGTGCCATGTTGGTGTGCTGCACCCATCAACTCGTCATTTACATCAGGTATAACTCCCAGTGCAATCCCTCCCCCCTCCCCCCTCCCCACGATAGGCCCCGGTGTGTGATGTTCCCCTTCCTGAGTCCAAGTGATCTCATTGTTCAGTTCCCACCTATGAGTGAGAACATGCGGTGTTTGGTTTTCTGTTCTTGTGATAGTTTGCTAAGAATGATGGTTTCCAGCTGCATCCATGTCCCTACAAAGGACACAAACTCATCCTTTTTGATGGCTGCATAGTATTCCATGGTGTATATGTGCCACATTTTCTTAATCCAATCTGTCACTGATGGACATTTGGGTTGATTCCAAGTCTTTGCTATTGTGAATAGTGCCGCAATAAACATACGTGTGCATGTGTCTTTATAGCAGCATAGTTTATAATCCTTTGGGTATATACCCAGTAATGGGATGGCTGGGTCATATGGTACATCTAGTTCTAGATCCTTGAGGAATTGCCATACTGTTTTCTATAATGGTTGAACTAGTTTACAATCCCACCAACAGTGTAAAAGTGTTCCTATTTCTCCACATCCTCTCCAGCACCTGTTGTTTCCTGACTTTTTAATGATCGCCATTCTAACTGGTGTGAGATGGTATCTCATTGTGGTTTTGATTTGCATTTCTCTGATGGCCAGTGATGATGAGCATTTTTTCATGTGTCTGTTGGCTGTATGAATGTCTTCTTTTGAGAAATGTCTGTTCATGTCCTTTGCCCACTTTTTGATGGGGTTGTTTGTTTTTTTCTTGTAAATTTGTTTGAGTTCTTTGTAGGTTCTGGATATTAGCCCTTTGTCAGATGAGTAGATTGCAAAAATTTTCTCCCATTCTGTAGGTTGCCTGTTCACTCTGATGGTAGTTTCTTTTGCTGTGCAGAAGCTCTTTAGTTTAATGAGATCCCATTTGTCAATTTTGGCTTTTGCTGCTGTTGCTTTTGGTGTTTTAGACATGAAGTCTTTGCCCATGCCTATGTCCTGAATGGTACTACCTAGGTTTTCCTCTAGGATTTTTATGGTATTAGGTCTAACATTTAAGTCTCTAATCCATCTTCAATTAATTTTCGTATAAGGAGTAAGGAAAGGATCCAGTTTCAGCTTTCTACTTATGGCTAGCCAATTTTCCCAGCACCATTTATTAAATAGGGAAGAGATTTACTCTTATGAACAATTCGTGTTCCCAAGTCCTAATAATCTCTTTCCAACTTCCTGAAGATCTCCCCCTTCATAACTAACATCTCTAAAGCCAAAATCTTTTCATTATTAAAAAGTGACCTTTTCTGCTTTAATTATCATTTTCTGTTTTTCTTCTCAAAGTACTTCTGATCTATTGTAAAGGACAAACTAATGAAGGAGGGAAGGAGACTTCACTCCAAAATATGGCTGCACGGTATAAGTGTCTTGAATTAAATGCCCTTAGAGATCAACAGAAGCTGGAAGAGTCTTTTCCTCTGTCTTAAAAAAAAACAAAAAAACAAAAAAAACAAAAACCCTGATTTAACCATGATAGTTGGATGTTTGTTATAGGCATCTAAATGCAATCCCTAAGTGTTACAACATGCAAGTCTCTTTTTAAAAAGCCTTGTTTCAAAAAATGGCAAAAGAATTACAGCAAGATCCAGAAAAGACAAGGGGAAACATAGTGCAAAATCAAATTAGGCAATGAAGTGGTAGTTGCATGTGATAGAGTAATAAAGGTAATTAGCACAACCAGGGAGATAAAACATTGAATTAGAAAGGATAATTTTAAATGTCCAAGTTGGTTCATATGCAGTGGCTTATCCCTGTAGTCCCAGCTACTCAGGAGGCTGAGATGGGAGGATCACATAAGCCCAAGAGATCAAGTAAGCTACGATCATGCCACTGCCCTCCAGCCTGGGAAACAGAGCAATACCTGGTCTAGAAAATAAATAAATGAATGAACTAATAAATAAATACATTGATTAATGAAATGTCCAAGTGATGAGGGAAGAAAATATAATCCCAGCAAAAGCACATAGATAATGGGGGCCCTGTTCGTGGCAGTACAGGGACCGAGGAAGTCTTTTCCTTTGCCCTCTGAGGTGTGCTGAAAAATCATCTGACAAAAGGCAGATCAGATGGAAAAAGGACATGAATTTATTAACTTCCACCTGGCGGAGAACTACTGAATTGTTTTACTACCTCTGAGTTTGTTACATTGGGACTATGAGACAGTGACTGGTATTGCTCCTTAAGTATTTAGAATCCATCATTTTACAATCAACTGGAAGACTTACAGTTAAATAGAGATGATTAAATAAATCAGACCCTTACTATTAAGAAGTTTCTTGTTATATTTAGGAATGACCTGTGTGTTTTCATAAAAGGGTTCACAATTTTAAGAGGACCTGACATATTAGAGTACCTGGCAAGTTAACTTCATGATTTCAACTTAAAATAAATAATTGATATGAGAATTATTATTTTAAATGTAAAGGCATTGTACAATCTAATTGTTTGCAAACAATAACAGAATGCTTAAGAAAACCTAATTCACCAAATTTGTAAGTTTGAGCTCGTAGATTCCAAAGAGTTACTTCAGAACATAGAAGTATTTTGCTTTAGCTCCCATTTAATTAAATGTCATAAGTATTTAAATTCTGTCCATTTCAACCTTTGTCTGAAGAAGCAAAGCCTAAATATCTATTTTCTCTTTCAACCCAGAGCTTTAAGTTTGACGTTTTTATATATTTTTAGTTACATTTCATTGTAGCAATGGTATGGATAACACCTTTAAATAAAATGTTTCAGTATTTCATATTGATATGACCTCTACGACTTAGGACAATTTCTATTGCAAGTGATAGAAATCAAACCCCATGTGCCTTAAAGGAGAAAAGACACAATATTAGCTCATATAACAGCAAAACCTGCACATGGATTTCAGCTACTACTATAAGAGATCCAGGATACTATGTACTTTCAGGACATGGTATCTCTCAATCTCCTTCTCTCAGTTTTCTTTCTTCTGTGTTGGTTTCATTTCCATGCAAACCCTCCCAATTTCTTGGCAAGATAAAAATGAACTCACATCCTGTCAATTTGGCAACCTCAGAGGAAAAGGTTTTTTTTTTTCCTAATGTTTCTGTCTCAGTCCATTTGTGTGGCTATAAAGGAATACTTGAGGATGAGTAATTTACAAAGAAAAAGAGGTTTATTTGGCTCATGCTTCTACAGGCTTTACAATAAGTATAGTACCAGCATCTGCTTCTGGTGAAGGATTCAGGCTGCTTTTACTTATAGCAGAAGGTGAAGTGGAGCTGGCGTGGTCAGAGATCATATTGTGAAGGAGGAAGCAAGAGAGAAGGAGAGGTGCCAGGTTCTTTGTAACAACCAACTCTCCCAGAAACTAATAGAGTGAGAACTCACTCATTGCCTCCCACGGAGAAGGTATCACTCTGTGCACGATGGGCTCACTCCCATGATCCAACACCTCCCATTAGATCTCAACTCCAACCCTGGAAATCAAAGTTCAACGTGAGGTTTGGGGACAAATATCCAAACTATAGCAATTTCCAAAAAAATTCCTGGCATTTTTGCTAATTAATCAAAATAAATCATGTGTCCCTTTAAGAACCAATCACTATGGCCAGAGGTAACCAAATGATTCCCACATCTGGAAGTGGTCTGAGGAAGGGAGATATGAGGAAGGGTGTCATTGTCCTCAGAAGTAAGAGATAAATGCTGAGCAAACAAATGCAACAAACACACAATCTAATGAAGAGTTTTAAAGGCTGGTCTGAAAATCAAATTGCATCTTCCATTAGTTTTTCAGAGGGTTAAAAAAAAGAGTTTTATCCTCAAATAATGAATTTGTATATGAACATTTGGAACCAACGCTGTTTTTAGTTGGGGACTAATTACTAGAAGCCAGATGATAACTTAATCACAGGGCAGGATGTGAAATTTATCTAATTTTTTTGTATATAGGAATTGATGTGGTATTGCTGAGATGTCTTTTGGCATTGTCTCAACTCTACTTGATAATGGAAAAGATCATTTCCTATTTTGAATTCAAAATCTAAAGTCTAATTTTGAAATTTAGCAAGGAATTAATGAAGAAATATGTGTTTTTCATTGATTTTGCTGAGAGTGTTTGTGTGTGTGTGTGTGTTAAAACAAGAGAATTATTCCTGAATTATTCCTCTGGAAGAGAATTGTTTTGGAAAGTTTTCTGTTTCTATAATAGAATGCCACAGATTAGTACATTATGAACAACAGAAGTTTATTTGACTCATGGTTCTGAAGGCTAGGTAATCTAAGATCAAGGTGCTGCATGTGGTAAGGGCTTTCTTGTTGTTTGATAACATGGTGAAAGGGTGGAAGGGCAAGAGACTGCATATATGAAAGAACTCACTTTTATAACAGAGACTCCTGTGATAACAAAGCCATTCCCACAATAATGGCATTAATCCGTTCATGAAGGTGGATATAATCACCTCTCATAGGCCCCACCTCCAACCACTGTTAATTCAGGGACCAAGTTTCCAACACACGAACTTTTGGAGGACATATCCAAACCATAGCATAAAGTCCCTGCGTCTTAAAATTTATGTTCTCACAATGCAAAATACATTGATTCCATCCCAATAGCTCCAAAAGTCTTGACTCATTCTAGCATCAACTCAAAAGTCCAAAGTCCAGAGTCTCATCTGAGTCAGATGTTAGTGAGACTAAACACTTCATTCTGAAGTGAATTCTCTTCAGCAGTGAGCCTGTGAAATTGAAACAGTTATCTGCTTCCACAATACAATGGTGGGACCGGCACAGGAAGGAAATTCTCATTTTAAAAAAGAGACACAGGTAACTGATTCCAAGTAAGCTCAAATTCAATAGAGTAATGACATTAAGTCTCAAAGTTGGAGAATAATTTTCTGTGACTCAGTGTCCCACATTCTGTGCACACTGAAGCTTTTGGGTCCCCAAAGGCTTAGGCAGCCTCACTCCTACAGCTTGGCTGGGGTTAACCCAAGCAGCCATCTGAGGTTGGAGTCTTTTGCCTATAGCTTTTACAGGTTGGAATTGTGTGCTTGTGGCCCTACAGTTTCAGAATCCTGGGAGTGGCCCTGCTCCCAGGGCTCCATTAGCCATTGCTTTCATTGATATTTTCTGTGGCAGATCCCCCAAACCCTGGGCAAGCTTGTTCTTGGGCTTCCTGGTCCACAGCATCTTTTCACTTCTAGGCGGACAAAGCCATGCTCCCATGGCTCTTGCATTCTGCATGCCTGCAGACTCAACACCATGTGGACACCACTGAGGCTCATGGCTTGTACCTTCTGAAGCAGTGGCCAGAACAGCAAGGGAGCTTGCTTGAACTATGGCTGGGTAATCTGACGAGCACTGCATTGGAATACAGGGAGCAGAGTTTCAAGGCAGCTCTGGGCAGGGAGTGTGTGGAGGGCTGCTAAGGCCCATGTACAGAAACAGTTCTGCCCTTCTAGAACTCTTGGCGTGTGATGGGAGGGGCAGCTTTAAAGATTTTTGAAATGCCTTTGGAGTCTTTTCTCCCATTGTCTTGATGAATACCCTCTGGCTCCTTTCTGTCCATAATAATGTCTTTAGAATATGGTTCCTTGGCCACACTCAAATAGTCTTTTTCACTCTACATGACCAGGCTGCAAATTTTCCAAATTATACCACTCTGTATTCTCTTGTATCTTACTATAAACAATTAAAAGTAACTCTGCAGCAATCTGAGTACATTGCTGCTTAGACACTTCTTTTGTCAGATATATTAGTTTGTCAGTCTTAAATTCTGCCTTCCATTAAGCTCCCAGGCATGGGCACATTTTAGACAAGTTATTTGTTACTTTATAACAAGGATGGTCCTTGCTCCAATTTCTAATATCTTGTTTTTCAGTTCCATCTGAGACTTCATTGGAATGGCCTCTAATCATGTTTCAACCAGCGTTCCTATCACAACCACTTAAGTAATCTCTAAAAAGTTACAGACTCTCCCTAGTCTGCTCTTCTTCTGAACTTTTACCAGAATTGTCCTCAAGGCTTTGTTTATGGCAATCTAGGCTTTCTCTAGCCTGCTTCCTCAAATTCTTCCAGCCTCTACCCATTACCCAGGACTAAAGTTGCTTTCCCATTTTCAGGTATTTATTGTGGCAACAATCCCACCTCTCAGTACTAATTTTTTGTTTTAGTAAATTTCTAATGCTATAGCAAAATACCACAGACTGAGTAAATTATAACCAATAGAAGTTTATTTGGATTACAACTCTGGAGGGGGGGAGGTCCAAAATCAAGGGGCTGCATCTGGTGAGGGTCTTCTTGCTGTATTATAACATGGTGGAAGAGAAGCAGGGCAAGAGAATATGTGTGAAAGACAGTCATTTTTATAAAACGAACCACTCCAGAATAATTAGCCCACTCCCACAATAACAGAAAGAATCTGCTTATAAACATGTAGGCCCCATCACCAAATAACTTCCTACAGGTCCCAGTTCCCAACACTCTTACACTGGGAACAAAGTCTCCAACACATTAATGTTGTGAGGGACATATTCTAACCTTAGAAGAAGTCATTTTTTAAACAGAATAATCATATTTGAATTTTTTTTTTTTTGCAGAGTAAAATATGAAGCATTATAAGAATTCAAAGGCAAAATAAATTACTGTGGATGGGAGGAATCAGAGGATGCAGTGAAAAACAGATTATGAACTCTGCCTTTAAAAATAGGTAGGATGTTAAAAAACAGAAAAAAATTATTTAAAGATAAAGTTCAAATTAAATTGTTTTCAAGAAACTAAGAACTAAATGTTTCTTAATAATAAGAATTTATAAAGCAATTATGCAAAAATTTCTGAATTATTTTACCACATTCAATTCAATTCAAACTGATTAAAAAGAAAACATTAACCTATTACACAAACTTTTCAGCTGAATTCTTTTGTTGGTAACTAAAGAGTTAAGTTTTTAAATCATAGATTACTTGGATAGCTCAACAATTAACTGGTTGGATTTGGCACCTCTAGAATTTTGTCCTCAAAATGTCTTAACAAATGACTTTTTTTTTTTCAAACTCCGTGTTCTTGATCATGGACGTTTTTACTTCTCTCAGTCTCTTGGTTCTTCGAAAATTATAGAACACTAAATGAAAAGGAAGGAAAGAACTTACTAAATCAAAACCTATCACTCATCTCTTGGGTTGAGTAACTTACTATATGCCAAAACCACTTTAAGGCAATCTCCATAAAGTAGAGACAGATATATTAGCCCCTGAAATGGACCATATGCAATCTAGTATTAGGCTTGCAAATGGCTAGATTTCAGTGATTGATATAATCATGTTAGTAAATCGACTTTTTATCAGTTTCAAAAGCTAGTGGTCTCTTTCTCAAATATTTACAACTTCTCTTAAAACTCTTTCATGGAACACTCATCCTTGATTTTGCTTAAATATTTATTCCCAAAGAGAGTATTTATTTCAGAAATGCTACCAAGAACAATTTATTTCATAGAAATCCCATAGGGAAATTTGGTAGAATGCATGCAATTATTGAGATGAGTGGATCTAGAAGGTTAACCCATGAATATAGATAAACAACACAAGGTTTAAGTTTTCCTCTGAACATTATCCAAACCTCTCTGGTCTGCAAAAGACAAAAGATTGTGCTCTCCTGCAAGGTTTCTCATTCTGCCCAATCACCATCAGTCATAAAGAACAAGAGAATGGTTCTTTTCACATACTTGGATAGCTTTACTTCTGTGCCTCACTAAAACTACTACGTGCCAAAACATACAATTAAACAAGAAAGCTTAACTGAACTTATTTGAGCCTTTAAAAAAATTAGAATAATTGTATTTGAAGAAATGTTCAGGCTAGCTATAGTATGTAACCAACCTGTTATAGGGCCAAAGTCCATGAACTAAAAAAAAACCTCACTCTTGAGGAAACAGCAACAACAAAAAATGAAAACAAATAAACAGAAAACTTGTCTTAAAATGAAAGGTGGTACAATTCAGGAATTACCTTGTGATTCATAGGCAGTCAATTATTAGTTCTTGTAGAGTATGCAAATGAACTTGTGGATCAATAACATTCTTGGCTTCTCATCTTTATTCCTAGCAGTGCAGGCATATGACAGAAGAAGACAAATGTTGTGAAGTTTGTCTGATTGTTTCCTAACTTTGAGGCCACACAGTATATGAGATTAAGGAAATGGATCCCATTGATTTTTCATTTTTCTGCCACCAAATCCAAAATTCTTCTTGAATTTTGTTCTTCCCTCTCCTTACAATGGAGAAATGCCTTGTCAAACCCAAGTTGAACTCTTGCAGTTTTCTCTATATAATATATCTTCCATCATTTACTCAAAAGATTTCACTCCTACAGTTATTACCTTTGGAATTTATGTCTTAAGTATAGTATCAAAAAGATATATTTATTTTTTCCACGGATAAAAGCAATCTTCTAATAAGTACAAAGGCCTTTTTTTTTTTGGATATTGCTTTTGTCTCAACATTCTATTTGTGTGCATTTGTATCCATCAACATTATTTTAATTATTGTTGTTTTACAAAATGCATATATATAAGCCAAGTCGCAAACTGTGTATGTTGATCAAAATTGTCTTTGTAATTTTGTATTTTTATTCAAGATCAAATTTAGAATGAGTTTATCAATTATATTATGGGCATATTTTTGAAAATACTAGTTTTGATGGCTTTTCTTTATTTACTTTAGAAAAGATTATGTATTTCATAAAAAGCAAAAAATGCTTTAAAGTTGTGTTTGTTTATACATTTATTTGAATAAAAAATGGAAATTTTATAATATACATTTTCCCATGTTGAAATAAAAGATTTCTTATAAAAATGTGTACTTTTTCATATTAGTTATACATTTCTGTTTGAGCAGTTACTAGTATCTCAAGTGTTTATTGTGATTTTTGTTATTTTTCTAATTGATTTTTCTGCCCATTAGAAAAGCTATTTTTTTTGTGTATATTGTGCTTATATCTGTGTATGTTGTGCTAATTCACTTTGCTAATACTTTTGATAATTTAATATTGATTCTTATTGGATAGATATTTATTTAAAGTATTTTAAATATACAAAATTTAATAGAAAATAACAATAAAATGTCTATTAAACTACTTCATAAAATGTTAACATTTTATCCTTTTGCTTCAGGTTCTTTTAAAGAAAATCTGTTGAAGTTCCCATGATTATCCAAATTAAATTCCAAAACTTTCACAATAGTGTCCACTATTCGATAGCATTCCAGCACTGTTGCAATAGTATCCACTATTTTGCAATAGTATCCACTAGTAAAGAAATTGGGGGTTATAATTTCTATGAATTTTTATACAACAACAACTATATACAGATATGTGTGTACAGTTGCTTTACATATTATAACATTTTATACAAATGACATCGTGTTGTATACCTTACGCTATTTTTAATGAAATACATTTAATGACATATATTCATCATATAGATGTATCTGTTGTCTATTCATGTTGGTATTGTTTAAATGAACTGAAATATTATTTCTCCAATCTCCTCTAGAGGACCAATATTTTAACACTACACACATAGCAGTAATGAATATTCTTGTACAAATCTCCTTATATCTCTGGCAACTTTTATAATTCCTTCTGTGTTGTATTCATATTTTTATATCTCCTTGAGTGCATTTGAATAACATAATTTTATATATGTCATTATTTATACCGATTATCAAAATTTTAGTCTAGAATTATATGTACTATTTTGTGTCAAAAAAGTTACTTTCATTTGTATCGGAAATTATATAATATTTAACCTGTTTAAAAACTTTCACTTTGAAATCTCTTACTGTCATCAACTTTACTCTTTCTTTCATATTGAAAGAGAAAAACAAATAGAAGTTCATTAAAGGAGCTTATTTAATCCCAAGAGGTACAATTCTGAATGTCATGATTCTGAATGTTGAAATCCCACATGATCAAATTTCCAAAACTATCACTCTGGAAAAAATAATTAAAAAATTTGTTAAAAGACATTTATTTATATTTTTAAAAGGCAATTTATTTGAGAAACATATAAAACACATCAGAGCATGTCATACATAATTTACACAACAAAAACAGCAATATAACATACATATTATTTCAAACATAAACTCGGGTACACAAATGACAGGCACATGAGTATCAAGCAAGTGAACCATGTTCATAAAGAAATAAGTGAAAAAGCAAAATATATAAATGCCTATCAGTATGGTTGGCAATTTTGTGCACTCAGCTTTATGCCTGTGATTATCTGAAATGCTGTGATGGACAGACAAGTCTTTTGACAAGATTGATCAAAAACTTCAAAGGGTAATCAATGCATATGCAGTCACCCAAAGCGCTGAGACCTGGAGAAATTTTATCTTTCAAAAATGCAGATGTATGATAAGAACATCTCTTTACCTATTGAAGAAGTTTTAATGTTTTCACATTGAGAACTAGGAAAACCAATGGTGTTACTCTCAGTTCAAAGCTGAAAGCCTCAGGACCCTGGGACCCCTGGTATAAGTCCTGGAATTCAAAAGTTGGCAAGCCTGGAGCTCTGACTTCCAGGACACAGAATAAAAGTCTGTCCCAGCTCTCAGAGAGATACCAGTTTGCTCGGTATTTGTTCTCTCTGGGACTCTGTGGCAAATTGGATGTTGCCCACCAATGTTGAGGGCAGGTCTTCCCTACCTAATCCTCTCAGATTCACACATGAATCTTCTTTGGAAACACTCTTACAGACACACAGACAAGTTTATGCCTTACCAAGTTTCAAGTATTCCTAAATCCAGTTAAGTTGACATCTAAAATTAACTCCACCTCTTGTCAACTTGGCACCCATACACATCTCTTTAGCCATACTTAATTTCCAAATAAAGCCAATAACAAGTTAGTAGTTCTACTTAACATGATAAAACTATTCTGTGGTTGTGATTTTGGGGATTTTAGATGTTAGGGATTTTAGACTTTGGGAATTTTGGTCTTTAGAAATGTCAATATTTGGGATTATGGCAGTCAGAATTGTGTCTTTCAGGATTCTGATCCTATTTATTAGCATGTGTATTTCATGTATATGTCAGGGACACCCAGGGAGTGAGTAACTCTTAGAGCAGTGGCTTAGAACTCTAGCTTACATAGTATCTTCAACAAAGAACAAAAAATTCTTTGAAAGTGACAAGACAAAGGAAAAGGTCCTTGAGCTTCTAGGAGTGGCAATTTGTAGGAAGGCAACAACTGGGGAACTAATAGTGGATAAAGACTACTTAGTAAAGCTTATTATAGAGCTTCCATCTGTTTGGGCTGATGGGAGTCTAAATTTGTCTTCTGTGATCAATGTTTTCCCTTCCTGGTAAAGAGTAGAGGAGGAACACCTTTGTAAATGTGTGTCCTGCCTTTAGGCAAATAAGAGGAAGGTAGAGAGCTTTTCTGTATCTGCTTCTTCTCAACTGCCTTCAGCTCAAAATAATTATTATGCCAAAGTGGCATATTGTAGTGTGATATATTCTCCAATCCTTCACTTGTTTATAACTCCTTAGCTGTTCAAGTGTTACCAGTAGATTACAACAATTCAGTTACATTTTTTGGGCTCCACTTCTAATTTTATTTCTCTTGTTATTTCTATTACATCTGCAGTCACTTCCTCCACTAGTCTTGAAGCTCTCAAACTCATGCCTGAGAATTAAAATCAACTCCTTCCAAACTCTTATGAATGTTGGTATTTTCACCTCCTCCCATGAATCAAGAATGTTCTTAATGGCTTCAAGAATGATGAATATTTTCCAGAAAGTTTTCGATTTACTTTGCCCAGATCCGTCAGAGGAATCACCATCCATGTCAGTTATATCCTTACAAAATGTTTCTCTTAAATAACAGGACTTGAAAATCTAAATACTCCTTGATCCATGAGTTACAGAATGGATGTTGTGTTAGCAGGCATGAAAACATTAGTTTTCTTGTATATCTCCATCAGAGCTCTTGGGTGCCCAGGTGCACTGTCAATGAACAGTAGTATTTTGAAAGGATTCTTTCTTTCTGAGCAGTAAGTCTCTACAGTGAGCTTAAAATATTCAGTAAAATATGCTGTAAACAGATGTGCTGTCATCTAGGCTTTGTTGTTTTATTTATAGAGCACAGGAAAGTAGACTTAGTATAGTTCTTAAGAGTCCTGTGATTTTTGGAATGGTAAATGAGTTATTTGCTTCGGCTTAAATTTATCAGCTGCATTAACCCTTAAGAAGAGAGTCAGCCTGTCCTTTGAAGATAGGCAACGTCTTCTCCTCTCCAGCTGTCCTAGATGGCACCTTTTTCCAATAGAAAATTATTTTGTCTGCACTGAAAATTTGTTATTTATTGTAGCCACCTTCATCAATTATCTTAGTTAGATCTTCTGGACAACTTGCTGCAGCTTCTACATTAGCACTGTGATTTCCCTTTTTACTTTTATGTTATAGTTATGGCTTCTTTCACTAAACCTCATGAACCAACCTCTGTTAGATTTCGAATTTTCTTCTGCAACTTCCTCACCTCTCTCAGCCTTCACAGAATTGAAGAGAATTAATGCTTTTTTTCTGAATTAAGCTGTGGCTTAAGGGAATGTTGGGGCTGGTTTGATCTTCTACCCAGACCACTCAAACTCCCCCATATTGGTAATAAGGCAGCTTCTGCTTTTGTATCATTCATGTATTCACTGGAGTAGCACTTTTAATTTCCTCTAAGAACATTTCCTTTTTATTCTCAACTAGGTTAACTGTTTGGCATAAGTCACCTAGCTTTCAGCCTATCTCAGGTTTCAACATGCCTTCCTCACTAAGCTTACTAATTTCTAGCTTTTGATTTGAAGTGAGAGACATGCAATTCTTTATTTTGCTTGAATACTTAGGGGTTATAATAGGGTTATTACCTGACCTAGTTTCAATGTTGTTGTGACTCAGGGAATAGAGAGGACTGAGGAAAAGGAGAGAGATGGGGAAACTGCCTGTTAGTGGAGCAGTCAAAACACCACAACATTTATCTATTAAGTTCTCCATCTTATAGAGGATGGTTCATGGCCTCCCAAAACAATTACGATAGTAACATCAAAGATCACTGATCACATATCACCATAACAGATATAACAATAATGAAAAAGCTTGAGATATTGCAAGAATTACCAAAATGTGACACAGAAACAGATGTGAGCCTAGGCTATGTGAAAAAAAATGGTGCCAATAGTCTTGCTTGATGCAGGCTTGCCACAACCTTCAATTTGCAAAAATACAGTATCTGTAAAGAGCAATAAAGTAAAACATGATAAAATGAGTTATGGTTGTCCATGAATCTACTAGGAATCAATGTCAAAAAACAGGATCAAACAAATCCAGTGTTTCACTTTTCTCACATAACAAAGCTTTTTGAGGTAGGATGGTTTCAGATGAGAGTGTCACCCCATCCCAATTTTGTTGTTTTGGTTTTGCTAGGCTTTTATAATCTAAAGATTTAATATGAAAATATGTATCCTTAGTAATGATTCCCTATTAAATTCATAACTTGCTCTATTTTACTTTTTCATTTTGAAACTCCTGTTACACAGATGTCAGAAGATGTTATTTTTTCACATATATTAGCTTTCCCTCATAAATTCCACTTTAAAAATTTTATCTTTCATTCCTTAAGAATATACCTCCCTCATTGACATACTAGCTAATCAAATCCAATGCCACATCAAAAAGATAATATTTCATGATCAAGTGGGTTTTATCCCAGGGATGCAGGGATGGTTTAACATATGCAAGTCAATAAATGTGACATCACATGAACAGAATTAAAAACAAAACCATATGATTATCTCGAAAGTTGCAGAAAAAAAGATTTGATAAAATCCAGCATCATTTTATGATAAAAACCCTCAACAAAATAGGCATGGAAGGGACTTATCTCAAAGTAATAAAAGCCATATATGGCAAACCCATAGCCAACATTCTACTGAATGCGGAATGGTTGAAAGCATCCCCCCGAGAACTGGAAAAAGACAAGGGTACCCGCTTTCACTTTTATTTAACATAGTACTGGAAGTCCTAGCTAGAACAATCAGACAAGACACAGAAATAAAGGGCATTCACATGGAAAAGACGAAGTCAAACTGTCGCTGTTTGCTAATGATACGATCCTATATCTAGATAACCCTAAAGACTAATCCAAATAAACTGTAGATCTGATAAACAAATTCAGTAAAGTCTCAGGATACAAAATCAGTGTACACTAATGACTACCACTGCTATACACCAACAATGACTAAGCTGAGAATCAAATCAAGGACTCAATGCCTTTTACAATAGCTGCAGAAAAATAAAGTACTTAGAAATATACAAGGAAAACTACAAAACATAGCTGAAAGAAATCATGGATGACACAAACAAGTAGAAACACATGCCATGCTCATGGGTGGGAAAAATAAATATTGTGGAAATGATCATACTGCCCAAAGCAACCTACAGATTCAATGGAATTCCCATCAAAAGACCATCAGCATTCTTCATAGAACTAGAAAAAACAATCCTAAAATTCATATGGAACCAGAAAAGAGCCCACATAGCCAAAGCTATACTAAGCAAAAATAACAAATCTGGAGGGATCACGTTACTTGACTTTAAATTATTCTACAAGGCTATAGTTACCAAAACAGCATGGTGGTGGTATAAAAATACACACATAGACCAATGTAACAGAATAGAGAACCCAGAAATAAAGCCAAATACTTATAGCCAACTGATCCTTGATGAGGCATCCAAAAACATAAATTGGGGAAGATACACCCTATTCAATAAATGGTACTAGGGAAACTGGCAAACCACATGTAGAAGAATGAAACTGGATCCTATCTCTCACCTTACACAAAAATCACCTCAACATGGATCAAAAACTAGAAGATAACATCAGGAAAACTTTTCTGGACATCAGCTTAGGCAAAGAATTTATAACTAGGTCCCTAAAGGCAAATTCAACAAAAATAAATAAGTGGGACCTAATTAAACTAAAAAGCTTCTGCACAGCAAAAGAAATAATCAGCAGAGTAATCAGACAACCCAAAGAGAGGGAGCAAATATTCACAAACTGTGCATTGGGCAACAGACAAGTATCCAGAATCTACAAGTAACTCAAAAAAATCAGCAAAGAAAAAACAAATAATCCCATCAAAAAGCAGACAAAGGACACAAATATACATTTCTCTAAAGAAGATGCATAAACAGCCAACAAACATATGAAGAAATGCTCAATATCACTAACCATCAGGGAACTGCAAATTAAAATCACAATGAGATACCACCTTACTGCTGCAAAAATGCCCATAATTAAAAGTAAAAAAACAATAGATGTTGTCATGGACATGGCAGAAAGGGAATGGTTTTACACTGCTGTGGGTAATGTAAATTAGTACAACCACTACAAAAAACAGTATGGAAAGTTCTTAAAGAACTGAAAGTAGAACTACTATTTGGTCCAGCAATCCCACTACTGGGTATCTATCCAAAGGAAAATAAATAATTACATGAAAAAATACGTGTACATGCGTGTTTATAGAAGAACAATTCACAGTTGCAAAGACATGGAACCAACCTAAGTGCCCATCAGCTAATGAATAGATAAACAAAATGTGGTATCTATACACCATGGAATGCTACTCAGCCATAAAAATGAATAAAATAATGTCCTATGCAACAACTTGGATGGAGATGGAGGTCATAGTTCCAAGTGAAGTAACTCAGGAATGGAAAACCAAATATTGTATGTTCTCACTTATAAGTGAAAGCCAAGTTATGAGGGTGCAAAAGTATAAGAATAATGTAATGGAAGGTGGGCACTCATGGAGGAAGGTTTTAAGGGGGGTGAGAGATAAACGACTATATATTGGGTTCATGTGACAGGTGCACTAAAATCTCAGCAATCAGTACTAAAGAATTTATAAATATAACCAGAACCATCTGTACCCCCAAAATCTATTGAAATAAGAGAAATTAAAAAAGAGAATATTCCTCTTGATCTATTCCATTATCATTTTTGTAACTCAGTCTCCATATTATTCTATAATTTTGCATGTACATACATACATATATAGGCATGTATATACACAAATACATATATATTTCTAAGAATGCTAACAGTTTGTTTCTTTGTCATAACTCATCTGTTCTTAGTGGATATAATAGGTTTTTAAAGAACTGTGAAGACTAATTTGTAGAGAATTTATTTGCAGATGATGGCTTTCTTTGATAATAATTGTTTTATTTTAACGTTCAGTGATTTGGGGATATATAATCATATCTGTGAACACATATATAATTGAACTGTTTCAGGATTAAAATTAAATAGGTATCTGAGTTGTTCTTTCTTAACCCAAAGAATATTCCTATTTGTGCATTGGTGGATTCAGTTTCTTATTTTAGTATGGTTTGTTGGGGACAGGCAGGACCTTCAGTAGAATATGGACGGCAGGAAACTGTTTCTAGGTGTGGGCACTCTTGATTTCTCCCTGTGGCTGTACATTATTCTCTAGTCAAATACTCACCTTGTAGGTCTCCTAGGTGAGGCCAACACAGTTAAGCTGGTAGTAAGAGCTTTATTCTGAAGGAAGAATGCAGTCTGTAGTTGATTCAGGGTCTGCTCAATATCTCAGTCCCCAAACTCATGACAAAGACCTACCTTAGGCTAATTCTCATCCCTGTTTAGAAATAACTTTGTGCTGAAAGAAAATAGTTCTGCCTCTAAAGTCAGTGGACTAAAATAGATAAGGAACATCTCTTTCAAACTCAGCCTTAAATGAACTGTCCTGATGATCACCCCTCAGCCACTCTGGATCCTGTTGAATTTGGGGAGATTCTTCTAAGGCTTAGTTAGTAAATGCTCTTTTCACCACCTCTAGATATTTCTGCTTCCTGTATTTTGGGTTTTATTTTCCCTGTTTAATTGTTTACTTATTTGCATGCCATCTTCCATCTATTGGAAATTTCTGAAAAGTTTCTAACCTAATAAACATACCCCTTTTTTTTTCCCCTATGCCTATTATTTATTTATTTTTCCTTTTACATTTTATTTTCTATCACTTCAACAGAGTGGAGTGAGTAAAGAGATACAATTCATTATCTTGATCCAAATAAATTCCCTGTTATTGGAAACTCTTTAATTCTTTTGAAATTGAAAGCTTTTGACACACGCACTATCTTCTTTCTCCAAGAACCTGCTATATGAATTTTGTCAAGGTGTGGTTTACAGTTCTGCATGCTCAACTCTCTTTAGTGATTTTATGCACTCTAGTGGCTATGTGTGTGTGTGTGTGTGTGTGTGTGTGATTATTATTTAAAACTATGCAATGTATACATGTAGATCTAAATGATGATAATAACGTTTAACACAGGTGCTTATCAGGTGCTGGGCATTTTGCTAATTATTTTATATGCTTAATTTTGTTTAACCCTCATGACATATTAACCACCAAAACCTTCATTTTACAAATGAGAAGACCAAAGCTGGAAGAGTTTGCATAAGTATCCCAGGTTCTGTAGGCTTGTGAGTGTTGGAGTCATGATTGCATGCAGCACTGGTATTCCAGAACCAGCATTTATAAAAACTCTGCTATATTGCTGCTTATGTGTATTTATAATTATTTAGCCAAGAAGTGAAGACGTCATGTTCTCTCATGTATTGAAAAATGAGAAGAAACACAAACATTCTTGGGGACTTCTGCATTTAGTAGCCAAATAGTAAGCAACAAGGCAAATTACTTGTGGGACAAATTCTAGTATCTCAGAGTTAAGGATAAATTGCAAATTGCCACATGGAGATTTATCATAATGTCTGGCGACTGGGATGGTTTTCTAATAATTTTCATGAGGAACAAATAGTGCTTTGTGGTTTTCTTTTTATCTGGGTCAATTCTTGTTATCATGCCTGGATCTAAGCAAATGCTTTCTCTTTTAACATCAGAAATATACTATTAAGTATATTTACCTACTCAAACCCTACAAACATACAGGGTATCTTACAAGGTCTTTGTTCAGTCTGAAGCTCTGTCTTAACTTTTCTAGGCCATTGACTTAGAAAGCCCAAAAATTCCTTATACACTCTCTTTTAAAAATTAAGCTCATCTTTAAGCAATGCTCCCTGTGACAAAGTCCTTGCAGATGACTCTCTTAGTTTTCTTGGTTGAAACAAAATGAAAGCAATAAATAAAAGCCCACAGAAATAGACTCAGAAGCAGGACTATGCTCAAATCTTACATCTATCACTTATGTTTTCCTAAATCAGTGATTCATATATGAGTTTTGTTTTCTGATTTTTTAGAAAGGATACTTAATATATTTAGGATTTTATAAAATTTGATTAAAATAAAATATTGTAGGCCTTACACTGGAAACATGTTTTAAGTCTAAATAGAACATCTTCCCTGCAAGGTCAATACAATATATGAAAGTACAGTTGACCCTTGAACAACTCAGGAGTTAGAAGTGCTGACCTCGTGCAGTAGAAAATGTGTGTATAACTTTTGACTCCACCAGAACTTAACTACTAATAGCCTACTGTTGACCTGAAGCCTTATTTGTAACATAAAGTCAATTAATACATATTTTGTATATGTATTACACACTATTCCCTTATAATGAAGTAAACTGGAGAAAGTAAAATGTTGTTAAGAAAGTCCTCAGGAGGAGAAAATATATTTACAATTCATCAAGTGAAAGTGGATCATCATAAAGGTCTTCATTCTCATGATCTTCGTGTTGAATAGGCTGAGGAGGTGACGGAAGAGGAGAGGAGGGGTCGGCCTTGCTGCCTCAGGGGTGGCAGAGGTGGAAGAGAATCCTCATATAAGTGGACTCTTTCAGTTCAAACACCTGTTATTCAAGGCTCAAATGTGTTTCATAAAATGTGAGGCACATATACTACATATTCTGAGATAGAGGAAAACAAACAGGCTCTGAAAACAAACACTCTGACCCAAAAATGCTCACAAAAGCTCTGCAGCCCTGGGTAACTCTTCTAATTTTCTTAAAATGTTATTTATTTACCAATAAATTGGTGCACTTAAACTATTTCAAAATAAAATGGAAAATAACATTTGATAAAGTGAGAAGACATTCATATTTGATACTCATTAAATTCTGTGCATTTCTCTTGTTAAAACATTTTATATTACACTCATTCGACTAAAAAACCTTAAGCTCATGTGTTTGTATGAGTATGTGTACACACAAACACACACAGAAATAACATTCTTTCTGTATTTGTGCTATATATGCTGGGAAAACTAATACCAAGTGTTGGTGAGGCATGGAACAATACAAACTTTCATATTTCATTCTTATGGGAATGTAAACATGAATAACCATTTGGAAAGCAATATGACAATTTCTAATAAATAGATATTTCTAGTAGATAATGCATCAATTTCACTTTGAGTTATGTGTTGTAGAAAAATTTTTGAACATGTGCTCACTGAGGCATGTCTAAAGGTATGAATTACATAATTTAAAAGTTCCACAAATTGCTAACAACCTCAATGCCACCAGTAAGTCAATAGAGGAATAAATTGTAGTCTGTTTATATAATAAAATGTCATAAAGTAATGATACATTGAGTGAATAAAACAAGTGGTACAAGAATACATAAGGATGCTAACATAGTCAAATAAAAAACACATGGAAAATGTGATTGTTTACACACACACGTAGGTTGCAAAAGCATAAAATCTTGGATGGAAATGGTATTCCCAAGTTTCAGTTTAGAAGTAGCTTCTGAAAAGAAATTGAGAGAAAGGGTGGCACCAACTAGATCTGTCACATTGTATTTATTTAAGAGAAGAAGATGATGTGAAAGCAAATATACTCAAATGTCAACATCATCTGTTAAGTCCGGATGGTAGATATGGAGTGTTGACAAAATTGGTCTCTGCATTTGTATGTTTATTGGCAGGGTTATAAAAGCATACAAATAAACTCTTGGAAACTATGGAAAACCTTTAGTTGTCTTAAATTCTTTCTGGATAACAGATATACAATCTATATAGGGGATCATATATTTGTATTTTCTATATGTGCAGCTTAGTTACTGAGAGGATGCAATATATGTGTGCACATATGGATATGCATACACTCGATTTCTTTATCTCTGTGTGTATATAACACTCTTATATTTATACCATATGTACAATGAGTTGTGTCCCTGCTATCTCTTCTCACTGTAAATTACTTTAAATTTTCATAAAATACATTAATTTAGGGAAATGCTTTTTTACTTACCCCTGACTCTTTTAACAGATTTTATTGACAGATGTTGCTTTAAATTTTCTTAGGTAGCACTACGCTTTTTCCTCCAACCGTTTGCCAAGACAGATCCAGGATTTTGTTTCTCTCTGCTTTGTTTCATCATTTTCTGTGAAAACAGGCTGGACACACTTTAATAACCTTTGTTATTAACATATTTTAACTTTAAATCTGTTAAATAAGATATAGTGTATTCAAAGTGTACTTGGGTCATAGAAAGACCGGAAATCTGCCTTTACATCTCCTGGAAATGTCTTATGAAATGTCTAGTAATACACCCACCTAATTGCAATTTCCTGTAACATAGAGTGGCTTTTAATAAAGCTTATTCTTTTTATGGTTTACTGTAGCGTGACTTCTGGATTGTGTGATTTGACATCAGAAATTACTTAGATGAGATTATTTCCTTGTATTTTTTACTCTTAGGATATGTGGAGTCACATTCTTTTCCATAATGAAAAAAAATTAATAAAATGCTCAAGAAACAAATGGACCACAATTCCACCCATTCAAAATAATTGCAAGGAGGGTTGGCCTGAATCTGGAAACAAAGAAAATGTTAAAAGAGGCACCATATGTTCACTTTCAACTGAGGGCAGTAATGAGGATCCACTTTCAACAACAGTCTACCTAAGCAAGGGTCCTGCTGAGACCGTTACGATGAACAGAACATGCTTACTTCCTAGTCTGTTGATTACTGATGCAACTGCTGATGTGGTTTTAAAAGTGCTTGAGAATAACAGTTTATTATAATAAGTTAAACATTCCTTGTCTGCTCCACCACCAAATCTTATGTAAACCAAGATTTCCTTTATAAAGTAACTTTCTTTCCTAATGTTATGAATTAATTATCATGTCAAATAAATAAAATCACCCATGTTCATGAATTCACATGGAAAGTATGTGAGATTTTTAAAAAATAAATCTAAAAGTGTCAGGTTAGCTCAGAGTTAGATGGTAAGAAAAAGTAATGCATTTCAGGGTAGCTATTTCCCTTATATTTAATTTATATTTGTCTTCTCTCTCTTATGTTTCTCTTGCTGTCAAGTACATGCACAAGCTAATAAAGCATGAATGGAGAGTAACTCTGAGGCTTTGATTATAAGAAAACACCTTTAATTTTGTCCCTGACACTTTGGCTGGTTTTAGAATTTAGGTAAAAAATTTTTTTTCTTTGCTAAGATCAGTAAAAACATTACTGAAAACATTATTTCTGAGACCCAGAATTGCCAGTGAAGTATGGTTTCATTTTGTGAAAACAATTTATGTTTCTTTATAAGAGGTCACTACTTTCTTTCCGGAAATTTTAAGAGCTTCTGTGCTCTTGGTGTTCTGAAAATTCACAAGTTACGTACAAAGTATTTCAAAATATATATATTTTGTTCAGCAGTTTATAGGCACCTTAAATCTTAAAATATATGTCATTCAGTCATTCAGCTCTAGAAAGGTTAGTACTTATAAATAATTTCCTTGATAGTTATTGGTTAATCTCCATGTTTTATTTTATCTTCTTTTTTAGAGATTTCTTTTATCATATGTTACACCTTCGAGATAGGTAATATTTTCTCTCTTTTTGGTCATATTCTTTCTCTCTCTCTCTTTTATACACACACACATACACACACACACACACACACAAGCATGATAGAGGGCAGAAGCTCTCTATTTCAGAAAATCAAAAACTTCTAAAACTTACAAACTTCATATTAGGACCCTCACATGGTAATCCTAGCAGACATTTAGAATAGAAAAGTGAAAATTGGCTGAGGCCAATTGTAATGCCTTCGTTGTAAAATCATGTCATTGATCCATTCAAAATGTGAGTTTTGAGTACTAAATAAGAAATTCCAAAGCCCCACACACCCTCTTTCTACTATGAACAAGAATTTCTCTGGAGGTTTCAGCCAATGTAATATGGCAAGAAATAATATGTAGAGCTTTGAATGGAAAGAGAGGGACACATTTTTATTGTTTCTAGCTGATTTAATTATCTACTCAAGTAATGCAAGGAAATTAATTGGAAATGGAGAAAACTATTATAACAAGCTAGGAATTTGAGTTGAGTGGCCTCAAATAGGAGCAGGATAATGTAAAAAATACTCTGTGTGTACCAGTGTAGAGAGTGGAATGATGGACCATGAAAATTTGGAAGCATGAGCCAGCAGGAGGCGGTAGGATTATGAGAAATTACATAATGGGTGCAGTATACATTATTTGAGTGTTGAATACCCTAAAAGCCCTGATTTGACCACGACACAATCTATGTATGTAACAAAATTGCACAGGTACCTCATAAATTTGTACAAAATAAAAGGCAAATCTAAGCACATTTTTAATACTCTATGTAATAATAAAAATGGCATAGCTAAAAATGAATCTAATAAAATTCTAACAGACCTTTTTAACCAGAAAAAAAAGTATACTCATATATATGACTGTGAGTATTTTATTTAAATTACAGAAATAAAGAACCCATAGTGAAGGTATCTTTTTTCTTTTTATCCAAGCTGAAAATGCAAAACCCATATAGAAAGGACCTGGTATGGAATAAGAGAGAAATGAGGAAGGAAAGTAAAAAAGTAAATTATAGCACAAATAATTCAAAAATATAATAAAGCATAAATCTCTCATTATTTATCTTCTCCAAACTTTCATCAAGGCAAAACCATAATGAATTTGACTAATTTGTTTTTATATTCCCTCATTCTCTGTTTTTCTTTCTTTTCTTTCTTTTTTCTTTTTTTTTTTTTTTGAGAGGGATTGATAAGAAACAAAACAACAGAAGAGAAAGAAGTTAAAAAAAGCTGTGAGTTTATATAACCCACAATGTACATTATTAGACTTCACACAGTTATAGCTTGACAACTCAAATTTATGCTGTCAATTATCAAAAAGAAAAATAATAAAGTAAAATAAAATTTAAAGTAAAAACCAACAAAATTCAGCCGGACCTGGTGGCTCATGCCTGTAATCCTAGCATTCGGGGAGGCCAAGGCAAACTGATCACCTGAGGTCAAGAGTTCGAGACCAACCTGACCAACACGGTGAAACCTCATCTCTAATAAAAATACAAAAATGAGATCTGCGCGGTGACATGTGCCTGTAGTCCCAGCTATTCGGGAGGGTGAGACAGGACAATTGCTGGAGCCTGAGAGGAGGAGTTTGTAGTGTGCCGAGATCGAGCCACTGCATTCCAGCCTGCACAACAGAGAGATACCATGCCAAAAAAAAAAAAAAAATGTATAGTTTAGTTCGTTAAAGAAAACTAACGTAAAACAACAGCCGCTTGGCATGTAAGTAGCATATGTATTTGTTTTCATTGTCAACAATTTTACATATGATAGAAATGAAGCCAACAAATCCGGGAGCGGTGGCTCACACCTGTAATCCTAGCACTTTGGGAGACTGAGGCAGGCAGATCACCTGAGGTCAGGAGTTTGAGAACAGCCTGACCAACCTGATGAAACCCCGTCTCTACCAAAAATACAAAAAATTAGCTGGGTCTGGTGGTGTGTGCCTATAATCCCAGCTAGTCAGGAGGCTGAGACAGGAGAATCTCTTGAACCGAGTGGCAGAGGTTGCAGTGAGCCAAGATTGCGCCACTGCGCTCAGCCCGGGAAACAAAAGCAAAACTCCGTCTCAAAAAAAAAAAAAAAAAAAAAAGCCAACTTTTAATTAGGATGAATTAGTTACAAATTTTGTTTAGGATTGTTCTAAACTTCATTCTGCTCTATTCCATTTACTTTATTAGTTACATATTACTACTAATGCAGAGATACATGAAAGGGCAAAACAATAAAACAGATTTTCCAATCAGTCCTAATACAAGCTTCCCAGCCATGAAATCAGCAAAACCAAATCCTTTCCATGGCAGCCACTGAAGAGCTTCTTCTCAAGTCCTTCAAGGAGAGATAAAGCAGCGCCTGGTCATTAAACTGAGTAAAAAGGACCACATTTTTCCTCCTCTTCAACATAGAGAAGAAGGGATTATCTGTGCACACCTGCAGCTGGGTTAATTTAGGTTTTTCTCAAATTTCCTGCCAGAAACAAAATCTTGACAAAAAATATGGAGAACACTGGTGTGCTCATTTGAAAATGAAGACATTTCCTTTTCTTTTATGGGTTCTATATCCAAAAGGTAAAGGGCAGGGATGAGAATCATCTCTTTGGGAATTTCAAAACAGGGAGACATTTTGCAAGATCTTTTTAGAATTGCACCCAAATAGCTTTTTCCACCTCTTTTTCTGAACGAATTCTAGCCATGTACTTATATGCAGTATTTTCAGATAGTGACAACATATTTCCCAAGAGGTCATCTCTTTTAAGTTACCTTTGAAGGCAAAAAATGAGAGGACAAATGATTGATGGATTATTTGGAATTTCTAAGAGTCTAGCAAACAAACACAGTATGAATTCCTGAGAAGCATTTAATTAGCATAAGGGAAGCAATTTGATTTTCATACATAAATGGCTCGCCGTTGAGAACTGGAACAAAGATTCTCTAGATTCAAATTGGATCACACAAAAGGGATCTGTTTATTTTTTTAGATTTAATCTCCTCTATCCTTGCAAACTTTAGTTTTCTCTACAGATTACCTGAGGCTAAGAAGCAAGTTTTAGTCTCCTATGAAAACATTTAGCCTGGATTTATAAGCAAAATTATCATCACTAGGCATAAATTACTGGTAGGTAAAGAAAGATGTATAAAAATACAGGAGTTGAATGCCTAGATATTCTACTTAGACATTGTGAAATTATTTGCCCAGTGCCTACTTAGCTAAATAAATTGTTTTGCCTTGATGAAAGGGAAAAAGTATAAGTACACTCCTTTGAAGATGGGAGGAGTGTCCAGAGACTTACTTGGGCAGAAACTGTCCATTTGGATATCAAGCAACAAACTTTCAAAAGGAAGAATAATTCTGAATTATTCTTATCGAAGAAGACACTATTAAATTGTATATACTTAATTCCTCAAATCAGAGCATCAGGTTAAAAATCTTAGAGGTCATTATTTAGCCCTTGATTTTTTAAACATACAGGAGAATATGTATTCATTCAAAATTTATTTAGTAAATAAACATCTATTTTATTCTCTAGGTAGAATAAACATATATACATGTATGTATTTATATAATAGAAATTTTATAATTTGCATACACATATAAAAATATGTATGTATGTTTTTGTTCTATCCTAGAGAATAAAATAGACACTCATTTACTAAATAATTTTAGTAAATTGTTGTATGTGTCTGTATATGTGTGTGTGTGTGTGTGTGTATATATATATATACATTGAAAACTTCTATGCCCTTGAAGAAACCCTTTTCTCCTGTAGCTGCAGGATTAAGATTGCTGAAGGCAAAACCCAAAATCTCAGCCTGCTAGTGGCTGAATGACCATGCAGATTGCATTGCCTGCTTCTTAGGATGTCTACTGTGCAAGTGAGGGAATTGATTGAGACAGAATGGTATCCTAAAGATTGGAATGGGATGTGTAAGAAGACATCAGGGAAGCTGGGGACAGTGAGTTCCTAAATTTGACGGGTCTTCTGTTCCTGTAGCAACAGCCTCTACACTCCCTATATATATATTCAATAGAGTAGAATAAGGGCATATATATATAAAATAAATATAGTATACATTTTATATATACATATATACACATATATACATATGTTATATATTATTATATTATATATACACATATTATATATTATATACATCATATAGACAATATAATATAAAATATACAATAAATATTATATAATATATACTATTATATAGTATATATAGTATATACAGTATGTATACATATTATAAATACATATAATACAATACATATATATGTGTATATATATAAAGTACAGCAATATGCTCTACTTAAAGTCTACTCATTTAGATGTTACTCTCATCCAAAATACCCTCATAGAACATCCAAAATAATGTTTAACTACATATTTGAGTACCATAGCCCAGCCATGTTGACACATTACAATTAAATCTATGGTCCATTTTGAGTTAATATCTGTATAATTTATAAGATTTAGGTTGAGGCTTCTTCTCGCTGTTTTTTTTCCCCTTGGCTTGTGGTTTCCAGTTCTTCCAGCATCTTTTATTGAAGATCTATCCTTGGGATTTCAAAAATATTCTTTATTTCCATTAACGTGTTTTCATTTGTAGCATTTACTTTTGATTCCTCCTTAGAGTTTCAACCTACATGCTGACATTACCTAGTTGTTATTGCGTGTTGTCCACTTTTTCCTTCATATCCCTTAGCATATCCGTCAGCTATTTTTAGATCTTGTCTGATATCTGAGTGTGGTTTTGATGTTGCCTGCTTTGTCTCATAAGATTGTGATGTCTTTCTTGTTATTTAGCATGACTTGTAATTTTCCCATTAAAATTCAGACATGATACTTTGGGAAAAGGAACTGAGGTAAACAGGATTTTGGTGTGGTTTTAATGTTTTACTGGCTAGGAGTTAAACTGTGTTTAATATTTGCTATAGCTGAAGGTTCAGAAACTTACATTTCTTCTAGAATTCTTGTTTTTGTCTCTCTTGCTGTCTTTGGGTTTCCCTAGAAACTACCTCTTAAATAGAGTCTGTGTCTTGCAACTCTTGCAATTTCAGTCCACTCTTACTATCCTGGAGCCCCGATTTGTCGGTAAGATATTGGGAGAGCCAAGGGGCTATAATCTTATGATTAAATCTCTACTTTTTGTCACGGACTGGGCTGTGACTTTCATCTTAGCCTTTTTTTTCCCCCTTATATGAGACAGGAAAGCTAGAGGAAATTGCCCTCCCCCAGATGAGATAAATTGCCCTCCCCCAGATGAGATAAATTGCCCTCCCCCAGATGAGATAAGAGTTTAGTAAAGTAGTGCCCCCTGAGGACTGATCTTCATTACAGAGAACAATGAAAGGACAGGATACTGTGGCTGTATGTCAAAATCATTACTTTCCCCTGAGCATATTTCAAATTATTATTTTTCCCCTTTCTCAGATCCTCAAGGTAAGGACTTGCTGGGTCTCTTTCAGGTAAAACTCACAAAAGTGTGGGAAGCCCCCTTAAGACTGGGCATTTCCCAGGAGTTGTGAACTCTCAACTTAGACCACACTGAGCCTCTAGTAATTCAACAATTAAAGTTTAAGTGTTCCTGTTGGCACCAGCTCCAGCAGCATGTTTCTGCTCTTGAAATTCTGTTTCTAGTAAGCTGTGGTTCTCTGTAGCCACCTCTCTCTCTCTTCAGGTTTTGCAGCCATTTTCTGATAGACCTAGAAAAGTGGTTGTCTTTCCATTTGTTCAGCTTTTCTTCTTGCTGTGAGAATGGAGGGACAACTTCCAAGCCCTTTACATGTCAAAGAAGGTACCAAAAATCCCAAGGATAGATCTTCAATAAAGGATGCTGGAAGAATTAGAAGCACAGGCCAAGGAAAAAAAAAAAACAGCAAGAAGAAGCCTCAAACCTAAATCTTATAAATTATACGATATTAACTCAAAATGGACCATAGATTTAATTGTAATGTGTGAAACTATGAAACTATGAGAAAAAAAAAAAAAAACAGAACATTTTTAGGACCTAAGACTGAGCAAAGAGTTCTTAGACCTATACCAAAAAAAAATACAACCCATAAAAAGAAATACTAACTGAATGTCATCAAATTTAAAACTTCCCTTTGTAAAAATCTCTATTAGGACAGTAGACAAACTTCAGACTGAGAGAAAATGTTTGCAAACCACATATACAACAAGAAAAATTGTATCTAGAATAGAAAGAGAACTCAATGCTCAAAGATTGAAAATAAAGACTAAAACAAAAAATCTAATAAGCAAATGGGCAAAAGACATCAAAAATAAACATTTCATCAAAGAGAATATATGAATGGCAAATGAGTGCACAAAAAATGTCCAACATCATTAGGCACTTTAGTCATTAGGGAAATGCAAATTAATACCACAATGCAATATCACTGTATACCTATTATAATAAATAAAATTTAAAAAGCAATCATAGAACTAAATGTTGGCAAGAATGCTGAGAAACTGCATCACATATATATTGCTGGTAGAAATGCAAAATGATACAGCTAGTCTTGAAAAGAGCATGGAATATTCTAGCAAAATTAAACATGCATTTACTATAAAACCCAGCAACTGTACTCTTAGGTTTTTATCCCAGATAAATGAAAACTTATATTTATATAAATACCTATGCACAAATGTTCATAGTAGCTTTATTCTTAATAGCCTCAAATTGAAAACAATCCAGATGCCCTGAAACAGATGAACAGTTAAACCAATTGTGATATATTCATAACATGGATTACTACTTGAAAATTACAAAGGAACAAGCAATACGTGCAACAATTTAGATGGATCACTAGTGAATTAGGTTGAGTGATAAAAGCTAATTTCAAATTGTTGCCTATTGTGCAATTCCCCTGATATAGCAATCTTAAAATAACAAAATTATAGAGATGGAGAAGATGTGAATGGTTGTCAGCAGTTATTGAGAAGGGATGGTAGGAAAGTGGCTGAGGTTATAACTTTGTAGCATGTGAAATCCTTATGTTGGAACTGCAGCATTGGCACACAGATTTACACGTGACAAAACTGCGCTGAAATACATATACATATGTGCACGCACACACACACACACACAGAAATGAGCCCATCTAAACTGGTAAAATCAAAATAAAGTTAATAGGTTGTATCAATAATATATGCCTGGTTATAATATTATACCAGAATAATGCAAGATGTTGTCTTTGGAGGAAATTAGGTGAATGTTATACAGGATCTCTCCGTATTATTTCTTAAAACTACATGTAAATCTACAATTATCTCATACACATACACACAAACACACACACACACATATATATATATATGATGGAGTATTATTCAGCCTTAAAAAACAATGAAATTCTGATGCATGCAACACAGATGAACCTTGAGAGCGTGCTAAGCAAAATAAGTCAGACACACAAAAATGCAAATGTCATTTCATTCTCCTTATATTTAGTACCTAGAATAGTCAAATTAATAGAAATGAAAAATATAACAGAGGTTACCAGGGACTGGGGAAAAGAAGTAATGGACAGTTATTACATAAGGGATATAGAGCTTTGGTTTGGAATTGTAAAAACTCTAGAGATAAAGAGCAATGGTGGTTGCCCAACTATGTGAATGTACTTATGACATGGAATTGTACACTTAAAATGGTTAAAATGGTAAATTTCATGTTATAGATATTTGCCGCAGTGAAAAGCTACAATTATCTCAAAATAAAAAGTTTAAAAAGAGGGGTGGGGAATGTGAACATTAAAAATAACCCAGAGACAATTAGTCTAAAGCATTGAAATTTTATTCATGTATAGTTTTATAAGAGGAAGAACAGCACCTGTGGACAGCACGTCCTAGCCCCAAGGCAAGTGTGGGACTGAGAAAGAATAAAGTCACACAAATTCAAAGAAAACGATGACTAGTTGTTTAATATATGGATTCAAGATTGGTTGGCCTAGTGGAGCTTGACATTGTGATTTCTGAACCCCAAGTTACTGTGTTTTAGGGACAGTGTTGACCCAATAAATCCATTAGTCTGAGCCCAGATTACCTACTAGGATCGCAGACCACAAATAGTTTTCCATCAATATGTTTTTAATGCTAATCTTGATCAGCTCTTTTTGAAGAAGTGGTTGCTCTTATTTTCTTCTGCAAGCTTGGAAGCTCATGCAGCCCCTAAGTCAGGCAGGGGCAGAGCCCCTAAGCTAAGGCTCAATATTCAGTGGAAAATTCCTTTATTACTGCCTTCAGTCACCAAAGTTGGTTTGGGGTAGCTTCCCCATAAGCAGTTTCCCTCAGTTTGCAGTTTAGTTTAGAATCATCAGGAGAGCTTTAAAAAATCCCTGGTGACCGGGTCCCACCCCTAGAATTTCTGCTGTAATTGGTTTTTGGTATGGCCAAGGCTTTGGGATTTTTAAAAGCTCCCTAAAGAATGCCATTTTGTCTTTATGCATCACTTGAGAATTACTGATGTATAAAGAGTGAAAAAAGCTGAAGTTTATTATACTGGAAAAGGAATACCTCTTTCTGCCTGATACTTCAGTAAAAAAGGGGGCATTTTCCTTACCTGGCAATATCTACCATGTCCTTCACCAATACATTCCAAAATCTAAAAGCCTCATTGAAAATTAAATTTTCACTGTAATGAACCTGATGACCTCATGCTACAGCGAAAGCATAGTCCCTCTTGTCCCCATGGGTGATACAGAACAGCTGCCAACCATCCTTCTTCCAGTGAGCTGCTAGACACAAATAACAGCACAGCTCTACGTGTGTGTATTGTGCTGAATGAAAATATACAGAGGAAGCTGGTGAATTCTTTTTCCTATTCAACAAATTTATTAATTTGTTTAAACTCCCAGAAGCCTGATCCTTTCACAGGAGCACAATAAGTTAATTGCCTTCTTATGTTTAAACAGCATCAATAGTGGGGCACTAACCATGGATAGTGCCTTTTTAATATCCTGTGGTGTAGATGTGGCAGGAGGTAGTTAAAATGAGGGAATTCTTACTAAGCAATCAAATGGAGATTGTTTTTAATGTGGTGCCTTGGAGCTATACGAGCTTCTTTACAGCTAAGTTATGCCCAAAATACTTCCTTGCTTAGATCTTACCAGTGTAAAATAGATTACACTGGAGAGTTGTAGAAACTGCTACATCAAAGACACTTGGGCTGTCTTTCTCAGGAACCTGGATGAGAACAGTGGTCTTGCATTCAGCTGACTTACATCTGCCTACAAAGTGAGATGTTTGTTTGTTTAGCTCAGGAAGGGAACTAACCAAGGTTGTCCATTTACCTTTTCACGTAACAGATATTTACTAAACCCCTGTTGTATGCTAGGGGCTATTCAAGATCTTGGAGTTAAAACAAGACTGGCAGGGTATTAATCCAGGGGAGAAAAAAATCTATGCATATTAGAACCTGATGTCTAGAGTCAGCCTCCCTGGTTCTGCAGCCGGGCTCTACAATAAGCGGTGCATAATTTCCCAGAGACTCAGTCATTTAATCATAACATTGGGTAAATAATGGATTCTTCATTATAGAGGGTAGAATTACTAGGAGGAGTAAATGGAATAATAGATGAGAACTGCTTAACAACGTGCTAAGCACTTTATGTTACCTATTATTTCTATTATTCTTACCTACGGTTACTGTTTATTATTCACTTAAGTAAATAAGATTAGCTGTTTACAGAAATTAGTATCAGTGGTAATTAATCAAAAACACTTTTATTTTTCAGTGTAGATGTGGATATTTTGATATTTAAGAGAAAAAAGCATGAATAACATGCTACCATCAAAATGAAAGTAACAGATCAAAAAACAGTATGTATAAGACTTCAATGGAGTTTTGCACAAGTGTTCATCTCTTAGAAAGCTCAGATTTAAATGATCTGACATGAAGAGAAAGATTCAACTGAACTTGACTTAATCCTAGATGAGGAAGTTAGCTTTGTACTTTTTTAGACTTTACTCTGTTTTATGGTCACAATCAGCTTTTATAACCACAGATATACAGGTGGAAAATGACTTCTTACATTTTCAAAGAAAATCGACAGAATCTCAGCTCTTGAAAGATGCACTTCCTGAGATTTCAGTGTCTGTGAATATTGTGTTGAAATATGTGAGAACAACATAAGACAGCTCACTTCTTCTCGTCCACTGACTTGGTGGCATGAAGAGTTGGTGTCTAATATGTTGGGAATGAAGAAGTAGAAGGGTGGTTGTAAAGGAGACAGTTAACCCTGGAGAAGTCTGGATACCAACCCAGAGTTACCTATACCACGATAAACTTGTGTGTAATGAGACTGGTAATGTGTATTTGGACTTCACTGTCTTCATCTCTAGAAAAGAAGAGATTAGAGTTCTACATCTAACAATCTGTGATTCATTTAGACCTGGTATTTTTATGTAATTTGATAGAACACTAGACAGTGGTTTAAGCAAGAAGAGAACTGTATTCCAGGTATAAACACAAGACCTGGATGAAGATTAATACGCTAATACTTTGCAGCAGCTGTGGGTCTCCCAAGCACCTTCACTCAAGATTTTTCAGTTAGGTGTCTTTTAGGAAAGGCCAAGTCAGGTGCAAGTGTTTCATAATTGTCAGATACATAAATATAGAACTTGTGATGTAGCTTGCAATTTTTATAGAACAAACAGTGCTGTAAGTAAATACACAACGCTAATGACTTACAAGTAATTTTGAAGTAAATAATTATCTTCCAGTTGGCCAAAGATCTTTGTTATCTACCCAAAATTATTAATCTATTCTGAATGAAGGGGTTATGTCTACTTAGTGCAGGTTCCCAACACATACTATGGTTTTCACTGAGCAATTTCCTTGTGTAGTTTACAATTATTTTATTTTGTCAGAGCCCAAATTCTATAGCAATAAAAATCTCTATAATAAGTGTGCATGACTTTCTATTGCAATCACCCTTCAAAAATAGAATAGACCCCTACAAAATCTGAACCAAAATTTGGTTCAGACACCAGGATTAATGACACCACAGACATATATCAAGAGGGAAAAAAAATGTTTATTACTTATGAGGCTCTATGATCATTGCAGGGTGGGCTTCCCAAGTAGGTCCAAAAATAGCCTGAAAAATCAAGAGAAGAAGACACACGGGGAGTTTTTATAGTGCTTAGAGAATGGAGTTGAGACGAGGTTTCCACAAGCAGGCAGGGCCTTGTGTGGTTTGAATCTCCTCTTGGCTCCAAAAGAGGGAGACTCTGGGCTTTTCTAGCTTGCTCAGATGTGGGGCAGAAAGGTAAGAGAGAAAGGTAAAGCTTAAAAGTTGTTAGCAGTCAACTACACAAAGTAAACTCAGGCTTATTATTCCAATTTCTACACAATTAATTTTTCATTAAAAAGTCCAGATAGAGGGTTCACCAGCTTCACTCAAATTATCAACAGGTATACGAAAACATGCCTAATGTATGATTTGGATTTGCATTATTTTATTGAAATTTTGCAGCCCTCAATTATATCAGTTGTGAGTGATTTAAAAAATACATACTTTGCAAAGATGCTATTGGTCTTCACCTTCTCTAAACCTTTTCTTGCCCTGCCTCTTCCCCAAGCTGTGTAGGCCAACGAACTAGTCTCACTCACTGGGGCAAGATCACTGAGCACCCACAAAACTGAATCGATATTCATATATTTTGTGTAGTCAAAATTACAGAAAGGTACAGAATTTTTCCACTTTCCTTCCCTGCAGTCCTATGCCAATACAAAGTTACTTTTATTTGTTTCCTTTTATTTGTTTCCTTTCCTGTTGAGGTGATACAAACTGCTGGACCATCTTTAGCAATGTATTAATCGTTTTAATAAATTGAAACATTGTTTCCAATATCTTATAAAGAAATTATTTGGCATTTCTATTATTTTAATATTATACACACATACACATATTGCTTCTTGTCCTGATGAAGTAAAAGGGAAAGGTATGTCTACTTGAGACTGCATGGGTGTTTTCATGTTTTAGATTTGTTTTTTTGTGTTTTTTTTTTGGTAGAACAAGAGCTTAATGCTTTTTTTTTTTTTTTTTTTTTTTTTTTGAGATGGAGTCTTGCTCTGTTGCCAGGGCTGGAGTGCAGTGGTGCAATCTTGGCTCACTGCAACCTCCACCTCCTGGGTTTGAGTGATTCTGCTGCCTCAGCCTCCCAAGTAGCTGTGATTTAAGTTGCATGCCCGGCTAACTTTTTGTGTTTTCAGTAGAGATGGGGTATCGCCATGTTGCAAGACGGTCTTGAACTTCTGACGTTGTGACCCACTCTCCCTCCTCGGCCTCCCAAAGTGCTGGGATTACAGGCTTGAGCCAGCACGCCCGGCCTGAGTTTAAAGCTTTTCAGAAATAAGTAGTCCCATTGTGTCCAAAATTGGTGGGTTCTTGGGTCTCATCGACTTCAAGAATGAAGCTGTGGACCCTCATGGTGAGTGTGACAGTTCTTAAAAATGATGTGTCCACAGTTTCTTACTTCTGGTGGGTTCGTGGTCCGCTGACTTCAGGAGTGAAGCTGTAGACCTTTGTGGTCAGTGTTACAGCTCATAAAGGCCGCAGTGGACCCAAAGAGTGAGTGGCAGCAAGATTTATTGCAGAGTGAAAGAACAAATCTTCCACCACCTGGAAGAGAACCTACGGGATTGCTGCTGGCTGGTGGGTGGGGGAGGGGTGGCAACCTGCTTTTTATTCCCTTATCTGACCCCACCCACATCCTCCTGATTGGTCCATGGTCCATTTTACAGAGAGCTGATTGGACCATTTTGACAGGGTGCTGATTGGTGCGTTTACAGTCCCTGAGCTAGACACAGAGTGCTGATTTGTGCATTTACAATCCTCTAGCTAGACGTAAACGTTCTCCAAGTCCCCACTAGACTCAGGAGCCCAGCTTCCTTCACCTAGTGGATCCGGAACCAGCGAACCAGCCCTGCAGGCGGAGCTGCCTGCTAGTTCAGAGCCGCCCTGCATTTCTCAGCCCTTGGGCGGTCGATAGGACTGGGCGCCACGGAGCAGGGGGCGGTGCCCGTCAGGGAGGCTCGGGCCTCGCGGGACCTCACCTCTGAGGCGGGGCTCCGACATGGCGGGCTCCAGGTCCCAAGCGGGAGGCGGCTGAGGCCTGGCGAGAATTCGAGCGCGGTGCATGCGGACCGGCAGTGCTGGGGGACCCCGCCGCAACCTCTGCAGCCGATGGCCCAGGTGCTAAGCTAGTCTCACTGCCCTGGGCCGCGGCGCCAGCCGGCCGCTCCGAGTGCGGGCCCGCTGAGCCTGCGCCCGCGTCTGCCGAGATCCCCCGGCGCAGCGGGCAGCCCGGGTTCCCGCCTGCGCCGGGAGCCGGCTCCGGCCTCGGCCAGCCTAGAGAGGGTCTCCCACAGTGCAGTGGCGGGCCGAAGGGCTCCCCAAGCCCCGCCAGAGTGGATGCCCAGGCCGAGGAGGCGCCGAGAGTGAGGGCTGCTAGCTCATTGTCACCTCTCACCATTGCTCTTCAACTCCTGCAGCTGATGTCCGTAAGTGATTACAGAAAGAGTTTCAACAAGATATTTAATGATAACAAGTGATGAAAAGGAAGGAAGACAAAAGTAAAGACTACTTGTGGGGGTTCATTTAAATTATGGAAAAGCTACACACTTATAATTTATGCCCAGAATTTGGTTTGGTCTTATAGAACATAGCCTATTAAGGATATATAAAAATGTGACATGACAGAGAAGAGAAATCAAATAAAAAACAGAAAGCAGATTGAAAAGATGTCAATACTTGATGAGGGTGTACAATGTACAATATAATTCCACATTTACTTTGTACCATATTTCATAAGCGTACAGTCAACGTTGTCCACATTCAGTACTGTACTGTACTTTGCATATTCATTACTGCAGCGTACATTCATTCAGTACTGTACTTTGTATATTCATTACTGCACTGTACATTCATTCAGTACTGTACTTCATAAACGTGGAGTTCAGTGGGAAGCATCAAAGTAAACACCTGGCTTTTGTAACGGACTTATTTTTCTGGCATCTTTACAAAAATGATCTATAATCTTTGTCACCCACAAACCAATACTCATAGAAAACAGTGCGAATTGTATCCCTACCACCCAGATTTTGGTCTCTAATTCAATTAACTTATAAATGTAAACAGGAGAATAGTTGATGGACTGTAGTAGAACAGAGAAAACCAAAATAAGCAGAAACAACTTGTTGCCACAGTGCAAAAGTGTTGTCATACAGGTCTAAAAGAACAAAGGAGCTAGCTAAAAAAGAGGTTCACCCTGGCCAAGTTGTGAAGATTTCTGATTTTGAAAGAAAATAACATTTTGTGAAAAGTCACAGTTCATAATGATACTCAAAAAGATATGAGATGTGCTAGAAAAAAAGATATAAAAGTTTCCAATGATTTTAACAGGTAATTCTGTGTTGATACAACCCAGTTATGTGTAGCATGGTATTTATGCTTTAGTATAACCTTTGTTTATACAAATTTAATAAAGTTTATACCATTGTGCTACTTTGTATATGTTTTAAGAGGTTTAAAAAGCAGATGAAGATCTTATCAATTACATTTCTAAATTAGATACATGTATAAGACGTGCTTAAGTGCTTAGGTAGATTTTTTCCTTCTTTGATTGTAAGCTTGACTTATTGGGTAATTTTAATATTTGAGAAAATCAGATATATTTGTGACTATAGTATGAAATGCTCATAGAAATCTTATTTAGGTCACTATTACTAAATGTTGGCAGGGTATTTAAGTGAATAAACTTACTCATTAGACTAGTGAGAGTAATTGATTTCTCATGAATAAAACATCTGTAAATTGAAGGCTTAAGGAAAACTAAAGTTTTGGTTTTAATTTTAATAGAAGAATATTACTGAAATCACAACTATAGATACATTTTCTACTCTCAAAATCTTCTTCAAAGAATCTAATCCAAAATTGATTGCTAATACCAGCCCATTTCACTACTTACAGGTGGTTTTATATGATGCCATATCCTTCATTATGCCAGATTATATCTTTCCCTATAGATTGTCATCTCCTCGAGGACCTTTGCCTCAAATCTTAGCACAGTGTCACGAATATCACAGGTTCCCTCACACCTCTGAAATTTCATTTGTCAAAGTCACCCAACAAACCAGATAGGTGTTGCTAAATCCAATGATCAATTTCAGTCTCAACTTACTTGAATTCCCAATAGAGTAGCCCCAGGTGTTTCTTGTATCCTTCTTTAAACACTATCAGGACCCCATAACCTCTTGGTTTTCTTCCTCCTCCCCAGCTTTATTGAAGTTTAACTGATAAATGAAGTTTTGTAAATTTAAGATAAGGTGTACAATATGGTGATTGGATATATGCATATCTTGTGAAATTATTACCACAATCAAGGTAGTTAACACATTCATCACCTCACTTAGTTATAATTTGTTTATTTTGTGGTAAGAACATTTAAGATAGACTCTCTTAGCTAATTTTCACTTTACAATGCAGTACTGTTAACTGTAGTCACCATATTTCTCCTGGTTTTCTTCCTAACTCAATGACCACTCCTTCTCATTCCCTAATGCTGGCTTTCTTCACCTCTTTAAACACTGGAGTTCTCTGGGGTTCACTCTTCTTCATGGCACTATGAAAATCATGTCTAACACAATAAAAAATGATAAAAGGGATATCACCACTGACCCCACAGAAATACAAACTACCATCAGAGAATACTATAAACACCTCTGCGCAAATAAACTAGAAAACCTAGAAGAAATGGATAATTTCCTGGACACTTACACTCTCCCAAGACTAAACCAGGAAGAAGTTGAATCCCTGAATAGACCAATAGCAGGCTCTGAAATTGAGGCAATAATTAATAGCCTACCAACCAAAAAAAATCCAGGACCAGACGGATTCACAGCCGAATTCTACCAGAGGTACAAGGAGGAGTTGGTACCATTCCTTCTGAAACTATTCCAATCAATAGAAAAAGAGGGAATCCTCCCTAACTCATTTTACGAGGCTAACATCATCCTGATACCAAAGCCTGACAGAGATACAACAAAAAAAGAGAATTTTAGGCCAATATCCCTGATGAACATCGATGCAAAAATCCTCAATAAAATACTGGCAAACCGAATCCAGCAGCATATCAGAAAGCTTATCCAGCATGATCAAGTGGGCTTCATCCCTGGGATGCAAGGCTGGTTCAACATTCGCAAATCAATAAACATAATACAGCATATAAACAGAACCAAAGACAAAAACCACATGATTATCTCAATAGATGCAGAAAAGGCCTTTGACAAAATTCAACAGCCCTTCATGCTAAAAACTCTCAATAAATTCGGTATTGATTGAACGTACCTCAAAATAATAAGAGCTATTTATGATGAACCCACAGCCAATATCATACTGAATGGACAAAAACTGGAAGCATTCCCTTTGAAAACTGGCACAAGACAGGGATGCCCTCTCTCACCACTCCTATTCAACATAGTGTTGGAAGTTCTGGCTAGGGCAATCAGGCAAGAGAAAGAAATCAAGGGTATTCAGTTAGGAAAAGAAGTCATCAAATTGTCCCTGTTTGCAGATGACATGATTGTATATTTAGAAAACCCCATTGTCTCAGCCCAAAATCTCCTTAAGCTGATAAGAAACTTCAGCAAAGTCTCAGGATACAAAATCAATGTGCAAAAATCATAAGTATTCTTATACACCAGTAACAGACAAACAGAGAGCCAAATCGTGAATGAATTCTCATTCACAATAGCTTCAAAGAGAATAAAATACCTAGGAATCTAACTTACAAAGGATGTAAAGGACCTCTTCAAGGAGAACTACAAACCACTGCTCAGTGAAATAAAAGAGGACACAAACAAATGGAAGAACATACCATGCTCATGAGTAAGAAGAATCAATATTGTGAAAATGGCCATACCGCCCAAGGTAATTTATAGATTCAATGCCATCCCCATTAAGCTACCAATGAGTTTCTTCACAGAATTGGAAAAAACTGCTTTAAAGTTCATATGGAACCAAAAAAGACCCCGCATTGCCAGGACAATCCTAAGCCAAAAGAACAAAGCTGGAGGCATTCACGCTACCTGACTTCAAACTATACTACAAGGCTACAGTAACCAAAACAGCATGGTACTGGTACCAAAACAGAGATATAGACCAATGGAACAGAACAGAGCCCTCAGAAAGGATACCACACATCTATGCCATCTGATCTTTGACAAACCTGACAAAAACAAGAAATGGGGAAAGGATTCCCTATTTAATAAATGGTGCTGGGAAAATTGGCTAGCCATAAGTAGAAAGCTGAAACTGGATCCTTTCCTTACTCCTTATACAAAAATTAATTCAAGATGGATTAGAGACTTAAATGTTAGACCTAAAACCATAAAAACCCTAGGAGAAAACCTAGGCAATACCATTCAGGACATAGCCATGGGCAAGGACTTCATGTTTAAAACACCAAAAGCAATGGCAACAAAGCCAAAATTGGCAAATGGGATCTAATTAAACTAAAGAGCTTCTGCACAGCAAAAGAAACTACCATCAGAGTGAACAGGCAACCTACAGAATGGGAGAAAATTCTTGCAATGTACTGATCTGACAAAGGGCTAATATCCAGAACCTATAAAGAACTCAATCAAATGTACAAGAAAGAAACAACCCCATCAAAAAGTGGGCAAAGGATATGAACAGACACTTCTCAAAAGAAGACATTCATACAGCCAACAGACACATGAAAAAATGCTCATCATCACTCGCCATCAGAGAAATGCAAATCAAAACCACAATGAGATACCATCTCACAGCAGTTAGAATGGCGATCATTAAAAAGTCAGGAAACAACAGGTGCTGGAGAGGATGTGGAGAAATAGGAACACTTTTACACTGTTGGTGGGACTGTAAACTAGTTCAACCATTGTGGAAAACAGTGTGGCGATTCCTCAAGGATCTAGAACTAGAAATACCATTTGACCCAGCCATCCCACTACTGGGGGTATACCCAAGGGATTATAAGTCATGCTGCTATAAAGACACATGCACACGTATGTATATTGCAGCACTATTCACAATAGCAAAGACTTGGAATCAACCCAAATGTCCAACAGTGACAGCCTGGATTAAGAAAATGTGGCACATATACACCATGGAATACTATGCAGCCATAGAAAAGGACGAGTTCGTGTCCTTTGTAGGGACATGGATGCAGCTGGAAACCATCATTCGTAGCAAAGTATCGTGAGAACAGAAAACCAAATACCGCATGTTCTCACTCATAGGTGGGAATTGAACAAAGAGATCACTTGGACACAGGAAGGGGATCATCACACACCGGGTCCTATTGTGGGGAGCGGGGGGAGGGATAGCATTAGGAGATATACCTAATGTAAATGACGAGTTAATGAGTGCAGCACACCAATGTGGCACATGTATACATATGTAGCAAACCTGCACGTTGTGCATCTGTACCCTAGAACTTTAAAGTATAATAAAAAAAAAAAAAGAAAAGAAAATCATGTCTAAAGGGACTAGAATCATGGATCTACAATCCTCTGAATTCTACTAGTACTAAGCACTGGATGAGTGATCAAGCACATTATAAATAGGCAAGAAGTCTTTATCATGTTTTATGTATCTTCTCATATGGTCTGCGGTTGCCTCTCCAACCTCATCTCTGTTTTTTGTCACTCTTGGCATTTCTGTTCCAGGAACACTGACCACCTTACTATTCATCATTCAAATCAAACTGCTTTCTGCCTCACCGCTTCACTTTGTTGTTTCTTCCGTGGATGAAATAACAGAGATCCATCTTGCTAGAACCTTCTCCCTGTAAGTAACAAATTTTATTAGTTTCTTTAATTTCATCTTAGTTTTTTATTTAGTGTATGGATAGATAGAAATATTAACAGATAATAGAAAATCTTGTCCTTTCTCATACATATAATTTCTTGACATGTATTACATTATTTATTAGCTGTGTTTCCTAATTGAAGTATAAACTCTTAAGAAACCAGGGAATTTTAAAGTTTTGTATTATTAGGAGCCCCAGTCTACTTGGCATTTAGTAATTGCTCAAGAAAATGTTTGTTAAATAAGCTGAATGTGGTAGAAAAAGAATGGTAGGGATATTTAAAATTGGACAATTAACTTCTAATACAAATTAATGTTACTTTTTGGTTAAATTCTTTTTGGGCTATTACCCGTAATTTTTCTAGAGGAATAAACAATAGCCAGCCATGGTAGCTCATGCCCGTAATTCCAGCACTTTGGGGAGCTGAGGTGTGGGGATCCCTTGAGGCTGGGAGTTTGAGCCCAGCTTGGGCAACATAGCAAAACCGCATTCCTACAAAAAATTCAAAAATCAGCCAGAAATGATGTTGTGTGTCCATGGTCCCAGCTACTCAGGTGGCTGAGATGGAAGGATGACTTGAGCCCAGGAGTGTGAGGGTGTAGTGAGCTATGATTGTGCCACTATACTCTGGCCTGGGTGACAGAGAGAGACCTTGTGTAAAAAAAATATATAAATTGATATTAATAAACTAATTAATAAATAATAAAATCAAAAGCTCACATTTCACCAAGATAAAACCTCTCAAAAAATAAATAGTAAATAACAAAGAAACAAAGAGTATGCATTATATGTGCCTTGGACATCAATTTAGAGTCTTAGAATTTCTTTTTAATTATTATGTAGCAAAAATTCTAGCTATCTATTGATTGCATGGCATGTGCCAAATTCTGTTCTATATAAATTGTCCTTCTTTAATCTTCAAAAAACCTGTATGATGTACATATTTTTATCTTCATTTTGTCGACGAGAAATAGAAACTTGAAATAGACCCCATAGCTACTGGGTGAAAAAGCCGGTTTTGATCTTGAGCCTTCTTGCTACCATGCCCGTGTTCTTTGAACTCTATAACCCAGGATTTCAGAGAAGTACCAGGTTTTCAAAAATCACTTTCATTTAGGGAGTGTCATGTAAAGTTCAAATTAAGCATTGTCTAATAGAAATAAAATATGAGCTATGTTTGTAATTTTAAGTTTTCAAGCACACACATAGATAAAAATATTAATTTTAATAATGAATTTTATTTAATATACACAAAATATTTCAGCATGTAATCAATATAAAATTATTAATAACACATTTGCATTTTTTTGTGTATACTTCTTGAAATCTAGTTTGTGTTGCATATTTACAGCATATCCCAATTTGATTAGCCACATTTCAATGCCTGTAAATGGCTAGTGGTTATGTGTGGGATAATGCAAATCTCTTAATGTAATTCAGTACATTCGATGTCCTGGTTTCATTTTTTTCTGTATTACCTGCAGTGCTCTGAATAGATCTGGTTTTAATATATTTATTGTTAGAATCTAGGCACCTCAGGATACAATATTAGCTAAAAAGAAAAATCAAAAGCTCACATTTCATGAAGTTCAAAACTCTAGCTCCTCCCAGTTTCCAGAGTGGAGATTTAGGACCAAATACCCTAATTTCAAAGATATTTGTTAGCTGTTTAATCTATTGCCTATGTGGCAGGTGAGCTGCTACTTGTTAGACTGCAGCCTTTTTATCTTTGCAGTGCCTACAGTAGGAATATAATACTCAGTTGTGAGTAATTTCTAATATTCTACTTCACCTATCAAAGTATGAATATGATTTACCACATTATATTCTACTTTATCATGGAAGAAGAATTGTGCTTCAGTAATCAGATCTGATTTACCAAGGTATGAAGGCTAGTCCACCCATGCAACCCAACTAGAAAAAGAGATGGTAGACAGAATGGTCATACTAGCTGTAAGCAAGATCCACCATGAAAGACAAATCAGTGGGCACAGGTTTGAGAAACAGAATATTGACACAATCCCAAAGTACCCATCCCCTGAAGATATTTACTCATTACAAAGGGAAAAATAATAATGGTAGAGTGAAATGATCAAGTAATTAGGACTAACATCATCAGTAATGAGACATTTCAGCCTCATGCATGAGCTCACATAATCATAAGAACACATCAGACAAAAACTAATTGAAGATAAATCTACAAAATACCTGATAAGTGCTCTTGAAACGTCCCAAGGTCATGAAAGACAAGGAAAAAACAAGGAATTGTCACAGATGGAAAAGACTCAGAAGACAGAGGTGAAATGCAATGTGGGATCCTGGATTGGATCCCAGGCCAGGAAAACAACATTAGTGAAATAATTAGCAAAATTCTAACAAAATCTTTTATTTATTTATTAGTATTTCACCCATGTTAATTTCCTAATTAATTTCTTAATTGTACTGTGATTCATGCAAAATGTTAAAATTAGAAGCAGCTGGGGGATCAAGGTATATGTAAACTCTCTATTATATAACTTTTCTGTAAATATAAAACTATCTCAAAATTAAAAGGTTTTTCTCTTGCCAAAGGCAAAGATTTGAACAATTCTTTGCTAAGTGTTCTTTCCATTTGCCATTCTACTCTTTGTCAGTACCTATTTGTCATTGGAATAAATTATTCAAAGGCATTAAATATGCATAGCTAATTATATGATATTGTCCTGGCAAAATAACCTCTTCACTTAATTTTTCACTTTTTAAATAGCTGTTTAAATTGTTTAACTTCAACCCAACAGAGTCTTAAGAAGGTGATACGTCTTTCTATTCCCAAATATTTGTAAACTCATACAACAACTACCCAGCTAGATTACCTTTGTTAGCCTCTTATTTATTACAATATATGATATTTTAAAAATATCTTGTCATGGTATTTTATTAACTTTTCCTGAGCTTTTTTGGAAGAATGACTTTTCTAAATAGGTAATAAAATATTATACAAAGTAATTTTGAAGAAAGAGTAAATCTCACAACTTGTTTAGAAAGTGTGAATGCTATTCAGTGGAGGAAGAATGAAACTAAAAGCTCTGTTACCATTATAGGCAGTGCTTAGAAAGTTTACTCTATGCTTCTTTCTTACTTTATATATACAGGCAAAGGAGCGTCTAATTTAAAAGAAAAAAATGATGTTTTTCACACAGAAGTATTCTCTCTCTGGAGGCATTTCAGTGCCCTTAAATCAGGCTGATTTCATGTACTTCTTAACAATATTAATGTCATTCACTGAAAAAATGGGTGTGAAGCACTGAAGCCCACTTAAAGAAGTAGGGGCAATGTGTGCTTATTCTCTACATCAAAGACATTTAAGGATGAAATTACATCCTGCAGAGGATCGCCTTTCTGAGGCACCAGCAATGCTTGCATCAGGCTGTATAGTGTGCGCAATGAGGAATATAAACGGGCTCCACCTTGGGGTTGCTTAGCATCCAAAGGGGATTCCCAGACCATCTTGGAAATCCTGTGTAATCTGACTGCAGTCTTAGTAGGCCCACCTAATTTGCACTCCAACCACAAAGTACCTGGTCTAAAAGGGAGTATCAACAACTTGAACATAGAGATTAAACTTGAGTGAAGACCAGGTTTAAATGATTCTTTGTTCTATTTATTTTTCCCCACATAAATGTAAATGAGGTCTTTATAGAAGTCATGGTAAATGCACCATTTTAGGGTTTATAGAGAATGTTTATTTAAAGTACTTAAAACAACCCAGTCTGTGGGCTTGGCCTTACCTTGCAAAATAAACAACTGCCCATTTGATAACCATTAGTGCATATACAGACTTAAAGTGTAAGGACTTAACATAAAGCAGATTCAAGCACAGCTTTCTAATTATGGAGTCAGAATGATGCAGTGGGTGGGCAGCAGTGCCTAATTATTAAGACCGTCTTGCTTGGAAAGCATAATGTGATGTTTCTAAACCATTGATTATTTTTCCCCGCTTAATTATTAGGATTGTACTGATGCTCCTTCCTTGTTGTTGCTTGGAAAACATAAACGTGATGTTTATAAACCACTGATTATTTTTTTCCCATTTTGGAGAAGTTAATTCTAAAGAGATAAGAGAGTTTATTTGGCTTCGTATTTCATGCTGCAAGCTATTGATGTTTCCCCTTGCTTTAAGTCTATAGCTAAATAAGCAGACTGTAATGAAATATTGAGAAATTTGATGTATCTCTGAATCCAGAGGCCTAATCAGGACTATGTGAGTTCAGTCTTCCCCTCCTCAAATATATTATTTATTTCTGGTATTATTTCTCACTCAACTATCTTTTCAAAATAATTGTCGCAGCCTCTACTGTTTCTGTGGAGAACAGAGAAATAGTAAAGTATTGTGAAAACAGCATGGACATTGGAGTTTGGTAGGTTCTTTATGTGACATATTAAAAATAAAAATTACTTGAAATCCTGGTATCCTCATCTGTCAAATGGGTGGGTAATAATACTGACAACATTGTTCTAAGAATTAAATAATAAAGCATGCACAGTGCACTTAAGACGGTGGTAGGTATATATAAAGCATTCAGAAAATGGTAGTCATTACTGTTACAGAAGCATTAAATTATGAAATATGATGAGCTAGCACAAACTTATTCTGTGTGTGTAGATGTATACATGTTTACATTTGCTATGTGTAACTATACTATGTGTTAAAGATGGTTGATCATAGACTATTGATTGATAGGGTACTCTAAACTCCAATTTTCCTTCAGTTCTCAGTATTCTGGAAAAACACTTGAAGATTGTAGTACATGTGGTAACAATTTTATATTCAAAACTATGGGAGATAAGTTGTCTACCAGTTGTTAAAAATTAATGTAAAACTATGGTAATTTAGAAAGTATAGTGTTACTCTAATAACAGAAAGGAAATCAATAGATTAGGGAGTAGAGATGCACACACAGGCAGATAAATAGATTTTATGTATAATTATTGTGGCATTTTAAAACAGTGGGAGAAAATAGACTATTACACAACAGGTTAGTAGGATGAATAAAAAACAAAACTAGATCTTTATTAATTTTACTGAAACAAATTAAATATAAAATGTTTTTTAAATGTAATGAAAATATGAAAGGAAAACACGACTGAATATTTGTCATCGTTTTTGTGGAAAAGAATAACCTTCTAACAATGTTGTTTAAACTGAAGGTCATAATGAAACATACTGATAAATTTGAGGTTTAAAAACTAGAAATCTCATGTAACAATAAACAATCATAGACATCATAAACAAGTGAAAAGACAGATAACAAACTGAGAATCACAGTTGATATTTATGCCCCAGGCAATGAGTTAATATTTATCATATAAAAACTGTCTTTATATATCATGAATAAAAACAGGGACACTCAGAAAGAAATTAAGCAAAATATGTAAAACATGAATTCATGAAAAGATGAATAAAAAGGCTAGTAAGCATTAAAATATGTATAATCTAATAGATAACTAAAAATGCAAGTTATAAGCAACATTGAAATATCAAATTGACTAGAATACCAGAGCAGGAAAAAGTGAATATTGGTGATGATGTCATAAAATGGCATTTGATGGAGAAAATGTAAATCAGTATAATTTCTGGGGACAAAGTTGTTAATCACTGTATACTTTAAAAGTGCAATATTGTCTTTAATTGAAAATCTTTGAAAAATTTAGAGAAACATTTTACAATTATAAAAAGATTTTTGTATCAGAATTTGCATCTATGTTTCTTTATAATATTGAATAATTGATAATCACCTAAGTAACAACCATTGGGAATTGAAGATATATAGCACCTAACTTTGGTTATTAAACATAATGATACAGATTTATATTGAATGACAAGAAAGTCAGGACAAGATTTCCACATGATAAAGCAGGTTTTTTGCAAGGTTCTACAGTGAGATCTTCCTTATGTAAAACTGCATAACCTATAAGGGAAGAAAAAAAGCTAACATTTTTAGATATTGACCATATAACAGATACTGTGCTAAGTACTTTTGATTCTTTATCTCATTTAATTCCATTGCAATTCTGTAAGGTAGGTACTGCACTTTTTCTTATTTTAAAGATAAGATATCCGAGGCTTAAAGAGTAGGTTTATTTTTTTCTTTTATACTTCAGAGCCTATGGTGTGTGTGTTTCTGTGTGTGTGTGTGTGTGCGTGTGTTTTCTGTCAGTCTGTTTAAATATTTTCTAACAGTAGTTTAAGGTACTTGTTTTTTAAGTAAACTTTATTTGCTTTGCTACATTTTTAAAAATAACTAAAAGTCCTAGCAAGATGAATCAGGCAAAAGAAAAAAAAAGTATTCAAACAGGAGAAGGAGAAGTCAAATTATGTTTCTTCACTGATAATATGATCCTATACCTAAGGACTCCACCAAAAAAAAAAAAAAAAAAAAAAAAAAAACAAGGACTCCACCAAAAGGCTCTGGAAACTGACAAAGACTTCAGTAAAGTTTCAGGATACAAAATCAATGCAAAAAAGTCATTTTAATGCATGAATAATGTTCAAGCTGAAAGTCAAATCAAGAACACACACCCATTTACAATAGACACACACACACACCCCCCACACACACACACACGCACACACACACCCTTCCAGGAATACATCTAACCAAGGAGGTAAAAGATCTCTGCAAGAAGAACTACAAAACACTGCTTAATGAAATCAGTAGATGACACAAACAAATGGAAAAATGTTCCATGCTCAGGGATTAGAATAATAAAAATTATTAATGTGGCCATAATGTCAAAAGCAATCTGCAATTTCAGTGCTATTTGTATCAAACTATCAAAGTCATTTTTCACAGAACTAGGATAAAAAACTATTCTAAAATATGAGTCAAAAAAGAGCACAGATAGCCAAAGCAATCGTAAGCAAAAAGAACAAAGCTGAAGGGATAACGTTTAACCAACTTCAAACTCTGCTATAAGGCTGCAGAAACCAAAACAGCATAGTCCTGGTACAAAAACAGACACATGGACCAATGGATCAGAACAGAGAACCCAGAAATAAAGCTGCACAGTGTCAGTCATCTGATCTTTGACAAAGTGGACAAAAAAAAAAATGGGGAAAGGACTGCCTGTTTAATAAGTGATACTGGAATAGCTGGCTAGCCATATGCAGAAGAATAAAATTATACTCCTACTTTTCACCATATTCAAAAATTAACTTGAGGGATTAAAGATTCAAATGTAAATCCTCAAATAAAAGAATCCTAGAAAACTTAGGAAACACAATTCTGGACATCAGCCTTGGGAAAGAATTTATGACTAAGTCCTCAACCACAATTGCAACAAAAACAAAAATTGACAGGTGGGTCCTAATTAAATCAAAGACTTTCTGCACAGCAGAAGAAACTCAACAGAGAAAACAGACAACCTTCAGAATGGGAGAAAATATTTTAAAACTATGCATCTGACAAAGGTCTAATATCCAGAATCTATAAGGAACTAAAACAATTCAACAAGCAAAAAACAAATGACCCCATTAAAAAATGAGAAAAAGGCATGAACAGATAACTTTCAAAAGAAGATAATGTAAGTAGACAAGAAGCATATTTAAAAGTGTTCCACATCGTTAAACATCAGAGAAATGCAAATGAAAACCATGATGAGATATTATCTCACACTAGTTAGATGACTGTTACTAAAAAGTCAAAAAAAAAAAATGCTGGTGAGGCTTCAGAGAAAGGAGAACACATATACACTATTGGGAATGTAAATTAGTTCAGCCACTGTGGAAAGCAGTTTGGAGATTCTTTAAAGAACGTGACCTATCATTCATCCCAGAAATTCCATTATTGGGCATATATCCAAAAGAAAATAAATTGTTCAGCCAAAAAGACACATGCACTCATGTATTCATTCACAATAGCAAAGACATGGAATCAACCTAGATGCCCATCAAATGGTGGACTGGTTAATGAAAATGTGGTACATATACACCATGGCATACTACACAGCCATAAAGAAGAATGAAATAATGTACTTTGCAGCAACATGGTTGGAGCTGGAGGTCATTATCCTAACTAAATTCATGCAGGAATGGGAAACAAAATACTGCATGTTCTCACTTACAAGCAGGAACTAAACATTAGGTCCTCCTGGATAAAAAGATGGTAATGATAGATATTGGGGACAACTGGAGGGAAGAAAGAGGAAAGGGAGAAAGGGTTAAAAAACTAACTATTGGGTACTGTGATTGCTATCTGTGTGACAAGATTATTTGACTGCAAACCTCAGCATCATACAGTATACCCATGTAACAAACCTGCACATGGTACCCCCTAAATCTAAAATAAAAGGTAAAATTATTAAAAAAATGAAAATATAAATATAAAAAACACAAAAATTACTATCCTTTTACCAAACTAGTTGTTTTTATGAAAATCAAAAGAAGAAGAAGGATGTTTAGTGATTTTATTTTTTCTGAATGAGATGTACACACAAAAATTCCATATGGAATTTTCTGAACTTTTTTTCAAGATATTATTAAAAGGTTATTGTGTTAGTTTATTCTCACACTGCTATAAGGAACTACCTGAGACTGGGTAATTTATAAAGAAAAGAGTTTAATTGACTTACAGTACCTCAGGCTGGATAGGAAGCAAGGCTGGGGAGGCCTCAGGAAAGTTACAATTCAGGCAGAAAGCAAAGAGGAAGGAGGTACATCTTCCTCCTAGACAGAGCAGGAGGAAGACCGTGAAGGGGGAGGTGCTACACTTTTAAACAACCAGATCTCGTGAGAACTCATGACCGTGGGAGCAGCAAGGGAGAAGTCCGCCCCCCAGTCCAATCATCTCCCACTATGCCCCTACTCCAACATTGGGGATTACAATTTGACATGAGAGTTGGGCAGGAATACAAATCCAAACCGTATCAGTTATTTTAAGTTGATGCTCCAAGGATGGGCTCTATTTTCTTTTTGAAATATATAGGGCTCATTTATTTTATTTGGGTATTAAAAAGTGAAATTCTTAAAGGTATTTATGAGTTATCTGCTTCCCGCACTTTGAGCTTCTATCGCCTTTACAAGTGGGGTTGCAGATATATACAGCTATAATTCCAGATGCCATTTTCTTATTTTTTCAACAAACCTCACTAAATAATAATAATAATACTAAGCTAAAATCCTGATGATTTTCTAAGACACGAGTGACACACAGATTTTAAAAGAAGTCATCATTTAATCATTTGATTAACATTGGGTTAACTTATCATTTCTCGGGATCACTTGTTTATAGCCCTTTGGTCACTACAATTAGTTTTTTTTTGGGAAATTAATATTCTGCATTTTGTACACCTGATCAGAAATCATCATACATGCTGAGTGACAAATTTGTTCTAGTTAATAGTCCCCTCATGGCAATAGCATAATTTAGGAGCAAAGCAATTCTACTGGATATTGAAAATGTTTAATGGAATCTGCAATTTCTCCATGCAGACAGAGAATTTTGTTTCCCGTCTTTATGCTTTAGCTCATCACTTTTCCCTAAGCATTCATCATCTGGGTACAATATCAATCAGAAAAGAATCAGATGACTCATTTGTACTGCATAACCACAAAGCCAAGGACAGTATATTCTCTCTAAACACAAACTTACCTCAATAAGGATTGCTCAGGTAATGACTTTTCATGGCTCTTTAAAAACTGTATTTCAACATTATGGTTTCGGGCAAACTCACATCTACTCACTTGGCACAATGGTTGGAGGACACCATATGGAGTAAGTTAGAATAGAATGCCATGTTTGTATGAGGGCTAAGGGGTTTGCCCTGCATACTTATAACTGGAGGAAGCAATGGAAAGGTATCGTCTTCCACAGCTCTTCAGGCTGTTGTGCGTGTGTCCCATTTCCATGTGTTCGAACCCTTTAGTGTTTAGCAATTAATTTGACTGAAGATGGTCTTTTGTGCTTTAACTTCATTTTAAATTTCAGTTTGAATGTAAGAAAATTATGAGCCTCATAAATGTTCAAATATTAGTGAAAAAAGAGTGCAGAAGGAATAGACCTTCCAAAAAGTAGGACTCCCTGAAACCAATCCTTCAACAGCCACCACCTGCTTCATTGTACCATATCAAGTACAGTAAATTTTACTTCATTATATTTTATGTACACACTATTTGTGCACTTTCAAATTACTGTTTATTACCTATGTAAATTTGTTATTATTGGTTATTTGACACATTTTCATCTGTTATACATTTATTCATATTTCAGGGTAGAAATAGATGCATAATTTTTCCATAAAATTAATAAAAATATATTGATTTCACTTAATATATTTTATTTAGACTCAAGGTCTTCAAAAAAAGATAAATCATTAAGTATGTGATTAGTAAACCAAATACAAAAACGATAGAGTAAGGAAAGACTATGTGAAATAGCCCATTTCCTTCAGGTGCACCCACATTTGCCTTAGGGCCTTAGCACTTCTCATTCTGTGGGTTGTAAAAGAAAAAAATATAATATGTTTGAGTTACGGCAAACCCAGTGTTTAATGTTTATGAAGTGCCTGCCTTCTGGAAGCACATTATTGGAGTCCCTGGCAAGCACAACCATCTGATGTTAAACATAGCATAGAGGTGATGAAGATTAAATTTGTGCAGAAGCTGACAATTCTGTTGATAGGTCCCCAAGTCGCACAGCCGAGGTATAGGTCTAAAATTAAAGTTGTCATAGGTGATATTATTACTAAGTTGTTCTGAAAGGCATCACTTACTCCATATAATTGAAACAGAGTGTCTCCCTACAGACATTAACATGCCATAAATCATACGGGTTTTGGAAAACGACTGCCTTTCAACAGGGTTTTATTTAATGAAAATTAACACAATAAAATGTCTTCATTGCAAGAATCATGCTGCAATGGAACCCACTCAAAACACATGGCTTTCATTTTTTTCTTGAAAGACTAAAGCATCTTGCCAAAATAAGATAGGCAAAAAGAAAAAAAATGATTATTTAACATTCTGTGATTTGTAATGGATGGAGCAATAGAGAATAACAGCGATGAATACCGGAATTGATCTCATGTCACCAACTTAGAACTTTACTTTTGGTAGCATATTACAGTGACGTGGTAAAAGTAGCCAAAGTGTTATAGCAAAAATGAAGAGTGGGAAAGAAATTCAATGTTGTTCCTTAAGAATTATGAATTGAGAAGTCTTTTAAAATGTTAGTTCAGCTGAGACTTTCTGATGAGTAGGAAGGTGTGAATAATTTGCTTTGAAAAGTAGTCATTTAAAATTGCTGGCTATTTGACAGCTAACCAGAGCAGGTAATATGTAGCATACTTTTTGAGAGAATCACTTAAAGCTCAAAGATCCTTCCAAAATAACATCTTGGCTCGGTGAATCTCCCAACGGAGCATGACCACTTGTGTACGTTTATATTAAGCACATTTAGTCTGAAACCATGTTAAATGAGACATTTGCAAGATCTTCAGAAAATTAATTTATACTGAATTTGGCATGATTACAAGAGAGGGAATATTCTCATAGATTTCTGGCCTGCTAACACATAAGACATGATGTTTGTGGAAATGTAAAAGTACATAAGTATACTTTATAAGTACAATTGGGAGGACAAAAAATAAATGCCTCTATTAAAAAAGGAAAACATCTAAGACAATATTAGCTATTCAATGTGAGCGTCTTTAACTTTGATGTTTATTGTTTTTTTTTTTTTTTGGTTGGGGGTAGTTGGCGTTTTGCCCTTGTTGCCCAGGCTGGAGTAAAAATGGCGTGATCTCGGCTCACTGCAACCTCCGCCTGCCCGGTTCAAGCGATTTTCCTGACTCAGCCTCCAGAGTAGCTGGAATTACAGGCTCTGGCCACCACACTTGGCTAAGTTTGTATGTTTCGTAGAGATGGGCTTTCACCATGATGGCCAGGCTGGTCTTGAATGCCTAACCTTAGGTGATCCACCTGCCTAGGCCTCCCAAAGTGCAAATTATAGGCATGATCCACCACGCCTGGCCTATTTATTGTTACTGAGAGACAATTTTCTTTTATAATATGGGCAAAGGAGAGACAAGTGTTCAGCTAAAAATGCGTATATTTCTTAACTGTGATTTTGCATATGACTATAACCATAATTTTTAAAAAAATAGCTGACCAAACTGATCCGAGATTTATAAATTACACATAATAAATGATAAGCAGGTGCCAGGTCACACACAATAGATTCACTTACCAATCTTCTCCAGTTGCTTGTCACACTTGTCTTCTAGAATCCCAGATGGATGTTGGCAACATGTCCATGATAGTGCAAAGGTGACAACCACCTTCTGCCACCCCCACTCCCAATAACATTGTCATGTCTAGTAATACGGAAATCCAGGTGGGGAAAATTTTACTAGACTAGAGCAGCCTCCATGGGTCAAGAGAAGGGGGCAAGACTCCACCTTCTTTGAAATAGAGTTCAGTATGCCTAGGGTGCACAGTTTAATTGTTCTTGGGTGAAAGGTAGAATATCTATTGTTGAGATGGGATTATTACTGAAAACTATTAGATGTGCCTATACCTATGCCTATTTGAAACTTGTGATTTGGATTATTTTTGAGTTCTTGTAGCTGTGTGCAGTAAATTCTTGGGGTACAGTGTGTGACTGACAGTTTTGATCCCAGTATTGAAGTCTTCTTGTTTAGCCTTAGAGTGGCAGTGGGGAGGGTTGCACTTGAAGCTTTAAGGAGTGGGATAGCTGGGAGACACTCTCATACTCTGTTTTCTAAGTATGCACTTCTGTGTCCTACAGCTTGCAGACTCAGCTCCAAGGGTAAAAGTGACTGTAAAATCTGTTGTCCAGAAGTGGTAATCAGATTCATAGCCATGCCTGTAATTAAAATGTGGCCTCATTTTTCAAGTTGAATGATTGGGTCTTGTTTCTGAAATAATTTTTACCGTATTCTATATGTATGTCTTTGATGTTGCAGAGTCAATGACCCCCAAAACTTAGTGGCTTAAGCATTAAGCATTTTGATATCTCAAGAGTCTGTGTCACCTAGCTGGTTCCGGGTGAGCTGTCAGCTACAGTGTTGGTGTATCTAGGCTTTTCTCAGAGAGAATGGCTCTTCTCTGCTCCATGACACACCTCAGGCTCCAGTAGGTATACCTGGCCTTATTCCCAGTGTGACTTGGCTAGGGTCTGAGAGAGAACTGAGGACATGCAAGGCTTTATGCTACATTCTGTTGGTCAAACCAAGTCCTAGCCTGACATACATTCAAGAGATGAGGAAATAAATGGGAAATAAATGTCACCTCTTGATAACAATGAGTTTATAGCCATATATAGCCGTATTTTAGGGAGAAATATATTAGGAAAAAATAATTTTTGCAATTAATCTACCTCATCTCTGTTTTGGCAACTGGATCCCCATTTTATTTATTAGTAACTGGTTTTTGCCTTGATAATTATTCCCAAAACCATAGGTTGAAAAAAAATTAAGAAATATTATTATAAAATTTTGTAACTTGGAAGCAAAGATAAGAGTTTAAAAGGAGAGAGAGAGAGAGGAGAAGAGAAAGGGAGAGATAAATTATTCATATTGAAGCATCTGAAATGATAATTGTATCTGTCATCTAAGCAGCAACAATTGGAAGTTATAAAATAATGAGTGATGCCTTTGGCATTAGCATTTGAGAGAAAGTGTCTCTCAGGTGACAAATCTGTGCCCAGCAAACTGTCCATCATGTATGCAAATAGTATAAAAACATTTATAAAAATGCAATTTTAAAACAATTGTCCTTTTATGCTTTTTTTCCCTCAAATAAATGCTGCAGAATATGACCCAACAGAACGAGAGGGTTGGTCTTTAAAAAAAATCAAAAGAAAAACATACAATATCCAGGAAGCAGATGGTACTTCTAGGATAGTTGAAAAAATTCCAATTTGATAATAAAGGAAGACTTGGGGATGATAACATTACAGAAGTTTAGAAAGGAACCAGCCCAGATTGAAACAAGTGGACAAAGGAGAAGACTGGAAAAAAAACAACAACAACAAAAAAAACAAGTTACATTATTGGGTTTTAAAGTATCAAGAAAAGAAATATAATTTTGTCAGGTAATTCAGAGATGGATTACATAGAATTCTGTGACAAAAACCCGAATAATTTTATTTCTAAAAAATTATAAAAATATAAAAAATGAGTGGTAAATAACATTGTTATAATTATTATATGTTTAAGCAAAAGTATTATATATTAATATTTGACACAATGAGAAAAAAGGAATTGTGTATGTGTGAAGAGATGTAGAATTAAGAGTGGACAAGCTAAATACTTATATTCTATAGTTAGAAGATAGTAAACAATGCATAAAAAGAAAAAGTTCTCAATAAATAGAAGTACATTAATATCCCTTGGTAAAGAGACATGTCAGTAGAAAAAGTTAAATGCATGAAAAGTGGTTACATCTGAAAAGGGAGAATCAGGTGGTAAGAAGAGTGAAATGGGAGACTGACGTTTATCATTGTAAGTCCTACAAATATTTTTGAAAATTTAAACCATATGAATGTTTAAATTTGACAAAAATTAAAAAGTTTAAAAATAAAATAATTGTTTCATTTGAAAATATTGCATTGCCTGTTATGCATTAAATTTTCAATGTAGCAAGATTAGTGAAGATTAACTGATGAAATAGTTGAACACCTGAAGGAGATGTAGAACAAAATTATGAGAATATCTTAGATGTCAGCATTGTAGCTAGATGGGCCATAAAGCAGTGGAGGGATATATCTCTGCACCCATCAAACGGTCACCATTACAAGTAATACCCACTATTGGTAGAAATGTAAATTTTATAGACTTTTGGATCAGCAATCTGGCAACATCTGTCAAAATTAACCATGTGTAACCATTGTCTTTATATTACCTGACTCAGTGTTCATTTGGTGCTAAAAGCCCCTTTTGAGTGACTATTTGTTAAAAAATCTTTACAGGCAAATGGTTTTAATGTCATGGCTGCTTGAGACAATTAATAACATTTGGTACAAAACCATAGACTAATAAGCTTAAAAGGAAAAGCTGAGGAATGAGATGTCCATGGGGCATTCCAAAGCTTTGATGTACTCCTGGGAACCTAGAAGGCCACTCAGATGTGTAACTCTGTGTGCATGTTCAGGAAATAAATTAAAGAAGATATAATTGAGCTCTGGATTCAATGTAGTTCCCATCAAAATTTCTACTATCTTTTTTTTTTTTTCGGAGACAGATATCTGATTTTAAAAGGGGTATGATAATACCAAATAGCCAAAGGTATATTTAAAAAATGACAGGCACAGTTAAAGGCCTGTAATACACACACACACACACACACACACACACATATATATATATATATATATATGTATTATATATATATAAAAAATACATATATATATATGTATATCACAATCTCATAAAACAATAAAACTAATGTTCCCCTTGTCAAATATCATCTACCAATTTCAGGAGAGCTGCTGGGAACATTTCTCAGAATGTTCTTCAGGCAAAGAGACGTTAATTTTCATCAGCTTTAGCCTTCTTACGAACACCCTCGTTGATGGTGCAGGCTTAGAGAGTAGGTGAGAGCTTTGCCAGAGACTTCTGAGAATTGTAGTTGTTCCTGGTGGATTTGTGGGGACTTTCCAGTTTTGTGCTTCAGCTAAGGTATTTAGTGATTTTATTTTTCTCCAGTATTCCTGCTGCTTTCCAAACTTTGTTTCTCATGCCATCCTACATGTATGGAAACTTCTGTTTATACTGAAGAGTTGCACACCATCATTCTACCACATTCTAGTTGTCAAGCAAGTTAAGGTGGGATAAGGTGTTTTCATTCTGTGAAGAAGAATGCCTAACAGGAACAATGACTTTTCATTAAAAAGATGCAGCCAGATGATGACAGCTACACAAAGCAGGAGCCAAAATACATACTCTCACTTCCCTCTTTTCTCTCTATCTCTTGATACTGGTCCCATTGGCCCAACTAAATAGGAAAATACATCCATACAGGTCAGCCAAAATAAGGTCAATCTCTTAGGTAGAAAGCAGTGTAGAGAAAGATGGAGAGTAGATCCAGAATGAAAACAGAAGATAGCTTATTTATCAACCAGAAGAAATTGTATGAATGCAAGTACAAACACAAATATAATTGTAAATAATATATTATCCAAAATATATGAAGTGAGCATATTAAGAAATGTATATATAAGAAGAGAGAAATAAAGTCTGTAACACATTTTAGCAAAGAGAAATTCTAAGCTGCCAATTCACGTATTTAAAAAAACACAGCACTACTAGTAATCGGAGAAATATTATAGAAATCAAAACAATAATTTACCAGTGCAAACCCTTTAAAACTAGCAATAACAGTCAGTGTAATAATAATAAATTTGACATCCTGTGTTGGCAAAAATGATGCAAGATAGGAGTGCTAATTAACAACTGGTTGGAGCCTTAATGGGTACTCCAACTTTCTAGGTAATTTGGCAATATTGAAGAAAATTGAAGATCCACTTTAATGCATATGCAGAGGAACATATATAGAATTGTTCAATGCTTGCAATACTGAAAAAACAAAAATAGAATACTCATTTAACAGTCCCTTAGAAGGAGAATGGAGGAATGAACTCTTTTAAAATAGAATAATTAGTAATTAGAGGAAAGGTATAGACTGTAGCCTCAAATATCAAGAATGACAAATCTCCCAAAATTACCTGGTTAAGTGGAGAAAGCAAGGTGCCAATAATGCTCAATAAGTATGGCACAATTGATACAATAAATGTAAATTTAGAAATCACATTCTCTGAGGGGTTTCTCTAAAAGTAGTGTGAAACAGAGATTTGAGTTTATATGATTTCTTGGAAGGTGGCTCTCAGAACAAGGGGAGGGAGGAAAACAAGGTTGAAAAGGGAAAGGAAGAAGTGGAGTAAGGTTGTTGTGGCCTTGGGTGAATTCTTGTGTCAGTTTGATCCTCGAAAGAGCTCTGGAGGATGAACTAAACCACAGCACTGGTCTCATCCTGAAGGAAAGGGGCTAACCTTGTTGACCCATCCCCCATCCTCTACATAGACCTTTGCCAGTCGTTTATTAATGTGTGCTGACTTGTGGGAGGCATCCTTTCAGTGAAAGGGCTTCCATTTAACCCAGGACCATTCTTCAGACAGCAGGGCACCTAGAACCAGGAGGAGCCAACATAACGCGGCAGATGGAGTGTGGGTGCACCATCAGTGAAAGAGATCTGGCCGGGGCATAAAACAGTGTCGATACACACATAAGACAATGGTATATTACTTATGGCTCTACATACGTAGTAAAATTGCCATTTGTATGAAAATAGAAAACCACTCATTTCAAAATAAGTTTCCTCCACATAGAGACACAAGAAGGAAAGAAAAGTGATTTAAATGCTCTTATTTGTATTATTTAACTTCTTTTAAAAATGATCTGAAGTAATAAAGCAACATGTAAACATTACATGGGTATAGGTACATGTGTATTCGAAACCTTTAAAACTTAAAATTATGTATAAAGACAAAAATGAGTAGTAAAGTGTGTAGATTTTAAAATAAAAATGATAATTCTAATAATATTTTGACTTAATTTTGGAGGAATCATTTAGAAACAGCTGTAAAAATATCAATGGTGAAAAATTTGTCTTTTCTAAGTTAAAGATAAAATAGGAAAGTATTGTTTTATTTGGTTTTTTATTCTAATTCCATTCATCAACAACTATACTTTTAATTATACAAAGTAGTTATATAATTCAATTTGTATAATGTCTTTAGATATTTTTATCTATCTTCATTAACATTTTGTGTGAAGATATGTGTAGGGAAAAGGAGGGAAAGAGGAAGAGAGAGGGTTGAGATTTCTGGAAAATATTTACTTAATTTTGAAATGAAATATGTCTAGATGGTGGGATTTGGATTATTTATTTCTTCTTTACAAGTTTATTAATTGCTTCCATTTTTTATAATGACCATTGCCTCATTTTTACAGAAACAATAGAGTCATTCTTAAAAATAATGAAAAATGTGTACCCTCCCTAGTAATAAAGCCATTACAAATTTAACAACTACCTGATACTATTTTACACTTTACATACTTGCTACTTGCCAAAATTAAATGAAGAAATATCTGAAATTGGCAAGGTTTTAAAAACCTGGTACAATGATATATTGCAAGTGGCAGCATAAATCATTATAATTTTATAATAAAAAATAAAACCTGGCAAAATTTCTGGAGTAGCAAACAGATATTTATATCCCCATATCCATAAACTCATTTCCTAGAATTTATTCCATGGGAAATTACAGTAAATGAAAAATCTTCTCCATGAATGATAGTTGTTATAACAAAGCATTTGAAACAACTTTCTTTGGCTAATAAAATTATGGAATACAAACTTAATGGAGCACTTTGCTATGATTAAAACAGGAAACCTGTGAATAAGGAAATAATTGATAGTTCCTGGGAACGTAATTTGTACCTATAGAGCTCAGGTGACTTTGTAAACCCTCTTATCTCTCAAAATTCATGGATTCAACAACATTAAAATACCATTTTGGGGGAATGAGTTCTAACTTGTCCATAGTCCCCTGGCATGCTAGTAAATGGCAGTACTAAGATTCAAATCACATTCTAACTCCAAATTATAAACTCTTTCCACTAAAGAGTTTTTCTTAACCATAGAATTCATTTTACAAATAAATTTTTAAGAGGAATTCTCTTAGTTCCAAATCAGATAGATAACAATGGCTGCCTCCACTCCACTCCATCCGCTGGTTTCAACAGAATCTTAGAGTACCACAAACACTATTTTAAAAATCACTACACTACATCTTATTACATCTGAACACGTTAAAAGGGGTTTGCTTTAATACGAAGTTTAAAATGATAGTAAAAATACTGGCAGTTGCAATTCTTTCAATTTAGTAGAAATACATATAAAGATACATAGGCACGTATATCAAAACGTGTGTTTAAATAAGAATGGAAGCTATTTCATGGTGGTATATTAAGCTAAGCCATTGGATCCTAGGCTGACATCTTTCGTTATGTTATTCATTATCACTGATGAAGCGGTTCTCAGAACTTCATTAAACCTGCATAGATCCACTTATGTTTGTGCCAATTCAGACTTACTCATAAAATATCATTAAAGGTGTTCGCTGTTTATGAATGTGGATGTTACAGCAGTGGTGGGAGATATGAGAAGACTCATATATAAAATGTTTGAGATCAAAATATCTTCCTCAACATACTGTTTGGGACAGACTGTGTGAGTTACTAACAATTTCTCCTTCCTCCTACCTTCTTGCCCATGAGAAAACTTCTACTTCTGTCATCCCTTCCCTTCATTCTACCCGAGTAAAAGCGAAAGGTACAAGATACTTGCTTTCCCAGCCTCCTTTGCAGACATTGTGTGGACATGTGATCACTCTTGGCCAATGAAACATGAGAGGAGAAATCTGGTGGCTCTGGGAAAAATATTCTGTCTGTCAAGAAGATGAGATGTGTGAAGAACACTCTTACCTCCCTTTCTGCATGTGGAAGTTCTTTTCGTGTGGATGTGAGGCTTAAAGTTATGGCAGCCATCTTGAAAACTGGGGAAAAGGCCAAGAGTTACAGGAAAGCTGAAAAGTGTCTTCCTACAGAGTTTTCTGTGTGTAATAAAAATAACCTTCTATTGTAAAACTCCTTTGTATTATGGTATTCTGTTATTTGCAGCAGAAAGCATCCTAATGAAAATTGGTGAAATCTATCAGACTTCTGAAATTCTCAGTTAGAAAGTATCAAGGACGCCTTCTTTTTTTGCTAATATAAATATAATTTAGCTACTCCCCATGTGGGCTTTTTATGGTCATAAAAAATTTCTGGCAATTTCCTTCTTTTTATAGTGCTTATCTCATAAGTCATGAATTTTATCTGAAGTGTGATTGTTTCCGATTATTGTGGCTTCCTCCTGATTTTCACAAGTGAAGTTGCTGATTTCAGACTTCCTGAAAAACATGCTGGCAGTTTTCCAAGGAGCATGGCTATTAGGTCCCCAAAAGATGAAAAATTAATTCTTTCCTTTCCCTTTGCTTTCCCTCTCGGTTCTTTCTGCGCTAAGGCCAGTATTTTGAAACACACCTCAAATACTGCTGTTGTAAATCTCCACATGCCCCACCACAAGGATCAAATAAAATATGTGGAAAAGTTCTTTAAATGTAAGAAGACATTCTCCAAGGTGGGGGAGCTGACATTATTACTGTTGTTCTATCTAAACAACATTGCCCCCATGTTAACAATGAAAAACTAAGAATGGGCAAATGATGGTACAGTCTGCCTAAATTATTTTCATAAATGAAACTGAATTTGTCCCTAAAATTGAGATAGTGTCTTAGTTATGACTGTAGCCCTGGGTAATATGGTTATAAAAACCCCAAATTTTTGTTTTTGGTTAACAAACACTTATACAACAGTGGTTTAACCATAGCTATATTTCAGGCACTGTTTAATATACTTAAAAGTAATAACTCTTTTAATTCTTATCATAACTTTTGAGGGAGGAACTTTTATTATTCTCATTTTAATGATGAGGAAACTGAGGCATAAATGGTTTAAGTAACTTGCCAAAGCCACACAGCTGGTAAGTGGCAGAATTGGAATAAATATAATTTTACTTCACATATAAAAATAAATGCATGAAGTTATTTGCTAAATGTGAGAAAGTGTGAATAGGTTCACCACATGTTTCATTTTGCTTTATAAGCAAGTCTGAAAGGAAGAAAAAAATGAGAAAAAAATCTAGTTGGAATTGTTTTATTTTCCTTTTTTAGTTTATTTTCTTTATTTTTATTTTTATTTTATTTTAAGGGGTATAATAGGCATATTTTTCTGGAAATAACTGTACTTCATTAATGTGCACATACTGTGAGAGGGAAATTTTAAACAAAAATATCATACTATGAAAGACTCAACATCTTCTCCTCAATAAGCAGAACTGAATGCATTTACGGCAGGAATGTATTCAGCTTTCTTTTCATTTTTTGCCTTATATGGTTAATTGCAAAAGAAAGCACAAATGCTTTCTCTTCCTGAAGCTATGTGTTTTTTTCAGTGAGACTTTGAAGCTCCTCCCATCAAGGAGTGGAGTTTATTTCTTTGTTTTTTAATCTAGATTTAGTCATGTGATACAGTGTTGGCCAATGGGACATTAGAAAATCTGATATAAGCAGAGGCTGGAAATGTGCTTGAATACTGGAGCTGCTCTTCTCTTGCAACTGTGAGGAACTCTGACCACCACCACAAGAATGAGCATCAGTCTGCTTGACAATGAGCCATATATGATCCAGTTACTGCCATTGTCCCTATAGCCAGCTATTCAACCACAAAGCATATAAATGAAACCATCAGCTACCAACTGACCACAAACAAATGAATACGCTCTAATAACACCTTATGGAACAGAGATAAGCAATCCTACATAAACCCAGCCCAAAGTGCCAACTTACAGTATGTCTCAGTCTGTTCTGGCTGCTATAACAAAAATATTATAGACTGGGTGGATTAATCAACAGACATTTATTTATCACAGTTCTGAGGCTACAAAGTCTAAGATCAAAGTGCCAGCAGATTCTTGTCTGGTGAGGACCCATTTCCTGGTCCATAGACAATTGTCTTCTCATTGTCTGTATACTCATATGGTGGAAGGGGTGAGTGACCTCTCTGGGACCTCTTTTATAAGGGCACTAATTCTATTTGTGAGGGCTCCCCTCTTATGACCTAATCACCTCCCAAAAGCCTTGCCTCCAAATACCATCAAAATGGGGATTAATCTTTGACGCTTGAATTTTGGGCTGAGAGGGGGCATATTGCATCTATAACCAGTGTCCTAAGGAAATTAAAATTTTTAAATTTAAGTCAGCCATTTGTGTATAATATATTACATAGCAAAACTAATTTCCCTGCCTCAGAAGAAAGTAGTATCTGATTCTCCTTTAAAGGGAATAGAAGCTTCCAGTAGAACAAGTGACTTAAAAAAGGAAAGTCTCACCTAATTCTGGAGTTAATGGGGACATAATCACACTCAGAGAAAGTCAAAATTCTGATCAAAATGCTGAAAACTGAGGAAATTTGATTCAAATCCTCCAAGTCTTGATAGAACCCTCACTAACCTCGAGGGAAAAACCATCCACTGAGGGATTGCCTGAAGTCTACAGTAGGGACAAGACTCATTGCAGCCAAAAAGGACTTATTTTTACTTCATCCAGCCTTTCTTTGGGCTTTCCTATGCTTAGTAGCCTTCAGAAGAAGCAGAGCAGGTAATGGCTGTGTGCTTTAACCAGCTCACGGGCATTTCAATGCTGAAAATCAGTCTTAATTCTCTTAGAATGTGTATAATTTCATTGCAATAGCCATGTATGAGCTAATGAGACTTAGGTTCCTTGGCTGAGTTTCCTTTCCTTCTCACCTTAGAGCTCTTGCCACTACCCAGCACCTTTCATTTCCAAAAGATGCCTGAGCACTTCATAAACTTAGCCAGTAGACTTATAAACTTTATGACCAAGGAATAAGTCCACCTCTGGAAGGTAACCTGCTTCTGGTGTGAAAAGTAGCAATTGTTTACATATGGTTAACCTGAAGGCATACGGAGGCCAAGCAATAGGTTTAAAACCCTGAGATTCCTTGGAGCAAGTCCTGGTAGGATTTCCTTTCTTTTATTAAGTTCTCTCCTGCATTGGGTTTAGTTGACTGAGTCCAAAGGAAGTACATTCAATGAATGAACTGAACCCATGACCCTAAGCACCTGTTTAGAATTGGATTTTGTGTAATGACCTGAGACAACCTTCCAACTCTACATGTAGGGAAGCTCAGTATGAAAACAATCTCATGCCCTAAACTCTTTAAATTCAAATAATGTTTTAAAGAAATCTATTAATACATTATCATTTGCCTATTTCTGTGCATTTTACATTAATTTCACACTTTTTATTTTGTGTTTTATTTGTGGAACTAATTTTCCTCCATTAAAGACAGGATCTTTGAATGAGCCATGCTGAGAATGCCTTTAGATCCTATTGCAATAAATATGTAGGAGAGAAAGCACTCCGTGTCTACCTCTTGGTTCATTACTACCATCTCCTAAAAGGATGAGAAATATTTGCTAATCATAATGCTGAGCTCAGGACATTCACCTGGACCCAGTTATGTATGGCAGGGTGGCCAAGGGTTAAGTAGGAACTCTGTTTCTTTTCTCACTCACTTCATGCGAAAGGAGCAATAGCTGTTGAAGCCCAGGAAGCTTGCTTTCTTTACTCTCTTTATGCTCACATTGTGCTGACCACTGCTTGTACCATGTGACCAACTGTAACTGTTAAGACTTGGGATTAGAGGTGAAGGAGGGAGATTCAGTTTTGTCAAACCTTTTTGCTGGTAGGTCTTAAGCACTGAGTTGATGAAAACATGTTCTTGTTTTCCATTGGCTTTTGACCAGTGTGCACTTACTTCTGTTGGTAACCTCAAGATCCCTTGGAAAGTAAATCATAAACAGGAATGGGTTTTGGTATCCCTGGGTCTGCCAGTCCAAATACAATGAGATCCTTCTCCCTGGCAGACTATTTTGAAGATATAAATGTTGATACAATTAATATATTCTTTTTTATTTTTCCAAAGTTGGTTGTTTATATGAAAAATATTAGTTTGCAGCCTAAATCACAATTTACAAGCTATTGATATAATATCTTGGGATCTTTGATTCAAAGTAGTAAAAGCAAATTCTTTTTTTTTTTTTTTTTTTTTTTTTTTTTTTTTTTTTAGTAGAGACGGGGTTTCACCGTGTCAGCCAGGATGGTCTCGATCTCCTGACCTTGTGATCCGCCCGTCTCGGCCTCCCAAAGTGCTGGGATTACAGGCTTGAGCCACCGCGCCCGGCCGTAGCAAATTCTTAACTCCAGAAAGATTCGAATCTATTCACTGCTTCAATATGTTCACTGTGGGAGATTTCCATGCCAATGTATAGTGCTATGACAGAAGCTGTCTTTTGGCTCAGTGAAACCACTCATGTCATATATTTGGGTTTTCTCCTCACTGTGCTCTTCGTGGTGGCAATGGAGATAGGGTGAGCACTATTCTTTTGCTTTATCATAGTGGAATATTATTTGGTGAGCTGCTCAATGTTAAAAGTCTTCCTAGGGAGTGCTCAAAGATGCATAGGGATATGTCAAAAGAATGAACAAGCTAGCCACAAGGGGCTCCTACCGGCCAAAGCTAAGACAAGTTGATCATCAGAATATATAAGACAGTAAAGACAATCAAGGAATCAAGCAGGAATCCATGAGAATACTCTGATGTGTATAAATATATAAACTGATGTAATTGAAAGTTTTATGACTGTTAAGTTATTTACATAGGCTCAAAGTATTTTCTCTCAAAATATTTCTTAATTGCAAAAGTGAAAATAGTAACCTGACAGTGGAAAAGGCTGCCAGAGACCACTTCAACCAAATGATCAAGGTTAACATTACCAGTAATGAGATAAATCAAAATTATCCATCGATTATGAAGTAATCAGCAGAATACAGTATTAGCTCTGTGATATTTCTACCAGGAATATTTGACTTAAATATCATCATGAGGAAAAATAGGACAAATCTAAACCCAAATTAAAGGGCATTCTACAACATAAGTGTCAAGGTTTAAAAAAGTTTAAACAATGATCGAGAAACTTCTACAGACTGAAAAAGATTAAAGAAAATGACAACCACAATGCAAAGTGTAATTCTGAAATGAATTATTTTGCTGTAAAGTTTGTTACTGAGACAATTTGTAAAACTCAGGTGGGATCTCAGGATTAGATGACAGAAATGCATTGACGTTAATTTCCTGATTTGATGGATATGTTGTGATTATGTTATATGGTTAAGAGAATGTCCTTGTTTGTGTAAAATACACTAAAATATTTGAAAGTGTGGGGGAATCAGATTAACATTTTACTTTCAAATGGTTTGGGAAAAAATACTTGCACCAAACTTTCAATAATCAACAGACCACTAAGTTCTCTTAGAGTTATGATCTCAGGCTAATTAGCCATGCAGATTTCTGATGTCTAGTTAAGTAAGGGACACAGAAAGGCAGTCAGAAACGTGAATATGACAAAATTAAAAGTCAAGGATGCTTTATGTTTCAAAGCCAGGGGTTCCCACAGATGCAACATCAGTGCAGGGTTTCAAAGATTAGCTTAAAAGCAGTGATCCTTCTTGTTGAAGTTCCAGAAAGTGCAATGGTGGAGCAGACATTGCTGGTGCCCGGCCATACTAGTGCTCCCCAACAGTCCTTCAACAGCTGCATCTCCATCATTTGCCTAAATACTGTTTGATGATGAGAGTCTGTATTGCTTGGGTACACTGGTTTAATTAAATTTCTTGGGAGTAGTCCTCACCTATTGACTGATGGATGTTAGTGTATAAAGATTCCAGATTTCTTGCTCCACAGAGGGAACAACTCTTGAGTTGCATGTTTTCTACAGCTTCTTGAAGTTCCCCATTGGGATTGACCTGTAGCTGCCCACAGTGGTAACTTGTTTGATAATATATCCTTTATATATTTTGACTTTCTTCTCTTCGTTGAATTATTCCTAACCCTCTTTCTGCAATCACTTGCAAATTAAACTCCATGTACTCACGCCCCAGTCTAACTGTCTGTTTTCAGAAATCTCAAACTGAGACCAATGTTAGGCTTAATTGTTTTTAGTAGGGACCAGCCTAAGTCTATACATGGATTCATATAAAGTTAAAACATCGTTGTAAGTACGAATTTTTCATCTCACTTTAAATCAGAAGATTTTTGTCTTCCTGTGTTCAATTTAAAATTAAATTCTAATAAACTATTGGCTCCTTTAAATGTGATTGGTACCACAAAGATAGAAGGTCTGGACACCTTTCTCAATTTCAAAACATCCATTACTATATACTTAATTGTTACAGTGAATGAATAACACTGTTTGTTCTGGGTAAAGGAGAGAGTTGAAGAGAAAATGCCAAGTCAAACCAAAAATTCAAAGTCAATGTCAAACACTCAAGCTAACCCAGTAGTTTAGATATGTAAGAGATGTAAGAATCTTTCTGCGTAGATTTACTCTGAAGATATGCTTCCTGTAAGAACACACACACATGCATGCACACACATCAGTGGTACAAGAAAATAAATGACTGTCTTTGGGTTTTCACGCATTTTCAGTTTGACTGGCTCTATCAATAGGATGTGGACAAATGAGAAACATTGGGGAGAGAATACAGAGAACTGAGGCAATGGTCAAGTAGAAACTGTTCTATTATGTGCTGTCAGGCTCAAGTGTGAATAGGCCTGCACCTGGAGGAAGGGAAAAAAGGAAGCATTCATCCATCGCTCCTCACATGGGGAGCCAGATAGGGCAAGGGGGCTGTCCTGTCAAGAGAATGATTCAGGAGTCCTTTCTCACTGAAGATTAATCATACCAAAGGGCAAGGGTAAAGAATACCCTGCTCTATTTGCTTCCCAATCTTTCCCCTCTGCCCAAATCCCAAATGCCTCTGTTTTCATATGTCCAGATATTGGTGGAGCAGAGCTGCTGAAAGGTCTGAGATATCTGGGAGACGAATCACTCCATGCAGAAATGGAACAATTAGCTGCGTTTAGTCTAGCACAAATGCCTTGAGAGGTGTCTAATTGAGTGGCCCGCAACAGGGCCAGAAAATGTGGATTTGAAAAGAATCCCACAATTAATTTCTGCATTGACCTAATGGGACGTAATTTGTTAATGTGTACAGAGCCTAGAGTGGGCCTTTCCCATGATGCCCATGGATTTAAAGCGTATGGCATTCCCTTGTGTTTGTGCATACTTGGATGAGTGCTTGAAAAGTAAAGGATGTATTAAATGCAATCTTTTATTTTGCAGCCCATTATTAAATCTGTGACCATTTAAACATAAAACGAGACATTCTGGCATGGTTAAGGCCACACATTTCTCTAGAACATCAGGTTTCGAATTAGGCATTGGCAGTAAATGATTTTGGGCCATTAGGCCATTTTACAAAAATCACATTGCCTTAGGACAATTTTAGAAATAGGAAGAAGGTAAAAGTGTTAAAAACTGAACGTATTTTTATTCAAAAAGTGGAAACAGATTTATCATAAGACTCTTTTGTCCAAGAAAAAAAAACTTATTTCCTTATAGATGCTAAAAATATATTAACTGCACGTGCTCATGGATAAGTGTGTTCTAGTCTAGTCTCTTTTCTTCCTGGTTCCCAGAGAATTAGTAGTATTTTTGTTAATTTTGGTATTTGAAAGAAGAAATTTTATAGTTATTTTTCTAAGTAAAGTAATTGAAGGAATCTAAGGAGACATGACCCTTTAGAATAATAATAATTTATCACTATAATTAAACTTGCATTTTTATAATAATGAATTAGACTTCAGATAGAAGTTATGCTTAGATTTTATCTCTTCTTTTTTCACTCATTTTAGATTCCCAAGTAAGCACTATGTGAACAAAGACACTTAACAACTTGGTAACTGAGTTCTTTGCATGAAAAAATAAGGGAGAAGAAGGAATTGATTCTCAGGAGCTCTTTCTGCTCGGCATTTCCCAGATGCCTCTCTCTGGCTCTATGGTGCCACTGATGACACCATAACCTCCATAATATTTACAGAGACAATAATTAAAATATTGGTGTGAAAAGATGACATTTATTGAACTACACACAAATCTCCCCTTTCTTCTAATGCCTGTCAGGAAAGCAGCTTTTCTGCAGAACTGTACGCTTATGGTTCTTTGTTGTCAGGCTAGGGGGCATGATGTGCAGCAAAGGAGCAAGTGGGACATTGGATTTTACAGTGTTGCAGATCATGTGAACTTATCAGGGGCTGGTTCTGCAGGGGAACAGTCTGACCTAGTACATGAGTAAGGAAGACCAGGGTTGTATATTCATGGAAGAACAATTCTTTGGTCATGAAACAGATAATGGCAAAAAGATAGAGATGGCTGAGAGAGAAAATTCTTTAGAAATGAGTGTATGGTCCTGGTTGCTTTTAGTTCACCACCTCATAGATCCAGCAAAATGCCTAGGACATGGTGGGCACTCGGTGAATGTAAGATAATAATTGTGCATCTGTGTGAATACAGTCCCTTCACCTAAAGCAGAAATGAAATTGAAATGATCCAAAGAGGGGCAATAAAAGTAAGTGTCGGATTGTTGGGGAACATTGTATATAAGCTGCCACTGCACATCCAGAGTTTATGTTTATGCACAGTAATTCAGCTTTTACCTTAGTTGTCCAATGATGTCAAATAACTGGTCAGTTCAGGAAACAATGCAAGTCAAATTCATTGGTTTACTGCATTGGTTGGGAAGCTCAGAGGTAGCCAATAAGCTGGTTTTGAGTGTTCACACACTGGAAATCTCAAAATATTTGGTGAATTAGATATTCAAAAGTAATGAAAGCAAAGTATGAGGGTACTATATTTTTATTACATTTTAAATCAAAAATACCGTTATCTTGTGTTGCTAATGGATTCAAAACTTTACTAGCAAGTGGAATAGCTGCTTATCTGACAGTGCTATGAAATGTTCATCAGCTTTTTTTCAATGTAAGAGGTATGAAAACTATATTAGTGTTCATCTAGTTACTCAGTAATCAATATTGTAGTCCTAAACAAAAATCATTGAAAGAATTCCTTGAGGTTGAAAATTGTGCAAAAAAAAAAAATATTTTTAAAAGTTTGCTTTCCTTATAATAAAATAGAATAAAAAGGTCATCCTTGTTGGAAAAGTGTTGAAATTAATAAACCATTGAGTAATACATGCCATGTGAAAATTCTTACATGAAGAGACTATAAATGCATTCAAACAGAGGTATTCTTAATAGTTTCATCATTCTTATATGATAGGATAAAGTAGCTTCCACCATTTGCTCCTGATACTACACATGCATTCTGACTGAGCATACTTGACCCTTATTTAGCAAAATTTCTCCCTGGATTTCAAAGAATTGTGTGTAGCCTTTGAAATTCAAGCCAAATGACCGGCCGTCATGGCTGTGGCGGAAACAGAGAATGGTTCTTCTTACTATAAAACCATCTTTATGACATCTTCTCACAGTTATTAGTGAGCCGAAGACTCCCACATCCTTTTCATCAGAGGCACCTCCTGCCTTGATTCCTGATTTCCATATGTCCTTCCAGTGGAGAAACCTATTTCTGTATAGTTTTGCTTCTGGGGACATTGCTCTTGGTTAGGCGAAATAATTTATTGTTCCTCGTCACAGTGTGTCGCAAAGTTTCCAGATGTCTTTTCATGTTGGAATCTGTGATCTAGGTAGTTTCCTAAGACCAGAGTTCTTCACTGGCCATAAGAGCAACAAAAATGAATGTACTGTTATTTATATTTGTCTCTGATAATCATGTGCTTGGTTCAGTACATTTACATGCCAGCACATTTTGACCTAGAAGGCAGTTTCTTTAACTTGAAATATGGGTACATCCAAATCAGATAGATAAAACTAAAAAATGTACTAAATGACTGGATACGGCATGACTAATAATTGGCGTGTGGTTTGCTCATTGTGAAGCTCGGTGGTGGCTGTGTTGCTGAAGAAAGAAAGGCTACTTCTGTGAGACAAGACATAAAATTCGAAAAGCTTCCTTTTAAGAAATGTTGAATCTCATTCTGGCTCATAAAATAGTAGACAGGTGTATAAGCAATTTATTAATCATACAATAGCACTTTTCTCCACGATTGCCTGACATGGTTACTTTGATTTATAGGGAAGCCATTCCATGTGAATCTTCCATAATTACAGAAATACATACACTTAGTTTACCCCCCAAAAATTTGACCTATGACTTATAAGTAAGCAGGGATTTGAGAGCAAGATCCATGTGGAATATCAATGGAAGGTAAGGGGGCAAAAAAAAGAAGGTAGAATCTTTATTGCTTTTTCAAACTGGTCCTGCTTGATATGGAAGAATCCAGAAGTGCAAGTAAAGACTCTTTCTACAGTTTGAATTTTAAGATCTCGTACTTGCTTTCTAATTATTACACTTTGAAGATGTCCTGCCATAAGTGAGGTTTGTATGTTTTTTGTTTGTTTGTTTGTGACAGGGTCTCACCCTGTCACCCAGGCTGGAGTGCTGTGGTCTAACTACAACCTCTGCCTCCTGGGTTCAAGCGATTCTCCCACCTCCGTCCCCTGAGTAGCTGGGAGTACAGGGGCATGCCACCACACCCAGCTAGTGTTTATATTTTTTTGTAGAGACAATGTTCCACCATGTTGCCCAGGCTGTTCTCTAACTTCTGGACTGAAGCAATCCTCCCGCCTTGGCCTCCCAAAGTGTTGGGATTACAGGCATGAGCCGCTGCACCCAGCCCATATGTGGTTTTATTTGTCTTGTAAGCAATCCTGTATGTTTTCTAGATGAAAAAGGTGTGGGGGGCATAAGGAAAGAAGACCAATGTGCTTTGTATTTAAATCTGTTCTTTCTCAGAATCAGCTTCAAATAGAGACATGCTGCTACAACCCTCCACTCCCCTCTTGGTACCAAACACCGCTTACCAAATCTTGCTGTCCACCTTTGTGGATAGTACACACTCCCTTCAAGATCAAGAGGGGTAAACCTGGACTTACTAGACTCATTATCTCTCTTTTGAAAGCTGCTGTTTTCTCCTGTGCTCTTCATTAAGCAAGTATTTTTTCATGTACCACATAATATGCATTTTGCTAGAAAGTGTATATATATACACACACTATATATATTATAGATGTACATATGTATTTTATATTATCAATATATACATGAACACACATACACATCTGTGTGTGTGTGTGTTATGAGTACTTGAAGACATAACTATTTGAAAAACCAGAGACCTAATATTCAGTCCCAAAAGAAGAATATGTACAAAGTCTCTATGGCATGAACGGATATAGAGTAAGAAAAATGAAGAGAAGATTAGTGTGGCTGGAATGGAGGGGCTATGTAAAGTTAGTTCATGTGACTAGTGTGGCAAAAGAAAGGAAGTATGAACTCAAATTATAAAGGTCCTAATATGGTTCCAGATAAGACTTGAAATTTAAAATGTAGGCCTTGGTGAAGTTCACGGTTAAACATGTTAGGACAATGTCTAACAGCTAGGTACAAGGACTTTCAATGACAGTTGTGAAACTAAGGTAAATATCTAGGTGAGATCATGGTTTCAGTGTCCAAATAGTGTTGGTAAAAAATAAAGCTCATGAGATAGAAAAAAAAAAAGTGAAATGAATGGCCATAGGTGAAAGGTGAGAGAAACGAAATATCAAGTTGTCTCTGAGCTACTGGTGCCAATTTTTTTCCTTAGCTATCTTTTACTTTCTGTTTAATCTACATTCAACAACCTTTAATGGAACTCCAATATCTACTGAATAAAATCCTACTTCCCAGCTTTGTTGTAAGGAATGCTGTTGGGAATTCTTCCCGATTCCCCAGGCTTTGCCATTTCACAGTATGCAAATCTGAGTAACAAATATTAATCTCTGCATCTCTTTGCCTGGGAGCTTTGTCTAGCCACCAGAGTCCCCTCTGCTTCACACATGGAAAGGCAGAAATACCAAGAGATTAACATTTACTATAGAAGTAGCTCTCAACGAATGACTAAGTGTTGATATATAAAACATACTTCTTTACTCCTGAGAAACAACAAACTTGAGGAGTATGGTCAACACTTTTTTCTGTATTCCCTCAGTGATTAAGCTTCAATTGCCCAAAGTAGTTTAGTAATTCACCCTACAGTGGCTTCCTCATCTTTGTCATCTCACTTCCTTACTCTACCATTGGTGTTTCTGGAACTTTCTAAATTAACATCTTGTACTTATCTAAGGGTCTGCTCCTGGAGAAGCCAAGATAAGACACATGGTATTAATGTAATTTTCAATCAAGCCCCTTATTGTTCATTTTCAAATGCTGCATGTTCTGTGAAGCATACCACTAGCCCTCCAAAGAGAATGTATTCTCAAGGAGAACTTTGTGACTTTCATGATACTGAATCATACATACATCTGTTTCTGCCCAATGAGTGTGACCTTTTAGAACACAAGGAACTGTGTTCTGTCCACATCAGTGTGCCTAATGTTTAGTACAATGCATAGTACATATAAAATGTTGTGATGTTTTATTTTGTGTATTAACTTGACAGAGCCATGAGGTATTCAGATAGTTGATCAAATATTATTCTGTGTATGTCTGCGAGGGCATTTCTGGATAAGTTTAACACTTGAGTTGGCAGATAGAGTTAAAGAAATTTGCCCTCCCTAATGTGGGGTGGGGTGGCGGGAGGCAGAGGGTGCTCATCCAGTCTGTTGAAGGCCTGAATAGCACAAAAAGGCTGACCTTCCTGCGAGTAAGTGAGAACTCTTCCTGTTTGACTGTCTTCAGTCAGTAACATTGATTATTTTTCTTCCTGCTTTCAGAATCGAACTGAAAGGTTGGATCTTTTAGGTCTTGAGTACACTAACTTTTGGACTGTAACTGTACCATTGCCTCTACTGTTTCTCCAGCTTGCCAACTGCTTCTGTTTCTCTGAAAGAACCTAAAAACCTTAATGCAGATTTTGGTATCAAGAGAGGTTCTAAGGAACATAATTTTAAAGATGGGTTTTCTAAATTGTGTCTCTAGTTTTTAGAATTTCCTCTTTGATCTGATTAGATTTAAAGATGCTAATTACTCTGTTTCCAGTAGTAAAGAGAGCACTGATAGAATATGACATTATTTGGAAAAAGATATTCAAAATTATCACCATTGGATACTCCTAGTCAACCACTTATAAGAAACAAGGACCTGGAGTATTATGTTTGTGATACTTTTGAACATTTTTGTCAAACTAATGAATATAATGAGATTTGCTGTTTGCTCCTAATGTTGCTGGACAAAGTGGGAAAACAAAATGAGACAAGGATTTAAATTCTCAAGTCGAGTCCTGCATGAATTACCTGAAACTTTTCATTTGTGCCCTGAAGGAAGTCCTCATCTCCTATACCTGCAGGGCTGAGACTACTGAAACCAACCCAGAATCTCATTCTATGACTGAATGAATTACAAAATTAGTTAAACTCACAGCCTTGCATAGTGTGGAATGTTAAAGTAAAGGCACTGATTGGAAGATAATGAGATTATAAAGATGAATGGAAATCATAAGACCCTGTTGGAACTGGAGATGTTGAACACCTAATTATTTTTAAAATTTATTTTTAAAATTATTGTTATTGATACATAATGTTTGTACATATTTGTCAGGTGCATGTGATATTGTATCACATGCATAGACTATAGAATGATCAAGTCAGGTTACTTGGGGTGGCTGTCACCTTGAATATTTATCATTTTTAGGTATTGGGAACATTTCAAGTTCTCACTTCAAGTTATTTTGAAAAATACAATACATCGTTGTTAACTGTAGTCACCCTCCCTACTCTGCAAGCGAACATTAGAACTTATTCCTTCTATCTAACTGTATGTTTGTACCTACTAATCAACCTCTCCTTATTCCTGACTCCCACTCATACACCCTTCTCAGCCTCTGGTATCTATCATTCTACTCTCTACCTCCATGAAATCAGCTTTTTTCATCTTCCACATATGAGTGAGAGAGAACATGGAAAATATATCAAGTATCATAAGCCATACTTATGATACTTGACACAATGACCTCCCAGTTCCATTCCTGTTGCTACAAATTACATGATTTCATTCTTTTTTTATGGCTGAATAGTATTCCATTGTGTATATATACCACTTTTCTTTGCCTGTACATTAACAGATACTGTAGTTAATTTTATATCTTTGCTATTGTGAATAGTGCTACTATAAACGTGGAGATACAGATATCCTTTTGATATACTGATTTTTTTTCCTTTGGCTGTTTGGGCTTTTTTTGGTTCTATATGAATTTTAGGATTATCTTTTCTATTTATGTTCAACATGATATTGATACTTTGATAAGAATTGCATTGAATCTGATTATTATTGGGCAGTATGGTCATTTTAACAATATTATTTCTTCCAATTCATGAGCATGGCATGCCTTTCCAAGTTTTAGTTTTCTCCCAATTTATTTCATCAGTGTTTTGTAGTTTTTCTTATAGAGGTCTTTCACCTCCTTGGTAAAATTTATTTCTAGATATTTTATTATTTTTATAGCTATTGCAAATGAGATTGCCTTCTTGACTTCTTTCCCAGCTGGTTCATTATTTGGTGGTAGAAATCCTACTGATTTTTGCATGTTGATTTTTTATTCTACTCTTTACTAAATTTATTTATTATATCTAAGAATTTTTTGATGGAGTCTTTAGGTTTTTCTAGGTATAAGATCACATCATCTGCAAAGAGGGACAGTTTGACTTCCTTTGTTTCAAAGTAGATGGCTTTTATTTCTCTTGACTGATTTCTCTGGCTAGGACTTCCAGAACTATATTCGATACAAATAGGAGCACTACATTCTAATGAGTTTCATCCCTAGTTAGAGTGGTCTCCCCACTTCTATCTGTGGGGATTAATCTGATTTCCAGAGAAATGGTAGTGGCCTCTCCAGAGGCAGTTGCCGTGCAAGACAATGCTGATTTTCCTCAAGTCCCATCCCACTACCCTTCTCCTTCTAGACCTATTCAAGTCTATTCAAGTTAGATTCGAGTCTGATCAGGTCCTTAATGATGAGAAACAAAGTGTGACCCCTGTGGAGATGTGCCATACTTCAAAAGAATTACTTGAATTTCCTAATTTATGTAGACAAAAATTCAAGAAACATATGTGGCAAAAATATTAAAGGTGTGGGATAGTGATGGAAGACACATAAAGTTGTAGCAGGATTAATTTATTGATATGAGCTCAGTAAGCAGACAATCTGCATTCATTGTTTCAGATTGAGGTGAATTTGAAAGGACTCTGAGAGTTTGTTTGATTGGTTAGTTGGTTGAAAACTGAATCAAAAGGTGACCTACAGTAAACAAGTTAGAAATGCCATACTTGCTTTGGTTTAATGTATGGTAAGGGATTCACAGGTTTAGAGAGATTGGAATATTAGAGTGGGTTTGTCATTTTCAGTTTAATGTAAAGACACATGCACATGTATGTTCATTGCAGCACTATTCACAATAGTAAAGACATGGAATCAACCTAAATGCCCATGAAAGATAGGCTAAAGAAAATGTGGTACATATATTCCATGGAATACCATGCAGCCGTAAAAAAGAATGAGATTATGTCCTTTGTAGAAACATGGATGGAGTTGGAGGCTGTTATTCCTAGAAAACTAACACAGGAACAGAAAACCAAATACCGCATGTTCTCACTTATAAGTGGGTGCTAAATGATGAGAACATATGGACACATAGAGGGGAGCAACACATACTACTGGGGTCTTTCACAAGGTGGAGGGTGGAGGGAGGGAGAGAATCAGGAAAAATCACTAATGGTGGTAGCTTTAATACCTTAGTGATGAGATAGTCTGTACAACTAACCCCCGTGACTCAAGTTTACTTATGTCACAAACCTGCACTTGTACCCTCAAACTTAAAATAAAAGTTAAAAAATAAAAATAAAAATGTCTATTTGCCCAGTCTAGGAAGACTCAGAAGGCATACCTTTTGCCATGGCTGTGAGAAATAAATTTGTGAGTGGAGTCCCTTCATCCTTGAAGAGGTCTCTGTAACTCTTCTCTGTCTGCCAGACCTTACAGTGAGAGCTGTTGACAGTAGGAACTCTGGTCACTGAATTGGAAAACACAATTCAGCTGGAGCAATTTGATCCTGGCAAATGGGCAAGGGACAATTGGTGGCATTCAACCACTAAAAGTAAGATGGGAGTGGTTGTTGTAATAGACAGCAGAATCAAAGCAGCGATCAGAATAACCTGACCTTCTCAGACCTATGGTGTTGGAACAAGATGAATTTACTGATACTGCCTAGTTGATCGCGGCATTTCTAGAAGTGAAAGATAGGAAAAATAATAAATTCTTAATTTTTCTTATAGCAAAACAATTCTAGTTCAGTGAATAAAAATATAACCAGAATGATAAAACAGAGGGTCACTGCCCCCCAATCAATTCCCAGACTAAACATGTTTACATTTCCAAGACCCATGGCATGAATAGAAGGTCAAGTCCGCTTGAGAAAGGACACTGTTTTGGTCTGTTTTGTGTTGCTATAAGGCAATACTTGAGGCTAGGTGATTCATAAGGGAAAGTGGTTTATTTGGCTCACAGTTTTGCAGGCTGTACAAGAAGCATGGTAATAGCATTTGTTTCTGGTAAGGACCTCAGGAAGTTTTCAGTTCTGGTGGAAGGCAAGGGGAATGCAGGCACGTCACATGGCAAAAGAAGGAGCAAGAGTGAAGGGAGGGATGCCAGGCTCTTTTCAACAACCAGCTCTTTAGTGAACTAATAGAGCAAGAACTCATTTATTATCACAAGGAGAACATGAAGCCATTTATGAAGAATTCACCCTCATGGCACAAACACCACTCATTATGCTCCACCTCCAACACTGGGGATCAAAATTTAACATGAGGTTTGGAGGGAACAAATATCTAAACTATATTAGACTCTGGTACACTGTCAAAAATTTGTGGTTTTTTTTTTCTCCTAGACTTCACCGAAGTGATCTATGACCTTTTACCAGGATAACTGTGCATTAAGAAAAAGGATATAATTATACCCTTTTTGCACTACTAGACAGTTGTTCTGGACAAATCCTATTTTCAGGAGATCTAAGACATCACTGTTGTCCACCAGTCAGAGTAGGGGCTTATGGAAGTCAGGTGACCAAAAAGGTTTCAGCTCAGATTCTTCTCATAGAGGGACACATATGTCCCTGACCCCAGCCTGTGGTTATTTCCCTGGTTCTGGAAGACATAAGTGGAATAGGCATAGTTAGCAAATGACAGAATCCCAACATTTGTTCCCTTACCTGTGGTATGAGGGCTACTATGGTAGGAGAGGCCAAGTGGGAGCTACTAGAAAAATCTCTATCTAGGAAAGTAACAAATCAGAAGCAAGTAAAGTATTACAATGATTAGTGCCACCACTAGGAACTAGAAAAATGCAGGGTGGCAATTCCCATTCCTAAGCATGACTATTTGGCCTGTGCAAGAGACAGATGAACCTTGGAAAATGACAGTGGATTATGGCAAGCTTAACAAGATAGGGACTCCATTAGCAGTTGCTGTGCCAAATGTTATTTCATTGCTTGAGCAAATTAACACTTTTCCTGATACTTGGTATGTAGCTATTGATCTGGCAAGTGCTTTTTAGTCCATTCTTGTCAAAGGGACCATAAGAAGCAGTTTTCTTTAAGTTGGCGTGGCCAGCAATACTTCTTCACTGTCCTATCTCAGAGGCATATCAACTCTTCAGCCCTATGGCATAATTTAGTTTGCAGGGATCTCAACTGAGTTTCTGTTGCACAAGGTATCATGCTGGTCCTTGACATTGGTAGCATAATGCTGACTGAACTTGGTGAACAAGAAGTAGCAACTATACGTCTATTCTAGACATATTGGTAAGACATTTGTGTGTCAGAGGGTCGTTCTACCACACTTTCGTTATCTAGGGGCCCAGTGGTATGGGGCATATTGAGGAATTTCTTATAATGTGCAGGATAATTTGTTTCATCTTGTCCTGACTACAGCTAAAGAAGAGGCACCACAAGAAAAGTGGACCTTATTGGATTTTGGAGGCAACCCATTTCTCACTTGGTGTCTTGCCCCAGCCCATTTACCTGGTGATACAGAAGCAATTAGTTTTGAGTGGTGCTCAAAATAAAAGATGCTTCTGCAACAAGTTCAGGCTGCTGTGCAAGCTGCTCTGTCATGTAGGGCATGTGCTCCAACAGATCAAACAGTGCTTGAAGTGATAGCAGCCAATAGAGACATTATTTGGAGCCTTTGGCAGGACCCCTAAAGGTGAATCACGGAGCAGGCCCTTAAGATTTTGGAGCAATATCCTGCCATGCTGTCCTCTGTAGTTAATTACTCTATGTGTGTGTGTGTGTGTGTGTGTGTCTGTGTGTGTCTCTCTGTGTGTGTGTGTGTGTGTGTGTGTGTGTGTAGCAGTTCTTGGCCTGCTACTGGGCCTTTATAGAGGCCGGGTGCTTAACATGGGCTAGTAAATTACCAGGTGACCTGAGCTTCCTATCAAGAACCAGCTAGTATTTGACTCACTATTCCATAAATTTGGATGTGTACAACAGAGCTCCATCATCAAATGAAAGTGGTATGTATCTAATTGGACCCACACAGGCCCTGAAGGCTCAAGTTAAGTTACACAAAGAAGTAGACAAAATGTCCACGGTCCTCAGTGCTGCTATATTACTGTCTCTTTCCCAGCTTGTACCCATGGCTTCATGAGACGCTTCCAAGGGATCAGTTGACAGGGGAAGAGAAGATTTGATGTCTCAATCTATCCATGTTGCTGTTAAACAGTACCTGAGACTGGGCAATTTATAAAAAATCGAAATTTGTTTCTCACAGTTCTGGAAGCTGGAAGATTGAGATCAAGGCACCAGCAGCTTCAGTGTCTGGTGAGGGCTCGGTCTCCGCTTTCGAGATGGCTCCTTGTTCCTGTAACTCACACAGTAGAAGGGCAGAAGGGCAGAAGGGCAGAAAAGGCCTAGATGGTTTCTTCTAGCTCTTTTATAAGAGAATGAATCCCTTTTTGAGGTCCGAGTTTGCATGGCCGAATCATCTCCTAAAGACCACACTTTTTAATACTGTTGCATTAGGGATTAAGTTTCAACATGAATTTTAGAGGGGGCACAGACATTCAAAGCATAGCAATTGGGATTGATTCACAGATGTTTCTGCACAATATGAATGCAGGATCCCAATGGACAATTAGAACACTGCAGTCAACTTCAAAGACATTCCTGAAGAATAGAGGAGAAAAAAAAATATCCTCCCAATGGGTATAAATGTGAGCAATCTACCTGGTTGTTGATGTTGTTCAGAAGGAGAAATGGCCTTATGTATGACTATACATTAATTCATGGGAGGTGGCCAGTGGTTTCCCTGGATGGTCACGGACTTGGGAGAAACATGACTAGAACTTTGAGGAAAAGGTATGTGAATAGATATCTCTGAGCAAGCAAATAATGTGAAGATATTTGTGTCCCATATGGATGATCACCAGTGGATTACCTCAGCAGAGTAGGATTGTAATGATCAAGTGAATAAGATGACTTATTCTCTGCATATGTGTCAGCCTCTTTCCCCATCCAGTCCTGTCATTGCCTGATGAGCTCATGAACAAAGTAGCCATGGTAGTAGGAATGGACATTATGCGTGGGTTCAACAACATGGACTTCAACTCACCAAGGCCAGCCTGGCTGTGACCACTGCTGAGTGTCCAGTCTGTCAGCAACAGAGACCAACAATGAGCCCCTAGTATGGCACCATTCCCTTTGTTGATCAACCAGCTACCTGGTGACATGATTACATTGGACTCTTTCCATCATGGAAAGGGCAGTATTTCCAGTACTTTCTTTCTGGAATAGACACGTATTTTGGATACAGATTTGCTTTCTATGCATGCAATACTTCTGTAAAAACTCATCTGTAGGCTTACAGAACTCATCAGCCACCACCATGATATTCCATAAGGCATTGTTTCTGATTAAGGAACTCACTACCCAATAAATGAAGTGTGACAATTACCCATGTTCATGCAATTCACTGTTCCTCATTATCCTGAAGCAGCTGGATGGATAGAACTGTGTAATGACCTCTTGAATACTCAGTTGCAGTGTCAGCTAGGTCGCAATACTTTGTGGGACTGGAGAATGGGACAGGAGAAAGATTCTCCAGCAGGCTGTGTGTTGTCTGAATCAGCCTCCAGTACGTGGTGCTACTTCTCCCACAGCCAGGATTCATGCGTCCAGGAATAAAGCGGTGGAAATGGGCCAGGTACCACTCACTATTATCCTCTAGTGATCTACTAGAAAGTTTTCCTTCCCGTTTTCACGGCCTTATGTTCCCCTGACCTATACAGATTTTAGTTCCGCAGTGGGGAACATTGCTACCAGGAGACACAGCAATGATTTCATTTCACTGGAAGTTAATGCTACATCGTCACTTTGGACTCCTCCTGTATCTGAATCATCAGAAAGAGGGAAATTACTGAATTACTGTGCTGAGTGGGGTGATTGGTCCTGACTCCCCAGGGGGAAATTGGACTACTTCTCTATAATATGTTGGGCATGCAGCAAATCCCTGAAGGCATCTCTTAGTTTCACCATGTCCTGTTATTAGGTCAAAAGGAAATTATAACACCCAATCAAAGGAGGACACTGATATCCAGACTTTTCAGGAATGAAGGTTTTACACCATCAGGTGAAGAACCACCACAGATGAAGTGCTTGCTGAAAGCAAAGAGAATATAGAATGGATAGTGAGGAAAGATAGTTGTAAATACCAGCTATAGCCAACTACGTGACCATTATCAAAATGAGGACGGTATATGTCATGACTATTTCCTCCATATTTTGTTATGAATATGTCTGTATAAGAAAACAGTATCATTTAACCTCCCTCACCTATTCCCTTATTATGTAACATAAGAGGTATTGACTTCATATATTTGTGTTGTTAATTTTATGTGATAGTATTTAAGTTATAAGATATCAACGAGAAGAGTAAAAGTCACTCAACTTTACCTGCTCTTTGGGGAAGAGATTAGTTATGTGCAGAATAGTTCTATCATGTTTTATGAAATTATGGCCTTGCTATGTTCTTTATTTGGAGATTAAGTACGTATACTAGTCCGTTCTCAGGGTGCTAAGAAGAATACCCAAGACTGGGTAATTTATAAAGAAAGAGGTTTAATTGACTCGCAGTTCCGTGTTGCTGGGGAGGCCTCAGGAAATTTACAATCTTGCCAGAAAGCAAAGGAGAAGCAGATACCTTCTTCACAAGGTGGCAGGATGGAGTGAGCGCAAGCAGGGGAAATGCCAGACACTTACAAAACCAGCAGATTCCAGTGTGTCCAACATGGTGAAACCCCATCTCTACTAAAAATACAAAAATTAGTTGGGTGTTGTGGTGGACACCTGTAATCTCAGCTGCTCAGGAGGCTGAGGCTTGAGAATCACTTGAACCTAGGAGGCAGAGGTTGTAACAAGCCAAGATGGCACTACTGCACTCCAGCCTGGGTGACAGAGTGAGACCCTGTCTCAAAAAAAAAAAAAAAAAAAAAAGATCTCACATGAGGAGACTCACTCATTAGCAAGAGAACAGCCTGGAAGAGACCGCCCCCATGATCTAATTACCTCCACCTGGTCCTGCCCTTGACATGTGGAGATTACAATTCACAATGGGATTTTGGGTGGAAATATAGCCAAACCATATCAGTATGGTTTAAGGAGATGCGTATATGTGCCAAGATGAGAAGGGGTAGCATTGTGATAGTAAAGTTTATGTATCAGCTTTGCTGGGCCATGGAGTACCTAGACATTAGGTCAAACATTTTGGGCCTTTCTGCAAGGGTGCCACTGAATGAGATTAGCATTTGAGTAGGTAGGCTGAGTAAAGCAGATTGACATCTCTAATGTGGGCGGGACTCTTCCAGTTAGTTGAAGGAGGCCCTAATAGAACAAAAAAGTTAATCCTCCTGCAAATAAGAGGGAATTTCTGTCTTAGTGCTGGGACATTGGATTTTTTCCTGCTTTTAGACTCATGTTGAGACATATTTTCTTTATGGGTTTTTTCCAGTACAGCATTTTGGACTGGAAATATGCCGTAAGCTCTCTTTGGTTCCCAGTTTGCCAACTGCAGATTGTCAGCCTCCATAATCACGTAAGTCAGTTTCTTATAATGAATATCTATCTATCTATAAATATATAATGAGTGTGTGTGTGTACATAGACACATGCCCATATATATGCATCAGGAGATTCAGTTTACCCATTCCAATGTTAATTTCATTCAGTAGCACCTTCATAGACACGTCCAGAATGTTTGACCTACATGCATAGAGAGATTAATTATAAGAAATTATGTACACAGATACTTATCAGTTCTATTTCTCTGGAAAAATCTAATACAGATTTCAGAATTTTTTTTTTTATTTTTAATTAAATGAAGTTCAGTTCCTTAATTGGGATTTGCAGAAAAAAACTGTATAAGCTGAGAAGCACTTAAAGCTTTTTATTCTGGAATTTAAACAAGCTGATTTGAGTAGTGATTTCATACCTCCACATGTCCTGGAATTTGAGATTGAAATTCAAGGCTGCATTTGGTTTACCTGTGAAGCCTAAGTTCTAATCACATTTCAATAGTAGAGATGAAAATCTGGGTGGAGAAACATAATCCAGCAACTGCATACAGTGTGCCAACTTTGTGTTAGATTCTGAGAGGTGCATAATGAGGAGAAGTGACCTCATGGAACACTGCACCTCGCGGGAAAGGAAGACCTTCTCCATGTAAGTGCACAAGTAAATTCATAACCACAAATGTGGATACTATTTCAAGGGATTTAGTAAATTACCTGAGAGTATTTGTGATAGAGGCTTAATTGCCTCTAAATTATCAGAGAAAGCTTGTTAAGGAGGTGACAGGTAATGTAAAATCTGAAGGATGTGGAAGAAGTGACCAAGTGAAAGGCAGAAGGAAGATTATCCTAGAACAAGAGAAAGCTTGTGGAAAGACCCTAGGGCAAAGACAGAGGGACAGAAAAAGTCATTAAGGCAACACAACAATGGGTAACTGGATATTTAATTCTCAGAACAACTATTTCAGAAAGTCTATTTATTGTTGCATCTTCAATTTACATAACTCTGAATACTTACATATAAATATATTTGTGTATATATAAAATAACATATACATAAACGTTATACAAGTGTTTGAATAAAAATGATATAGTTTATACAATTGCTCAGCTGTTTATTCATAGATGTAGTTGTAAAATTTACACATGTATTTGTAAACACCAAGAAAAACTACGTGTCCTGTTTTAAATATCTTTACTGGCAATACCTGAAAATACCACCAGATGGTGATGTTTCTCCTAAAAGAATGATACTTCCTTTTTTTTTTTTTTTTTAAATGATATTAATTAATTCAAAATTTAATGGTGTCCTTGTCTGCTAATTCTAACGTGAGAGAGTTTAGGATTCATTGGGAAGGTCTGATTGACTTCGTCATAATGAATTGTATCTTTCCGTTCTTTGCATGCCTGTAAATTGTTGGTTGAATACCAGATATTGTGAAGTTTTGCTTCCTGGGTGCTGAATAGTCTTTTACTTACGTTAATATGCTTGAATTTTGTTTAGGAATACAGTTAAATTACTTACTTAATAGTAATAGTTTAATCCTCCTGAGTCTTGTTTCTGAAATGTGTTAGGTGGCATGAGCACACTCAGTCTTGGTCTGATTGTTACCCATTACTAAGGCAAGATCTTTCTGTGCACTCTACACAGTGCCCCTTGAATCTTGAGGTTTTGTAACTAACCTGGCTGATGGGAATGGGCACGATTTCCAATCTCTTGCGAATCCAGTTAGACAGGACAGTGGCAAGTTTTTCAGGTGGTTCTTTCCTCAGTCTCAAGTAGTTTCCTCATATACACAAACAAATCAAATACAAAAGGGAACCCTCGACAGACCTCCAGTGTCTTCTCTCTCTACATCTCTCTCCTCTCTGGTGCTCTGCCCTGCCAACTTCAGCTACATTGTTCTCTGCAGACTGTCAGATCTAATATCAATAAGGAATTTGTTGAGATTTTCCTAGGTACTCGAGACAGTCACCTGGGGTAACTGAAAGACTCATCTCATTTGACTTCCATCGCTCAGCAATCACTCGCCCTTCTTGCCTCATGTCCAGTGTCTGGCAAACTTTTGTTTCATAAGTTTTGTGTTTTTCAGTTGTTCTTCCTTGGCCAGAAGTAGAAGTCACTTCTTACTTTTTAACCAAAGATTTCTGATAACTTGTTTTGTGGGGGGGGGGGGGGTGTGTAATTTAATTTAATTTTTTTTTTTTTTTTTTGAGACAGAATCTTGCTCTGTCACTCAAGCTGGAGTGCAGTAGCACCATCATAGCTCATGGAGCCCTTGAACTCCTGGGCTCAATCAGTCCTCCTGCCTCAGTCTCCTAAGTAGCAGGAACATACAGGTGCATGCCACTGTGCTTGGCTAACGTTTCATTTTGTTTTGTAGAGACAGGGTCTCACTATGTTGCTCAAGCTGGTCTTGAACTCCTGGGCTCAATCAATTCTCCTGCCCCAGCCTCCCAAAGAGTTGGGGTTACAGGTGTGAGCCACCACACCTGGGGTCTGTTTTATTGTTCTTGATATTGACTCATTCAAAATATACTGTGCAATTGCTGTGAACTACGGTAGTGCTAGGCTAGGGATATCAATGTGATCCTGTAACTGAACAAATTAAACACAGAAATGTTTAGATACAGAAATAAGAAGGTAGGTTTTTGTTTTTTTTGTTTTTTTTTTTTTTTGCTTGCAATTCACAATCATGTGCCTCATAACAACATTTAGGTCAATGATGGACTTCATATACAATGATGGTGCCATAAGATTATAAGATAGTATTTGTACTGGACATTACCTATGTTTAGATATGTTTAGATACACAAATACCATTGTGTTACAATTGCCTATAGTATTCAGTACAGAAACATACTATACAGGTTTATGGCTTAGGAGTAACAGACTATACCATATAGCCTAGAAGTATAGTAGGCTATACCATCTAGATTTGTGTAAGTACACTCTATGATGTTCATACAAGGGCAAAAATTACCCAACTGCACATTCCTCAGGAGGTATTATCCTCCTCATTTAGCAACAAATGACTGTAGTTTTGTTTTACTGGATTTTTCTAAATGATTATTTAAAAAAAACTGAACATTTTTTTGAAGACAAAGGTAATGACACTAACGTGAAGGCTTCTTTAGAAGACGGGTCATGTCACACAATTCTTTAGTTGAGAAGGTTGAAGTGGAACCATTGAGTGTTATAGACCAGAACTTCTCAACCTTTAACATGCATATGAATTATGATCTTGTCAAAATGCAAATTTTGGTTCCAGAGGACTTGGATGAGACCTGAGATGCTGCATTTGTAATAAGCTCTCAAAGGATGCAGGTGCTCCTTAGTGATGTACTGAATTCGGCGAATAAGAGTCATCTGTGGCTGGGCACAATGGCTCATGCCTGTAGTCCCAGCACTTTGGTAGGCCGAGGGGGTGGATCATTTGAGTTCAGGAGTTCAAGACCATCCTGACCAACATGGTGCTACCCCATCTCTACTAAAAATTACAAAAATCAGCCAGACGCTAATTTGTGTGGTGCGCACCTGTAATCCCAGCTACTCAGGAGGCTGAGGCAGGAGAATCACTTAAGCCTGGGAGGCGGAGGTTGCAGTAAGCTGAGATCACGCCATCACACTCCAGTCTGGGCAACAGATTGAGACTCTGTGTCCAAAAAAAAAAAAAAAAAAAAAGCCACGAAACAGTAAGCTGTTTGGGGTTTATGTACTATCTATTCATGTATTTCAAAGCTTTACACAGTGTATTGACTTATAGAAGTTTTCAGTGATTATTACGGCGATACAGTTTCCTTAGAGAAATTTTATCCCATTACTCTTAACACTTTGGTCATATCTACTCTTGTAAAAATCAGTTAAAAAAAAAAAAAAGAGAAAGCATGGCTTGACAAGCACCACATTTTTATTCAAATACATGTATCTTTGCACTTCCTAAATTCCTTTCATAGGTCTTCTAGGAATCTTAAACCTCTTAATTTTTATACATGCTGACACTGTTAATGAGCAGAAATCTTAAGTTATTACTCTAAATTCCAAAGCTTATCATTGGCAGAATTTTTATTGTTTCCCGAGTCTGTAAATTTTCAATGATTTTTTCCCATGTCTTCTATTATACTGTACTCTTTTTCAGAAAGGAATACATTTTCCATTCCCAAAAAAGAGGATGGATTCTATTGCCTAAGGCTAAATGAGCTGACTACTGGGAGTTATAATTTTGTCATGGGTTTACTGGCCTGGGAATGTACAGTATAAGCATGTGTTGTTCCCTAGGGGAATGGTTTAAGTGCAACTAGGACCACCTGTTGCTAAATGCTTCCTTGAGTGGCTCTTAGTACCAAAGGGGATGTGACCGTTAATGTGTAGTTGCCTTCAGCAAAAGTGAAGTGGGGAGTATATACTTTTACGCAGATGACATTAGCACATAGACATTTGCATCCTAAGATATCCAAAGAATTAGTGACATTCTCCCTTTCTCATTCTCAATAGGGTTATACAGCTGTAGCAATTGCCTGTGGGCTATAAAAAGACACTAGATGTTCTGGACCATGGGCTTATGTACCATGGATATGGAAGAGTATTTTGAAAACCCTTCATTTGTAGAATCTGAAATAAATGTGCTTGTTGAGATTCAATAATGTTTGCCGATACCCATGTAGGTGCCGGGGAAACCTAAGGAAGAACCTTAGGGAGGCTGCCTTTTTGTGTGTGGAAGAAGAGGGAATGTTTCAGGATTTTTCCCAATAAAATTCAGAAAGAAATCTCTGAAAGTTGTTCTGGTGAACCCATGACAACTATTTCACTGTACAGACAATTTAGAAAAGCAAGACACACACACACACACACACACACACACACACACACTCGCCAGAGCAAAAGTGGACATGAGAGTATCTAGAAACAGAAAGTCATTTCTCACAACACTGCTTCCGTGTTGAACTCTTTAATGTCTTTTGAAAAGTGAGGTCTGCCTCAGAACCACGCAGGTATATAAGTACTCAACTATTTGTTGGTCTTTTGTTAAGATACTGATTAGATTCTTGTTCATTTCTTTGCAAGCTTCCCACTTCAGTCTATTGATTTGTCTAAGCTTTTTTTCTGAGAGTCTTGAACTAGGTCATCGGAATAACTCTTAACATTTAACTAGAGTCATTAAAAATAAACAGACATTTGAGAATAGTGTAATTGGTTGTGAAGGCATTTCCAAGGTGGAAAGGCCAAAGGTGGCAAGGCAAGTCCTTGTGGGCATGTTGTCTTTGAGACCTGACTTACTCAGCAGTTCTCCAAGACAACTAAAGACTTCCTATAGCTTCAGGCACTAATTTGTCTGAAGACTGTTGTAAGAGTTTGGCTAGAGAAAACCAGAAAGCCTATGAAAACATGGCTTACTAGTAACACATCCCAGCTGTTTGCTCCCTGTTAAAAAGTAGAGAATGACGTGTTCTGGAACAGCTTAAGTGCTCTGCTGGGTATGTTTTTAGGACTGTACAGAGTCTTAACAGCATGAGTCCTGTTCATTTTAATCAGAGTTGTGTAGTTTAAACTTGTCTCTGAATCTAGCTTTTTGCTGTTGATATGTCATGTTTAGTGTATAGTCTCTGGAATTAGGTTATTGCCACATTTCTATTGTGTTTTTGGTGATCATGATCCCTATGATTTTCTTACTCATCCAACTCAAGTAGAAAGATATCTTTACATCTCCTGGTAGAGTATAGGTTCTTTGAAGACAATATATTACTCATGTTTGTCTTACCATGAGCAATAATCCTCAGATCACTGCATGCATAAGAGCAGTGTAAGAATCACCTGGAAGGCTTGATAAATCACATGTCACTGGGATGCTGCATGAGAGAGTGTGATTCTGTTGGTCTGGGGTGGAGTCCAAGAATCTGCATTTTTAACAAGCTCTCTGCTGCCAATTCGGAGACCACATTGAAATAGCACTGCCTTGGAGCCCTGGTCCACAGCCCTGTCAGGCCCCTATTTATATAAGATATTTTATAACACAGGCTTTACTATTCTAAAATGAAATTCATAGATAATATAAACTACCCACACACTTATCTTTAAGTCAATATAATGGTCTAATTATATTGTAAAAATAAATTGCAAATGAAATTAAGAGGAAAATAATTTATGATAAAATAAGTATTTCAACATGTAAATGGGCATAACTACATTAGAAGATATAATTAAGTTGTCATGCTTATACTCACTCACCTTAAATGTCAGTTACAGATGTAGATATGTTGTGTAGCTACTAACAATAATGACTAGGGTTGCCTTCTGTGATGTGATTTTTCTGAAATGGCAAAAAATTCTTGAGAAATTGCCAAACAAAATAAAGAATATATTTTCTCAGTGTGTCTGGTAGTTGCTATTAATACAGTGTAAAAGAGATATTTTGTATTTGTATGTAAAATGAATTTAAGTTTTAGGCTTAATATATAAATATGTTTTTCACTCATGTGAATGTCACATGAGACTAGATTCATTCTTCATTGTGTGAGACTATTCCGTACATTGTAGAACATCTACAACTCTAGGTCCTACTCACTGAATACCAGTGGTGCACCTCAATTTGCAAGTTCTTCTAATGCCTAAGGATACACCTAAACTAGTATATCTTCTTTTTTTTTTTTAAGTTCCAGTGTACATGTGAAGGATGTGAGAGTTTGTTACGTAGGTAAACATGTGCCATGGTGATTTGCTGCACCTATCAACCCATCACCTAGGTATTAAGCCCAGTATTCATTAGCTTTTTCTCCTGATGCACTCCCTCCCTCCACACCCCCAAAAGGCCCCAGTGTGTGTTGTTCATCTCCCACTTGTAAGTGAGAACATGCTGTGTTTGGTTTTCCGTTTCTGCATTAGTTTGCTGAGAATAATGGCTTCCAGCTCTGTCCACATCCTTGCAAAAGACATGATTGCGTTCCTTTTTATGGCTGCATTGTATTCCATTGAGTGTATGTACCATATTTTCTTTATCCAGTCTATCATTAATGAGTATTTGGGCTGATTTTATGTCTTTGCTATCATGAATAGTGCTGCAGTGAACATACGTGTGGATGTATCTTTATAATAGAATGATTTATATTCCTTTGGGTTTATACCCAGTCATGGGAAATGGGAGAAAGACTTTGCTATCTGTTCATCTGACAAAGTCTAAAATTCAGAATCTACAAGGAATTCAAACAAATTTACAAGAAAACAAACAAACTCGTTAAAAAGTGGACAAAAAACATGAACAGACGCTTCTCAAAGAAGATATTTATGTGGCCAACAAACATATGAAGAAAAGCTCAACATCACTGATAATTAGAGAAATGCAAATCAAAACCATAATGATATATCATCTCATGCCAGTAAGAATGGCAATTATTAAAAAGTTAAGAAACAACAGATGTTGGTAAAGCTGTGGAAAAACAGGAACACTTTTACACTATTGGTGGGAATGTAGATTAGCTGAACTAGTATATCTAAGCTTACTATCTTTAGTACCTTAAAGATAGTATTTATTTTAATTTATTATTTTAAAAAATTGAAGAGAAATGCCTTCCTATGCTGAGTAGAGATTGCTTATTAGACTCTCTTTTCTTGGTTGTATTTTATCAAGTCACTGTTTCTTTAAAAATAAAAACTCAACAACAATGACCAATGGTATTTTTCTTTACACTAGTTATTTTTACCTAAAATGGGCATTGGACATCTTCCTCATTGTGCCTTTGCATCATTATTTCAATCAGCTTGTAAATCAGCTGACAGCAGAGTAGCCTTTGAGTCATATTCGGCAGCTGGACTGGGAAAATGGCTTGAATCCAATTGCATCCAGCTGTGGTCTATACCTAGGTTGTTGGTTTGCCCTGGTTTGCCTTGGACAGTTCTGGATTACACCTGTGGTTTTGCTGTAATTATAAATAATTACATTCATTCTCAAAAGTGTCTCTATTTAGACAATAAATTATATTGTCACCCCAGTTATACCTCACTAATAATACCAGGTGCTAAAGAGTTTTTTTTTTTTTTTTTTTTTTTTTACTTTGTGTAAGATAAGAAATAAGTTTCTAAATGGAAACACCATGGCAAATTTTTCTGCAATAAATCAAGACTTGGCAATCCTTAATGTTCTGAGATTTTAATAAATTATACAGAAGCAATTTACTATAAACTGAGTAGGACAGGGTATTTTCATTACCAACCATCTTGATATACAACACTCAGCAATTCCTTATATTTTTTTCTTTCTTTGTGACCTTTTCTTAGTCTGACTGTGTACAGTCATATCCCAGAACATTGAATGTGTGCCATCTGCTTCCTCTGAAATTTAATGGCTAAGCTGAAGTTCACTGAGAGAAATTAAGAGGCTGTGACTTTTCTTTTGTCCAAGTCTTTGAAAACAGCAATCCACATCCAACCTCATGTTCTTAAATCCTTTCATCTATACACTGGATCCAACTTGATCTTGGAAGGATGCTAGGATGTTAATATGACCATTTAGTGGTTTCAACATCAGTCTTGCTGCCCTAATCCTCTTTTCTGTAGTTAGCCCGGGAACCCACAAATCTCTTAAGTGCAGCCTTTCTTCATGCTTGCCTGGATCTTACAATGAAATTTCTGAGGCTCCTCAACTATTTCTACTATATCTCAGCCTCTTTAGTGAATCCTCAAATACCTCTCACTTTCTCTTTCTTTCCCTTGTCTCTGATAATCATCTGTATTCTTGTCCTCATATCCCCAGGCTCTGGCAGAGTTTATTGCTTAATTCTGTGTAGTTATCTCAGTAACACTGGGCTGCCAGTTACACACACACACACACACACACACACACACACACACACACACACACTCAAAGAGCAATAATTGCCTTAGGTTTAAATATATTTACTTAATTGTGATCTATGGTCAGTTTTTATTTTCTCTCAACCTGATTTATCTAAAAGTAATTCACAGATAGATCTTAGTCTCTAAGGTAAGAATTAAATGACACAATATGTATAAAGCATGTAGCACAGTATGTGGTACAATGTAAATATTCACCAGGACAAAAATACTATTAATAGTAGTAACAGTTTTTTCATTCATGATAAGTGAATTTTCTAGGGCATAAGTGAATTTAGGGCAACCCTTACTACAGAACTGAATGAGAGAAGCGTTCCATGGGATGGCGGTTTTTTTTTTTTTTTTTTAAATAATGTTTCCTATATAAAAGCACTAAGTCTAAAATCCCTCCAATAGCAAAACACGCCAGGTCATTGGTGTCCTATAGAAATTTCTGTGGTAATGAAAATGTTCTATATCTGGGCTCTCCAATACGGTAGTCAATGGCCACGTGTGGCTATTGAACACTTTGTGTGTGGCCTATGTGGCTGAGGACCTGAATTTCTAACCTTAACCACCTTAAATTTAAATTTAATTGCATGTGATTAGCAGGTATAATAATAAAGAGCCCAGCTCTACAAAGATCATATTGACTAACGGATGTTTATTTACAATATTGTCCCTTATTTTCTGCATACTTACTATGTTGCATATTGCACTTTTATTATAACCCTCTATTTGTTTTTCCCCTTCAACACTGCAGCGCTCATTCATTTTAACCAGCTGTCTCCTGCATCAAATTCTTGGAGTAATTAGCATCTCAAAATGAAAGTTACCTTTGACCCTTCATAACAGTTGTAAGATTATTCCCCTCTGGAGAAACAATGCCTACTGATGACCTCTTTGTGCAGCTCGTACTTTAGTGTTTCAATGTGACCTGTGAATGCTTGATACATTGGCACACCAAAGGGATGCAAATACTCTGTCCAAGGGCATCCTGCCAGGGTTGTGTGCAGGTCACCCTGACCCAGCCAGAAAGCTACAGATACCATGGCACATAACCTGGGTCCTTATTGAAGGAGTGGTTTTCAGAAATTAGCCAATCTTTTTATAATAGAGAGTTCTTCCAAGGCTCAATGATAAATATGTATGCTTCTTGGGCCATCCGGATGGCAAATGACTTCCTTGACTTTGGTAAATGTATTCCTCTGCTGTAATGATGAGAGTCACATCCTCTGTTGGAAAATATCTAGCCAGCAAAAAATGGATGCTAATACCAACATTCTGGAAATACTGATCCTCTTGAAGGCCCTGCCAATGATAACAAACACCTTTTAAGTTTTGTATATTGATAGATTCCATTAAATACTTTTTTGCCTATTGATAGATTCCATTAAATACTTTGTTGCCAAAAATCAGGAACACCAGACATGTTTAAAGAACAATATGGTTCTAGTGTAGTCTTTTGTTGGAAGGTAGTATATTTGTGTTATAAATTCGAAATGATTTTTTAAAAATTTACTTGTTTTGGTAGTTGTGTTTTATCTATAAGTCTCTTACGTGATATATCACTGTCACAGGAAGTATTTTTAATAATTACATAGAGAAAATCCACTAAATTTTCAGGTTTATTTAACCAAATAAAAGCTGGTTGAGGACTTTAGAGAAAAAAATAAAGAAAACAAAATGCAAAATTTAAAAAAACACTTAAAATAAAAATAAAATACAGTACTCTTACACCTAACCAAACATATAAATTGGAAAAACATTGAATTTTGTCTATTCCAAGTTATTGGGCAACAGAGGTGGGAAAATGGCTTGGGACAAATATGTATTTTAGCAATTAGTAAATATTTCAGCTTCCTGGCATTTATTCCTACCTGAATGGTAAAATAATCTGAAAGTTTGTTGTAGGTCATTAGACATACAGCAATTGTATACCAGTCACTGACATATATCCAATTATATACCCAATTAGATTGAGTACTCTTAAAACTCTGAGATCACTATAGTAGATTAGATTATTACTTAGGAAATATTTACTCTCTCCGTACTTTCACTGGAAGAGCACACTGCTCACTCCATTGTTTTAGGGCTTCACCGGTGATAGCCAATGAAAAGCAATATTGTGCCAGTTCTGACTCTAAGCTTTCTGAAGTGTCACATGTTTCCACTTGTGACTCTCAACAGAAGTAAAACATGTGTCAGTTGACCACACTAAGACATAGGGAGGAGACCTGCAGCCAACTTACAGACTGAAATACAACCACCCAGCTGAGCCCAGACCAGTTGAACCATATTCTCCTTGCTGTTCTGTGAGCATGAGAATATGTTCACTGTTTCGTGTCACTGAGATTTTCTGGTTGTTGTTTATGGTGGCAATAACTTCCTGATACATTGGGGTGAGTCACTTAAAATAGTATGCCTTTCTGTATCATATGCACTGCTCCAGATCTGTGCTCTTCACTTTCATCTGCTCCTCTTCACAAGTTCTACAGAGCTGCTCCTTCCAACTCCACGAATAGCCCTGTTCTGGCAGTTTCACTACCACGTTGAAGGTTGTTAAAAATACAAATTCTCGGGGCTCCCCCAGACCCTGTAGGGGTGGGGCTCAGGGATCTATGTTTTTAACAAGTTCTGCAGGTAATGCAATACACACATTAGGTTGGCCACAGTTTGCCAGGACTGTTTTGATCTTAGCAGAGTTAATCCTGAGAAACCCCTTGGATGGTTGATCACTCTGTGAAAACCCATGCAGTAGCTTACTGTGTTAGTCCATTTTCATGCTGCTGATAAAGACATACCTAAGACTGGGCAATTTACAAAAGAAAGAGGTTTATTGGACTTACAGTTCCATGTGGCCAGAGAGGCCTCACAAACATGGCAGAAGGTAAAAGTCATGTCTCATGTGGCAGTAGACAAGAGAAGAGAACTCTTCTTTTTAAAACCATCAGATCTTGTGAGATTTATTCACTATCACAAGCACAGCATGAGAAAGACCCAGCCCCCCATGATTCAATTACCTCCCACTGGGTCCCTCCTACAACACATGGAAATTTAAGATGATATTTGGGTGGGGACACAGCCAAACCATATCATTCTGCCCCACAGTCCTCCCAAATCTCATGTCCTCACATTTCAAAACCAATCATGCCTTCCCACCAGTCCCCCAAAATCTTAACTAATTTCAGCATTAACTCAAAAGTCCAGAGTCCAAAGTCACATTTGAGATAAGGCAAGTCCTTTCTGTCTATGAGCCTATAAAATCAAAAGCAAGTCCATTACTTCCTAGATACAATGGGGGTACAGGCATTGGGCAAATACAGCCATTCCAAAGGGAGAAATTGGCCAAAACAAAGGGGCTACAGGCCTCATGCAAGTCTGAAATCCAGTGGGGCAGTCAACTCTTAAAGCTCCAAAATGGTCTCCTTTGACTCCATGTCTCACATCCAGGTCATACTGATGCAAGAGGTGGGTTCCCATGGTCTTGAGCAATTGTGCCCCTGTGGCTTTGCAGGGTACAGTTTCCCTCCTGGCTGCTTTCACTGGCTGGCATTGACTGTCTGTGGCTTTTCCAGCTGCACAGTGCAAGCTGTCAGTGGATGTACCATTCTGAGGTCTAGAGGACAGTGGCCCTTTTCTCACAGCTCCACTAGGCAGTGCCCCAGTAGGGACTCTGTATAGGGGCTCCAAACCCACATTTCTCTTCTGCACTTCCCTAGCAGAGGTTTTCCATGCAGCAAACTTCTGTATGGGCATCCAGGCATTTCCGTACATCTTCTGAAATCTAGTTGGAGGTTCCCGAATCTCCATTCTTGACTTCTGTGCACCTGTAGTCTCAAATGTCACATGGAAGCTGCCAATGCTTGGGGCCTCCACCCTCTGAAGCAACAGGCCAAGCTGTACCTTGGCCTCTTTTAGTCATGGCTGGAGTGGCTGGGACACAGGGCACCAAGTCCCTAGACTGCACACAGCAGAGGGACCTTGGGCCTGGCCCATGAAACCATTTGTTCCTCCTAAACCTCCAGGCCTGTGATGGGAGGGGCCGCTGCAAATGTCTCTGACATGCCCTGGAGACATTTTCCCCATTGTCTTGGTGATTAACGTTCGGCTCCTCGTTACTTATGCAAATTTCTTCAGCCTGCTAGAATTTCTCCCCAGAAAATGGGATTTTCTTTTCTATTGCATTGTCAGGGTATAATTTTTTAAAACTTTTATGATCTGTTTCCCTTTTAAAACGGAATGCCTTTAACAGCACCCAAGTCACACCTTGAGTGGTTTCCAGCTTAGAAATTTCTTCCATCAGATACCCTAAATCATCTCTCTCAAGTTAAATGTTCCACAAATCTCTAGGGCAGAGCAAAATGCCCCCAATCTCTTTGCTGAAACATACCAAGAGTCACTTTTGCTCTAGTTCCTAACAAGTTCTTCATCTCCATCTCAGACCATCTTAGCCTGGCTTTCATTGTTCATATAACTATCAGCCTTTTGGGCAAAGCCATTAAACAAGTGTCTAGGAAGTACCAAACTTTCCCACATTTCCCTGTCTTCTTTGGAGCCCTCCAGACTCTTCCTACCTCTGCCTGTTACCCAGTTCCAAAATTACTTCTATATTTTTGGGTATCTACAGTAGTGCCCCACTCTACTGGTACAAATTTACTGTATTAGTCCATTTTCATGCTGCTGATGAAACCACAACCAAGACAGGGCAATTTATGAAAGAAAGAGTTTTATTGGACTTAGGGTTCCACGTGGCTGGGGAGGCCTCAAAATCATGGTGGAAGGTGAAAGTCATGTCTCACATGGCGGCAGACAAGAGAAGAGCTTGTGCAGGGAAATTCCCCTTTTTAAAAACCATCAAATCACATGAGACTTATTCACTATCATGAGAACAGCATGAGAAAGACCAGCCCCCATGATTCAACTACCTCTCACTAAGTCCCTCTCACAACATGTGGAAATACAAGATGATATTTGGGTGGAGACACAGTCAAACCATATCACCTACAATGGTGGGACTTCTGCAGTCCTAGGAATACACAGTTTTCCCAAAAACTTTATTCTGAAAATTTAAATTGATATGTCTTGCCTTTGGCTATGACCAAACAGAAATTTCTCTCACTAAGTTGTAAATCTTTACAGGAGGAAAAGATGTTGAGTGTTCCCAAGTGGTGTGTATTGCTTCATGATAAAAGCAGCCTTCTTAGATAGAAGGGAGCAAGGATTTGTAAGTTTCTAATAGAAGCTGTATGTGTACAGTATAAATAGATGAGATTTTCAGATTCTTGTGTATGAGCCAGTCTTTGCACTGAGCATTGGAACAGGGGCTAGAGACAGTATGGGGTCAGACAAAGGTAATGAAGAAAAAACACTCAATATATATGTTTAATACTTAACAATTTCACTACTCCAGCCCTTACTTTCCTACATACCTTTCTCCTTCAGAAAGAGAATGTGGTCCCTTTGTTCCAATTTACTTAAGAAGCTGTAGCATTAACTTAGGTTCTACTGCACATTGGATATGTAATTCTCTATGTAGGTGAAGCTGCGGTACATTGTGATTTCAGGGATCTTTCTTTTAGTTAACCTCTCTCACCCTCAGTTGAAGCCCATCAGACTGTGGGGCCCATAGCAACCCAACCAGCTTTGAGTAGAATCCATCCAAGAGTTCACTGAAGTTCTGCATATGTGCAAGACCCACAGGAAGGCCAGGATCAAAGGGACCTGAGAGAGCCTCAATGGGGCTGCAGGAACATTGTGTGATTTACCCAAACCATCTGCAAGTGACATAAATACCAGCCGCTTAGAACACCTGCACCAGATGACTCAGCATCAAGTTGGGAAGCCAGTATGGGGTTGAAATAAAAGAAAACAAAAACTTCAGTGACTGGAGCAAAACAAATCATCACATTTTGGCACCAGCTGTACTGGGAAAAAAAGGAAAGAAACAAAATGATTTAGCAAATTTTAGTCCACTTCCAATCAGAAGGATCTGCCAGCTGGAAGTGTCAAAGTTTGCATTGCCAGGTGTGAGTAAGGGAAAGGGTTAAAAGAAAAAAAAAAAAAAAAAAAAAAACCTGTAAGAAAGATTAAAGCCCAGAAACCTCCAATAATAGTTTCAGGATACCAGATAAAGAACAGCTGCTTAAGACACAATACCTTGATTATGACCTAGAAGGAATGGAGAAAGAGGGGCCCTTTGATAGTTAAGAGCAAGGGAGCAGGTGTGGACGTTATGTGTGCCGTGCCATCGCCAACAAGCCCAGGAGGTTCTGTTGGGTTCTTCCTCTCAGCTATGAAGGGAGCTGTTTATTTAGACACAATCCTTCAAAAACTATCAGAAAGTCCCTCTGCAACCCCAGCCACCACAAAGAAGGCCTTCCATACAATTTCAAGACATGAATATACCTTCAGTAGGAAAAGAAAAACATGATTGCCTGTAAGCTATTCTAATGAGGCTGTTTCTGGAATTTCAATTACCCCGAGATGCCTCCTGTTTATGGCATTGACCTTGTATTTTCTTTGGTAGACAGGAGGGATGTGATGAATGGAGGGCACACCGCTTTGTGCCTCATCCACCAGAAGAATGGCCACAGATATTCTTGGCATCTGAAGTGGCCCAGGTGGTCCCTCTGGCCTGATTTCCTTGGCCAGTTTTCCTTTCTCATCTGGGAATTTTGACCCTCCTGCTTTCCAACTAATTGTATCATATTATCTCCTTTTTGTTTAAGACTATTCTCTCAGCAAAAAGTTGCAAAAACTCAGATTATTGGGATAGAAAGTCTCAATTAACCTCTAACCTTGCTTCAGTGCCTGTGGCTTGGGTTATTCCTTACACCTAATTGTGGGCCCATTAACAGGTTGTCTAAAAACAAAACAACACATGCAAAAAAAAAACTGTTTTGACCAGGCTGTAATTGCTGCTAAGTGACACTTAACAATGGCTCTCTTGTACTATTGCTAACTGGACAGTGTGGGCTACTCTGACCAAGCCTAGACAGTGAGATTTACTTGTGATAAGGGCCTCCCTGTATCTCTTTAAGTGCTTTGTCCAGCAACTCCCTTGATTGAAGGGTGGTCATTTTTTGGATTGCCAGAACCGACAACGTGGCACAAAGCATGAAAGACAACTCCCATGGAGGACTACGAAAGCCTTCCTCCCCTCCTGCTGCAAATATAATTAGTTTATGTTAGCTGGAAAAGGTCAGAGGTTGTCAAAGGGTAGCAAAGTCTTTGTTTTTAGGCAAGATAGTGGAATAATTGCTTGATGCTCAGATCTGCAGGTGCTGTAAGGAGCTCATTTGGGCTTGGCAGCCTGCAGGGAAAGCTGATTTCCTCTGGAAAACCATGGAATTCCTCATGACAGAATCTATTTGCTGTGACAGGAGTGATTATGCATTCATGGCCTCAGCACAATACCTGCCACACTCTGCCCTCACCTTACCCCATTTTCACACACTCCAGGCATTGAGCCCCTTTCTTCTCTTTCTTTATGAGAACAGTGGAGGCATGAGCAGACGGACCAACCTGGTTGATTTCATGTGAGGGATTGTCTAGGGTGTCTTCGGAAGTGAAGGAAGAGAGAAAAATCTCATGGAGCAATTTATTCAACATAAAGGAGAAATCAAAAACATGAAAAGGAGAAAAAGATATATTGCCATGAAAAACAGCTAAATGTCACAGTAGGTTTTAAGTGAAGAATAAAGAGTGAGGAATGAGGAAATTCTTTAAAAAGTGGGTTTGCTTCAAATATGCCCCATCTTTCCCCATGCTAATCACCTTCGTTTTGTTTTGCTTACCTGTCTCAAGACATAGGAGCACATTGCAATGAGATCCCCAATTAAAACGGATTGGAATATCTTTAAAAACCAAGGTAAGCTCTCTGCACTTATTCTGCAATGCACTCACTTTGGCTGAGGTAAAGTCCTTTTCCAGTTAGTCTGCGGATGTTTTACGTACATGACAAGGTCATACATCCAGCCATCTGTTAAGAAAGCAAAGGAAAGTGAATCTAGAGCCAGATAAACCAGATACTCTTGTACTTGCTGGTTGTGTGAACTTGGGCAAGGCATTCAGCTTCTTTATTATACAGTTAAATTTGAAGAAGTTCAACTGTGGAATGAGAATAATAATGCCTTATTATATTTGTTGCCCAATTGATCTAAGGTTCAAATATTGCATCTCAAATTTCCCATTTTACCATCCAGTTTACATGTGATCAATCTAATGCAGGTTATAGATTTAATGTTTTTCAAATCCTGATTGCTGATGGCTTGGGCCAAGGTCACCTCCCTGGTGGGAAACCTAAGCCCTGGAGGCTCTCATTAAACCCTAGACTGTGAAATTGAAAGGTTGGACTTGATAACTATTGTGCCCTTGAACAGTCCACATAACAAGACTTGCACTGTTTCTTTCTACTTTTCAGCTCTATACTTTTACCTGGAATCTCTATAAAGGTCCTCCAGTTATTTGCAAACCTGACATTTCTTTGGCCTCTGCATAAATTATGCAGAAAGTAGAATTTGGATTAATGTAGAATTTTAAACACATATAAATGAGATGAGATCAATACTGAGGGCAGCACTCAAATTACCCATATCTTGACCAGTAAAATGGCTCACGTGACTGACTTAGACAGGCTTTTAGCTTTGAGGTGGCATTTATGAAAATAGAGAACACAGTTTCCTTTGATGTTTTAGGAAGCTGTGCCTTTAATGTGTTTTGACACCTGTTTTTAGGGGTGTGCTCAAGTAATGTGCTGAAGAAATACTGGCTATAGAGAACAAGTCAGAAATCTAACTGTGATGAAAAGCGTTTTTAGACCTTTTTTAATGAACAAGTCAAATTCTTTTAATCTAAAGAAAAGCTTTTCAAAAAGAAAGGATGGAAGGAAATAGGAAGAAATGTGAAAAGAAATAAAAAGAAGGAAGAAATTGATGGGTTATACCCAGTGCCAAAAGAATCAGTGTTAACATACCAGAACTCTAGAAAAGGGCCGTGTGGATTTGTGACTGAACAGATTTATAAAAGTAAATCAATGGACACAGAATCAAAACTATTGATCAGGGTCTATTTTCTACCCTGTTTCTACCAGATTTTGCAGGGTTACAAAACAAATATCCTTTATTAATACCTCATTTTCTGATGAGACAGTCAGTTATGAAACAACACCCAGCAATGGAGATAAAAAAGTTAAAATGATGGAAGCAAACACGGAATGCCTTAAAGTTTTGGGTGGGAGAGAAGGCTGGAATAACTGTATATAGAGTCAAGGACACCTGACCTGAGCCTCGAGGGATGGCTAGCCTGTAGAATCCTAATAGGCAGGAAATCATAGAAAGAGAATGAGCAAGGGCCAGGAGGGGAGGAACATGTGGTGGTAGATGAACTGCATCAGTGGCCCCACTCTTCTCTCTCTTTGCCCCATACCGTGCAATGCCCTCCCACTCTGGACAGCATTTTGTTCTATCCGCTGATTCTTGCTTTGCCCAATCATGAACAAATATGGCGACCACAGAGTCAGGAAACTCCAGAAAAGTCCTTGAATGTGTCTCTTTTCTAATTCACTCTTCTAACTTTGGCATGAGAAAATGCTCAGCAGATGGTACAAGTAAGGCAGAGAAGAATTGTCCAAGTTTTCCAGCGGAGGTCCTAGACAAGCTGACAGCGTATCCCAGACATAGGAGACCCTAGCTAAGATCAGCAGAGCCCCCTAGCTCATCTGCAGCAGACTGCAGGTGCAGGAAGGGCCCGTTCAAGACCTGCAGGAGTCTCCCAGACAACCTGCAAATGCATGATATGTTTAAGGCAATAAATGTCAGGGTGGTTTGTAATGCAACATCATTATGTCAACAAGTAACTGGTACATGTGTCATGCATTCATTAATAAAGGATTCAATTTGGGGACAAATTCCTCCATTCCTTTTGTTGTAGATGTTGGAAATCATCTTTTACAGAGGAGGAAGCTTCAGTGTGAAGAGAAAAGAGTCATGGTTGTTCACCAAGAGTAAACAGAATTGAAAAAAACATCATGAGTTCATTTATATCTAAAAGAGTGTTCCTGAAATAGCTAGAAGCTGAGGCAAATTGTTGTAAGCACTTCAGTTCTTCCAACTAAGTGCTTCAAGTAATCATATTTTAGGAAATTAAGACATTTGAAATATTAAAGATGTGCTTTTTGCCATTGCACATTTTTATTCTGAAAGGCAACCATATTTTTAAAGCTTTTTATTGTGAGATACATAGCATTCATATATATGTGTGATTTTTGAAAAAATAATAAAACATACCAACAAGATTATGAAAGATTGCCAATAGCTTTGAAGATTATCCCTCAATTATCCTCCATACATGTAACACCATCAGCCCTTGTCTCACCCCAGAGATCACCGCTAACTTGTATTTTGCGTTCATCCACATTTTCTTTAAGACTATATGCTTATGACTCTCAAATATGTAAGACCAATGATGTTATCCTTCTCTCATATCTGCAATGCCGTATTTCTAACTACATACAACTCCATATATATAGACATCATGCTCAGTACCCTGCTGTTACTTCAGAAATAACATGTCTCAAAACAGACTTACCACTGCCCCCAAAACACCAGCTTCCTTTCCAAAATGTTTCAGGTCTGCCAAAGCCCACACCTTGACCTAGAAGTCCATGCTGAAGGGGTCATGAGGTTGGACAAGGGAGGAGGCACAGACAGGCTGGCACAAATCCTGCACCAATGCAGGAAAACACTTTGATTCACTTATGGCCAAGGGGTCAGTGGCAGCATGTTGGAATCATAAAGCTGATGCATAAATAAAAAATTACAGGCCATTCCCATATTTTCCCACTCATCTTCCTAAATAAAGACTTTAATTTTTACTTATTTACCTGTTTATTTTATGGTTTCTATGACTGTTTTGATTATTTCTATAAATATTGTACAGTTTCTATGAATATTCAATATAATATCAGAAATTAAGATTTTTCACTTACAGCATAGTTCACAGCCTTTAAGACTATATATAATATGAAAATATCTATTTGGAGAATGCAAGAGTTTTAAATTACTATAGGCATTTTGGCTCTTAAATATGCATCCATCTATTCATGCAGTCAACAAATATTTGTATGTCTGTAGTCTATGCAAGGCAATATTGATAAAGTGGAAATACAAATGAAAAATACTGGCCTTGCCTCAGGAAGGTCTGATAAGGAAGAGAAGTTTGCACACAAAAAAGCTCAACACAAGTAGGGACAACATAATTTTCATATTATCAGGTTAGTTCTCAAGCTCAGAAGCTTTGGGTGATGGTGGTCAGGGAGGATTTGTGGCTAAAGCGAAATATGACCTAAAATTGTTCCAAAGGTATAGATACAAATATAGGAAAGGAACACTCAAATTTTTAAAATGTATTTAAGGAAAGGCAAAAGTGTACAATTTATTCATTTTTCTATTCTAAAAATATCAATTGGGTTACAGAATGCAACCCAATAAATAAGAGAAATAAGGTAAATAAGAGAAAACACCACTGCTTTCATGTAGTTTATATTCTGAGGGATAAAAAAAAATGATCAAATGAAATAATTGGGGAAAATGTTTTCTCAGAAAATAATGAAATATGATGGCTTGATAGACTTCGTTTTGAGTAGGGAGATGACAGTTCAAATAGAACAGTCAAGAAAGACTATTTGAAAAGATCACATTTAGATAGAAGCTAAATGATGAGAAACTGCTTTGTATAATTGTAATGGAAAACATGCATCGACTTGTAGAGAATGTGAGGTTTCCACATAAAAGGACAGAAAAATACAATTACAAATTTTATTTGGGGGTCATATTATAGATAATAGGTAACGATGCTGCCAGCAAAGATATAGTGTCACCAAGTGATATTTAGCACATTTTCAAATGCCTATGTTAATTTGACTAACTACTTCATTCTCCTATTTGCTTGAGATTTTCTATTTTGAAATATCTCATTTGCCTATACAAAGCCTATCTATTTTATAAATGTACAGAGTAGTATTTAGCCATATAAACTCACTTATCTGGTATTTGGTGATGAAGCAGGGTGCATCTAAATTTGTAAAAGTGGTATATCTACTATAGCTTTTTATTTGTATTTATATTTTTGGTTGTTTCAGAACCCAAAGAGAAATTTCCTAAACCGTAAGATGGGAAAATTAGTGATGGAAATAGAAATCACAGAAGTATAATTGACTTAGGCATGACTACATCTAGGGGTTCAAACAGAAGGTACCAGAGCTCAGTCTCTTGTCATCTTGCAGCTCAGTTCTCATCTGCCCTGACTTAGCTTTTGGAGAGAATTTCCCTACATATTGACTGTGAGCTTCTTGTCCAGTAGCTTAAGAACTTTCACTTTCCAATAGTTACTAGAGTTTCCCTGGATTAGATTTCAATTGACTGTCAAAAGTCATATGTCCATCATCGAATAGCTCATTGTGACCAAGGTAATAAAATACATTGCTTGGGCTAAGAATACAGAGGAGATGTTTTGCACAAGAAAATCAAGATTCACTTGTAAAATTTTGGTGAAATCTATTCTGAGTAGCTACACATAACAGCTATTGACTACAGCAGTGGTTCTCAAAGTGTTTTTCCTATACCAGGAGTGTCAGCATCACCTGTAAGAAATGAAAATTCTTGCTCTTCTCTAGAAGCACTAAGTCAGAAACTCTAGTGATGGACCCAATAACTTATACCTTAGCAAGTTATTCAGGTAGTTCTGATCCACATGAAACTTTGAGAATCATTGTTCTACACCATCATACTTAGAACAAAATCCATAGCCCTTTCCATGATCTATAAAGGCATATACGAAATGGTCCTGTTCTACCTCTCAGACCTCATCCTGTATAATTTCCATCTTTCTCACTTTATCTTCTTTTTATTACTCAACATTCTCAGTAGCTGTCATCTTGCAGCATTTGTGTGTGCTGTTCCCTCTGTCTAAAATGTTCTTCAGGTGGCTAGCTGTTCTCCTAACTATGGTATCCCTTCAAAAGCCATCTCTCAGAAGCCTGACTACTCCAACGTATCCCTCTCTTAACCCATACACCTCTATTACATTTTATTCCCTCTATTTTATATCATTATTTAATATTAGCTTAAATATTCATTGATATATGTATTCATTTAGATAAATATTAATATAGATAATTTATTTTCTGTTTCTCTGTTCAATATTCCTAGAATGTCACCACTGTGTGAGCAGGACAGAGCTGGCATTTGACTGTAATAGCCTTAGTACTTAAAACCATTCCTTCATACAGCAGGTGCTCACTAAATATTTATAGAAGGATTTACTAAATAATTCATTGAATATACTATGGTGGCTTCTGCTGCTCCACCATCTCTGCCAGTCATCAAATGAGGTAACAGCAAAGCTGAGTGAGTTATTAAGGATGATAGGGGGCGGGATGTCCCAGAGAGAAGAAACTACCAAAACCACAAGCACAGTATCTAATGATTCAAACTGATGGGCCTCAATTTTTCAAAAAATATGCAAAAACTATCCTGGCTTTCCAGCCATGAAGACCACTTCCTTTCAAATGACTGTGCTAAAAGATAAAAGGGAGGAATTATCCCTTTCAGAAAATAGGGTAGAATGTTTACATGAGGGTTTTCCTTCATTTGCAGTGCATTTTCACAGATTATAGGATACCACCAGCTTGGGAGAGAAGGATGGCAGGATAACTTATTTTAAACAATGCAAAAACTGAGGAATTTGATCCCAAGATTCAAGTAGGAAGAATACTATACAAGGAAGTAACTAAAATGGAAACTTAGAGATGTAGATAAATATTCCTATGTGGGTGAGGATAAATAGATTTCCAAATAAATGTTTGAGAATAAAAATAACAAATTGTCTTAAAATAGTCTTCAAAATTAATTCATGCTAAGAACTCACAAATATTATGATGACCCTTTGAACTCTAGCATGTGCCTGTGTGTGGTTTCCTAGAAATAGTTTCAGCAGTCCTCAAAGAGTGACACAAAATATCACTTGGCATTCAAAATTTATTTCACCATCCATTTGTCCTTGTAGATATTCCCACATTTTTGATATTACAGAAACCTAGGTGAGGTCAATCATTGTTCTTAATTGTTCCAAATACATGTCACAACTCAGTCTTGACTAACTCTTCAAGTGAAGTAAATGGATGAATAAAAATTCATCAGTAAGCTTAAATCTCCCTTTCTCCATTAGTTTCAACATCCTCTTCAGAAAAATAATTTAGAAGTTTAATATCCAAGTTGCCAAATTGAATTCCATAAACTTCAGCTTGGTGCATCCCTTTGGCTTAGTGAAAGAAGAGTCTATGATAATATTTTTAATTTGTTAGCACAGTAGATTTCTGCCTATGACGCAGAAAGGGATGCTCTCTCATTGTATCTGCTTTATAGAAAGGAAACTGAGTTTATGCAACATCCAAACTTGTTTAAAGTTAGTAGCTAGGCTGTGACTAGAACCCAGGTGCCCTGCCCCATGTTTTACTGTCATTACAAAAAAGATTTATAACTCACAAATTAGACAAAACTAAACAAAAACAACAAAGCAAATAAACAAAAGCCAACATTAAATGACAGTGGATTAACAGTAAACCAGGCAAAGCCAAGTTAGCCAATTTAAATCTGAGTTTAACTTACAACACAAGAGGAAGGTAGAAAGTGTGGGTTCCAGACGAAGACAGCCAACATTTGAATTCTGACTCAACTGCCTGGACAGTTTTTCGTCTCTGTGTGCCTCAGATTCCTCACCTGGAAAATGGGTTAATATGAATACCAACTTTACAGGCTTGTTATGAGGAAGTAATGATATAAATGTTGAGAAAAAGAGCCTTGAACAAAGAAAGTGCACCAAAAGCATTTTGTTATTCACTAAATTTAGTCTAAAATTCCTATTTTACCAATTGAGAATGAGAATTATTGAACAGAATGTTTTAATCATTTAGGTTTTCTCTTTTCTTGAGAGAGAGAGAGAGAGAGAGAGTGTCTCACCCTGTCATGCAGACTGAAGTGCAGTGGCATGATCATGGTTGATTGCAGCCTCGACCTTCTGGGCTCAAGTGATCCTCCCACCTCAGCCTCCTGAGTAGCTGGGTCCACAGGCATGTGCCCCCACACCTAGACTGTTTTTTTTTTTTTTTTTTTTTTTTTTTTTTTTTTTTTTTAAGAGATAGGGATCTTCTGTGTTACCCAGGCTGGTCTCCAACTCCTGGGCTCAAATGATTTTCCAGCCTTGGTCTCCCAAAGTGCTAGGATTACAGGTGTGAAGTGCCTCTTCAAGCCCAATAATTTAGTTTTAATCTTCACCAAGGACAGAAATAAATAAATACCAAAGAAGCTATCCAACAGGTAATAGAATGTCCATTTGTTGCCCTAACCTGGAATTACAGCTCTAAAATGTCAGTTTTCTACTAACTACAAGCGATATTGCACCTTCAGTGATTTCATGGGAAGAAACCTTGCCGTTAAGAATCAGATAGACTTGGATTTTCCAAATGAACAATATTAAAATGTAAATAGTCAAAATAATAAGGACATGAAAATCTGCTTATAACTAAAGAGGCTACAAACTTACGTGCATTCAAAGAACTATCTCCCTTCCTTATATTTTGCCCTTTCTTTCTGTCACACTTAAGAACTCACCCACTATTTCCATTTTTTGTGTGTGCATATTACTGATTATTTTAAAAGCAATGCCAGGTACACATGTGGAATATCTTTGTTATAATAAAATTGCATTGGAAAAAGCAAAACTATGAATGTTTAGCAAAAACAAACTTTGAAAGGAAACTTGACTTTTTTATTAATGTTTCCTTGGGCATTTTTTCTAAAATCAGCCTTGTCTCTGCATAATATTTTTCTTGGTAGGGGAGAGGCTGGTTAATATATTCATTATTTTTTTTTAATGTACTATGCTGCTATTTGCAGCTTCAGGTAGTTAATATTTGTGTTTAAGCTCTGCTGTTCAAATGGGAAAATCCACCCTAAACAGCATTGCTGAATAGCACGAAGGAATCCTTCGAAACAGGAGGTCCCTTTCCTGAATACCAATCAGTGTGGCTTTCCTCTGTGGCTGAGAGAGGAAGCACTGACCAATGTTTGCACTCCACCATGTCCTGCATGTCACAAGCTTAATTTCTAACACTGGCCGCCTTGTCGGCAGAATTTCTGGATGGTAGAATGAATTGAACCTCTGAAGAAGGATGGCGCTACTGTGTCTCCGGATGACGTCAACGTCTTCTGGGACAGCAGCATGAAAAAGCAAAATATAATCAGAAGGAGCCTGGCTCAAGATTACCTCAGAGAGTGTGGGTGTGTAAATATGATAGGCCAGCCCTACAAGAAAAATCATTAATGTTTGCTAACATGCAAGGCTTGAGTTAATAGGCAAGTATGAGTAGAAGACAGCAAAAGACCTTTGAATATGTTTTCTCTTTTTTTCTCTCATATGAAGAAGAAAGTAAATAACAATGTTATTCCTGTACAATCTCTGTGTTACCTCCCATTATCTCCATAATTTTTAATTATTTTCCTTCAAGGACTCTGAGGTCACCAAGTGTGAGAATGGTTTCTGTCCTTCCCAGGACAGAAAAGATGTAGTAAATTAAAAGATGAAAAATATAAGCTCAGTATCATAATGCTGGATGCATGAGGAGGACTAACTAGGAGTTTAGCAGATAAGTGTGGGGAAAGTGAACAGGACAGAGAAAGAGTTACTGTCAGGAGGAGTTCACTGGCTTCTTGCCAGTGAATGACAGAGAGGAACGGTGAATGATGCTCTGTGGCCTTCTCCTACCATTTTGTTCCTTAACACCTTCCCTTTCCCAACTTTGTCATTCTCTGTCCTGTTCTGGAACATCTGTACCAGTTTGGCTAGGCAACTTTATACAACATGGCATCGCTACTCATTCCAAAACTATGTATTTTCAACAAAGAAAAGTTGTAGGTTCCTCCATCTTGCCTTTCTTACAACCCAGAGTTTATTGGTTGGTTGTTTTTATAATAGCCCATATGTTTCAAGGTTGAGAGAAAATCTTGATGGCATCTTTGCTTCCTATGGCTGCATCTGGTTCATTAACCCTTCTCCCCAATAACAACAACTATATCAATCAGACCATAAAATGCAGCTCTTGCATCCTTTGTTGTTTGGCTATTTTATATTTTCCTTTTCCCCACACTTACCTGCTAAACTCCTGGTTACTGCCTCTCGCACATCCAGCATGATAGCACTGGACTTAGATTTTTCATCTTTTCATTTATTACAGGAATGACTCAACACTCTTCTCTTCCCTTACTGCATTTCCTTTGCCTTCCCCATTTACTAGCTTTACCTCAGCTCCCTACTCAAACTGCCACTTCTTAGACCTTGTTATGTCATAAAATTGTTCTATCTGAAAACTTCAAGCACCCTCTTCCTGACTTCAACTCCCTCTTTGTCATGGTTTAAACCATTTTCACTATGAGTAACTTTTGGCTTCACAAGCCCCCCTTTTTCCATTCTCCCACACCTTCACTTGCCTCATTGGCCAATGGATACTTTAAAATGGCTTTACATCAATAACAGCCTTACTTATATCTTACATGGTCTTGCTTATCTGTCTTTCTGCACTTTCTTTATACATTCTAGCAATTCCACATACAGTGCAAAATATCTTTTTGGTGTTCTACTTAAGCAATCAAATGTTGCTGGAGACATCCACACAATAGAACTGTTGGATTCCACTATCAAATGAAGTTAAATTATGGTGAATGTGCTCTTAATACTGTCTTGTAGGTGGATTGCATTAAGGGTCTGAATTCCTTGTCCTTCTGTGTATTCATATCCACTTGCCATGTAACTTTATTGTTTCTTCCACTGCAGAGAATCTACTTCCCCATTCTTTGATCCTGAATGTGGGTATGTGACTTGGTTTGGCCAATAGAATTTGAATATTAGCAAATATAATGCATGCATAGGCTTGAAAATATGCTTGCACATTCCCACTTCTGCTACTGCATCTCTGCCTTGACCATGACAACAACTTGGGTTGGCCTGCTAGAGATGAGGGACATGTGGAAAGAAGTCATTTATCTCAGGAGTCACTTATCTCCCAATGAAGCCAACCTAGGTCAGTGACAGCCACCCGGCCTCAAAATATGCGATCAATCTCAGACAACTCCAGAAGCATTATGAGGCTAATTCACAGAAACACAAATTTTTAAAAAGTGTAGTGTTTTGAGTCACTCACTTTGGGTTGGTTTGTCATGCAGCACTGCTGTCACAATAAGCAGCTAATACAAAACTCCTGCCTGATTTCTTTGTTATACTTCTGCTTTAATTCCCAACGCAATGTAGTATTTTCACCCTCAAAAAATAGCCAAATGCTTTAGAGAGATAATGGAGACCATATAATGCTAACTCCCTCAACTTACCTCTATGAATTTGGCAAACTTTTCAGCATCCACATTACCCTATCCTTTGTCTCTCAAATGTCAGTAGAGAGCTGACCCTTTAGCTGTCCATGGAACCTACACTTTAGGTCCAATTTCTTCTTACCATGACCCTTTCTATCTGATGGGTGTTCAGCCTTTCCTTTTTAACATGATGTATTCTCCCTTCAACTGATTTCTACCTGGCCTTTGGCCCCTTCTTTCTATGTAAAAGAGTTACCTTGGGTTGCCTGTCACCCCTAGATTAAATGTTTTTCAATTCTCATTTTATTTCACCTTTAAGAAGTACTTTGCTACCATATGACCCAGCCATCCCATTACTGGGTATATACCCAAAGGATTATAAATCATGCCGCTATAAAGATACATGCACACGTATGTTCATTGCAGCACTATTCACAATAGTAAAGACTTGAAATCAACCCAAATGTCCATCATTGACAGACTGGATTAAGAAAATGTGCCACATATACACCATGGAATACCATGCAGCCATAAAAAAGGATGAGTTTGTGTCCTTTGTAGGGACATGGATGCAGCTGGAAACCATCATTCTCAGCAAACTATCGCAAGAACAGAAAACCAAACACCGCATGTTCTCACTCATAGGTGGGAACTGAACAATGAGATCACTTGGACTCGGGAAGGGGAACATCACACACCGGGGCCTATTATGGGGAGTGGGAAGGGGGAGGGATTGCATTGGGAGTTATACCTGATGTAAATGATGAGTTGATGGGTGCTGACGAGTTGATGGGTGCAGCACACCAACATGGCACAAGTATACATATGTAACAAACCTGCACGTTGTGCATACGTACCCTAGAACTTAAAGTATAATTAAAAAAAAGAAGAAGAAGTACTTCGCACTATAGACTAATTGTTGATTCTTAAAATTCCCTCTTCTCTTTGTTTCCGTGTCACAAGACTGTTTTGGTTTTCCCCCTACATCTTTGTTTACTTCTCTTTTATCTCCACTTCAACTTTAATCTCATTTATCTGGCCAAGAAATGTTATTTCGCAAGGTTTGTTCCTACGCCCTCTTCTTATACTCTGCATTTAAACAAAGAGATCCCATCTGGGCCAATGGCTTCAATTATCACCTCACTACAGATGACTCGTGAATTAGTGTGTCTATCGTAAACTTTGTGAGCCCCAAACCCATCCATTCATCTGCCTCTTTGGTATCTCTGTTTGGGTATCACTAAACCACCTCATATTTAGTAGTTTCAAAATAAAGTTAATTGTCCTCCTCTCCAACAAATTGACTCCACCCTCAATGTTTACTATCTCAGGGAATGACGCTATCATCCATATGTTACAAAGGCCAGAAATCTAGGCGTTAACCTTTATAACCTTCTCTCAAATACAGCCAACTGCATGCCCTGTGGATTTTATCTTTTTCACATCACTCAAAGCTGGCTATTCTCTCTCGCTTTAAGGCCATTACCTTATTCCAGGCTAATGTCATTTGTTTTTAAGTTTACTGCCTTACAGTAACCTCACTGCCACTGCAGTACACTTGGAATTTCCAAAAATTGCCCTATATTTTTCCTCTCTTAGAAACACACATAGAGACATATACAAACTGGCATACTTAAAAACATATCTAAGTCTTCATTTCACATGAGATAAAGACCAAAATTCTAATGATGACCTGCAAGGCAATGCCTGATTGGTTAACCCCTATTTTTACAGCCTAATTTTACACATGTATGCCCCTCTCTGCTTCCTTGCCACTCTGACAATTTCTTCAGTCTCTTGAACTTTCCATGCACCCTTTTGTCATAAGCCAGACCGTCTGATGATTTCATCAGCTACTTTCCCCAGGCACTTGCTCTATCTCTGGGCAGAGGCATTGCCTCTTAAATACCACAGAGCACAGATCAGTTGACCACTGATCTGAACTGTTCTATGCTTCCTGGTGCAGCGACTTCTTCCCATCGTATGCCTTACCTCCTCCAGTTCTCTTAGTTTCTTAGTTTCTATATACAGCCAGTGTATATTTGACACACATTTAAGATCATGAAATATTTTAATTTACCTCTATTTTTGTTTATAAACCCCTGGATCATTCCTCAGAAATGAGCATATAGGACGTTCAAAGAAATCCTTCACACAACCTTTTCTTTTAGTCTTGATACATTCTACAGTGTCAGGGGCTGTATCTATCTTGATCACTGATGTCTTTTCAGCCCCTAGAGCAGTGCCTGGTAGAGTAAGCACCAGTAAACATTTGTTGAATGAAAAGGAAAAGGAAGGATGAGGGAGAAGAGAAAAGAGGAATGAAGGAAAAAAAAGAAACTCACATCGAATACATACAATATTGTGATTTCAGGCTCCAGAATTCAATGCTCAATAAACATGAATTAATTCTACCCATTTGGTTTATAATTACCAAAGTAATCTGTCCATAAAGAGTTATGAGTGAAATCTGCCCAACCTATACACCCAGCCCTTCTTATTGTGGTGCCTATTATTTCAGTTAAGAAGAGTATAGATCCATGTTTCATTTAAAAAGAGTATAGATGCATGTTTGTGATGTAGCACTGGCAAGACAGAGTCAGAACTGGCCTCATAAATCTCCAGGAAACGAGGGTGGGTACAAACCTTCAAAGACTGTCTTGGGCTGTGCATCATGCCCCGACAGCTCCCCATCCAGTGCCGCAGCCGCTTTGGAATGTAGCTGACCTCATGGAAATGGTTCCGTACCTACATGCTGAGAGTTTCTCCCTTGACCTTTCACTTTCCCTCTCTTTTGATCACTCATGTCACCTTTACATTTTGGCATAGAGTATATTTCTGTGTCTTGGCCTGATTCAACAAATATGTAATTTGTTGCCATGGTTGTGTTTTGGTTGTAGTTCATTGTCAACATTCTGAGAGGTGAGGTCAAGAAATCCAGACAAGCTCTTTGGCTCTTCCTTGGTCATGAGATTTTGTGTTTTTGTTGTTCTCTACAGAGTGATGATTTCCAATTAATGCTTCTGACATAATCCCGTTCAACAATTCAACAGATATATACTGTGGTGGGAACGAGAGAGAAGAAATTCTGTCAGCTACATCAGAAGCTAAGTTAGAACTCTGAGAAGAAGTTCTAGAGAAAGAGAAGGGCATACAAGAAAGGGCAAGGGGATTGTTTACACCATATTACTCCAGTTTAGATGCCATCTGTCCCAGGCTTGGCTTAATCAAATACACAAACCAAAAAAAAAGTACATGTTCATGTTTACATGTTCTCTAATTGTGTTGCCTAATTTACAATAGGAGTATGTTTTGAAGTGTATGTATATACAGTGCATACAATCTATATATACACATGTGCGTGTGTGTGTGTGTGTGTGTGTGTGTGTGTGTGTATCTGATTCTGTGAGTCTTTCCACCTGGTCAGCACTCTCCTATAATACTTTCCTTTAGAGAAGTTAGGAGATTCTGACCCCAAAGGGGTTATTTGAATGAGGATAAAATGGTGTGTCATCTCTCCCATTCTGTTGACTGGGATGGGCCTTGGCTTCTGTCCAACAGGCTTGGTTTCTAATTCCCAACTTTACTAATAGATGACTCTAGGGATCTAGGCAGAGAAGATTATGCAACATCTCTAAGTCTCTGTCTTATCATGACTTAAAATGAGCTAATGATAAAAATCAACCTCCCAGAGCTTTTGTAAGATCTAATGCCTAAGGTGCCTAGACAATAGCAAGTTCTTAAGGGCGCTGGATTCCTTCCCACCCTTCCTGTGGAACATAAGACTTATAGCATCTTATAAAGTGACATGATTTTTACCCTGATTCAGGAAGAGTTACTCATCTAAACAGAGAAATCTGGCCTTCTGTAATACATTTTAATTAAATCTTTTTTCTAGTAGAAAACTATGATCCCCAAATTAACTCTTCTAATTATTTTGAATGCCATTTGATTGTACTCTATTTAGTACCCATAATTATAAGGAGCTTAAGGTAGCATGAAAACAGTACACATATTAAAATGTACAGAACTCTAACTGAATGTAGAACATCTTAGTGTGTGGATGTGCACAATCCTATGAAAGATACTATGAGTAAGGTCAATACAATGTTCCTGCCTTTCAAAAACCTTATTCATTCATTAACATTTATCATGCCTGAAGCATTGAATTAGGATTCAGTGACACTTTGGTAATACAGCAAGGTCCTTGCTTTTATAAACTTATAACATAAAGGAGTGAATAGATATTAATCAGGTAATTACACTAATATATAGTATGAGGCTGTGCCACTGCCATGTGTTCAAAGCTTGGAACCGTGCATGGTGCAATAATTCAATAAATATTTCCTGAATAAATTATCTAATTAACAATTGCATGTTGACTGAAGTTGAGATAAGTATTCAAAGAGACAGAAATCTTGATCTTTGATTTAGAGAGTAGAACAAAGGAACTCAACTCACACTGAGATCTGAAAGATGATTAACAAGTAACCAAGAAAATGCTTCTGAGAATTATATATTATAGAAAAGGAGGGTGTTAGGGTTCTCTCTCCAGAGAAACAGAACTAGAGATAGATAGATAGATAGATAGATAGATAGATAGATAGATAGATAGATAGATAGATGATAGATAGATAGATAGATAGATAGATAGATAGATAGATAGATAGATAAATACAGAGTCAAAATGGTGATGATTTGGGAAGACAGAAGGGAGACAAGTAATAACAGCTGACATTTACTACATGATAGGCAAAGTTTTAAAACTATGTAAGCATTAGCTCAATTAATCCTTGCCACAACTCTATGAAGGTTCTCTCATTATTTCTATTTTACAGGTGAGAAAATGAAAGTACAGAGAGGTTAAGAGAGTCACACAGTAAGCAGCCAAGCCAGATTCTAAATCCAAGCAGTGACTCCAGGCCCACAGGCTCAATAAGGACCTGATACTGACTTTTGGGAGCACGAGTAACAGTCTCTCGAAGAATAATTATACTCAATTTATTAAGTGAGTGCAAGCAAGGAGGAGTCCTCTGATTAGGTCCAAGGATGTTAATGAATGGTCAGAAAAGACTTCACGAGTGAGACAATCTTTAATACAGGTCTTGGAGTATGGATCAAATTTTGACTGGCTTGTACAGTGGAAGAGAAAGGTGTTCTAGGTGGGAGATAATGACAGAATAAAAGACATAGGAAAATATTGAAAATCTAGAAGTGGGAAATCCTGGGGAGGATGTTGGTAAAAGAAAAAAAGAAATGAGAAAAAAATGTTAAAAGGTAGGCTAAAATTTAACAAGTGCTAGTCTGACAATTCATACAAAATGATTAGAGAAAGCATCTTAGTTCATTTGAGCTACTATAACAAAAATATCAAAATATAACAAAAATATGCATAGCTTAAATGACAAACATTTATTGCTTATAGTTCTGGAGCTGCGACGTCCAAAGTCAAGGTACTGGCAGATTTGGCAAATTGTTTGGGCCAAATTTCTGGTTCATAGATGGTGCCTTGTTGCTGTGTCCTACATGGCAGAAAGGGGCAATGTAACTTTCTGGGAGCTCTCCTTTTTATTTTTTCTGAAGTCTAAAACTTTATTTTTTGCTAAGAAGTCTTCAAATATTGTGGAGAATCAAGTTATCTGAGTTTAGTTGAATATTAATGTATATATCTGAGGTTTTAGTCATGTTTCAAAATTTTGCTTTTTCTCTTAGTACAGTGTCTTACTGATCAAGAGAATCAGAAGTGCAGAACATCACATTTCTACGTTATCGCACTGTTGACAAAATTCTTTCTCAAAGGTATTCAAAAAGGAAGAAGTCAAGTATTCACTTTCAGTTCTGCAACTGGAGTAGATGACAATTCATCACTGATAATTGATAACCTTAAGTCTAATACTCATTAGTTCACCAATTCAGTTACTCATTTCATGCAATAGAGAATTTCATAGCATACATTCTTATTCCAAATATATCCCTTATAATATTTTCTTTCAACTTTTAAAGACTCATAGATACGTATACCAATTTAATAAATGTTTTTCTAATCGAATGCATTGTATTAATTAGACCAAAAAAGTTTAAATTTTTATATTTGTAATTTATCTCGGGTAACCTGTGAAATGTTTCTCCTCTTTCTTTCCTATTTAAGGATAAATGACAGAGTTTTTTTTCTTAGCCTTATACTGAAGCATCTCTCTCTGAAAATAAAACAATAGGGAATTATGCAACATTCAGAAGTATCACTCAGTTTTTTACTGAATGACTTGCTTTATGGGCTCAGTCAAAAATATGTGGACAAATAGTGGCTATATTTTGCTTTTCGCTTGTTGTTTCTTTTCCCCTAGCTCCCTCTTCTCCTTTTTATATTGATATACAATATTTTAAATATCGATGGGATACATTTGATATTATTTTTTATGCACAGAATGTGTAATGATAATGTTAGAGTATTTGGAGTGTCCATCACTTCAAGTATTTATCATTTCTGTGTTTTGAGACCATTTAAAGTCTTCTCTTTTAGCTCTTTTGAAATATATATTGTCACTAACTATGGTTACCCTACTCTGCTAAGGAACATTTGAATATATACCTTTTGTTTGACTACAGGTTTTCAACCATTGACCAGTCTCTCTTTGTCCCCACCTCCCACCCACACACTCTTCCCAGACGCTGGTATCTGTTATTCTATTCACTACCTCCATGAGACCAACTTTCTTAACTCCCACATGTGAATGACAACATTAAAAAATTGTCTTTCTGCATCTAGCTTATTTTGCTTGACATAGTGAGTTCTAATTCCATTCATGTTGCTGTGCATGACATTTTATTATTTTTTATGGGCAATACTATTGCATCGTGTATATATACTTTATTTTTACCTATTCACCTGTTGATGAACACTTAGGTTAATTCCATATCTTTGCTATCGTTGAGTAGTGCTATAGTAAATATGAAAGTACAGGTATGCCTTTGATATACTCATATCTTTTCCTTTGAATAAATACCTAGTAGTGAGATTACTGGATCATATGGTAGTTCCACTTTTAGTTCTCTGATAAATCTGCATACTCTTGTCCATAATGGCTGTACTGATTTATATACCCACAAATAGTGTATAAGATTTCCCTTTTCTCTGCATCCTTGCCAGCGTCTATTATTATTTTTTCTTTTTTATAATGGCCATTCTAATTTGGGCAAGAAGGTATTTCATTTTAGCTTTGATTTGCATTTCCCAAGTAATTAGTAATATTGGCCATTTGTATGTATTATTTTGAGAAATGTCTATTTATGTATTTTGCCCACATTTTAATAGGACTATTTGTGTCTTTTGTTGTTGTTATTGTTGTTGAGTTGCTTGTACATTCTGGATATTAGCCCTTTGTCAGATAAATAGCTTGTAAATATTTTATCCCATTCATCAGGTTGTCTCTTTGTTGACTATTTCTCTTGCTGTGTGGAAGCTTTTTAGTTTAATGCAGTCCCATTTGTCTATTTTTTGAACCTTATTTTATTTTATTTTTTGCCTGTACTTTTGCCTAGACCAATGTCCTGAAGTGCTTTCACTATGTTTTTTTCTATTAGTTTTATCGTTTGGGGTCTTACATTTAATTCTGTCATGTATTGTGAGTTGATTTTATAGTTACAGATAGGTGTATAGTTTCATTCTTCTGTATATAAATATCCAATTTTCCCAGCACTATTTATTGAAGAAAGTATCTTTTCCCCAATGTATATTTTTGGTACCTTTGTCAAAAATACATTGTCTATAAACATGCAGATTTATGTCTGGATTCTCAATTTTGTTCCATTGGTTTTTGTCTGTTTTTATACCACTATCATGATGTTCTAGTTACTACAGCCTGGTAATATATTTTGAAGTTAGGTAGTATGATGCTTCCAGCTTTGTTCTTTTTGCTTAGGATCTCTTTGGCTATTCAGTCTCTTCTTGGGTTCCATACAAATTTTAGGGATTTTTTTTTCTATTTCTCTTAAAAATGACATTGGTGTTTTGATAGGAATTACCTTGAATTTGCAGACTGCTTTGGGCAGCATAGTCATTTTAACAACATTTGTTTTTTTTCTGGTCTTTGTGCATGGAATGTCTTTCCATTTGTATGTGTCCTCTTTGATTTCTTTCACCCATGTTTTACAGTTTTCCTTGTAGAGATCTTTCACGTCCTTTGTTAAATATATTCCTACGTATTTTTTACCTATTACAAATGAGATTGCCTTATTGATTTGTTTTTTAGATAGTTCATTATTGACATACATAAATGCCGCTGATTTTTATATTTGATCTTGTATCCTGGTTTGATTAATTTATGACATCTGAAAGACTTTTGGTGAACTCTACATTTTTCTAGATAGAAGATTATATCAACAGCGAAGAAGGAACATTTTACTTCCTCTTTTTCAGTTTGGATGTCTTTCATGTTGTTCTCTTGCCTGATTGTTCTGTCTCGGATGCCCAGAAGTATTTTGAGTATGAGTGATAAAAGTGAGCATCCTTTTCTTGTTCCAGTTCTTAGGGGAAATACTTCAGCTTTTCCCCATTCAGTATGATGTTAGCTGTGGGTTTGTTATATATGGCCTTTATTATGTTGAAGTATGTTCCTTCTTTGCCTAGCTTGTTGACAGTTTTTATCATGAAAGGATATTGAATTTTATCAAATGCTTTTTCTTCAGCTATTGAGGTTTTGTTCTTCGTTCTGCTGATGTGATATATCACATTTATTGATTCATGTATGTTGAGCCATCCTTGCATCCTTGGGATAAATTCCACTTGACCATGGTGTATTATTTTCATAACGTGCATTGGATTTTGTTTGCCAGCAAGTTGTTGTGATTTTTTGCATCTGTCTTCATCAGGGATATTGGCCGGTAGTTTTTTTGTTTGTTTTTGTTGCATCCTTGTCTGGTTTTTGTATCCAGATAATTCTGGCATCATAGAATGCATCAGGGAGAATTCTTTCCTCTTCACTTTTCTGGAATAGTTTGGGAAGAGTTTATTTCTTCTTTGAAAGTTTGGTAGAATTCAGCAATGAAGCCATTCAGTCCTGGACTTTTCTCTGTTGGGAGACTTTTATTGCTGATTCAGTTTTACGGGGTTAAGTGTGCCTGTCCTTGGGCCACAGGGCAGTGTATGTTGGCACTGGTATTACTGAATCCAGGTAGGCCAATTCTTGGGCCTCCCGGTGGCTTACTTTAATGCTAAGAATGGCACCAGTGGGTTGGGTGGAGTGGCAGGTTCTCAAGTCCTTGACAGTGGATGTAGCATGGGCAATGGCAGTAGCATTGGTAGGACAACCCTTTGGGACTGGAGAGGTCTGCACTGGTATTAGTGGTGGCTGCATTGGGTTGGGCAGGTCAGTTCCCAAACTCACAGTTGGTGCATGTGGATGGGTGCCAGCTATGGTGATAGGAGCAAGTTGAGTGGACCCCAGCTCATATGGGCTCTCTTTTATAAGGTCACTAATTCTATTCATGGGAGCTCCACCCTTATGAGCTAGTCACCTCTCAAAGACCTCACCTCCTAATATCACATGCAGGGTTTAGGATTTCAACCTGTGACTTTTCGGGGGACACAAATATTCAGTTTATACAAAACAGGAAGAGAATCGTGATAAGGGGAACAGGTAGGAAAATTTTGTGTTAGTTGAATGAGAGGCAACAAGGCCTTGAATAATGTACCAATAGTGGGCACGAGGGGAAGGCCATTCAATTTAGAGACATGGAGGCAACAAAATGTATACCTTCCAACAATCAGCATGTTGTAAGGGAAGAGAAGATGGTAGAAATGGATTTTGTGATTATTAAAAGATTAGCAATAAAAGGGAAAAAAATAAATTAGGACAGGTGTTTAGGTACATAAAATACTAGAGAAGACAGTATTTTGGGTAAGTAAATTTTTAGTAGTTATTATTTATAAGATTTAATTTTAAGTCATTTTAACTCAATGAATTATAGTAGTGATCTTTTTAAAGAAAAATTATTGGAAATGTTACTGTTTATATTCTGTTAAGTTTATGGTATTTCCAGGAAAAGAGAGCTTTTCTTACCTCCAGTTTATAAATGGGCCAAAATAAAGCATAAAGTGAGGGGTTAGCCTGCAAACCAAATATAAAAGCATATACTGTTAAATAAATAACAGCTCTTATATTATTTTAGGATTTCCCTGTTTTTGTGGATCCCCTTTGTGACTGACACCTGATGTGTGTGTAGTCTGCTGGGCCTGAGCCCTTAACTTGTGGGGTTTATGTTATCTCTGGATTGTTAGCGTCAGAATTGAATTGAATTGTTGGATATTCGGTGAATGTCAATACAAGTGATAAATAGTGTTGCTGGAATCATAATGGCCCATCCAGTATTTTTTGGGCACTAAAGTTTAAGGTCACCTTCTTTCTTCCATCCTTTTTATTCTGCCTTATTCTCCTTTTCCAGGTTAAATATTCATCATTTATGATTCCCATTTAAACCTCTAAAATTGACAGTAAATACAAATTTTCACAATGTTCTCTTATAGAAAGGTAATAACCTTGTAACTTCCTATTTTTCTATTATTGTCTGGATTAGTAGAGTATCGAAGAATCTTTTGAGCAAAACTTTTTTTTCCCAATAATATTTCATGTTTCATGGACTACAATAGCACTGTAGGTTATATGTTTCTCTAGTCCCTTAATTACACTAGCTGATTTCTCTAACTTGTCCTCAGACCAACATGGTTTATAAAATAAGAAGTTTATTGTACATATATCATTATCTAGTGCTAAGTATTCAATGGTGAATGGATCAGACATTGTACTTGTGCATGAAACTTATGCTTGCTCTACTAAGGGTTTGTTTGGTTTTACAAGGAGAAACCAGTTCTCCAACTCTTTAACACCAACTGAGTATCCAACAATTCAATTCAGTTCTGACGCTAACCATCCAGAGATAAAATGGATCCCTCAATTTAAGGGCTCAGTCCCACTAGACTGCACACACTTCAGGTGCCAGTCATAAACAGGGCCTTTAGACTACTTGCATTTCTGCCTGCTATAAAGTATGGGGTTTTCACAACCCCCTCGGGTTTTATAATACTCTAGAACAATGCACAGAACTCAAGTAAGTATCACACTTTACAATTACAGTTTTATTATAAAGGTTATAGCCTAAGAAAAGCCAAATGGAAGAGATGCATAGGTGAGGTGTAGGGGTGGGTGGTAAGCAGAGTTTCCATGCTCTCTCCACGCACCACCTGGTCAGCACATCTATGTGTTTTCCAACCTGAAAGCTCCTAAATCTCATTGTTTAAAGTTTTCATCACAGTTCCATTACTTAGGAATAATTGATTAAATTATTGGCCATTAGTGATTCAACTCAATCTCTAGCCCCCCTCACCTCTTTGGAGATTGGAGGGTGGCCTTTCTGGTGACCAGCCTCCATTCTGAAGCCATCTAGGGTCCTCTTTCCTGCCCTGAGACACCTCCTTAGCATAAACTTAGGTGTGATGAGAAGAGACTTGCCATGAATAACAAAGACATTCCTAGCACTCAGGAGAGACTTTTGGGAACTCAATTCTAGAAACTGGAGACAAAGACAATTTTTCTTCCTATTATAACACAGGAATACAGGTAAGCAGTCAAAAAATAATTTTAAACATTTGCTGTCTCTGACATCATCTCAAATCCACTTGACTGCACACACTTACTACCAGCTAAGCCAACTCCACTTTTTCTATCCAGAGCTTGTCTTACTCCTGTGTGAGTTCCAGTGTCAGAATCTGAATTAATCAAGTATATGTCAAGTCCAGTAGGGAGCAAAAAACACTCAGATGGGATTCTGAATAAAACTTTAATTATGGGTAAAAGATTCCACTCAGCAATTAAGAAGAGTGGAAATCTATTAATATTGTAGAACTTGAGGTCAGCAAAGTTGGGAAAACTGGTGGGAACTACTAAATTTTTATCCTAGTGCCAATATTCGTAGTAAAATTGAAAATTACAAACAATGTGAGTATTGATAGGGAAATGAATAACAAAATTGTACATATTTTATATCATATTATCATAATAGCATTAAATGATGAAATTTGATCTATAGGTATCAATTTGGATGAATCTTGAAATCATAATGTTGCATGAAAATGCAAGTTGGAAAATAATATCATAGTATCATTTGTCTTATCAATAATAAATACTGAAAGTATACTTTAACTATTCTTATTTATACTTAAATACAAATATACAATTCATAGTAAATGTTAAAGACATAAAACAATAATGCTCTTGTTATAGATACATATATAGAGTGAAAAAGTAGGTAGAGAACTGTAGTTTTCTCAGGGTTAGAGGAAGGGGAGGTGGTGGGGCTGGGGAGAAAAACTTATCAGGGCTTCTGTTAGCCAATACAATTCCTTTGAACAAAATGTTAAAAGGTAAACCAGCTTCTTGGAGGAGATGCAGCCCCTTACCAGAGTGTATGCCTAGATTCAACCCCCCACCTCCCTGGCTGTGCCTCTGGGAAATGAAAGAAGGGGAGAGGAGGGCCAAAATAAGACTTCATCTCTATCTACATTGGTTTATTTTCTTAAACTAAAAAAGAATAAGATCTGGATAAAATATGTCAAATATTAGTGTATGACCATTCTTGTTGGTGAATAGATGAGTAATTGTTACATTGATTACTGTTCATTTTGATATTTTAGAAATATTTTAGTTTTGAAATCTTTAAATTTTGTAAGTACTATCCTGTATCAAGGATCAATTATTTATATCATAGTATCAGTTCTTTTACAGAGCCTATGAGATCCATAGACCTGCTTGGAATCTAGATCGGCTAATTAGTTACCAAGACTCCTTTCATTATCTGTGAAATGAGACAGTAAACCTGTCTGCCTCATAGGATTGCTGAAGACTTGTTGATTGTTATTATTAGCATCAAAACTAGTAATGACTATACACACACAAAAATGTGATAATTATTTTTCCAATGTGAGAAAACCTAGTGTCTAATAAGTTTAGTAAATTAAATACTTCATTTTTCACAGTTAGTAAGATAGAAGGTTAGGATTCCAATTGAGATCTGTCTGATGCAAAAATGTATAATTTTTATAGCAATACATACACCAAAAGGCATTACTTGAATGGTTCATGCATTAGGTAAGGGAACATAGACATTACAAGAAAGAGAAGAGTAATGTTTATGTAATATGTTAATGTGTGAGCAGAGTAGAGAGTGGTTAAATGCATAAAGAAAAGTTAGCAAAATCTTATCTTCACATAGAAACTACATAATTACACATGCACCAGGGTCAGAACTGCGAAATCAGCTCCTGCTGGGGTAAATGTCTAATTTCCACGAATATGCCGAACCCATATTTGACTCTTTCCTCTTCACTGTTTGGAGAAACAATGTGATTGACAGAAATAGTATCAATGCATTTAAAGTAGGCATTCTGATAGAAAAAGCATACACACAGTTCAGCTTAGCCTGCAGTATTCAACATCAAAGCCTATGATAAACAATATTTTTGTTAGCCTTACAGGCTGCTGTTAACACCTTTAGTTTGGATAAGAAAGTTACCTCTTAAACTCTTACTACTTTGTGTCCATCACCTCCTGTATTTTATATGGTGGAAGTTTACCAAGGTTATAGGTATACTTCCATGAAGGTTTACATACTCAGCCCAGGTGAATTAAATGTACAATTTCTGTTTCAATGATTTGCAGACTAAGATCATGTATTTTAAACATTAGCACCTGTAGATTTCTTGTTGAGCATGTTCTTTGTTTTAACATAAATTCATATTCAGATTTTGTCGTATTTTTCAAAATGAATTGACATTTGAAAGCTAATTGAAGAGAATCTTTAAAATGGAAAATTAACACTGACACCAAGAATATGTTTAATGAATATGCTCCAAGCCTTAAAAATTCAAAAGGAGCTTTTACTTCACTGCCTACTACAAAGTACTACTTTCCTTAGGTAAATAAGAAAATATAAGTTTAACAATTCCATTACCATTTTCTCTTACAAATAAGAAAATATTTTATTTCATTTCAAAAATGAAAAAAAATAGATTGAAAGTAATTTAAAAAAATATTTATCAGGAAAAAATATTCATGAATTTTAAAAAATAATTAAAATGTATTTCATGAAATAATTCTACAATAAATATTCTGACCTTTCCACCACCAAAGACCTTTAAATCTGAGTATATTGAGTACCTATCCACAGAACTGGAGTAGGTACACTTCTAACATCAACACTTTCCACAGCCTTAGTTGAGAATCTAGAATACACTAGAGCCCATTCTGTAATATGACCAAGGGCTTGGAATTTCATAGCTCATAACAGAGCATGTGTTATACATATAATTAGCAAGTACACACACATACTGGCTCAAATGCCTTCTGGCCAAATATTTAGAAGCAGTAGTTAAAAGTGCTGAAGAACACTGGTACTACAGTCAGATCACCTAGATTCTAATTTCATTTTGCCATTTCCCACAAGTGTGATTTGGGGTTTCTAATGGCAATTCCCTTTCCTTCCTCAGTCTGCAATCTTAATCATTGGCTTCGCAAATAGAGTATTGATATTCATCCACACATCCCAGATAGGAGCTGGCATTTCTGAGGTGTACACTTCTAAATAATATATTTACCCCAAGTCACTAAAATTGTATCTGAAGAGAATATAGACATTAAATGACTCATTAATATTTGTTTAGATCTAAGAAACAACAGGGAGGCCAAGAGACGTATGTTTTTTTTATATTTTATACACATACATACTCACACATGCCCATATTTTTTTCCCAAGTGAGGAAAAAAAGATAGGCTCATAGTTATTCATAGGAATAACAAAGAGAAAAAATATGCCTTCCAAACCGAGCTAAATTCTTGTTAGTCTTTGAAAAACCTAGTCTATCAAGGCCGTTTTGGATCAAAATGAATGCTTCCTAGATTTACTTTAGTGGGCCAAGGGAAGTGGTGCCCAATTGGAAAGACAGAGGAAGTGAACCATTTGTTAAGGAGAATTAAGTCTTTGTCTGCTGGACAACCCAGATAGACTTCCTTCCCCAGTTCCCTTTTGTATGTTGGCAATGAGCTGGCTCACCAACAATGGAACTGGGATTTCTACACACACTTGGCTTTTGTATGCAAACTCCCTTAAGGGTCTGAAGTTCAAATTCCAAGAAGGTCAATTTACCTGACTGAAAAGCAACTAACATCATTGTAAACATTTTAAATGGCAGCAGAGGCATGAGGCCTCTCTCCTGATCATAATCCACAATGTACTCAGACCTGCCTGCCTTAGTGTGCCTTCCTATAACATGTGAGACACTGAACTTGACTTGTGTTCTGCTGATTCTTTGCCCTACGGATTTCCCCAGTAAAGCTCCACTGATGACTACATCTTATGACTAGTGATGTTTGTGTCAATCCTCAGGATTAAGTCAGAGGCAAACATCTGAAAATTAAATCATGTGGGGTTTTCCCCTCAAATCCTATTGTAGTTACGACTCACAGGCACTTCCCTATTCTATCTAAATCCATGAAACCTTCTCCTTCTGAATTTCAAAGGCGGATGTCTTAGTTTGTTTATGTTGCTATAAACGAATACCTGAGACTGGGTAATGTATAAAGAAAGAGGTTTATTTGGCTCACAGTTCTGCAGGCTGCATAGCATGGTGCCAGCATCTGCATCTGGTGAGGGCCTCAGACTATTTTCACTCAAGGTGGAAGTGAAGGGGAGCTGACTGACCTCATCATGAGAAAGGGAACAAGGGAGAGAGGACATTCCCACTCAGACATGTTATCAGTTCCTCTCATGCAGCCCATCTGAAGCTGAACTTACAATATTTCATGTCAAACCTACTCTAATGTCCCTTCATGTGTGCATCATCTCCTTGTCATTTGCCCAAACCTGAAACCCGGGAGTCATTCTTGTTTGCTCCAACATTCTGTGTCAACACTAAATTCTGACATTGTGCACCCTAAATAGTTTTAAAGGGTAACTTTGTTGCCCTGGTACCAATGCTATTGACCCTGTTCAGGCTACACCCTCCTTTCATGCCTGAATGGCTGGGGCAGTCTCCTGACTCCTCTAATGTTTCATTCTCCACACTAATTCCAGGGTGAACTTTACAACTGCAGGTCTGATATGTCTTTCCCTTGTTCTAAACATTCCAGCCACCCTCCCCTTACTGCTTTCAGGATAGGGTACAAATTCTAACATAATGGAGTCCCAGCTAATAGTACCTTCTAGCAATCCATACAGAAGCCATTTTGAACTACATAAGAATTCCATGTGCTCCTTAGGCTTACCCTGACCAAATTCTACTCATTCTTAGAACTCAGCTTAGTTGACTCTTCTGCACTAATTGGCCACTACAGTGTTACTTTTGCCATTCTTCTTCATATGCCTATGTGGTACTTATTGTACTGTACTAATAACTAGTAAATATGACTGAGAAGACATACATACAAACATCTTTGTAAACTTCATTTAATAATGGTTGAGAAAAGATAGATGAACTCAAATAGGAGATGTTTATTTTGCCAGAATAATTTAGAAGAAATAATGGGGGCCCAGGACTTGATAGTTTACAAAACAAAACAGTATCTAATCTCTGGCATTTCCAATAGACAAAGACGTTTTAAATAAAGATACCACCTCAGCACAAACGTCAAACCAAAATTGTGGCTGTAAGACCCTTTGCTAAACTCTCTGAAAGACTTAAGTTGGTGTGTAGCAAACCCTTTCAGATAGACAAAAAGGCATTTAAGAAATTAAGAGCATCATTACATGGATGCCTAATTCCAAAGTGGCTCTGAAAAAGTCTAAGAAAGACGCCACATAAAGAATCATGGGTGTGATTTCTTTGAATGGAGTAGACTATAATTAGATACATAGGGAAGCCAGAATAATTTGTAGGAAGTTGTAGCACCTTGACAAACAAGTGGACAGGCAGTACAAAATAAAAACAGAACCCCAGGCCCCGCAATTTTCACCAAGCAGGAAACAAGATGAGAAAGCATCTCAGTAGAAAGTACAGAACATGTCCTTTGGAATAGGAAAGACATTGCAGAGTGCAGAGCAAACGTTCTAGCAGGCAGAGTCAAAGCCCAAAGGGCAAACCAATATCTAAGGACAACAGTGGACTAGAGAGTTAGTCCCAAGGAGCAAAACAGAGCTTTAATCACAGAATATTTTCAGCTCCTAGAGTATAAAAACCTGATACTGTGTGCTCTTTCTATATTGCTGTGCTCCAGTGTCTGCCATGGAATTTTTGTTCCTTCTCTTTTTGAATGGCACTGCCTACAGTAGTTATTATGCCATCATCTCCGTATCGTGCATTGGGAATAAGGAAGCAGATAATGCATATTTTTATAGGTCTACAAATCAAGGGAAGCCATAGTCAAGAAGCACCATCTACATCTGATATGGTTTGGCTGTATCCCCACCCAAATCTCATGTTGAATTGTAATACCCAGTGTTGCGGGGGGGGGATATGGTGAGAGGTGATTGGATCATGGGGGTGAATTTCCCCCTTGCTGTTCTCATGATAGTGAGTTCTCATGAGATCTGTTGGTTTAAAAGTGTGTGGCACTTTTCTCGTCACAGGCGCTCTTTCTCTCTCTCCTGCTCCACCACGGTAAGACGTGCTTGCTTCCCCTTCATCTTCTACCATAATTTTAAGTTTCCTGAGGCCTCCTAGCCATGCTTCCTTTATAGCCTGTGGACCTGTGAGTCTATTAAACTCCTTTTCTTTATCAATTACCCAGTCTCAGGTAGTTCTTTCTAGTAATGTGAGAATGAACTAATACAATATCTGACCTAGATGCAATTTTTTATATGTTCTATTTGAGTCGAGTGCTATGATTCAATGGGATTTGTGGGCAGTGTTATGTGGGTTCCAGCTCATAACTCCTTTTAAGAGCTTATCGTAGACATCTTTTCTCAACTGGCATTCAGTGATGCCATGTTGAAATCAGGCATGGTGGTAGTATTTATACCACAAAAATAAGCAAATGCTCCAAATCCAGGCTTCTTTTTTTTTTTCCTAGAAAACTCTTGGTTATATACTGTTGTTTTCAGGGATCTTAGGAAATGGTGTGTTTTGCATATAAGAAGAATATAAATAATTGTGGCCAAGGAGAAGACTGCACTACATTTAAAATGGCCACACATTATTTTTACCTTTTCTCTTTGATAGGTGGAATTTATTCTTTTACCCTTTGGATCTGGGCTAGGCTTTTGACTTGTTTGAACAACAGAATATTATGGAACACAGGTTGTATGGCTTCCAAGTGCAGGCCCCAAGAGGCCTTGCTACTTGCTCTTATCCTATTTAGACATACTGTTGCCGTGTAAGCATGCTCAGGCCAGCTAAGTGGAGGTAAGATCATGAGGACCAAGGACATGCTGTTCAGCTGAGGCACCTTAGCACTACTAGGCGCCAGACAACTCTCCAGCAGACAGCAGCTGTATCAGTGGCACCAGGGAAGGTCAGAAGAAAAAGAATATTTCTATGTCAATAGATTTAATATTTTATTTTTCTGTGGTAGATATTAAATCTATTTTGTTATTTAGTTGGCATAAATGCTTTTGAAATATTATTTGGATAATTCCATAAATTAAAATAGAAAGTTAGTATGAAAATTCATAATTAACTGAAAATTGTATCAGCTGGGGTAAAAGCATTATCAGTAACCTTACCAAGAATTTTTTAAGGTTGCATTATGCTAAAAGAAAGAGGAAGATACAAAGAGAGAGAGAAAGGGCGGGAGAGAGGAAGGGAAGGGAAGGGAAGGGAAGGGAAGGGAAGGGAAGGGAAGGGAAGGGAAGGGAAGGGAAGAGAAGGGAAGGGAAGGGAGGGGAGGGGAGAAGAGGAGAGGAAAGAAGAGGAGAGGAAAGAAGAGAAGAGGGGAGGGGAGAAGAGGGGAGGGGAGAGGAGGGGAGGGGAGGGGAGGGGAGGACAATAAAAGCTTAAATTGTCCTGAGGTATTAAGGTGAATAATTTACTTGTTCATCTTACTATTGCTTTAATCTCTTTAATAAAATGATTCCTAACAGTTTATTTTCTAAATATACAAATACAAAATGATTTATTCTGGATTTTTAAACTTTATTTTCTATAAATATCCTACAATAGGAAAAAACAAACAAACAAACAAACAAAAAACAAAAAAAAAACCAAAAAAAAAAAAAGAAAAAGAAATCACCCAGTTCAGCCCAATCCAAATGCTGACCAACAGTATCATGAGCAGATAAAATTGTTGTAGCAGGTTTATTATTCACCAATGGATAGCTAATAAAACAATGACTTGTTATGCAGCTCTCTTTAAGTTATTTGAATCCCAGCATTGAGCTATACATTTGATGGGATTGATATCTCACTACCCAAATTGTATTAATAGGTCAATAAAAGAGGATCAAGTTCTGATCCCAATATGTAACCTTGAAAAATCTCCTTCCAGATGTCAGTTCCAGACATCTGTTCATTAATAAGCAACTTTTGGATGATTATACATCTTCTTCTAATTTATTAAGTAACCTACCATTTATTAGGTTACATAATTTTTTATAACTAATTTAGAGTTTTTGTATTGTTTTTACTTCTGCTTTTTATTTAAGCAGTACTATTAAATAGGACCAGGTAACAGGATTTTTTACTAATCATTTACAATTTGTTTGCCATAATTTTTGTTTCTGAAAACTTTAAAGGAATAAGTTTGAAACTATGCAACTAGAGAACTATTAGAAGTCTGTGTGGTAACATTGTCATGATTAATTCATTAATTTATGTGTAAAATCCTTACAAGTATCTGAGGGAAAACTACATCAGTCCCAGACATACCTCAGAGCTTAACTTGGCTGACTTTCCTGAACTTGACAAACTAATGCTAAGAGACTCATTTAAGTCTATTACATCTAAGACTTTAAAAATTCTCTCTGAAAGCTAAGTCAAACCTTCTCCTTTAGTTTAGCAGAAAAGAGAGCCAAGGGGCTAATGTGAACTCTTAGTTTTTGCTATTAATCTTTTGGATTTACGTGTATTGATTTAAATATCTAGGTCAAAATTCTTAAACTCATGTCTAATAGCAGGAAGCCAGATGTGTACATGTTTTCTAGAATCATGTGCAAGGTGGTAAATACACATTTACCATGGGGGACTATTCATAGGAGGATTTACTTCAAATTCACTGGTATCTCTTAATTCCTCAATGTTATTAATTTTATTTTTCATGTCTTTGCTATTTCAATTTAAATTTTTGTTGCACTCATTAGAATGAAAAGGAAATAAAAATATTGTTCATGTTTTCTTCTTTCATTCTCTCTGCAGTGGAGATCTATTAGAAATAAGTGCCATAAAGAGAAACATTCAGGATAAATTCAGATTTTACAATTTTTTATTGGGTATTTTTGTGTGTGTGCATTTTCATGGTAAAATTATTTGTTACAGAAGTTATACAATCTTTTCATTCTACAAAATTCAGTATAATCTATGAACATTAAAATGCTCAAATCTTAAGTATACAGTCCTATCTTTGGCAAATGTATACAACCATATAGCTATCTTCTACATAAGAATGTGTTTTCATTGCTCCAGAAAATTTTCTTTTGTACCTTTTCAATCAATACTTACCCAAATCCCAAGGTAACTACTGTGGTGACTTCTGTCATCATACAATAATTTTGTTTTTTCATGGATTTTGAATAAACATAGTATATACTCCTTTGTGCCTGACTTATTTTGCTCAATATAATCTTTTAACATTTAAGCATGTTTTTGTCTACTAATAGTCAATTGTCTTTATTTCTGTGCAGCATTTCATTATATAAATATACCCCAGTGAGACTGGCCATTTTTCTTTTGATAAACATTTGTATTACTTTTAGTTTCTGGCTATTATATATAAGACCAATATGAGCACTCTTAGGCATGTCTTTCCAGAAACATACATACTTATTTCTCTTGTGTAGAAATGAAACAAAATTCCTGGGTTGTGAGACAGGTACATGTTTAATAGAAACCTCCAAACAGTTTTTCATGTTTCTTTTGTTTAAAATGTTTTTCCTTTATTTTAAATGTCTCTTATTACACATTTAGCTATAATCAATGTTATTTTTGAATTGCCCAAGATTTATATGGATTGTATCATCTGTATAAATCATACATCATACTCATAATGTACACATATTTAATAACATGTTTTTAAACTTAATTACACATATTACAACAATACTTTTATCCATTCCCCTATGATAAATATTTGTTTTCACCTTTTTGCTTCTACCTTCAAATTATACATGCATGTCTCCTGATGCAGACAGGCAAAAGTTTCTCTATTCTGTGAAATTGTTGGTTTATAATAAATAGAACATGGGCATTTTCAATTTATAAGAAAGTGATAGCTTTTTTCCTAGTTTAGGAAATTGTTAAATTAATTTTCACTTCTAACTAAATAATAAGAGAGTTTCTTATTAAACGAGGCTCAAAGAATGTAGTCACCTTACCAGGTTTATATTGCTAGCAAGTAACACATTTAAGATTTGCACTCAGGTACTCTGATATCAGGTTCTCCACCCTCTTCATTGCAGCTCTGCCACCTGTGGAGTATATAAAAAATCTATCTTGATTTCTCATTGACATGTGATTGATCTAATGTTTGATATGTCAATCAAACCAGGAGAGGGTATCATTGACTATTGTATGGAAGTAGCTATTGCATACTATAAGGGACGGCTATAATTGCTTTTTAGAGCAGAAACAATAGGGCAACACTTGCAGCAAGCAGAACCTTAGCAAGAAGTACACATCTGTGTCCAGGGATGAATCTATATTTATAAGTTATCATTAACTTTCTACTACCCTAATGCCTTCAGGACTACCACCAATCTGCCAGCTCATTCATTACCTACATCCACAGTTTTCTATTCTTTCCAACTTTTGCCATTAAAATTTCAACTGTTCCCTCCTGTATGCCTTTAGTTATTTACATAGTCAGGTAATTTATACATTCATTCATGATGAAATAACAATGTAAATTATGGGTTAATTTAATCCTCTTTCCAGTTAAGATGTTAGCATAGTGATTAATCTAGCAAACTCTGTTTAATAATGGATCTTAGGAATTGTGACTGACTAATGAGTAATGAAATATATTTGGTTTCTTTTCAATGCCTTCAAATGGTTCTACACAGGCTTAATCATCTGTGTGGAAACTATTTCCAGCCAACAAAACTACCTTGATATAGTCACAAATACCATCCATTTCATTCAAGCTCATAGATGTTTTGCAGATACCTCATAGGTAAATGATAGCCAAGGGAACAGGCTGGTAGGTTAGTAAATAGTAAAGACTATTTTAGTATTTTAGTGTCTATAACATTATTTTACTAATAATGTAAACTAATATTATGACCCACATGTTTGTTTTGTTTTCAAGAGGATTCTTTCTGATCCTATCTTCATAAGTCTAATTTCTAAAAGGGAACATCATTAATAAAATATAATATCTATCACTTACCTTGAATTGATCCCTACAGATTGTGTACATCTATCAAGATATCACATGTACTTCCAAAATATGTACAACTATAACATATCAATAAAAAATACCCCGTAAGTGTATATGTAATATTTTCTGTTAGTTTGCTTTTGAAAGCAATCCCTACCAGGAGATTTGGATAAGTCAAGTAGACAGAGTAGAGCATGGAACATTCTAGAACAACTACTACTTATAAAATTTAGTCATCTGTTCCCAGTTGTATCATAATATCAAACTTAAAAACAGTCTTACCAAGACTGTCTAGTTGCTAATCAAACCCATTTTTTCTTTTTCCTGAGCACAGAGTTACGTATTTTATGGCTTCCTCCGTAATTAAGTGTGATCATGTGACTGGGGACTAGCCAATAGAATGTCCGTGTTGTTCACAGCCTTTCTAGGTCTGGACCACAAAACCTTGCCACTGGAGAAAAACAAAGTAGAAGATGAAAGGAGTCCTGGTGTGATTACTACCAGAGAGAAAAAGAGTAAAATCTTTGAAAAACATTAAAATGATTCATGGAAAACAAAGCAAATTATTTTTTTTAAAACACTCGAATTAAGTGTGCTGTTGCATCTGCAAATAATAAAAGGAATCAATTGAAATCTAAAATGAATGGACATTCTTATAGTTTTACAGGTATCTGTCTTTGGTTTCTCATTTGACATAAATTAAGTAATCAAAACTTGAAATCATGGCCAAAACAATATGGGTTATACTAGTACAAGAAAGATCTAGAATAACTGCAGTTATTCAACAGTATACTTAAAAAAAAGCCCTTGACCCTATGGCAAAAGATTAGAAAAGGAAAGCACATCTGCATGTTTTAAGCTAAAATAAAATGTTAATTTACGCATGTACATTTTTATTAATTCTACTTTTAAACTGTTTTTGTTGTTGTTGTTGTTTTGTGGAGAGCGTATTTATCTAATTAACCACTGGTTCCAATTATACGAAATTATAAAGCTTCCACTGAAATTGTAATACGTGGATAGTGCTATGTAGTATTAGAATAAAAAACATAATGGTGAAAAAAGACTAGCTGTTTATGAATATTAATAGGTTAATTCAAGAAGCTCTTTTCAAAGAGTTGCCATTAAAGTAACGAACTGGAGTTTGAGAAGGTGATAGCATTGAGCAGCAGAGGAAGGGTGCTCCAAACAGAGACAGCAGCCTGAACAAAGTGGGAAAGAGCTCAGCTTTGTGAGAACAGGAGAGTAGGCCAAGCTGTGGTGGCTTTAGAGAGAAGTAAGCCGAGGCCAGAGCAGGCAGGAATTGCCATGGTGAGAAATTTGGATGTTACTATAATTGTAGTGAGGAATCATTGCAGGTTTTTAAGTAATGGGGCAGCATTATTTTTAGGTTTTAAAAATATTACTTTGGATGTTCTCTCTAAAGAATATATTGGAGATGACAACAGTGAAAAGAGAATTTTGTTAGGGGATTTTACAGCAGTCTAGAAAATTGAAAATGGTAGCTTGGTCCAGAGTCATAGAGGTGGTAATATAAAACAGTGGGTGCCTCCAAGATAAATCTGTAGATGAAGTTAACAGAACGTGCATTGAATCCAAGAGTGAGAGAGAGTGGTGGCCATGGAAACTTGAAATTTTTATTTGTCTATTTTTTTGCTTTCTGGTTTTGTTCTGTGTTTTGTTTGTAAGAAACTCCTTAACTTATGAAGCCATTTTGTCAGAGATGAATGAAAGTAATAAACCAAGAAATCGAGTTTTATCTTTACCTTTCATACACCTACAAAACATTCCAGTGGAGATCCTAAATACACAGTTTGATATACAGGTAAAGATTCATGAACCTATTAATGACACTTAAAATCTGAAAAGAATCTCATGATGCAATCTTTTTGCAGAAGCAAATTTGAAGGAGTTAATATATAGAGAGTATAAATGATGTGCCTTATAAATTAATGTTTGCATGACATCAACATAATGAAACTAAGCCATGCATTTGTGGCAGTTTACCCCTTGGTGTAAAGTCAAAGCACTCACTCATGGAAATTCAATATAGATCATGCATAATTTTATAAGAAAGTTTTTTTTTTCTCTTGAGACTCCCTTCGATAGAGAAAAAATAAGAATTAAAATTTCAGACAACTCTGATTACAACAACTATGGGAAAAGAAAATTGCTCAGATTTATCTGGATAATTTTTATTTATTGTTTGTTAATTTCTCTTCTTGTTTTAATGGGCTTTATTTTATCTGGCTCCACATAAAAAAATAAAAGGGAAGAACATATTTGGTCCAACACATTTTTATTGAGTGACTAATATGTGCTAGTCATTGTGTCGATACAATTAAATTTCTTGGTTCTCACACAATGTTGTTATAATATGTCTTTTTATTTTACGTAATTTAAAAATAATTTTAGAGACAATAGCTGTAACTTCATGGGTTAATCATTAAGTTCAAAACACTGATATACTTTGAACTACTCTGGGGAAGCATCAGGTTTAGATAACAAAGGTGCACATGTACATACTTATGCCCTGCCTTCCGTATATTACAAGAAAAATTTTGATACAAGACATGAAAGATATTATCAAATCAGAATAAAAGAATAATGTGTCCCCAATTATCTTGTCTCCTGCAGAGATGAGAAGTATGTTCCTTCATGTTCATCTAATATTAAGTTAATTGCAAAAATGCTGCTAGCAGTTGGAAATTCCATCATCAAGAAAACTCACATGTTACCCACCTGCTTAATTTCCAAATATTTTTCAGATGTTTGAGAATGAGATAGGACTAGACATCTTTTTCTGACCTTAAAAAGTCATGCTGTTTAAATTCCTTACTAATTCCTTACCCCCAGTAATATTGATTAGATGGTTTGTGCCCAACAAATATGATGTGTGTAGATAGTGGTTTCTGAAGCATATGCCTGGGTCTGCAGGAAACAATAACTTCACAAACTCAGTCGAGGCACCACAAGGCAGGTGCTATGAAAGATGAGGCCTCACGTTCATGACCTAAAGAATCTATCATTTCTGAGGCTAGAAGAAATGTTGGATGTCATTTTGTTCCACCTACACTTTGAAAATATGAGGTATTCCAGTCCAAACAAACACATCGTCTAAATTAAAAGGGAAGGAAAGCAGAAAGAGAGAGACAGAGAGAGAGAGAGAAAGAGAGAGAGAGAGAGAAAGAAAAAGAAAGAAAAGCAAGAAAATGAGAGAAAGATGAAAGCAAGCAAGCAAGACAGAGAGAAAGAAGGAAGGAAATGAGACATTGTTATACTGAATCAATCTTGTGGGAAAAAATAAAATATATCATTTGCTGACACACCTAAGGCTGACTGGAAGTCAGGAGCCACTTACTGTGTCCTAGGTCATAACCAAGTAGATGTGGGTTACAGGCATGCGACTCATCTCCTGGGGTCTTCTGGTGAGGTTAGAGATCATCTTGCAAAGGATGGATTGGTTGCTTGCAGAGTTGGCATTTGCCATGAGCAAATGGCAATCGTATGACTTAGGCCTCTGGAGCATGTGACAGGACACAGACAATTTATCAAACAGCAGATGACATGGCATTGTGGAAACCTATAGCCTCGGTGGGGAAAGCAGAATCTGACGTCAGACAAGTCTTTAAACCTGATCAGGAAAAGCCTTAAGTACCAATGTAAGAAATTATGGAGAGTTCATGGAAAAGTGCGAAAATGTCCAAATTTGTGTGTTAGAAATAAGACATCTATATTTATGTCACTATAATGATAAATTAGAAGAGGAAAAGTCTGAAAGCTTCGACAGTAGTTAAGAGATTTTTCCATAAACTCAGGTAAAGAGGATGAGACCTGAATAAATCAGCAGAGTTTTGATGGAGGAAAAGTAACATATATTTTCAGGAGGTATTTAGTTGGCAGGATCAATTAATTTAATTATTATTGGATAAGGCAAAGAATACTTAGCTGTTCCTATAAGTCTTTTCTCTCTGAGCTTCTAGCTGAGCTCCTAGCTAAACTCCTTGTTCTGGCCTCGTTTATGCTTAAGTGTATCCCTGAGTTCTCGCCAATGGAATATGACAAAAGTGATGTGTGCCAGCTCTGGAGGAAAGAACCTCCTGTATCCGTTCTTTCTCTTTTTGCTGACTGTACAATGACTGCTGATAATGAGGCCCTAAGAAGAGGCAGAACCTTCAGATGCAAATAGCCTTAGTCATTGAATCATCGTACAGAATACAGTCACTGATAAGAAACCCCTGCCTTGGACTATCGTATGATCAAGAAATAAACTATTTTATTTCTGATTTGAAAGACATAGTGAATGGTTTTAACAAATTAATATAGGGTAGTAGGGCTCAGTTGGAGGATTAAGTAACTGTTATGGATTGATTATTTGCATCTCCCTCCCCCAGCCTTTTGTATGTTGAATCCTAACCCCTACAGTGGGGCCTTTGGGAGATGATTAGGTCATGAGAGAATCTCCCTTATGAATCGGATTAGTGTCCTTGTGAAAGAGACCCAAGAGAGATCCCTCACCCTCCACCATGTGAGGATACAATGATGTGAGGATACGGTGAGACGGCACTGTCTATGATCAAGAAAGTTGGCTCTCACCAAACACCAAATATGTCAACACCTTAACCTTGGACTTATCACTGTCCAGAACTATGGGAAATGAATGTATGTTGCTTATAAGCCACAGAGTTTATGGTGTTCTACGATAGCAGCCTGAATAAACTTAAGAGAGTACATTCAATTAATTATTTTAGTTTTGGACAGGTTGATGGTGAAGGGACACAGCAGAAGAGTAGCCACTCCTTGGCTCAGAATCCTGCAATGACTTCCTCTTTCATTTGGAGTACAGCCTAAAGCCTAAAGCCTGTACACTAGTACACGTGGACCTGCAGAATGTGTGCTCTACTGCCTCTCTGACTTCTACTCACTTGTAGGGATCTTTCACCTCCCTGATTAGTGGTATTCCTAGATATTTTATTCTTTTTTTGTGGCAATTGTGAAAGGGATTGTGTTCCTGATTTGGATCTTGGCTTGGCTGTTGGTGGTGTACAGAAATGCTAGTGATTTTTGTACATTGATTTTGTATCCTGGAACCTTGCTGAAGTTGTTTATTAGCTAAAGAATCTTTTGGCCCAGCCATCCCATTACTGGGTATATACCCAAAGGATTATAAATCATGCTGCTATAAAGACACATGCACACGTATGTTTATTGCGGCACTATTCACAATAGCAAAGACTTGGAATCAACCCAAATGTCCATCAGTGACAGATTGGATTAAGAAAATGTGGCACATATACACCATGGAATACTATGCAGCCATAAAAAAGGATGAGTTTGTGTCCTTTGTAGGGACATGGATGCAGCTGGAAACCATCATTCTTAGCAAACTATCACAAGAACAGAAAACCAAACACCGCATGTTCTCACTCATAGGTGGGAACTGAACAATGAGATCACGTGGACTCAGGAAGGGGAACATCACACACCGGGGCCTATCATGGGGAGGGAGGAGGGGGGAGGGATTGCATTGGGAGTTATACCTGATGTAAATGACGAGTTGATGGGTGCTGACGAGTTGATGGGTGCAGCACACCAACATGGCACAAGTATACATATGTAACAAACCTGCACGTTATGCACATGTACCCTAGAACTTAAAGTATAATAATAATAAATAAATTAAAAAAAAAAAAAGAATCTTTTGGGTGGAGACTATGGGCTTTTCTAGATATAGAATCATGTCTTTCTGCAATCAGGGATAATTTGACTTCCTTTCTTCCTATTTGGATGCCCTTCATTTATTTCTCTTGCCTGATTGCCCTGACCACAACTTCGAATACAGTGTTGAATAGGAGTGGTAAAAGAGGGCATCCTTGTCTTGTACTGGTTTTCAAGGGGAATGCTTCCAGCTTGTGTCTATTCAGTGTGATGTTGGCTGTGGGTTTGTCATACATGGCTATTATTATTTTTAGTTATGACCCTTCGATACCTAGTTTACTGATAATTTTTAACATGAAGGGATGTGAAATTTTATCAAAAGGCTTTTCTACATCTTTTTTAAAATTTGTCTTGAGACGGAGTCTCGCTCTGTCACTCAGGCTGGAGTGCAGTGGTGTGATCTCAGCTCACCACAAACTTTGCCTCCTGGGTTTATCCATTTCTTCTAGATTTTCTAGTTTATTTCTGTAGAGGTGTTTATAGTATTCTCTGATGGTAGTTTGTATTTCTATGGAATCAGTGGTGATATTCCCTTTGTCATTTTTATTGTGTCTATTTGATTCTTCTCTCTTTTCTTCTTTATCAGTCTGGCTAGTGGTCTATTTTGTTAATCTTTTCAAAAAACCTGCTCCTGGATTCATGGAATTTTTAAAGGACTTTTCATGTCTCTATCTCCTTCAGTTCTGCTCTGATCTTAGTTATTTCTTGTCTTCTGCTAGCTTTTGAATTTGTTTGCTCTTGCTTGTCTAGTTCTTTTAATTGCAAGGTTAGGGTGTTGGTTCAGTCTTTCCTGCTTTCTCCTGTGGGCATTTAGTGCTATAAATTTCCCTCTAAACACTGCTTTAGCTGTGTCCCAGAGATTCTGGCATGTTGTGTCTTTGTTCTTGCTGGTTTCAAAGAACTTCTTTATTTCTGCCATAATTTCATTATTTACCCAGTAGTCATTCAGGAGAAGGTTATTCCATTTCCATTCCATAGTTTTGTGGTTTTGAGTGATTTTATTAATCCTGAGTTCTAATTTGATTGCACTGTGGGCTGAGAGACTCTTTCTTATGATTTCCATTCTTTTGCATTTGCTGAGTTGTTTTACAATATGTGTGATGTGGTGCTGAGAAGAATGTATGTTCTGTTCATTTGTGGTGGAGAGTTCTGTAGATGTCTATAAGGTCTGCTTGGTCCAGAGCTGAGTTCAAGTCCTGAATATCCTGGTTAATTTTCTTTCTCGTTGATGTAATATTGACAGTGGGGTGTTAAAGTCTCCCACTATTACTGTGTGAGAGTCTAAGTCTGTTTGTAGGTCTCTAAGAACTTGATTTATGAATCTGGATGCTCCTGTATTGGGTGCATATATATTTAGGATAGTTAGCTCTTCTCGTTGCATTGATCCCTTTACCATTATGTAATGCCTTTCTTTGTCTTTTTGATCTTTGTTGGTTTAAAGTCTGTTTTATCAGAGACTAGGATTGCAACCCTGCTTTTTTTTCTTTTTTCCTTTTTTGTTTTCCATTTGCTTGGTAAATATTCCTCCATCCCTTTATCTTGACCCTGTATGTGTCTCTGCATGTGAGATGGGTCTCCTGAATACAGCACACCGATGGGTCTTGACTCTTTATCCAATTTGGCAGTCTGTGTATTTTAATTGCGGCATTTAGCTCATTTACATTTAAGGTTAATTTTGTTATGGGTGAATTTGATCCTGTCATTATGATGTTTATTATCCTGTTTATTTTGCCTGTTAGTTGATGCAGTTTCTTTATACTGTCGAGGGTCTTTACAATTTGGTATGTTTTTGCAGTGACTAGTACTGGTTTTTCCTTTCCATATTAGTGCTTCCTTCAGGTTCTCTTGTAAAGCAGGCCTGGTGGTGACAAAATCTCTCAGCATTTGCTTGTCTGTAAAGGATTTTATTTTTCCTTCTGAAGCTTAGTTTGGCTGGATATGAAACTCTTGTTGAAAATTCTTTTCTTTAAGAATGTTGAATATTGGCCCCCACTCTCTTCTGGCTTGTAGGGTTTCTGCAGAGAGAGCCGCTGTTATGCTGATGGACTTCCCTTTGTGGGTAACCCCACCTTTCTCTCTGGCTGCCCTTAAAATATTTCCCTTCGTTTCAGCCTTGATGAATCTGATTATTATGGGTCTTCAGGTTGCTCTTCTTGAGGAGTATCTTTGTGGTGTTCTCTGTATTTCCTGAATTTGAATGTTGGCCTGTCTTGCTAGGTTTGGGACGTTCTAGATAATATCCTGAAGAGTGTTTTACTGCTTGGTTCCATTCTCCCTGTCACTTTCAGGTATATCAGTCAAATGTAGGTTTGGTCTTTTCACACAATCCCATATTTCTTGGAGGCTTTGTTCATTCATTTTCATTCTTTTTGTCTAATCTTGTCTTCATGCTTTATTTCATTAAGTTGATATTCAGTCTCCAATATCCTTTCTTCCACTTGATCGATTTGGCTATTGAAGCTTGTGTATGCTTCATGAAGTTCTCATGCTGTGTTTTTCAGCTCCATCAGGTCATTTATGTTCTTCTCTAAACTGGTTATTCTAGCTAGCAATTCCTCTAACCTTTTTTTAAGGTTCTTAGCTTCCTTGCCTTGGGTTAGAATATTCTCCTTTAGCTGGGAGGAGAAGCCTACTTCTGTCAATTCGTCAAACTCATTCTCTATCCAGTTTTGTTCCCTTGCTGGCGGGGAGCTGTGATCCTTTGGAGGAGAAGAGGCATTCTGGTTTTTGGAATTTTCAGCATTTTTGTGCTGGTTTTTCCTCATCTGCATGGATTTATCTACTTTTGGTCTTTGATGTTGGTGACCTTCGGATGGGGTTTCTATGTGGACATCCTTTTTGTTGATATTGATGCTATTCCTTTATGTTTGTTAGATTTCCTTCTAACAGTCAGGTCCCTCTGCTGCAGGTCTGCTGGAGTTTTCTGGAGGTCCACTGTAGACCTGTTTGCCTAAGTATCACCAACAGAGGCTGTAGAATAGCAAACATTGCTGCCTGTTCCTTCCTTTGGAAGCTTCGTCCCAGAGGGGCACCTGCCAGATGCCAGCCAGAGCTCTCCTGTATGAGGTGTCTGTCGACCCCTGCTGGGATGTGTCTCCCAGTCAGGAGGCACGGGGGTCAGGGACCCACTTGAGGAGGCCGTCTGTTCCTTGGCAGAGTTTGAGTGCTGTGCTGGGAGATCTGCCGCTCTCTTCAGAGCTCGCAGGCAGGAATGTTTTTAAGTCTACTGAAGCTTCGCCCACAGCCGCCCCTTCCCCCAGGTGCTCTGTCCCAGGGAGGTGGGAGTTTTATCTAAAAGTCCCTGACTGGGGCTGCTGCCTTTCTTTCAGAGATGCACTGCCCAGAGAGAAGGAATCTAGAGAGGCAGTCTGACTACAATGGCTTTGGAGAGCTGTGGTGGGCTCCGCCCAGTTCAAACTTCCCGGCAGCTTTTCACTGTGGTTTTGATTTGAATTATTCAGACAATTGGTGAGGCAGAGCACCTTCTCATGTACGTGCTGTTCATTTGTATATTTTCTTTGGCGGAGTTGTAGTTTCAAATTTATCCAAAAGAAAAATATACAAAAGAAAACAAAAATCTCTAGGTCTATGTAGTTTTACTGACAAATTCTACCAAGCATTTAAGAAAGAAATACTACCAATCTACACATCCTCTCCCAGAAAGTGAAAGCAGAGGATATACTTTTGAAATCATCCTGTGAGGCCAGCATTATCCTAATTCCAAAAGCAGATAGAGCATTACAAGGAAAAACTGCTATAAACCTTTATTGCTCATGATTATAGACACAAACATTCATAACAAATATTGACAGATAAAATTTAATAATATATGAAAAGCACAACAAATCACAATTAGTGGAGTTTATCCCAGGAGTACAAGGCGAGTTCATCATTCACCATTCATTGCAATTTACCATATTAAAATTGATACATTAGTACATGCAGAAAAAGCCTACAATAAAAGCAAACATACATTGTTTATGAATTGTTGACATATATTAACAATAACAATGCTTTCAAAATAAATTCTTATATTCTAATAAGAGATATGTATGAAAATACCTACAGCTCACATAATACTTAGTGGTGAAAGACTAATTGATTTCTCTTAAGCTCTACAACAAGGCAAGAATGGCTTCTCTCGCTATTCCTATTCGATATCAACCTGGAAGTTCTAGCTAGTTCAGTGAGGCAAGGAAAAATAAAAGGCATACATTGGAAAGGAAGAAATGAATCTATCCTTATTTATGGATAATATGATCATCTGTATAGAAAATTTCAAAGACTCTACAAAATATTCCTGGAACTAATGTGTGAATTTTGCACAGTCTTAGAGGATATAAGACTAACCAACCAAAGTCAAATGTATTGCTACTATATACCAGCATTAGCATTTGGAATCTGAAACTAAAATAATAAAATAATACTATTTATAATAGCACCCAAAACTGAACTACTTAGGAATAAGTCTAAATATACATAAGATCCATATATAAAAACCTACAAAACACTGATGAAAAACATAAAAGAAAACCTAAATAAGTGAAGAGCTATACTCTGCTCATGAACTGGAAGACTCAATATTAAGATGTTAGTACTCCTATATTTGTTCAGGAAAATCAATATAATCCCAATCAAAATTCAAGTAAACCATTTTGTAAACAGCAACAAGCAGATTTTAAAATTCCCTTGAAAAGTCAAGAAAATTAAAGTAGGTAAATAAATTCTGAAAAGCATGAATACATATATAGACTGGCATGTAAGTGGGGAACCAGACGTCTAAGATCAGCCCAAGTGGATCTGAAACTCACATCAGAGGAGGAGTTCAAAGGGGTTTGCCCCCTAATCCTCTTATAAAAAGGAAAAATGCAGGGGTCCTAGTTACGGTGGAAAACAGTAACACCAATTCATCAACAGATGATCTGCACTATAAAAATGTTAAAGTCCTACAGGCAGAAGAAATGTAAAACCAGATGGAAATATGAATCTCCCCACAGGAAGAAGAAAACCATAAATAGTAACTTCATGAGAAAATGTAAAATACTTGTTCTCTAAATATCCTTTAAGATATTGACTGTCTAAACAAAACAAGAGTATGTATATGGGGTTTATAACATTTATATAAGTAAAATGTATGATAATAGCATAAAGCATGGGAGGGGAAAATTGAAGTATATTATCATAAGATTCATATACTGTATGTGAAGTAGTATAAAATGATTTGAAAGTAAAGATATATTACCATAAACCTGAATGCAACCACTAAAATAGCAAAACAAAGGATTAGAGCTAATCAGGCAAAAGGGGAAATTATAAAAAGAATGCATACCGTGTAATTCCATTTATGTAACATTTTAGGAAATGCCAACTAATGTACAGAAACAATAAACAGATCACTGGTTGTTTTGCAGTGGGGGGTTGCAAGGGAACTTGGGGAGAGAGTTGGAAGGAAGCTATTACCAAGGAGAATAAAGACAATTTTAGGGGTGATAGAACTATTCACAATAGTGATTGTGGGGTGATTTCAAGGATGTCAGAGAAAACAAGTTGGAAGCCAAACACTGAAGAGGTTTAGCACATCAAAGCATGATGGGTTTTTTAAACCACAAAATACAAGTGTGTGTAATAAACCTCTGTTGTTAAGATCAAATGGCTCCCTTTGCAACTCTTCAGGGTGACACCTGCACTCCCCTTGCTGAATAATAATCTATTTTGATGGATACCAGAGGAAGACTTCAGGAGTTCTTTTGCAGGCTCAGTAGAACAAATCTGGGTTCCCCAACAATATTCTAACAAGACTTTTAAGATTCCATTTAGTCTGTTTGGTTTGTAACTCAAATCGCTCATATGAGATGTAGTATTTAGGCCACAGCCACCTGAAATTTGCCTGGGACCAAAACTCTGCCAGGCTGTGTGAAAAAGCATTTGAGATTTTCTAAATGTAGATAATAAAGACCATCTAGATTCCCATGGAAATACGGAAAAGGACCCTAACAAAAACTATACAAAGAAATATACATCTTTCACAGAGCCAGAGGGAAGGAACAAGCCAATTCAGATCAGTTAAAAAATAATAAATAAATAAGTAAATGTTCAACTCAACTTTCTCAAAGAATAGAAGAGATGCTATTGGGGAGAACTGCGTTTTCCCTTCACATAAGCAGAGTTCAAAACCTTCAGTTATTTAGTGGTGTGAATGTGCACATTTGGGTGACATATAGGTGCATTTGAAATTGAAGGAAGTGATAGTATTTAACTTTGATTTAGAAATAACACAGGAAGATTCAAAGGGCTTCCCAATTCTATGACTTTAAGAGAAAACATTCTCCCTCTCCAAAGCAAGGAATCCTGGTGTGCCCAGGATGGTTCAATGCAAGTGTCTTTATGCTGCTCCCCATATGTTCATGAACAACTTTTTTTTTTTTTTTTTTTTTAGGTAGGGTCTCACTCTGTCACTCAGGCTGGAGTACAGTGTTGCTATCATCCCTTACTGCAGCCTCAACCTCCGGGGCTCAACTGACCCTCCCACTTTTGCCTCCCAGGTAGCTGGGACTACAGGCATAAGCCAAAATGCGTGGCTAATTTTTTTGTAGAGATGGGCTTTCATCATGTTGCCCAGGCTGGTCGTGGACTCCTGGGCTCAAGCACTATGCCCACCTCAGCCACCCAAAGTGCTGGGATTACAGGCATGAGCCACTGCGCCTAGCCATAAGCAACATTCTGATTTGCAAAAACTTACATTAATTTCTCTGAGTCACTGTCTCTATATCATGAACCGTCGACCTAGATCAAAAATGTTCAGTGGCAGGAGGAAGATGTAGATGTGTATAATATGAATAAAGCTTTCCATATAATTGCAGAGGCCACTGGACCAGCTGATTTCAGATGTGTACTCTATCAGTAATCTTCCACAGATCTTTTTTTTTTTTTTTTTATCAACAATGTGGTCACCCTTTACTTGAATTATTAGAATAGCTTTCTGGGTAGTATAAAAATACCAGACGTTAGTATCTTCTTATGCCAATTTATACTCCAGCGAGTTCCTTGATCATGTGATTTATTTTTATACTTCTTTAAAGGATTAACTCCTAGTTTGTTTTTTACTGCATCAAAACTAAACTTCTCTCCTGGCTTATCCTACTCAGGTTTTTAAATCCACAATTTGTATCTGGACTTTCTTTCTTTCTTTTTTTAAAATATTACTTTAAGTTCCAGGATACAAGTGCAGAACATGTAGTTTTGTTACATAGGTATATGTGTGCCATGGTGGTTTGCTGCATCTGTCAACCCCTCATCTAGGTTTTAGGCCCCGCATGCATTAGCTATTTGTCCTAATACTCTCCCTCCCCTTGCCTCACACCCCTCAACTGGTCCCAGTGTGTGTCGTTCCTCTCTCTGAGTTCATGTGTTCTCATTTTTCAGTCCTTGCTTATGAGTGAAACACAAGCAGTGTTTGGTTTTCTGTTCCTGTGTTAGTTTGCTGAGGATGATGACTTCCAGCTTCATCCATGTCCCCACAAAGGACATGATCTCATTCCTTTTGATGACTGCATAGTATTCCATGGTTTATATATACCACATTTTCTTTATGCAGCCTATTTTATATGCATGTGGGTTGGTTCCATGTCTCTGCTATTGTAAATAGTGCTGTGGAGAAATAGGAATGCTTTTACACTGTTGGTTGGAATGTAAATTAGTTCAACCATTGTGGAAGACAGCATGGAGATTCCTCAAGGATTTAGAACCAGAACCAGCAATGCCATTATTGGGTATATACCCAAAGGAATATGAATATAAATCCTTCTACTCTAAAGACACGTGCACATGTATGTTTATTGTATCTGGACTTTCTAATCACTCTTTGTTTTAGAGGATTACCTATTTTTTGACCATCCCAGAGGATCCTTTCCTATTTACACTGAAAAGACCCTCCAAGAGGTAGCAAGTAGGTTTAGAAAAATTTATATGTAATCCTAGTGAAACAAATTTCCCATAAATTAGAAAAAGTTACTTATAATTTTAAAACCAGCCTATTATATTGTCAAGTGCTATCTCCTTACCTTACCCATAGGCAAAAGCAGATATTCCACAGACTTAAAAATAGGCTAAAGGACAATGAATATGAAAATTTGGGAAATTAAGGTATGTGTGCAGAAAAGCATGAGATAAGCCCTAAAACTGTATTTGTGTATTGATTCCAACATTTTCTCTTAATAGTTTTAGAGGCTGTTGACGAGAAGCTATAAGTGTCTGTAGAGTGTTTGTACATGTTATCAGTGTATGTGTATGTATGTGTATATATATGTGTACATATGTAGCATACATATACATACACACTGGGTACATACATATATATATACACATACACACTCTACATATGCATACATATATATCTACACATACACACAAACTATTGTGTCCATATAACACATTATGTACCTCTCACTTTACATTTTTGCCTCTTGGGATTAGAACTCAATGATAGTCCAAATGATTAAGTGGTCAAAAATTGGTAAAGAAGGATGATAAACAATGGCCTCAAAAATATTCACCTGGAATATACCAGACCTGAGTGATGGATTCCTGTGCAACAATCATCAATTTGAATAAGCTTCTATGTATGTTAGCTTTGTGAACACCTTTAAAGGTTGAAAGTATCTTTAGGTTTATAAACTTTGTACTGGCCTCACCCTGATTTTCTGCCTGTTCTCTCTGTGTCCCATGTCTGGAACAGGAAAATCTAAATCCTTGTGACAGCATAGCCAGGAAAGGTGACATTAGTAACTTCATGTTGTCTTTCCTATATTGTGTAGATTTCCTTTCTTCTCCTCATATCAGAGCTAATGTAGAATACAATTGATTCAACTCAGTTTCACAAAATGATTGTGTTTAAAAGGGAATTTAGATATCACGTCACCTAACATGGCCATTTGATAGGAAAGTAAACGAGGCAAAGAGGGTTTAGACCATATTAAAAGGGTCAGGATTTAAAGCAAATCTTTGAAAGAGAAATAGTTTTCATTCAACTGTCCATATGTAATGTAGTGGTATAGACATTGTGGAATGAAAGTTCAACAACATTGCAGTCTGAAAGAAACGTGCACGGCTGAAATAGTTGTGAGACATGATTCATCTACATCTTTCTAGATTGCTCAATGATCCTTTTGCATCACAACCTTCAGAATTGAAGCAAGACAAATAATGGGCAATGGCAAGTGTACTTAGAGCAACAGTGGGCAGATATTTGAATCAGGTAAACTCAAGACAGTCCAGTGCCTGTTTTTTGCTCTATTTTAAAGCTTTTATGAAAGCTCCTTTACTCTTATTTCCAACCCTCCCATTTCTGAAATTTATATTTTATAAAACTCGACACAGAGATATAAAGAGCTAGATATAAATTTTAATTTTGGAATTACTATGTAAAGGATTGCTTAGGCTATGACACTCTGAAAAGACACATAGTTATATTTTATTCATTATCTATTTTCTTTATTTATTTTTTTTTAACCAACAAGCAGTTAGACTGTCTATAGTTAGAATAAAAATGAGGTTGCTGCAAGGTCCTTTACAGAGACAACTCACTTCTCTAGACTTATGGCAGTAGGTCTGAATATGGATACCTTAATGGAGATACGAGTATTGTAGTGATATTGAAGGTGATGTACGGTCTGTCTACAGGGATGTTGACAGGTAGAAGTGCCATGGTTATTGGATCGTGAGAAATCAATAGTACTTTTCCTAGGACTGACACCTGAAATTCCATTTTTATGTAGGAGACGCCAATACCCGTGAGAACAAATTTACATATGTGAGTAGGCAAAGAGAGAAGAAAAGAGGACTGTGGAAATCTGAAGTGGAAACATATACAGAAACATGTAGAAAGAGATAGCTAGGGAATAAATGATGATCCAGTTCCATGACTTCAAAATTTAACTTAGCGTGTGCCTTGATGCTCCCTGTAATGTGTACAGAACAGATCGCCCGTGCCCATCAAAGCAGCAGCATTCTTGTTTGCCTTCAGGAATGGTACATTTTACCAGTCTGAGGACCTCATGCAGCTTTGCCTTTTCTTATTCACCTGTTACTCAAGATAAACCTGGTAATTAATATGTGTAGCATTTAGAACTGTAGAAAGCTTTGCTTTAAAAATTCTTTCTGAAACCACACCTGGAAGTCATGGATTATACCATCATTAGAAGGTACATCACAAGACAATGTTTAATTCATGATTGAGGAGGTGCAGGTCTCCTGAACAGACAGTGTATGTTTGTTAAATAATGCTGTGAAACCAGACATTTTCCTGTTTCGTCCTGTTTTGAAATATTCAAAATGATTTTTCCAGGCTTTACACATTTATTACTTTTAATAATGACTTTATTTGGATACCAATTATTTTCTTTGGGCTAGACAAGAAGTGTTAAGCCATATTTCTCCTGTAATTTAAGAATTTTTTTTAATGAATGTTAACTATGCTATTTTGTATATAGGATGAAATCCAAAAAAGCTGAAGTGGAGAGTTGGGAATGTTGTTTTGTGACAAGCTGAGACAGTTCTTCACCGTTTGTTTCCTACAAAGAACCCAAACAATAGGAAAATCTGCAATGTTGATTTCAGTGCTGAGAGATTTTCATTTTATAAAGCTCAAATTAATATGGCAAGAAATGCTTTGGAGAAAACAAACATGTGCCTAAGATATGAGGGGTGCTGATAATCTGTGTTTTAAGCTTAACATTCTGGCTTGGTCCTATACCAGTAGGTTTGATAATCACTGTTCATTTCAGTCATGTCTGCCAGCTGACACTTGCAACTTCCTCCCTCCACTCTCACTGAGGTAGAGTATTTTTAATACATTGACACAGTGTAGAAATTTCACAGAAGTTTTAACTCACCTGGCTGTGGGAGAACTTTTAAATTGATAGAGTTGATGTCTGCTGGTAATATGAGCGTAACCACATGGAAAGCCTTGCAACAACTGCAAAGTCCTTCCACATCTATTCCCTGATGCCTACCATTCCACTAGGGGTTGGTGGAGACATTTATTTAAATAGATATAAATCGCAGGTGCCATTTAAACAGCTGTTGAATTCAGGGAAAACACCTGATTGGGTATTTTATATTTAAAACATGTTTGCCCTAGGATAAAAATAACTGAAAATCTGTCTTTTAAAAAGAAGTTGTTTAGAGAGATGAGAAGAAAGTTGGGGTGAAAAGGGAAGACATAAGAGGGGAGAAAAGACAGGACAAGGGAAAGAAAATGGAAAAGATTAGAGAGAAGGGAGACTGGATAAAGGAGAGAGTGGATAGGGTAAGAAGGGAGAGATGAAAGAATCGAGAAACTGAAGAAGAGAGGCAGGAGTAAAACTGGGAAAGGAAAGAATGATGAAGGAAACCAGGAAAGGAGGTAGGATCTTCCAATAGTGAATAAAAATGCTCCGTGCATGGCGTCTGAAGATGGGTAAAAAACAGCTTTAGCTCAGGTGTGACAGTCTACCATAAGCATCCACATTTTAAAGAAGCACCAAGACATGTTCTCAGGGAGAGGAAGATCGAATTTCCAGGAGTCAAAATGTTAATGACTGGCTTCCCTCTGCATGGATGTTTCCTCAGGCTGCCTTTTGGTTACTTCTTCCAGATGGGTAGTTCCAAGAGACTGTGTAGGGGGTTATATAAGTTTGCTTGGGCTGTCATAGCAAAATACCACAGGCTCAGTGGCTTAAGTAACAAAAATACACATTCTCACCGTTCTGGAAGCTGGAACGCCAAGATCAAGGTGCCAGCAGGGGTGATTTCCTATGAGGACCCCAGAGGATGGGTCTGCTTCCACACCTTTCTCCTTGGCTGGCTGGACTCTTGCCGCCTCCTCAACATGGTTATTTACCCCTCTGTGCACGGCTCTCTTGGCATCTTTTCCTTTCCTTCTAAAGACGCCAGTCAGGTTGGCCTTACTCTAATGTCCTCATTTTAATGTAATCACGTCTTTTAGAATCTTATCTTCAAATACTGTCACATTCTGAAGTACTGCAGCTTGAGACTTTAACACATGAATTTGGGGACACAATTCAGGCCATAATAGTGGTAGCAGGGGAGTAAAAATCATAGAGAGAACATCTGGGTTCACTTCTGGCTTTTCTTGCAATTATAACTCAGAAAATGGCTCTGCTGATCTCAGGCTGCACATATTCTGTTTTTGATGCCCCATTTTCAAACATTTTCAAAGAGAGTAAAGTGAAGTGGAAAATATGCTGACTGCAAATAGATAGCTTTTAGTCTTAGCTCTGTAATCTATTGGCTGTGTGACCTTATTCTGTTTAATTAACTTCTCTGAGACTTGGTTTCTCCCTGGGTAAAATAAAACTATTAATTGTTTGCTACAAAACAGGGTTGATCTAGGTTAAATCTTAAGTGAGAGAACATTCTTTAAAAAATCTAAAAATTCTAATATTCAATTTAGAGCTTAGGAATACATTTTATTAGTTTACTTTTTAAAATTATTTTGAAAATGTGACACATGTACATGGTAATAGAAAACATTCAAACAGTACAAAAATATACACAGTAAAATCTTGGTCTCCCACCTCCCATCACTGGGCTCCCATTCCCAGAGTTAACTGCCTGTTAGGTGCTTCTTGTTCATTCTTCCAGGATGAGTCAATGTGGATATGCATAGATATATATTTTCTTTTTATTTACACAAATGTGATAGCATGCTGTACACATTATTCTACACCTTGAATTTTGCCCTTAATATGTTTTGGAGGTTAGCCCATGCCTACACATATGAAACCAACTAACTCTTTTTAACCAGTTGCATAGTAGTATTTGTATGGATGCACTATCAATAAAAAAAAAATATGCTCTATGAATGAGCCATAGGTTATTCTTTAGATTTTTGCTGTAGTGAACTTGAAAAAAATACTGTAGTGAATATTCTTCAACATGTGTCTTTATGTACATATATGTGTATTTGTAAGATAAATTCCTAAAATAAGTATTTTACTCAAAAAAAAAAAAATCTAAAAATACCCTGGAAAGCCTCTATATACAATCAGGCTTTACACAAACTGAAGGGATTATTATAATCATCACTGTGTATTTGATTTTAAGTGGTTGCCCATTTAAAACACAGATTTAAATAGAGCCACATTTAAATTAGTCACCATTCATAGACTATTGTCTGTGCACATGACTTCTTCCATAGGGGATGATAATTAACCATTGGTTCCATATTCATTGGCACATGGTTTTAGATTAGTTTCTGTCAGTTACAAGTCTTGCTAGGACTATATAATGGATGATATCAATGTTTACTTTGGCAAAATATTAAAGAATAAGACAAACATAATAAAGATCTCAGTGTTTATTTTTTCCTCAGTGGGAACCATATAGAAACCTGAAGCAGGAAGAATTTACCTTCATCTTCCTATTCTTGTATTTTTAGCCTCAAAACTCCAAATAACCCAACCTTCAGAGGTCATCAGAAAGTGGCCCTGATAATGGGACTCACAGAAAGGTACCCTCTTAGAAGTGGAAGCATAAAGAAGGGTACTCCTTAGAAGGAGAATAATCACAGCAATTAAATCAGTAATGCTAGTGTGGTAGAATTCCTGGCACCAGGATGTCAGACAAGGGAGACAGTTGGAACAGCAAGACATTCTAGAAGCCTGAATCACTCGCATTAGACTGATACTGCTTTCTCCATTAAGCAGAAAATACTATCAACTTATCGCTTTTTAAAAATTATTTATTTTAATTAACAAAAAGTGTAACTATTTATTATGTATTACTCATTTTTTTAAATATGTATACATGGTTGAATAGTTAAATCGAGCTAATTACCACGTGCATTACTTCACATACTTTCATTTTTGTTTGTGGTGAAAGAACTTAAAATCGGCCAGGCGTGGTGGCTCATACCTGTAATTCCAGCACTTTGGAAGGCCGAGGTGGATGGATCACAAGATCAGGAACTCGAAACCATCCTGGCTAACACGGTGAAACCTTATCTCTACTAAAAATACAAAAAAAAAAAAATTAGCAGGGTGTGGTGGCGGGCACCTGTAGTCCCAGCTACTTGGGAGGCTGAGGCAGGAGAATGGCGTGCATCTGGGAAGTGGAGTTTGTAGTGAGCCAAGATTGCGCCATTGCACTCTAGCCTGGGCAACAGAGCAAGACTCCGTCTCAAAAAAAAAAAGAAGAAGAACTTTAAATCTACTCCCTTGTAAATTAAAACCAATGAGCTTTCACCTGGCACCTTAGAACAGCTACCCTCAAGAAGATAAAGGATAACAAGTGTGAATATGGATGTGGAGAAAAGGGAATCTTCACACACTGTTGGTGAGAATGTAAATTAGAACAGTCATTATGAAAAACAGTATGAACGTTCCTCAGAGAATAGAAAATGAAACTACTGTGTGATTCAGCAATCCCACCACTGAGTATCCACAGGCAATGAAATCAGTATACTGATGAGATGTCTGTATTCCCACATTCATTGCAACGTTATTCACCATAGCGAAGACATGGAATTGGCTTAAGGATTCATCCTCAGATTAATGGATAAGGAAAATGCAGCACATTTACACTATGGAATAGTATGTAGCCTTACAAAAAAAGGAAATCTGTCATTTGTGACAACATAAATGAACCTGGAGGACATCCTGTTAAGTGAAATATCTATTTTCTAACTTTTGTAGTTAGTATCCACCTTAGAAATAAAATGTAATGTTAATTATTACCCCCTTCTAAAACATACATTTAAAGAAAAGTTCTGAATATATACTCAAGACTAGAGTATCATTCTGTACTCTACTGAGGAAATGCAATAAACTTCCCATTAGCCATTGACATTTGTTGATTTTAGTTGTCATCCCAATAAGATTGGCAATAACTTTCCTAACACCAATGTGGCAGAACAGACTGAGATATGAGTAATAAAACAAGTGACAGTTTAGAAATAATAAATAAAATATTATATGTAATGTATATTAATGTTATATATTACATATTTTAATAGCTATATCTTGAATATAGCGATATTAACTTTCAACAATTTGCTTTTATTAATATGGACACACTTAGTACATGTAATTTTTAAATATTTTTTGTATGCCTTGCATTTATATATTTTACTTTTTAAAATGACTTTGCATATGATTGAATATAATTAATACATTATTATATGTTTAGTGATATATTTTATGATATATTGATATCTGATGAAATATTAAATAGCAACATAATATTTGTATTATATTAGTACAGTCATGTATTGCTTAATAACAGGAATTCCTTATGGGAAATGTGTCATTAGGTGATTTTGCCATCATTGTGCAAAATCTTACAGAATGCTCACACGAACCTAGGTGGCATAGCCTACTACATTAGGCTACATGCTATAACTTCGTGCTCCTGGGCTACAAACCTGTACAGCATGCTACTATACTGATACCATATATAATTGTAACATAATAGTAAGTATTAGTGTATCTAAACATGTCTAGACATAGGTAATGAAAATAGGTAATGAATAGGTAAATAGGTAATAAAATAGGTAATGAAAATCTTATATGACCACCATCTTATAGGCATTCCATCATTAACCAAAACATTGTTATGCAGCGTGTGACTATATTATATTAACATACAACATTTTGCTTCAGTATTTAAATAATAATATTGTATGTGCCTTACATGTAGATATTTCACTTTTTAAAATTATGTGAAAATATTAATGTAATTTTACTATAAATATAATTATAATATTGTAGAGAAATATTTTACTAAATATAAAGGGAAATAAAAATTATACTCTTTCTTTTTACTTCTTTAAGTGATGCCACACATGTTATACTCCAGAGGGTTCCTAATTGTAACAACTATTTTTAAATAACTTCTGTGTGCAAGTGACCTTAGGAACTCTTCACATAAGCATAAGGTTAGGTACAGTAGCTCCCCCTTATCCCCAGTGGATCCCTAAAACTAAGGATAGTAGTGAACCCTATATATAGTATGCTTGTACCTATACATACTTAACTATTAAAAAATGTATAAATTAGGCACAAAGGGTTAATCATAACTGGTAATAAAATAGAACAATTACAACAATATAATGTAATAAAAGTTTTGTGAATGTGGTCTTTCTCTTTCAAAATATCTTCTTGTACTGTACTTCCCCTTCTTGTAATGGTATGAGATGATAAAATGCCTATGTGACGTGATGAAGTGAGGTGAATGACATAGGCATTGTGACATAGCGATAGGCTACAGGTGACTTTCTGAAGATTCGCCAGTAGGAGAACCATCTGCTTTGGGTGATCCTGGATCGTCAAGCCGTGTTGATGTTGATTGGATGTCAGGAGCAGACGATGTCCAGGACTAACAGATGGGGAAATATACCCCATAGATATGCTGGACACAAGAATTAGTCACATCAGGGGTGGAATGGAAGCAGGAATCATGCTACTCAGAACACTGTGCCATCTAAAACTTATAAATTGTTATTTGTGAACTTTTTCATAAAGGTCATAATATTTTCAGACCGCAGTTGAGTGTGGGTAACTGCAAGTGTAAGAAACAAAACCAAGGATAAGGGGGAGCTAATGTCCTTCCCCAAGCCTTCATATACTCACAGTGGACGATGTTAGCATTTCATCTGCAGCAGATTCACTCCAGGAAAGTTGATGTAAAACATGATGTCCATCTAATATAGTGAGGCCTTTGGGCAAATGCCTGCTCCATTGTACTAGCTTGGGCAGGCTGCATGCACTCAACTTCTCTCTGGAACCCCTTGAATGTAACCTAATTAATTTCATCCAAGTTGGAGATAAATGCTGAGGCTGCTGCTGGGGCTTCGGTGGAGAAGGGAGGGGAAGATTCTGATAGGAAGAAATGGTGAAAATCCCTGGGAACTGGATCATCCTGATGAGAGAGAGGCCCAAGAATAATAAGAATGGGAGATTTCTGTTTAAATCAATCACAGCAATAATTCTCAAATGTAAGCCCCACACCAGCAGCCTCAGCCTTACCTAGGGACTTGCAGAAATACAGATTCCTAGGTACCACGTCAGACACATTGTGTTAGAAACTACATCAGTTCCGGCAATGTGTGTTTAAACAGGCCATCCAGGTGATCCTGATTCACCCTAAAGTTTGGGAATCTAAGAATCACTGAACGAGAGAAAGAAAGGAGACACAGGTGTGAGCCTTTGAATTGCTGTGGTGAGTAGGAATATGTTTTGTTTCCGTGTATTACCCATTCAGTCAGAGCAAGGACTAACAGCCAGATGTATTGATGTCACCCAATTGACCCGTGGCCTATGACATTCCTGTGTTCCATAAAAACGGTTTCCAAGCCTAGGTCCCTTTCTTCCTTCCCATCTTTCACTTTTAAAAACCACTGCCTTGTAAAGTACTATCAACAACAAGGGGAATATGCAATATTGTCAGGAGTTAAGCCCAAGGAGAAGTTAAAAGCCATCTTTTTCCCGTAAAGTCATTGTGCCCTTGCCTCATTTCCTGCTGACTGACTTTCTCTTGGGAATAGAAACCAGGAGATCTTTGAGGCAGGTGCAGTTATAACAGATGTTACAAAGCCCGAGACAGCTCACTGCTTCCCCTATTTGTTATTAACAGTATAATTCCTCCACACAGAAATCATCTTGAGTCTTCACAGAGAAATGTCTCTTTCCTAGTAAGACTGTGCATTTTCCTCCACAAAACTGTACTTTCTTCTGATATCTCAGAAAACCTCTTCTGTTGCCCATGGACTGTCAGGCGACATTAAAGTTTGTTTGGCTTTTGCTTCCATCTCATATAAACTGACCTTGCCTAGGTACTCTCTCGGCCTCACTGACATAACACTTCAACTACCTAGAAACAGAGCGTCTCTTGTAAGAACCGTCTACTCACCAGATGTTTTTCCTTTCAATTGACTGTAGCATAAAGAGACAAAAGAAGAGGAAAAATTTTCTGGAATTTATATTTTTAGAAGGCACAATAGGATTTGATACACAGAAGCAAAGAAGGCAGAATGAAATCATTATTAAGCATGGGCCTTGGAGCCAGCTTGGCTCAGCTACCTAATGGCTGTGTAAACCTGGGCAACTTATTTAACCTCTCTTTTTCCAAAAGATGGGGGTAATAGCTCCTGGCTCACTGGACTGTTGGGAGGATAAAATTGTTAACTTACAAAAGTTATTATAAAACTGAGAAGTATTAAACACTCTATAAGTGGCTGTTATTATTATTGATATTATTGACCTAATACGCCACAAGATACTATATTGAAAGAATGACCCAATTATATTTACCATTTCTTATTTATCAGTGCAGGGAAATAAGCTGCTGTAGAAAATGGGAAGCTAACCTTCAATATCTCCTTTTCAGGAAAAAAGGCATCGCCTTCCCATTCTGCCTAATTAACTCTCTTGTTAGTTAAATTTTCATTCACATTTGCCTTAACTCCTCACCTGAATTATCTGATCTTTGAGAGCAGGTGCTCTGCTTTAGTCTTCTTTGTACAAACCAGAACACTAAGCAAAGCAACTTTCATATTGTAATAGATTTAATTTTCAGAAAGACATTTTCCAGTGAACCAGAAAGAATAATTACCCCTAAATCCTCACTCATCCTGGCACATTGAGGTTTTACCTTGTATTCTGTTTCTCAGGGCACACCCATGGTGCTGTGAAAGGCACCTGCCTCCACAAGGCTTACTTCTGTGTTATGATCTTCAAAGTGACATCCAGGTCAAACACTCAGGTGATGGAAGACTCAGGGGCCACATCTAGATGAAGGAGGCTCTGTGGGAAATTCAAAACATGTCTATAATGTGGTGCTTGCTCCTCCTCACTCCCAAATATTATTCTGAACTACCAGACTTTAACATCAATAAGAGATTTTTGGAACATTAAAGTAGCTAGTCCAGTGGGAAGTAGTATGGATGTTTAAAAAAGGAGAGCTCAAAGTGGGTGGTCAGAAAAGTCTTCCTGAAATGGCTGCACACTGAGCTGGATCTTCTACACCAAGGAGCCTGCAGTTCCTCGACCTGTCCCAATGAGCGAGCGTGACTCACATCACGTAGCACAGCCCTTCCATATTACAATGCTTACAATGGATACTCCAACAGAAAAAAGAATCTAGAAGAAGTTTTATATGATAATAACCAATAAAAACATGTTATGTAGTGCTAAATGCTATAACTAGTTCTTAATTAAATAAATCCAGTAATTACAAAGAACTTTAAAGTAATCTTCCTCTTCCCAAACGATGCAGCCTCAAAAGTGCATAAAAGGATTTCTCCTCTATGAAGCTTTATATTGAGGCTGCTATATTTTAAAATGTAGAGGACTTTTTTTCCTTTTCTTCTTCTTTTTTTTTTTTTTAATGAGAAAGCTCCTTTAAACCAGGTGTTCTACTACTCTGGCATTTTGTATATAAAGTTCTATGGTAATCAGCATGTCATGCGAGACTTAAATTCCTGCTGGAAACTCTTGTGATTCTAAACCATTAAGTGTCTGGAGAGTTGGGGCTCTAATTTGCAATTTATCCCCAGCATTGCAAGATACCAAGCACTTAATAGATACATAGTGAATCAATTAAATCAACTAATTTATGTTAAGGTTAAATTAATTGTTGTGTGTTCTCTTGTATTCTGTTTTTAAAAGCTGGTTGACCACATATAATATGTTGGGTTTTACTTATAACCTCATGGTAACTCACTATCAATCATAAAAGTTAACAAGAATATCCAATTGTAACCAACCATATTTGATAACAAAAATTTTAAGGCAGCCAGCCAAAAAAAAGATGATGATGAGGATAATTCTGTCAGTCTATAGCACATTCTATAACTTGGAAAATGCATGAGTATTTTGCCAGCTGTACCAGGATACCCATGGCAAAATCAGGTGAATTTTGGTTTCTCTCTTTACTTCAGATAGTATTTTTTTTATTCGCAGAATGGATCTACCAGGAGCACAGACTTTGGGATCACCATTGTGTCTGTTATAAGTGTGTGTGTGTGTGTGTGCGCGCGTGTGTGTGTGTACGTGCGTGCGCGCCTTCCATTAGCTAGTGGTTTTCTAACCTGACTTCTCATTAGAATTCATGCAGAGTTTAGCTTATAAAAAGTACACCAGTTTTGGCCCCCACTCACCGGGACTGAACTGAAATCTCTAGTGATTAAAACTGACAGATAAAATACAAGATACCCAATTAAATTTGGATTCTACATAAACAGTGAAGAAAAAGAAAAGTATGTTCCATAATATTTAGAACATACACTTAAAAATTATTTTTATCTAAAATTTAAATGTATCTGGGCATCTCAGTTTTTTGTTTTATTTTTGTCTTTTTCTTTCCTGTGTAGTAAATTAACTCTACCAAGGGTCCAAACTGCGAATCTGTATTTTCAGCAATTCCCATGCTGATTATATTCAATCTAGGTCTTTTTGTTCCCCAGATTTTCTTCTTTATATATTCTTCTTTTTTAAATTCACATTTCAGACTTAAACCAAAGAGCTATCACACAACATACATATTTTTTAAATTGAGGAGTTAAATATTTCTTATATAAGTAACTATCTCAAAAGTGTATTCATGATTCAAAGTAAGCCTTTTTATTTTAATAAAATGCTTGTTTCAAATGTCTTATTATTTACATTGTTTCCATCATTTTTTTCAAAAGTATTTCTACACTATATTTACTGTTACATGAGATCCATGGTCATCCAGTTGGGGATTTTTACATGATATTAAACCTCTAGTCAAGAAAATAAGATGAAAAGCATGCAAGGTGGTCTTTTCCAGCAAGATAATAAAGTTCTACCTTTTCTCCAGTGGAAGTAGCACAGTTTCAAAAGTTTTATCACAATTATTTAGAATGAGGAAAGTAATAACTAGTGCTTCTTTCAAAATTACCCTAAAGGGGAGGAAAAATAAAAATAAATGCAGAGAAGAACAAACGGGCAATTAAGGCAGGTGCAACCAGGTCTCAGGGAAGAATTTCTTAATCCCTGCAGCTTGTAATCGGGAGTTAGGACCCAAGAGTGTGAAAATTGTCAGTGCAGCAACACAAAATCCTAGAAAGACTCAGTAGGTGCAGAGACTCAAGATGGTATATGAGCAGTTGCTGAGAACCTAGAGTCTGGGAAACACAGCACATTCCAACGCAAATCCCGGAGCCCAGGTACCATGGGAACAGCTGATCCTCCACAAACATCTATTGATATGTGGAGATGAGATGGGCCCTGACATGCTGTCTGGATATTATGAGCAAGGTGGAGGGTAACCAAGGGGACCAGGCCAACAGCATGGAGCTGCATAAATCCCAGCTGTGAATTCAAAAGGGATGCCTGGGCTTGAATATTCCTTTTGCCCCCAGCTAATGTGTGTACTGACCTCTGCTTAAAGAGCTTGGAAATATTTTTAAGTAATTTGGTTCCCATAAATAGAATGTCCTCTTCAGGTGTTATGTGAGGAAGAACTAAAAATAATTAGTGCAAATGATCCTCAGACCTTCCACCACCTGAAAGAGCTTAAAAAAAGGGGGGTGGGGAGAGGGAAGGGAATAAACTTTGGTGCTTTAAAAAGAAAATAAAAAGTGTTTTGTACTGGAGGAAGCTGGTAGAAAGTTTATCTGAAAAAAAAATTCTGATAAATTGCATCATTTAAGCACATTCCATGTTACTCATTAAAAATATAAAACATAATTTTTAAGTTCATTTGGTATGATCTCTAAGTGGTTGCTTGAGGAAATGTGTTGCAATTTGTTTTATATACCTGGCTTTAAATACTATGAAACTTTCACTTAAAAAAATAGATACACTGTGTAGCATTTAAAACACATACTTATTTTAAGTCTTTCTGGCTTTTGAATTCAGTTTCAAGCTGAAATCCTATGAGGGGCAAATTTCATTTAAATTTGGCAAAAGGCAGCTTTGGTTAAGGTAAAAGGGAGAAAAACGTATAAACAAGCAATGAAATCAGACTTCCTGGAGTGCTGAGTTGTGAAACTTTTGATTTGGAGAAATACTAGGTATTTATTAGGCGTTTCACTGATGACTTCTTAGTGCTCTGTGAAACACAAACAGGAAATAAAAATGGGAATCTATGGAGAAAAAAAGGAAAAACTGAAGTCTCCTTCATGTTTTTCTCTTACAAAAATTACCAGTAATCTCTCCAGGGGACCTCGTGGGTTGTCTTAGCCATAGACATTGCCTTCAAAATACTTGAGAAGACAATACTGGAGGGAAAAAGCCATGATTTCAGGTCACAATATGTCAGTGACAAAAGCTGACCACAATAACACAGATCATGAACAACACTGGCCTTTGATCCATCTCATTTTTGGGTTTGAAGATTCCTGTTTGGGGACATGTACCTGGATATAGGTGTTGGAGATGCTCATCACCTATTTTGCCTTAGAGCAAACAAAAATTCAGAACTAAATGTGTCTTATTTTTCCTTTCCATGCTTTTACCCTAATATCCTATCTGGCTAAATATTTTTATAAAGTGTCATGTTTACTCTCAAATAACTAAAATCAGAAATGAAAGTAGGGATATTATTACCAAACATATAAGAAAGTATTAGGAACAATTGTATGTCAACAAATTGGCTAATCTAGACAAAATGTGAAAGTCATATAAATATACCAAGAATAAATTATAAAAAGATAGAAAATCTAAATACATCTAAACTAGTCAGGGGTGGGGGCGGGTGTTGAATTAACAATCAAAAACCTTTTGACAAAGAAAAACCCTAGACCTAGGCTTCACTGGTGAATTCTACCAAATACTTAAAGAAGAAATCACAACAGTTCTCTCCAAACTCTTCTAAAGAAGAGGGAATACTTTCTAACTCATTCTATGAGGCCAGGACTACCCTGATACCAAAGCCAGACAAAGACATTATAAGATATATGTTATAAACATTTATGTAAAAATCCTCAGTAAAATCCTAGAAAACTGAATTCATCAGCATTTGAAAGTGATTATACAACATAACCAAGTGAAATTTATTGAGATACAGGATGGTTCAGCATATGAAAATGAATTATTGTAATATACTACATTAACAGAATGAAAGGGTGAAGCATGAGACTATCAATAGACATGGAAAAAGCATTTTATATATTTCAATATCCTTCATGATAAAAACACTCAACAAAATGAGAACAAAAGGAAACTACTTCAACAAAATAAAGACCACATATGAAAAACCTACAAACAACATCACACTCACTGTGGAAGAATTGAAAACTTTACTTCTAAGATCAGGAACAAGACAGAGATGCTTGCTTTAACACTTATAGTCAGCATAGTACTAGATGTTTTAGCCAGAGCAATTAGGCATGAAAAATAAATAAAAGGCATCCAAAAGTAAAATTATCTTTGTTCACAGATAACACAATCTTATATGCAGAAAACCCTGAAGAGTTCACAAAAACTGTTAGAATAAAGAAATTCAGTAACGTATCAAGTAGGGCACAAAACCAACAAACAAATCAGCTGTAATTCTATAAACTAAAAATTAATAATCAGAAAAGAAAATTTAGAAAGAAATTTCATTTATAATACCATCAAAAAAAAAAAAAACGCAAAACTTAGGAATCAACTTAACCAAAGAGGTAAAAACTTGTAAACAGAAAACTATAAAACATTACTGAAAAAAATCAAAGAAGACAAATAAATGAAAAGACATGCTGTATTTATGAATTGAATACGTACTATTGTTAAGATGTCAATACTACCTAAAGCTACGTACAAATTCATTGCAATCCCTATCAAAATCCCAATGATTTTTTTTTGTAGAAATAGAAAAAAAATCCATTAAAAAATATGTATGGAATCTCAAGATATCCTAAATAGCCAAAAACTATTTTGAAAAAGAACAAAGTTAGAGGACTCACACTTTCTGATTTCAAAATTTACTATAAAGCTACAGTAATCAAAACAGCACAGTATTTGCATAAATATAGAGATTTTCACATATAGGAGAGAATAGAGAACTCAGAAATAAACCCTTGAAGATGTGGTCAAATAATTTTTAACAAGAATACCAAATTCATTTAAGAAGGAAGACCATATTTTTAACAATGGTGCTGGGAAAACTGGACATCTACATACAGAAGAATGAACTTGGTCTCTTCCTTAAGTCCAATAAAAAAATTAACCAAAAATAGACCAAAGACCTAAACAGAAGAGTTTAAAGTACAAAACTCTCATATAAAAAAAATAGGGGGGAAATTCCATGACGCTGGATTTAGCAATTATTCCTTGGATAAGACACAAAAGCACAAGCAATGAAAGGAAAATAATATTAAAAAATTGGACTTCATCAAAATTAGAAACGTTTTGCATCAAAACACACTAATGAACAGATTGAAAAGGCAACTCACAGAATGAGAGAAAATATTTGTAAATCACATATCTGATAAGGGATCAGTATGCAGAGTGTACAGAGAACAATTAATATTCAACAACAACAACAACAAAAAAAAACCCATTTGAAAAATTACCAAGGGTCTTGAATAGACATTTCTTTAAAGAAGACATACAGGTGGCCAATAGGCATGTGAAAAGATGCTCAATATTACTAATCATTAGGGGAATATAAATAAGAATCATGAGCTACAAGTTCAAATCTATTAGAATGACTATTATTGGAAAAGAAAAACAATTAGTGTTGGTGTGAATGTGAATAAATCGGAAGCCTTGTGCATTGTTGGCTGAAATGTTACCTAGTTCAGACAGCCATTATGATAAAAAGTATGATTTCATAAAATTATGATTTTCAAAAAATTAAACATAGAAGTATAATTTGATTCAGCAATTCTACTTACATACAAAAAATTTGAAAGTCATAGACATTTGTATGCCAATGTTCATAGCAGCATTATTCCTAATAACCAAAAGATGAAAACTGCTCAAATTTCCACCAATGGATGAATGGTTAAACAAATCGTGCTTTGTGCACACAAGGAAATATTATGCAACCTTAAAAAGTAATGAAATTCTGATACATGCTACAACATGGATGAAACTTGAAGATATTATGCTAAGTGAAATATCCAATATTGTATGATTCCATGTATGTGATGTATCTAGAGTAGTTAAATTCATAAAGACAGAAAGTAGAATTTGCTAGGGCCTGGGAGAAGGGGAGAATGGGAAGTTATTGTTTTCTAGGTTCAGAGTTTCATTATGGAATGATAAAATATTTTAGAGATGAATGGTAGTGATGATTGAGCAACAATGTAAATGTACTTAATGGCACTATACTGCAACACTTAAAAATGGTTAAGATGGCAAAATTTATATGATGTATATTTTCCCACAATTTACAAACATTCTTTAAAAAGGTGAATGGGTAGGTCATCTACATCAGAAGAATAAGTAGGTAGGTTATAGATCCTTTCCTGACACAGAAGCCACCAGTAACATAAGTAGGTGGATATACACTCCCCTAACTATAGTGTTATAAAATTGTACCCAAAAAAAGCTATTGTACACAGAGACAACAAAGAATGCAAGAATGATGGGAACTGAAAAAGAAGTAGAAGGAAGCTGGGAAGAAATACTGGAGCAGAAGAAAAATTAGAAAAACAGTTTGGTGCCAGCTTCTGGAAAGCCTTGAATGCCATACTAAGAATTTTGGATTTTATTCTTCAGGTAGTGAAGAGCTGCAGCTTTTTACTAAAATAATGGCTGGACCAATGGTACTGGTACAAAAACAGACACATAGACCAATGGAACAGAATAGAGAACGAAGAAATAAGACTGCACATCTATAACCATCTGATCTTCAACAAACCTAACAAAAGCAAGCAATGGGGTAAGGATTCCCCATTTAATAAACAGTGCTGGGAGAACTGGCTGGCCATATGCAAGAAATTGAAACTGGACCTCTTCCTTACACCTTATACAAAAATTATCTCAAGATGGATTAAAGACTTAAATGTAAAACACAAACTGTAAAAACCGTTGAAGAAAATGTAGGTGATACTATTCAGGACATAGGCACAGGCAAAGATTTCATGATGAAATCATCAAAAGCAATTGCAACAAAAGCAAAAATTGACAAATGAGATCTAATTAAATGGAAGAGCTTCTGCACAGCAAAAGAAACTATCGTCAGAGCAAATAGACAACCTACAGAATGGAAGAAAGTTTTTGCAATCTTCCATCTGACAAAGGTTTAATATCCAGAATCTACAAGGAACTTAAACAAATTTACAAGAAAAAAAAACCATTAAAATGTGGGGAAAGGACATGAATAGACTGTTCTCAAAAGGAGACATTCATGAGGCCAATAAACATATGAAAAAAAGCTGAACATCACTGATGGTTAGAGAAATGCAAATCAAAACCACAATGAGATACCATCTCATGCCAGTCAGAATGGCGATTATTAAAAAGTCTAGAAACCAGAAATACTGGCAAGGTTGTAGAGAAATAGTAAATCAGAATAGTAAATATAAAATGTAAATTAGTTTCACCATTGTGAAAGTCAGTGTGGCAATTCCTCAAAGTTCTAGAACCAGAAATACCATTTGACTCAGGAAGCCCATTACTGGGAATATATCCAAGGGAATATAAATCATTCTATTGTAAAGATACATACGTGCGTATGTTCATTGCAGCACGATTCACAATAACAAAGACATGGAATCAACCCAAATGCCCATCAAGGATAGACTGGATAAAGAAAATGTGGTACATATACACCATGGAATACTATGCAGCCATAAAAAGGAAGAGATCATGTCTTTGCAGGGACATGGATGGAACTAGAAGCCATTATCCTCAGCAAACTAATGCAAGAACAGAAAACCAAACGCCCCATGTTCTCCCTTATAAGTGGGAGCTGAACAATGAGAACACATGGACACGGGGAGGGGAACAACACACACTGGGGCTTGTTGGGGGTGAGGGCATGGGGAGGGAAAGCACTAGGAAAAATAGCTAATGCATGCTGGTCCTAATACCTAGGTGATGGGTTGATAGGTGTAGGAAATCACCATGGCACACATTTACCTATTTAACAAATCTGCACATCCTGTACATGTACCCCAGAACTTAAAATAAAAATAAATTTAAATAATTTTTTAAAAGGCTTAATGAATTTTAAAAAAAGAAATAAAGAATGGCTGGAACAGGCAAATACCGGGGATAAAATTCCTATGAAAACATGAACGATGGAGCTAAACTGTATGCAGGAAACCAACCAATTATGCAGTGAGAGAAAGGGAAGTATAAATTTATGAGTGAGCAATAAAATATATTTATGGAAATCGATTTTCTCAAAATAACTTTAGTGAGTTTAAACCTTTCCTTTCCGGTATTTTTATTAAAACGTAAAGAAGAAAATACCCACAAGTCTGAGGTTTATGCTTTAAGCATAATCTCCATTTGTTGCTGTTGTTTACAAGAGCATGACCGTTTCTAATGTTACGATATAACTAAAGTTATGATTTCACTCCAGTGTAGCCCTTCTTACCTGAACAAAGAGATCATAAAGAAAGCAAAGACACCTACTCTAACCACAAATAGAAAATAAAGTATTATGACAGACTTTAATTTGATGTAAAAAGTTTTCAAGAAGAAAAAATGAAAATGCATTAATATGTATAACATATAAAATACACCCTTACATACATTTGCAAAACATAATATTTGAGCTGTGGTAATTAAACAGGAAACAAGATGCTCAAGAAAATATCAAGTCTAAGGCTCCTGAAATACTATTGCTGGGCATTTTACTTTTCATTTCTTGAGATTACAGGTTAGGTTTCTAGCATAGTTGCTTACCCTGGACTTGTCCTTATTCAATCTAGAAAGACTGACTTTTCCTAATACGATGGCCTGATATAACATGAAGGCATTGACCAGTGTATGATGTCAAAGGTAACTTCTTGACATTGAGACATCCCTTGAATTATACACTACTTGGTGGACAGTCATCTACTCCCACAGCACCCCTCTCTGGTACATGCCATCTCTTAGCAGAGATGAGTGGCTCCTTGCCACATATCAATACCTGTGTCACAGGGGGTTGGCAGCATTCATCACCTACCCCATGATCTTGACCAATTCTGGCCAGAGACAAGTGACAACTTGCCTTATTTTGAAAGGATGCATGATGCTGCTCTGGCCTTGAGCAAACTAGACAATCTCAGACCTTGAATGCTCCCAGCCTCAATAAGATATCATCAGGTCACAGATTCATCACATATGTTCTTTCCTTTTTGCTATTTTTCCATTATTTTAAATATATACTCAATGAAGTCATCCCAAAAGGAAAAACCAGTATTACTAGTTCAATGATAAAAAAATAAAACGTTGTTCCTCCTGATGTGTGAGCATCCTAATGCTTTACAAGCCCTTGTAGAAATTCAAAAGTAAGAGCAATGACAACATCTAGAACTTTAAAAGAAACTGCATTTATTAGAAAAAAAGAAAGGACATACAAACTGAGCAGGGCGTAGGAAGAGGAGCAAGAAGAGCTAAGGGGAGGAGCAGTGAGCTCTTCTGAAAGGACAGACTCCAGAACAGGAGCAAAACTGCTGCAGACTTGAAAGCACCACTGTCTATATTATTATCTGAGTCTTGGAAATCTTATGTTGATTGCAATAAGCTTCATTTATATAAAATTCTATAATAAATCTATGGGGCAAAAACATCAGAAGATTTCTCTTAGGGAACTTCCTGGGATGATGGTAATTTTCTCTACCTTGAGAGAGGTTTGGGTTACACGGGTCTATGCATTTTAAATATGCTTACTATTCCATTCCATTTCAAAAGACATATTGAAACGTAGTTGATAATATGCTTGCTAAAGTGTTTAGGGGAAAGCCTCCTGATGTTTGCAATTTAACTTAAAATGTACAAAAAACTAAGATGAATTATAGAAAAATGGACGGATAGATAAATGGATAGGTTTGTGAAAAAGCAATATAGAAAAATGTTCATGTTGGAATCTAGGTAGTTGGTATGCAAGTGTTTACTGTAAAATTTATTCAACTTGGCTTATGTCTGAAAATATTTGTATAAAGTGTTGGTGAAAAATGTATTGCAATTCCTTTTTTTAAAAAAAAGGTTCATTTGCATTAATGATCATTCTCTTTTTATGATGCCAATGCTTTTAGTAAAGTTAGGGGCATCAAAATCATTAATAGATGTCTTAGTCTGTTCAATCTTCTGTAACAGAATACCAGAGTCTAGGTGGCTTAAATAATAGAAATTTATTTCTCACAGATCTGGAGGCTGAAAAATCCAAGATCAAGGTGCTGTCAGATACAGTGTCTGGTGAGGGCTGCTTGCTGATTTATAGGTGGCACTTTCTTACTATAAACTCACTTGGAGGGAAGAATGAGGCAATTCTCTAGAGCCTCCTTTGTAAGTGCACTAACCTCATTCATAAGGGCTGAGCCTTCTTCATGACCTAATCATCTTCCAAAGGCCCCACCTCCTAATAATATCACATTGGAAAGTAGGTTTCAACATGTGAATATGGGGGAACACAAACATTCAGACCATGGCAGTATATTTATATTAATTCACTCTGTTGTTTTTTTTTTTCTAATATCTAATGAGGCTGAGAAAAATAGAACCAGACAAAATAATTTAATTGTTGTTAATGATGGTGGGGGTGGAAAAGATGGTGGTGGCAGTGTTAATAGTGGTGGCTAAGACTTGAATTTTACAGCAAGGTCAAAAAAGTATAAGTCAGCACTAGAGAACAGAAGGTAGATAAAACAAGATGGAAAAATACCCAAAATCAATTTCACCGACTTCAAAATTTGCCCTAAGTTAATCAAAAGAATGGAAAGAAAAGGAAAGAAAGGGAGAAAGAGGGTTCAGTTAAGGTTTTAAATGAAAGAAGGAAAGAAATGTTGCATTGAATGTAATTTTCAGGAGTAAACTGTAGAAGTTCAAAAATATTTTGTATTGTTGAAGAATGAGTAGCTAAATGAATGACCAGTAGAATCTGACAATTAATGTAAAGAGGAGATATCTCCTAATACACTGTGTTTTTAGAATAAAACTTACACATTCACAACCAGTCATCTTCTATTCTCATGTAAAAGAAGAAATTTCTCATTTATGTAATTAAACTTACCAGCCATGCTGTTAATGGGTCCTCTGTCTCCCAAGGATTGCAAGCCCCGATTCATGTAAGAAGGTAATTTGTTTGGGTAGTGGTCCTGTTAACGACAAGAGCCAATAAGCAGATTGCATTTTCACCAGGTGAGGCTGTAGTCAGTTGTAGTCCATTTCCACACATAGAACAAAAAGACTAGCACTAGTAGGTCTTACCCTTAGTGTGGCATGCTGGCTTCATAACTTCCTCCTCATATCTCCAATGTCTCATTTTAAAAAAATTTCTTGACCCTTTCCATGAAATGTATTACCACCTCAGTTATCTTAAAGAAAGAATAAAAGAATAGTGTCATTTTTTGCTCTCCAAGTGTTTGGAAAAAAGTAATACACACTGTCTGTCTCTATGTCTTTACCATCCATTCCCCTAATTCCTTAGAATCTGACTTCTGGTTCCACTTCTCTACTCACACTTTTTTGCTGTTGTCTAAATCTGTGCCATTCAATGTAGTAGCCACAAACCACAGGGTGCTATTATTGAGCATTTGTGGTTCTTTAGTATTGAGATATGCTGTAAGTATGAAATACACACTGGATTTCAAAGTACAGAATCAAGAATGCAAAATATAAATTTGTATATTTATTACATGTTAAATGATAATATTTTGATATATAGGGTTAAATAAAATACATTTTAAACTTTACCTGTTTCTTTTAAATGTGACCACTACTAGGGTATTTAAAATTGTATGCATGGCTCACTTATCAGACAATGCTTATATATAAATGGTCTTTTCTCAGCCATTTGTTTGTTTTCCCTGCAGCATTTAAGGATGTTAATTGCCCCACCTCCCACCTCTTTCCTGAAATTCTCTTCCTGTGTATTTCACTCATACCTCCTCCACCCCGATGCAGACAGTTCATTGGGCTCCTCTATCTCAGTGAAACACTCTCCTCCTATTTCTACCTGCCAAACCAACCAAAATGCTGTCTCTTCTGTGAAAACCTTTCTTATTTTCCCCACACCACAATGTGGAAGAACTTGCTCCAATTCTTTACCACTGAAGGGAACATATTCTAGCACTCAGCACTTTAAAGCTATTAGTATTTGCATGTGTGAGTTAGTTTATGAAACTGACAGATCTTGGAGGGCAGGAGCCAAATCTGATTACCAATCTCTAGATGATTAATCAAGAAGGCAAATCAAGAAGAAGATAAAATACAGACAGGAAAAAAGGAAATAGCATACTTATATTTTTTGCATTATTCTCCTTTTTAACAAATTATTTATTTTAACTGTCACATAATATGTGACAAGGGGTATATATGTATGGAGTACATAGTGATATTGTGATATTCACAATGTATAATGATCAGGTCAGGGTAATTCATATTTCCGTCAACTCAAACATTATCATTTCTTTGTGTTGAGACCATTCAATAACCTATCTTCCAGCTATTTGAAAATATCCCTCTTTGTATTCATTCTCTCTCTTTCTGTAACCCAGGGGTCCCCAACCTCTGGTTCGTGGGCTGTTAGGAACCGGGCAGCACAGCAGGAGGTGACTAGTGGGCAAGCAAGCATTACCAGCTGAGCTCCACCTCCTGTCAGATCAGAATGGCATTAGATTCTCATAGAAGCACAGACCCTATTATGAACTGTACATGCAAGGGATCCAGGTTGCATAGTCCTTATGGGAATCTAATGCCTATTGATCTGAGGTGGAACAGTTTCATCCCCAAACCATATCAGTTTCATCCCCAAACCTTATCCCCCTCCACCCCCCATCTTGTGGAAAAACTGTCTTTCACAAAGCCGGTGTGTGGTGCCAAAAAGACTGGGCTGCTGCTGCTCTAACCACATACATACCTATGTATGCATATACCTACATCTATATCTAACTGTCTATACCGATTGTAGACACGTAGATAGGTAGGTAGGTACGATAAAGAGGTTGAGCATTCCTAATCTAAAAATCCAAAATCAGAAATTCTCTCAAATTCAAAACCTTTTGAACACTGACATAACATCACAAGTAGAAAATTCCACACCTGGCCCCACATGACATGTTGCAGTTCAAATGCAAGTGCACACAGTTTATTCAGCATCCACATGGGGGAAATAGAACCTTCCTACCCAACTTTAGTTTTGATGTATCTTCTCTGTACATGCCCAGATTCCCTCATGCAGGCTTTCCCACAAACAATAACAAAATGGTGTGTGTGCAGCAGGACACACCAAGGGCAGTTTCCCATGATGCCCCATCAGGCCAGGACCTTTGCCAAAAGTGATGAGCAGAAGTTAATTAAAAAATAGAAAAAAAAAATACTGCATAAACCTAAAAATGAAGATCTTGATTGTGTATTGAAAGGATGGATCCATCAGCATGGCAGTGAACACAGGTTATTTAATAGCATGCTGATTATGAAACAAGCAAAGATCTATCACAGTAAACTGAAAATTAAAAGGAACTATAAGTATTCAGCATGCTGTTTGCAGAAATTTGAAAAACGTCATTGATACAGACAGGAGGCAGCCAAGGGTCCCCCAGTGAAACCCCACCTTCAAGCCTAAAACAGCCTGAATGCTGAAAAACCAGACTGCTGGTCCCGGATGAAGCTCACCCTTTTTTCAACTTATTCTTTCTCAATAATGCCCACCTGCACACTGGGAGGATGGGGTGGAGTCTTGGGAAGTTCATGCCATTTGCAGGGAGGAGAAGCCTGGCCTCTCCTCTTCCTGGATGGTGACCTAGGATTCAATCTGTGACATGGGGGCATGTTAACAGAAACCCTTCTTACTTTGCTGAGGTTGCTTTTTCCTTTTCACCCAATAAACTCCATTCCCCCTCACCCTTCCAAAAGTGTCTGTGTGCCTAACTCTTCCTGATTGTGTGACAGGAACCCATTTTTTTTTTACAACAACATGGCATTACATTTTAAAAGCTCTGAGTGATAAGCATCTGCTGATCATGAAGCAGCAGAGAAACTCATTGATGAGTTTGCCAAAGTCATTACTGATGAAAATATGACTCCAGAACACATCTATAATGCTACTGAAACATAACTGTTTTGGCGTTGTTGCCCTGAGAAGACACTGACTACAGCTGATGAGACAGCTCCTACAGGAATTAAGGATGCCAAGGACAGAATAACTGTGCTAGGATGTGCTAAGGCAGCAGGCACACCTATGTGTAACCCTGCTGTGATGGTCAGAAGCTTGCATCCTCACTGTTTTCAAGGAGTGAATTTTTTTTTTTTTTTTTTTTTTTTTTTTTGAGACGGAGTCTCGCTCTGTCGCCCAGGCTGGAGTGCAGTGGCGCGATCTCGGCTCACTGCAAGCTCCGCCTCCCGGGTTCCTGCCATTCTCCTGCCTCAGCCTCCTGAGTAGCTGGGACTACAGGCGCCCGCCACCGCGCCAGGCTAATTTTTTGTATTTTTAGTAGAGATGGGGTTTCACCGTGGTCTCGATCTCCTGACCTTGTGATCCGCCCACCTCGGCCTCCCAAAGTGCTGGGATTACAGGCGTGAGCCACCGCGCCCGGCAGGAGTGAATTTTTTAACAGTGCAATATTATGCTAACAAAAAAGCATGGATCCCCAGGAACATCTTTTCTGATTACTTTCATAAACATTTGGTACCAGCAGCTTGAACTCACTGCAGGAAGGCACTGAATTCTCAAAGATTACGTTTATGCCATGTGCTTTCCTCCAAATGTGACTTTGTGGATTCAGCTACGTGACCAGGGCATCCTCAGATCAAAGAAAAGTCAATATAAAAACACTTTCTTGAAAAGCATGCCAGCAGCAGAGTGAAAGGTTTTGAAAAGTTTAGGATGCCATAGGTGCTGTTGCCAGTGCTTGGAAGATGGTGACTAAAGGCGCAAGCTCTGGCTGATGACTATGTTTAGTGATGGTGACAAACAAAGTGGTGACTCTGAAGGATTCCAAAAGTCATGTGAGAAGAAAAATGTCAGATCTCCTTACATATGCAAAAATTACATCTTCAGTATCTGTCGGTAAGCTGGAACAGGTGGATAATGAAGAAGTTCTTAACATCAACAATGACGCTCCAGTTGTTCATTCATTAGTCAGTGTGAAAAAGCCAAAATGGTTCTGAGTCTGGATGATTGTGATAATAGTGACAATGAGAATGACTTTAACTTTGTTAATACTACAGAAAAAGTGCTTATAGATGACATGCTGAAAATGTGTGATGGGTTTATTGAAGGACTAGAGCAGTGTATGTTCATAGTTAATAGCAGAACAAGAAATCACTTCAGTTTATAAAATGAAAGAGAGGCTTCTAAGGCAAAAAATAGTTATTAATGACACAGATGATGCTACAGTTAACATTTTAACAAGCCATTTAGAAGAACGCCCCCTCATCTCCAGAGGACCTACTTCCTGGTCCTTCAACTGCTTCTAATGTTTCTTCTCACCTAAAGAGATAAAATACAGGGTTCAGTAACCTTTTAATCAAAACACAGCACCGTAGGTAAAGACGGAAAGCCTGCTGGTGTTGGTTGCTGCTGTTGTTTAATAGCTCAAACAGGCATCTGGTGATGCTACCGTGCTGCTTAGCTACTTTGAACGCATTATTTTTTTCATTGTATTAATAGTATGTTATATTACTCTTAAGTACTTATGCCTGAATAAGTATAAGAAAATAATTACTTCTCGGTTGCATATAAAATCAAATTCAGGAATGACAGTGATGCCAAACAACCATAGATTGTCCTCGAGTGTGGCCAAGATAGTGGCAGCTTTGCTTTATGATGGTTCAATGTACCCAAACTTTGTTTCACACACAAAACTACTGAAAATGTGTAAGATTGCCTTTTGGTTATGTGTAAAAAGTACATATGAAACGTTCATGAATTTCATGTTTAGAGTTAGGTTTCATCCCTAAGATATCTTTTTAGAGTTAGGTTTCATCCCTAAGATATCTTTTTAGAGTTAGGTTTCATCCCTAAGATATCTTTTTAGAGTTAGGTTTCATCTCTAAGATATCTTGTTATGTATATGCAAATATTTTAAAATCTGAAATTCGAAACACTTCTGGTCTCAAGCAGTTCGGATAAGGAATGCTTAACCAATAGATAGGTAGGTAGGGAAAGAGGGAAGGAGGGAGGGAGGGATGGATGGATGGATGGATAGATAGATAGATAGGAATATCTCAAGATTAGGACTATGATGAGATGAAGTGAGACACCTGGAAGGAAACATTTAAGGAGGTGTTCTTAGGGGATACAAAGGGATCTAACTCAGTATATCTATACTTCTATCGGCTCCGCCATTTTCTAGCTATATTTTCATTCCTAGGTAAGGTACTTAACCTCTCTGTGTCCTCATTTGAAGAGTAATAGTACCCAGCTGATAGTGTTGCTATAAGGATTAAATGAATTATTACACATAAAGTACCAAAAACATTACATAGTAATGTTATCAATAAATTTCACTATTAATTATTATTAATATATAATATTTCATTTAAACTTGCAATGTTTTAAGTTGAAGTACCTGGGATTATGTGGTCTAAAGTTTTGCTGGTTTAGAAATAATGAGTTTTCATGTAAGTGTGTTTATGCCACGTCTGTCCTTGCAACAGTGAAAATTGAATTAGACACACTTTAAATATAGAAAAATAAGTCTAATTCAAATATTTTATAAATGGTAAAATCAAACTGAAAAATTCTAATTATTTCCATCTGCACTTATTTCAAATATTATTTGTAATATATGCTATAGATTTTTAAACTCTGATCAAATATTGCAAGACCTCACAAGAGCCTAAGTGCTGACCTTTACTTTTAAATGTGGTGTTTTTTTCACATGTGTGGGAAGAATTGGGCAGAAAAACTGAACTTTCAGGTCTTGTGGAGGGCAGTGGGGTCCACAAACTTTATTTTTACTGTTAAAATCTGTGTAAAAATAACATTATTATGACACAGTGAAATCCCCTACAATATGTTGAAATGACTAAGAAAAGAAAATAAAAGTAGGAAAACTTTAAGTGGGTTTGATTTTAGAAGCCAAATATTTTTAGAAAAATGTAATGAAACTTGCTTATTACTTTTACTTTCAACATTTTGCTACATCAAATGTTTATCTTTCGAAGACCTGGTTTAGAACACACACCTACACACACATGCACACATACACACACAGATAGGGTATTTCTTCTCTCTGCATTTCATGATTTTAACATTTCCCTTTCCTGGTCCTGGGGAGGATATTAGAAGGGATAAGCCCTAACATTAAAACAAACACATAAATAAACTACCAGTGGGAGAAATAGCACCTCGTTTCTTTAAGGATTTAACCTAACCAAAATGGGCCTTCCCTGGGGTCTGCTTTGCTCTGTTAGACCCGTTCAGCAGGAAATAGCACATGCTGAAAATTCAGAGTACCACACACTAACTGTGGATTGCTGATGTTGGGCCCTAAAGAAAAATAGTTAGGAAATGAAATTCCCCATTGCCCCCTGTAACCAGACTCCTTGAACATTGTCCCTAAACCATTCAAGTTACTGTGGCAAAGGTGTCATGCCTTGTCCAGTAGTGCTGAGCTTCTCTGTTTGATGCATGAGCACCTATAGGCAGTTTGTCTACCTAAGGCTTAAGCCATGGCATTCAAAGAATGGTGTTCATATTTAAGTAATAAAAACACCCACCAGTTAATACTGACTAATCTCACCCACTGAGCTGAAAGAATGCCTGGTGCTTGGGAGTAGGGTGTTTTAACAGCCATGGTGCAAAAGCCAGGACGTATATAATTAATATCTACCGCTTTCCCGAAGACTGTTGTTCTCAAGTAAGCTATGTCCTCAGTCATCAGCAGATGGCGCTGTTCCCTGAGGCTCAGAGCTCTTCAAATCGGCCTGTCTCAATATTGGCTTGTACTTCACAAGGTTTAGAGTGTAGGAGGCTAGAAATCACCGTTCTCAAAACACTGGCTAGAGTGATTTGCCATGAAGAATTCACCAGGCAGTCTAGTTAACAGAAAGCAGAGAAGTCCTGATACATCTATGCTATGGAAAGCTCATCTGTGTTGGAACTGGCTTTCTCTTTGGACCTATGTTTTTAATATTGTTCCAAAATATAAATTTTGCTTTTCAGCCAGTCTGTTCTTTCATGCAGGCTTGTGTGACCGCCACTGAGAAGGCAAACCAAACTTATTCTTCCGAGAAGGTGTGAGATGAACAGACTTCTGGTGTAACACACACATCAGTACTGACCTCTCATGCTAATGGAAGAATAGAGCTTTGGGGATTTTTAACCACCTATTCCACAGCATGAGGCAGAATGTGATCCAGCTTCCCATCAGAAGCACTTGGGGAGGTATTTTTAAATGACAGATTTCCAAGCCTTACCTCAAACCTGCTACATCCAAAACTCTAGGAGTTTGACTCTGGAAACTGTTAGATTTTTGTTTGTTTAATCTCTTCAAATCGATTCTGATGCTGCTGGGCCATTATTTGACAGATTGAGAACGTCCAAACTATATAACCAGTCCCAATGATATACTGAAGAATTCTATGATTAAAAAAAAAAAAAGTGCAAGAAGCATGAATACTTTAGTTTTCAGAGACTCAAAAGACAGTAATATTCCTGGGACTACCTCATGAGAACTTGCTTTTTATAAGCAAGCATGAATGTTCATGCTGAAAAGACATTTATCTCAATAAAGTCAAGGAAGTTGTTAGTTTTCACAAAAGAAATCTGGGAATAAAAACGATAATGTTGAGTTATTCTTTCCTAAGTGTTCCTTCAGCTTCCTGTTCAATATTTGTTGATAATCAACTATATGTTAAGCATTCAAATAATGAGATCAAGCCTCCGCCCTCAAAGAGAATACCTAGGGCAGATTGAACAGGAAAAGATAAGCAACACTACAAACAAGAAACTATGATACAGGACAGACATAATCAAATGTAATAAAGAAACATAAGAAAATGAAGATTAAAAAATAATGATGAATGCTCATGTAGGGCAATTTTGGTTTCTTCCTAGTAGAGGTGACATATTTTTAAGAAGAAATGATGAATAGGATATCATTTCCTTTAAAAAAATCATTCTGAATGAGTACCATTTTCCTTGGAAGAGCCATAAAAAGTAGCTCCTGGACCACTAGGAACTTTAGATAAGTCCCTCTCAGTGCTATGGTCAGCTTCTCCACTCTCTCTGGCCTACCAGCTCCTCATCTACCATCCTACCTGTGGACCTTTTCTAGTAAGAAGAAATGTGCCAAAATTCGGACCTCCTGGCCTACTTATATACTTCCAATTTTGTGAGGACCTAAAATACTGCTTTGAATAGGAGGAACCATAATAGGCCAGTTTTAGTTACCTATTTTCATGTAATAGAATTTAATAATTATGTATTTATTAACATTTGAGTGTGACAGGTCATTCTAAATCTATGAATAATTTAACAAAATGAGTCCTGCACATGCACTGTCAGTTGCTGGAATTGACTAAGTTTGGAAATGTTCCTTCACCTTTTCCAGGGTCTGGTCTGCCTCTGATGATGTTTGTGTTCTTTATCCTTTTGTGAATTGGGTCTTTCTTTTTTCCTTTTAATACACAAGCCAGGATGTTACAGATTAGTCTCTTAGAGGACTTGTTCTTCTAGATTATGAAACACTTAACATTAAGTTTTATTTTGGATTGCCACTCCAACACAGACAGAGGAAAAGAACTACATGAGAATGTCAAACTCTAACTGGTAATGTTTACCAGATGATATGTTAAAAATCATGGAACCATTATAAACACACACTGGATTCAAACAATTGAGTAGATGTATGGAAGATGGTGAGAACTAGGCTCCTCACTGTTAGAGTAGAAGGTTGTGTACAACCCAGGTGAAGAGAAGGCTAATACGATCCAGGTAGCACTGGGTTAGAGTTGGCGACATTCCTATGAACTCATGTTTACCTTAGAATAGACAAAGATGGATATAGATATAAATATGTATAGATGGCCAGGCTTGGTGGCTCACGTTTGTAATCCCCACAATTTGTGAAGCCGAGGCATGTGGATCACTTGAGCCCAGGAGTTTGAGACCAGCCTGAGAAACATAGGGAAGATCCTGTCTCTACAAAAAAAAAAAAAAATTAGCCAGGTATGGTGGCACAAATCTGTGGTCCCAGCTACTCAGGAGGCAGAGGTGGGAGAATCGCTTGGGGCTGCAGTGAGCTGTGATTGCACTATTAAATACACACACACACACACACACACACACACACGCACACATGTAGAAAGGAAGGAAATATGTGTGCATATTAATCCATGAATATACCCTTATCTGCGCACGCGCGCGCGCGCGCGCGCACACACACACACACACACATACATGTGTGTGTCCAATGAGAGAGCCTAGAAATAAATGATGCCCCAGAAACAGCAAACACACCTAGCCCCCAGATATTAGTTTTGAATACAATTTTCCAAGAAAAGGAACCAGGGGACTTTTTGGAGAAATGAATGATTATACAGAAGAAATGAATCATTTAGACAGAGCTAAATGAGCCTATCAAACCACCTGCAAGTCCCTTATGACATTACAAAAGCAACGTCAATATAGTATAGTTGTTCTCAAATGTTAGCAGGCCTCAGAATCACTTAGATGGCTTGTGAAAACCATTCTTCTCTCCCCATTTCTGACTAAGTATGTTTGGAGATGGAATCTGAGAATTTGCATTTCTAATGAGCTTCCAAGTGAAGATGACACTGCTTGTTCAGGGATCATACTTTAAGAATTACTGCCTTTCCAGAATCCTAATGAGATATTATAAATTACTAAAATAAATACTATCTTCCACTTACATGTTTCTGCCCTGCTTCACATGGTCTAAGTTCTTTCACAAAGCTAGCTAGAAAGCAGATTTAGAAAATAAATGTTGAGAGACAGTGTGAATAGGAAGGATTCAGTGAGGTAGTTTAATATTTCATACTCTCATTTATTTTTTTTTTATCCATTCAGTCACCCATTTATCCAACATGGGCCATGTTCCAATTGGGGGTTACAGATATATAGTGAAGGGTGCACCTAACTCAGCAAGAGGTGAATAGGAACGACTTTCAAAAAGAAATTGATTTAAACTGAATTTTAGTTGGCAAGAAAGACAGCCAGACAGATTGGGGGGTGAGGAGGAGGAAGAGTGACCAGGCAAAGGGAGCGGTTTGTGCAAATTCACAAAGCAAGAGAGAACATTGGCATAGCTGAATGCCTGCAAGGAATTAACTAGATTAACAAAATATGCCCAGGGCTGAACCATAACTCGGATCTGAATTAGGATTTCCCTTGTCAACAAATCTGGCTTTTAGGTGGTCCCACTTGAACATCTGTCTTGTCTTCACCTATCTATCTAAATCCTGTTTTTCTTTATGGACTGAATTTAATCTTATCTAATCCAGAGTTCTTTAGTAGTGGCTCAGCCTAAAGTAACCTGTTGTTTTTGCTGCTGTGTCCAAGAACTAAACAGTTCCCATGTCCTGTCATAACAGGTTAGTTCATGATTGTTTGTGTTCATGTGTTATTTCCCATAATTCTCTGCACCTCACAATCTCCCATAGTACTCCAGTCCAATGTCTTTAACTTTGGAATAACCAAATATATTTGTTAATTTACCCCGATTTATCACTCTTATGTTAGAAAACTGATAGAATTTATGCCAATAATGTTGTTTCACATATAAATAAAGGACATCAAATCAATTATACAAACACAGTGGCCATACATGCATGATTATAGGTTTAAATATTTGACAGTATGTCATAAATTTTGAGACAGTGTTCATTCTTGCATTTCTGGTTATTATAGCCTTCACATTCCTAAGTATCGAAATACTGAAAATAGTGGACATAATTCATTTTCATTGAATAGAATTGATTATCTATGGAAAAAAAAGCCCTCAGTTTTAGGAATATGAAAAAGAACAGTCTTAAAATCTACTTGAAAATAAGGAAACTAACAACCAATTCTAAGACAGCAGGTATGAAGAACTCTAGGAAATTGAGAAAAAAAAAGTTAAAGTGGTGAAAATAAGAGAAGTACAAGATACGGTAGGAGGAAAAGACAGGGCCAAAAGAGACTAGCAATTGATTAATATTTAAATAAAATGTGATATATGCATACAATGTGATATATTATTTTGCAATAAAAGCTAGCAAAATACTTATACATGCTGTAACATAAATGAACCTTAAAAATATCATGCTGAATGAAAGAAGACTATGTATTCAAGGATTCCATTTATATGAAATGCCAGTAATAGGAAAATCTATAGAGACATAAAATAAATTAATGGATGCCTATGCCTAGGGATGAGATGAGGGAAATTGAGCATGGTTGAGGCCTAAAGGAAATAGAGCTTCTGATGAGGGAAACTGGGCATGGTTGACACCTGAAGGAAATACAGCTTCTCCTGAAGCTGATAAGACTGTTCTAAAATTGATTGTAGCTGCACAGCTTTGTGAATATACTAAAAGCCGCTGATTTTTTTACACTCTTATGGGTGAAATGCATTATATGTGAATCACATATAATTAAGCCTTTTCAAATTAAAAATAAAGAAAATTAGCAAGACAGTTTTGAGTCTTATTTTAAAAGATTATTAACATTAGATCAAAAACTTTACCCATTAGAGACTGAGTAGAAAAAGGAGTGTCATCAGCAGATGTAAGTTTTAGAAATATAATGTTGGTGGCAGTGTGCTACATGAAGTAGAGATGGGTAACAGGACACGATGACTCTAATGATGACTCTAATTGAATCAGGACTTGGATGGCTGGGGCAAAAATGTGGTCGTGGCATAATGGGCATTGGGAAGTAAAATTGACAAGCCTTTTATTGGATATGGGGTGACAAAGAGAGGTTGGTGGGGAGGGAAATTTGAAGAGTCAATTTCATGTGGTAAATGGTGATTTTTAATAGACCAAAATAGGTGATTTGAGGAGAGGAATGAAAAAAGTACAAAATTAATAGTCAACTTTTGATAAACTGAGTTTGCAATTTTATAAATATATTCATATCACAATATCGAAGCGGCTACTGAAACTGGCTCCATGGAGGAGAAGAAAGGTAAAAACCATTAAACACTATGTGGAAAAACCAAGACACTGAATATTTCCAGAGTTCTAAGATTTGAGATCGTTACACGTGAATAAAAGAATTATATTGACAGGCAGGGTATGGTGGCTCACGCCATAATCCCAGCACTTTGGGAGGCTGAGGTGGGTGGATCACTTGATGCCAAGAGTTCAAAACCATCTTGGGCAACATGTAAAACCCCATCTCTACAAAAAATACAAAAATTAGCTGGGCATGGTGGTATGTGCCTGTGATCCCAGCTACTCTGGAGGCTGAGGCACAAGAATCACCTGAACCTGGGAGGAAGGGATTGCAGTGAGCCGAGATCACACCACTGCACTCCAGCCTGGGTGACAGAGCAAGACTGTCAAAAAAAAAAAAAAAAAAAAAAACTGACCATGAATTTACAATGAATATTTTTAAAAGGAAGAAAATAAAAGCCAAGGGAAGTGGAATTCTAGAGAGAAAGAAAGATGATCAGCAGCATAGGCAAGAAGAATGTTCTGTAAAGCAGCTGAGGAGTTCTTGGAGGGCAAATTCAACAGCATTCTGTGGATGAGGAAAAAACTGCAAGGAGAAATGAAAAAGGGGATGAAGTACAGGTGTCGTTTACTGTTTGAGGAACATATGGTTTACACAGAAGCACACAAGGAACAAAGCCAAGGGAACATAGCACTACAACACAAGAAAGACTACTTAGGGGCATGTCAAAATCAGTTTTGATTTATTCCAGCTTTGGAACCCAGGTAAAACAGAACAAGGGCCTCTAAAATTTTTTCAGTCATCTCTATCTTTCCTCACTTCACTGCCATGGATATTTTATCTATAAATTTATCTAAATCACTCTTGTAAAAATTTGCATTATCATCTGTATTGAATTTTCAAAGAAAAAAGTTTTCATAATTAAAATGCATTCTGCTATTATACTAAATGGACTAAATGTAAGCATCAAAGCATTCAATTCATTCAAAAGTTTTTACTCTGTGCCTACTATATGCTAAGTGTAATACTAGTTGCTGGGACTATGATGAACAAAACCTGAAACCTAACATGACTGTACATCATGAATTAACAGTCTGATGCTGGTTACAGGCATTAATCAAATAATCACAAACATAGAATTACTATGGTATGTATTACTTCTAATATTCCATATTATAGAAAATAGTTTGTTACTTATCCCATGTCCCATACTTTATATTTTTTAGTTCTTTACTGTTTTGGGGGAATGGTGGCTTACCTCATTGAATTCTCATACTTATCCCATGTCCCATACTTTATATTTTTTAGTTCTTTACTGTTTTGGGGGAATGGTGGCTTACCTCATTGAATTCTCATACTGGTAAGGTATAGCACTGAAATCTCAAATGATTTATCAAGAGTCGCACCACCATAAAGTTTTAAAGCCAGGTCTAAAGATTGGTCATCTGTCTTGTAGAATTTTGATATCTACCTATGCACATGTCTTTGAATATTGAAAAAAATTTCTATGTGATTCATGTGAAGCCTTATAGAAGAGTATAAAACAAGAAAAATGTGATATATACAGTAGGAAGGAATTTCCTATGTTTTCTTGGCACTGAAATTTTCCTGGAATGGTTTTTGGAAATACATTATTAAAATGCACATTGCTTATGGAAAGTATTAAAATGATACATCCAGATCCTTAAGGTATAGGTTTTATTTGAAGAATTAAATAAAAAACCTAGAAAGGCAAACAAAATCCTGCAGCTTCCTTTTCTTAAAAAAAAAAAAAGTTTCGATAAGCATTTCTAAACTTTATCAGCATGAGAGCTACAGGTCATAGACACACACAATGAGTTGAGGTCATGATAAAAATCAGGGTGATAAGAAATGGCAGTGAATTGCAGAGGTTAGATCTGACTTGAAGAACTCATGAAGGTGTTGATATTCAGCTCAGTAGAGATGGCTCTAAGTTCCAGGGACAAAGCCCAGTTGCCAAGAGACAAGCTCACACAAGGAAACTTGTTAACAAAGCCCAGGAATAGTATCTGTATAGCTGGCATCAGACCAGGAAAAGAAATTGAATAATGTACATCAGTATCCAGTACTTCCATGATTTCAGCTGTAATATCTTTGCAAATAACTTTCCATCTTTGTCTCCAGCCTTCACCTAGCTCTTGATTTCAAGATTCAAACTCCCATCCTCACTAGATGACTTACTAATCTCAAACTCAACTGGAGTCACCATTTTCTCTCTCAAGCCTGCTTCTGTCTGAAGCTCCTCAAATTAATTGCAACATCGCTCAAGCCATTCAAGCTTGAAGACTTAGAATCCTCTCTGGCTCCTCTCCCTCCCTTCTTGGCTACAATTAGTGCCAGATCCTCTTGATTCTACTTCCATCTGACTCCAAGACACACAACCTCCTTTCCATAAGCATGGTCATTGTCTTGGTTAGGGCCATACTACCTTTTACCTAAATTAATGTGATGAATTCTTAATTGGTTAGCCTCTCCCGTTAGCTTTCCTTCTAATTCACTTTATCACCCATTTCAAATTTAATCTTGATAAAAGGTTACATTTATTCATATATCTTAGCAAAACTCTAAGTACCCCTGTTGCGTATAAAATAAAGCCCAAACCAGCAGCTTAGCAATCAAGAACATCCATCCTTTGACCTCAATGATTTTTCCAAAATTATCTCCTAACCCTCTCCAGTTCAAACAATGTTGCCTACTTACTATTTGCCATGTTAAATTTTGCTTTCTCATGTTACTTTTTTATGGTGTTACTTCTGCTTATAATGTCCTCCATCCAGTGAATTTCTCTGTATCAAAACTCTACCCATTTTTAAATTGTTTTTACAAAGTCTTCCAAAACATGGTATCAAGCCATATTATCCAAATTCTTATAATTTCTTTTACCCAAATTCTCATAATGCTTTTTTCCCTGTTTTAATTATACTTTTAAGTTCTAGTGTACATGTGCACAACATGCAGGTTTGTTACATATGTATACATGTGCCATGTTGGTGTGCTGTACCCATTAACTTGTCATTTACATTAGGTGTATCTCCTAATGCTATCCTTCTCTCCTCCCCCACCCCACGGCAGGCCCTGGTGTGTGATGTTCCCCACCCTGTGTGCAAGTGATCTCATTGTTCAATTCCCACCTATGAGTGAGAACATGTGATGTTTGGTTTTCTGTCCTTACGATAGTTTTCTCAGAATGATGGTTTCCAGCTTCATCCATGTCCCTACAAAGGACATGGACTCATCCTTTTTTATGGTTGCATAGTATTCCATGATGTATATGTACCACATTTTCTTTATCCAGTCTTTCATTGATGGACATTTAGGTTGGTTCCAGGTCCTTGCTACTGTGAATAGTGCTGCAATAAACATACGTGTGCATGTGTCTTTATAGCAGCATGATTTATAACCCTTTGGGCATATACCCAGTAATGGGATGGCTGGGTCAAATGGTATTTCTAGTTCTAGATCCTTGAGGAATCACCACACTGTCTTCCACAATGGTTGAACTAGTTTACAGTCCCATGAACAGTGTAAAAGTGTTCCTATTTCTCCACATCCTCTCCACACCTGTTGTTTCCTGACTTTTTAATGATCGCCATTTTAACCGGTGTGAGATAGTATCTCATTGTGGTTTTGATTTGCACTTCTCTGATGGCCAGTGATGATGAGCATTTTTTCATGTGTCTGTTGCCTGCATAAATGTCTTCTTTTGAGAATGTCTGTTCATATCATGCACCCAGTTTTTGATGGGGTTGTTTGATTTTTTTGTTTAAGTTGTTTGTAGATTCTGGATATTAGCCCTTTGTCAGATGAGTAGATTGTAAAAAATTTCTCCCATTCTGTAGGTTGCCTGTTCACTCTGATGGTAGTTTCTTTTGCTGTGCAGAAGCTCTTTAGTTCAATTAGATCCCATTTGTCAATTTTGGCTTTTGTTGCTGTTGCTTTGGTGTTTTAGTCATGAAGTCCTTGCCCATGCCTATGTCCTGAATGGTATTGCCTAGGTTTTCTTCTAGGATTTTTATGGTTTAGGTCTAACATTTAAGTCTTTAATCCATCTTGAATTAATTTTTGTGTAAGGTATAAGGAAGGGATCCAGTTTCAGCTTTCTACATATGGCTAGCCAGTTTTCCCAGCACCATTTATTAAATAGGGAATCCTTTCCCCATTTCTTGTTTTTCTCAGGTTTGTCAAAGATCAGATGGCTGTAGATGTGTGGTATTATTTCTGAGGACTCTGTTCTGTTCCATTGATCTATATCTCTGTTTTGGTACCAGTACCATGCTGTTTTGGTTACTGTAGCCTTGTAGTATAGTTTGAAGTCAGGTAGCGTGATGCCTCCAGCTTTGTTCTTTTGGGTTAGGATTGTCTTGGCAATGCAGGCTCTTTTTTGGTTCCATATGAGCTTTAAAGCAGTTTTTTCCAATTCTGTGAAGAAAGTCATTGGTAGCTTGATGGGGATGGCATTGAATCTATAAATTACCTTGGGCAGTATGGCCATTTTCACAATATTGATTCTTCCTATCCATGAGCATGGAATGTTCTTCCATTTGTTTGTGTCCTCATTTATTTCATTGAGCAGTGGTTTGTAGTTCTCCTTGAAGAAGTCCTTCACATCCCTTGTAAGTTGGATTCCTAGGTATTTTATTCTCTTTGAAGCAATTGTGAATGGGAGTTCACTCATGATTTGGCTCTCTGTTTGTCTGTTATGCTTATTTTTTTATACAAATGATTTTAGTATGTGTCTGGAGTCCCACCTGAAATTTAGTATTCACAAGGGTACAACTGGTTCTTATCAAACTTAGAAAGGTACAAAGCACCTATTGAAGTGTGCCATGTGAAACAGGCCATTGGTATTCTGAACAACTGAACACTTCACGAATTCAAATACCAAATTCTGTAAGAGCTACACAGCATGTTCCAGGTCACACAGCTGTGAGAAGAGAGCCTTAATTCCAAGTCTCCTGAATTGTCCCTCACAACTTTGCCTTACACCAGCTGCCCCAAGTTGACCCACAGGTTTCAGCCCATCCCATGGGTCTCTTTTTACTTTCAACCAATGAGTAAATGTGTTTTCTCCCAGACTCTGATGAAAAACACAAACGCATGTTCTTTTTCTGTTTCACATAATGATGTTTTCTGCCCTCTAGGATCTCAATTCCACTGAAAACAACACTACTGCTGTTTTCCTTGGACATCAACATGAAATTTAGCTGAACTCCTTCTAACCCCTTGGATCTTGGACCTTGGGCTGCAAGTCACTTGTGCTTCCCAGTTGCCTCACAAGTACTTTCTGGTTTCAACCCGGTTGGAAATATTGAGACAAGAGTCTCTCTCAGAGGGTAGTGTTTGATCACTTTTACTTTTTTGAGTTAGAGGGAAGCAAAGCCTCTAAAAACAAATAAACAACAGTTAATCAAGTTTTTGATCCTCCTCAAAAGCTTGAACTCAGTTCCAGTTTGAGGCAAAAATTTAGGTCAGTTCTCGTTTTATTTATTTGTTTCAAATTTTTCAAGGGAGCCCTTCACCTAGGACGCTCCAGGGCACAAACACAGTAACACACACATAAACACACACACACACAAGCACGCATACATACAATTACCATATTATTTTCAAATTCATCCACATCTCCATAAAAGCACTGCAAATAACTAAAAATAGCCACAATAATAACAAAGCAACTCCAAAACAAACATTTTATCAGCTTATCTTGCAAAGGGACTTGCCCTAGTTACTTCTGTAGTATGGCTTGAATGATGATGCTAAAATTTTCCCCTACCCTGAAATATCCATAAAATCATCCTACCCTCTTATTTGAAACCCCCACCACAGGAAATTAAGTTCTTTAAATCAAAACATTAATCTCAAAAACAAAAAATCCTTTAATGTCCTAGGAGAGGTATCATTAAGCCATTGACACCTCATTGTGAATTAGTTTATATGAGATTAGTGAGTGAGTTACTCTCAAGAACTTAAGGAACTCCCCACAAATGTAGACATTTGCTCACTATCCCCCAAACCCTTCCTTCTACAACTTTGCCCAATCTACATTTATTCACTGTTGTTTACTTATCAAGAACCCAACCACTGCAACTATCTGGAATTTATTTAACAATTAAGGCTTAGCTCAAAGTTCACTTCTTTCATAAGTAGCACCAGGACAAAGTGGCTACAAGGTACCAAGTGTTTTATAGTGCATTGCCCATTTACTTTTTTGATGAGTATCCTATGAGAGAAAGTATACAAGACATATGTCACACTCTATCTGCCCAACTAACAGAGTTCTGAGAGCTCATCATAGGGAAGGGCTGTGCCATATGATTCTTTGCATAGTTTGCAAGGTTAATGACAAATAGGTGTTGAATAAAGAAACTTTATTTCTTATTATTACTCCAGTTTGGACAATAATCAAAGCACAGTGGGGGCAGTAATTTACAACTTTTTTTTTTTTTTGACATGGTAATGGGGCAATCAAATAGAAGTATTCAGTAGGACCCTAAAGGTCACTGTGTAGATTTATCTTAAGCCTCATTTTAATATAAAGTAGTAAATGAAATCAAAGTTCTTGAAGAGGTAGGTGGTATAGACCACAGGAGAAATAATAAATAATATTCAAAAGAGAATAAAAGTATGAGAAGACAGATAAGTGTAGGGGTGTGAAAATTTTTTTAGAAGTTCGTAACAGACCACATCCGATTTCTCATATAAAGGTTGCAAGTTTATCATCTTCGAATGCAGGATAGAATGTGATTAGAGGCCAGGGGAAGGGAAATGAAATTTTGGAATAGCTTCCAAAGACACAGGAAAGAAAGCTATCCATGAAGAAGCAAATTATTATCATTCAGTGTTGAGGACTCTGCTTGGCTTGACACACACATTTATAGCTGTACCTCAGAACTGTCTGAAAATGTACCAACATAGCATTTGACCTGGTAATTAAGTTGCTCTGGTTCAACCCGAGTTTGTGTGTATGAGAGGTAAGGGAAAACTAAAGACATTGGATGTTATTTCATCGAACAGGCTGCAGCTCTTCTAAATAAATCATTTATCTCCATATACCCTGAGAATGTAGGAGATCTTAGGGGATTTACCATTATAGATCTCCTCCTCAACACCTCGGCAATAGTAAGGCAGGAGAAAATATGATGTAACATAAAGAAACAAGAAACGTAGATCAGAAGAACTACACTAAAGTAACTGGAAGCGAAGATTCATTTAGCAAGTGGTTGTAATAAATGTTAGCAAAGGGGAGTACGATGGAGATTGTGCCACAGAATTGTGGGGCCCAAGAGTGTAAGGACTAAAACATATCTTATAGATCCTCTAGCCAGTAATATTTAACCAGGGCTGCAAACTAGAATCTCATAGGAAGGATTTAGATAAAAATACCATGTCAAAGCCTCTCCTCCAGAGGTCTTGATTTAATTAACCTGTTGTGGTACTGACAATAGGTTTTAAAAGTATCCCAGGTGATTCTAATGTGCAGGGAGTGCTGGAAGCCTAGCCCAATTCTTACTTAGCCTAGGTAGGAAAACTTAAATCCAAAAATACCAGTGACTTGGCCCCTGGGGTACAGCTAATGGTAGAGCAAGAAAGGAAATTCCTCTCATTAGCACAGGGGTTTGGACAGACCACAAGACAAAATACACATCTCTTAAAATGTAATTTATCTCCACCTTGCAGGATTGTTTTCAAAATTACATGGTAAAGCAACAATCAGATACCACTAGATACCTATTAAAATGGCCCAAATTCAGAACTTTGACAGTACCAAATGCTGGCAAAGATATGAAGCAACAGGAACTCTCATTCATTGCTGGTGAAAATAAAAAATGATACTGCTATTTTGGAAGATGGTTTGGCACTTCCTTACAAAACTAAACATACTCTTACCATATGATACAGCAATCATGTTCCTTAGCAAATATCCAAAGGTGTTGAAAATTTGTGTTCACACAAAAATCTGCACATGGATATTTATAGCAGCTTTATTCATTATTGTCCAAACTTGGAAGCAACCAAGATTTGCTTCAGTAGGTGAATGGACCAATCAACTGTGGTAAGTCCATGAAATGGAATATTATTCAGCATTAAAATGAAATGACCTATCGAGGCATAAAAATGTATGCAGGAAACTTAAATACATATTATTAAGTGAAAGAAGCCAATCTAAAATGTCTCCATAGTGTATGACATTCTATAGGACAGTAAAAAGATCAGTCGTTACCTGGGGTTACAGAAGAGGAAGGAACGAATAGGCAGAGCACAGAGGATTTTTAGGGCAGTGAAACTACTCTGTATGATTCTATAATTATTGATCATGTCTTCATACATTTGTCAAAACCAATAGAATGGGCTGGGTGCGGTGGCTCACGCCTGTAATCCCAGCACTTTGGGAGGCTGAGGCAGGCAGATCATGAGGTCAGAAGTTCAAGACCAGCCTGACCAACATGATGAAAACCTGTCTCTACTAAACATACAAAAATTAGCTGGGTTTGGTGGTGCGTGCCTGTAATCCCAGCTACTCAGGAGGCTGAGGTAGGACAATTGCTTGAACCCAGGAGGCGGAGCTTGCAGTGAGCTGAGACTGCACCACTGCACTCCAGCCTGGGTGACAGAGCAAGACTCCATCTCAAAAAGAAAAAAAAAAGCAATAGAATGTGTAACAGCAAGAATGAGCCCTAGTGCATAAGAAGTTTGGAGGTGATGATGTGTCAATATAGGTTCATAAATTGTAACAATGTGCCAGTCTTGTGGGAGATGATGGGAGGCTGTGCATGTGTGGGGCAGGGAACAGATGGGAAATCTCTGTACCTTTTGCTCAATTTCATTGTGAATCCTAATGCTCTCTAAAAACTAAGTCTATTTTGAAAAGTCATATGTCACACAAATTCCTGGTCCCAGAGAGAACAGTTTATTGAGGTTCTAAAAGATGCAAAAGGCTTGGTCAAGTTATTTGTTGCCCTACCTCCCAGAATCTCTCCCTTCTCCCTCTATGGATGAGACTTCTTCTTACGACTGAATGTAAGAATATCCACAAGTGGTAAAGAAGGGAATGATGAGCTTTTCCTCAACCATCAAGAGAGTAAAGGGCTGTGGAATGATTGATAGGAAGTGAAACAAATGGACAGTGATTTTTAAACATTAAAACATGTCAGCAATATAAGTTGCTACTAGAATCAATAATGGTGGTTGCCATATCTGGGCAGGTCAAACATTGTTTATTGCCTAAGAGAGGGAGAGAGTTAAACAGAGAGGAGGGAGGAAGGATACAGAACCAAAAGTCTACACAGGAAATTAAGTGTGTGCTAAACATTAAATGCCTCTCATGCCAAACTATTGCCTAAAGCCACTTCAGTCATTAATGGGCGCCTCGTTGCGCAACTCCAAGCTGCCATTTATATAGACTCCTATGTAGATAGTCTGGTTGCTGTCACATATAAGTCAGTTTCCTCTCCAGCCATGCCATATCCAAACTTTGGAAATACAGCAATAGAAAACTACCTGAAACCTGAGATGCGGTCTTTCCTCTAACCTATATGAAAATAGGTGGTTACCAAAAACAAAACAAAACAAAACAAAAATCACATTACTCCAAAGTATTGACTTTCAAAAATATCCCTAATGCAAACCCGGAAATTGAAGAAGATGATCAGTAAGTGAGACAACCAAGAAATAATGATGATCAAACCAACTTTAAAGAAGCTTCAGCTGGGTGCAGTGGCTCAGGCCTGTAATCCTAGCACTTTGGGAGGCTGAGGCAGGCAGATCACGAGGTCAGGAGTTCAAAACCAGCCTGGTTAATATGGTGAAACCCTATCTCTAAAAATACAAAAATTAGCCAGGCATGGTGGCCCGCACCTGTAGTCCCAGCTACTCAGGAGGCTGAGGCAGAAGAATCCCTTGAACTCAGGAGGTGGAGGTTGTAGTGAGCCGAGATCATGCCACTGCACTCCAGCCTAGGTGACAGAGCGAGACTCCGTCCCTGCCCCCCCCCCCAGAAAAAAGCCTCTTCCATCTATGGTGTTTGAGAGTCAATCCAGAGTTGGGTTTGTCATGAAACTAATGAAGCTTAACCTTTAGGGACTCTACTTGTGTAACCCCTTTCAAGGTTCCAAAGAGGGATCTAAAAATGAACTCACAAGTTTATATGTGCTTTTAAAATTTTTTCAAAAATAGGATAGTTAATAAAAATTGATTTAATATCACTTTCATTTCAATTTTTTTACCCTTGTAGATAAGGAACTTTTTCTCATTTATTTTTCTATTGTGTAATATTTAAGACATTCCAAAAATATGTAAAATGTATATTATGAAATACGCTAAATGAAGGTTTATTTTTTGCTTTTTTTGTTTTAAACAATGAAATCTACATGCTATAATTAATGCAGGTAGGATCAAAGCATTTGACTTTTGGTCTTGTTTTTGCCTCCTTTTTTTCCGCCTTTAGGAAATTTAATTAGTGTAAGTTTCAGTTTTTTTCTGCAATAGCATCCTCAGCCTGCTCTACTTCATGGGAGATGTTTACGTGACAAGTGAAGTGAAAAAATGTGCAGAAAAACAACAACAACAACAATGTAAGCTATTTTTAGCAGGGTAGAATTTTTTTTTTTTAACCTATGTGTTTTTTCTTCTTTAAACCTAGTGGGAAAAGGTGTTTTTGTAAAACAGATATTCTACTCTAAGAAGCAGTCACATTAGCAAGGGAAAATGTATTGGCCTAATAGATAATCCAGTCTTCAGATTTTGAAAGACTTGTTTCTATTTCTTTGGAGGATCATAAAGACACAATACTGGTCCCATAAAGTAGACTTAGGAAGAGTGATGCCCATGGCCATGACCTCACAATATTCCACCAGATGGAGCCAGAGATTGAGGAGATTACTGTAAAACTAGGCAAAAGAAAGACCACTACTCATCCAAAGATTATCCTATTTGGACTAAAAAACAAGCTGGAGTTTAGTGGGAGTTCATGTTTACCAATAGACTGTTTTATTTCTGGTTATGAATAATATTTGGACATTTTCCCATACATCACAAGGTAGAAATAAAGTTGTGTACCACAAAGATAATTGGGAAAGCATTTTCCAACCTACAAAGTATTCTACAAATGTTGCTATTACTATTGTAATATTCTGAGGGATAGTACTTAGTAGCACTGTTTCTGAAAAACAATGAACTTACAAATAATTTTGTCATCATTTATTGGACATAAACCAAAAGAGATGAAGATTCAGAAAGGAATGATATAATTCTTATTTTTATAGAACTCACATTTCATGTGGGCTTATAAAACATGGCCATGTAACCCAAATAAATTAGGACATGCCAAATGGCTCCGCCACTTCTTAGGGTCTCATTTATAGAAACACAGAATACTAGTCAAATGTAATTTAAAAGTACATCTCCCTTATAGGATTGAGGATATACCTTTTATTGCTGACCAAAGGACTTACGAAAAAAACTCTGGCTTATCTTTTTCTACAACACTTTTAGCCCTGAGAAGCTCTGGTGTTTCATTTTTTCATCATTTCTCAACTCTCTTTGAATTTTCACCTTGATACTCTTGGCACTCATGAATAGCAGAGAGTGTGTGTAATTCATGCTGGGCCACTCTAAAATCACTATAAATTTAACTATTTATAAGCTATAACGTGAATCCACTCTTTAATATGTTTAGAAAGAAGCCCATAGCCTCATCTGAGATGTCCAGCTCTTTTCTCTCTGATTGCTTCCTCCACCCCAACCCCAAATGATATCCAGTAGAGAATTTCTAGTAAATACAATTATGATTTTATTAAATTTCTAAAAAGAATGGACTTGTATAATAAAGAACCTTCATAGAATGAATCTGCTTTTATTACATTTTTGCCATTATTCTTAGTGTCAGTACCATAAATGTTACCAATTAGTTCTTTATATTGATTATAGATAGAAACTAGATAAGAATTCTGCCATGGAAAATGAAACTTTGAAAAATTGTTGAACCAAAGGGCTACCAATGGATGATCCACACCTAGACAGAGGCTCCCAGTAGATAACCTTTAGTAACTTTAGAGGCTTCTAAAGTGACTTGGTAATGCTGTCTCCTTAACATTTAACAAAGAACAAAGTCACTATAAGACATTTCAGTAACTTCAAGTCTGGAGCAGGTAACTTCTAGGTTTCCCATCAAAGCTTCTTTTCTATGTCCAATGAATAGAAAAATCCCTCAAATGGTTAAACAATTGGCCTGGGATCTGGGTGTAGCTTAAATCAGTTAGATTTGAAATGTGAAGATTATAAAGAGGCCAAATTCACCTATGGAGAAAACAAACATGACTTTTTTTCTGAGCTAAGCTGCTCTAACATGCCCCATGAAGAAATGTGAAAGTCACTTCCTTTCTTGGATTGTATTTTCCATGTTTCTTACTGATCCCTATGGAATATGGACCAAAGCACCTACAGCACCTCCACCACCAGTTTCTCAGTATCTCCTCTTTTTCTCAACAAGAAAGAATTCCAGCATCCAAAACAGAATCCCTTTCAAATGGCAATTATCTTTACATTCCTGTTATCTAGTAGTATGTTTATTGGTTATGAAATAGTGAGTAATAAAAAAGGGATATTTTAAAAAATAGAATGAACTCGGAAAGCGACAATCTATCCTGAACCGTCTGGCTTTCTTTTGAACAATGTAAGTTACTTCAGCAAAATGACTGATACAGTGCTTTTCCTAGACATCTAAAATCATCAGTCTTGCTGTGCTGTGGCCATGGTGTTTTAGGTACCTGTATGGTTCAGGTTAACTTGTAATTGAAAAGCTTATCTGACTTATATTCCCGTCTTCTCTGTATTTCCTTTATCCCCAGTTCTACTACCTAAATTTCTGGAGTCTAAGATATAAACCAGAAAAAAACACTTACTGTAGATAAAGATAGAGAAAAAACAAATAAATAAAATAAAGCAGCTTATAATCTTTTACGGGACATTAAATTTTATTTTATTTTTGTTATTTTTTTATTTTTATTTTTTTTTAGAAAATGAGCACACTTACACTTCTAGAAAGACTCTTTTTCCTTTCCTTTACCCATCTTCACTGTAGGAGAAATTTTTTATCCTCTTTTCAGAATATAAAAGCTATCTTTACCACTAAAGGTAAACTCTGCTTTATAAAAAAATTTTATCATGATTCTGTCATGAGAGTTTCAAACAATTCAGTGCTTTAAAGGACTTCCCTAGTTTTGTCATAGATCAATGTGGCAAAGACTGAAATGCTTAAGAAAAGCAAAACTTGGATTGGAATAATTTAAAAGCACCATATTCTTTTATATCCTGTAGGAAATAATTTGGCATAAATTTAAACAGGCTGGAAATTGGTTTATGATCTACATTTATTTTTGCCCTCTTTTTCAAATATTTGTATCTAATCTAAATCTGTTACCTATATATGGATATAATCTCTGTATCTGTGGATTTATATACATCCACATAGATATACATAGGTATATACATACATATATTTAATTTTAAAATCCTTATAAAAACAAGTTTTCTTTTTTCTAGAAGTTTTCCTTGGGTTTGCTCATGACTTTCCAATCCAGAATTATGTAAATAAATTATATCATACAAGGCAATATGTTCAAGGAGTTACTACATTAAGTAAGCAAACGTCATATAAAACCCGCATAAACAGAGTCCCTCATTCAGGTTCCTTTGAAACATGTTTATTCTTGGGAACTCATTCACTCTTCAAACCTTCTTACCTTTAAACTGCTTCCAAGCTCAAAGAGCCCCGGAAAGAATTCATGTGCCTGAAGCTATACCACCCTGAGAGGATCTGCTCCTTAAATTTTACAATTGTCAGGTGGAGAGAGGGGAGTGAGGAGGAAGGGGAGGGCGTTTGGGCTGAGCCCAGAGGAGCCCGGCAGCACACCTGCAACAAAGAGGAGTTACAGAGCGGTGCCAATGACTCAGGCCTGCATCAGGCCTTTAAACTCAGGATCTGAAGGCTGTTGCTCATTTTAAAAAATAACAAAATGAAACAAAAACTCTTGGCATAGTGTCACTGAGAGAAGGGATGTTAATCCTCCTGACTGGCTTGTCCTGATTCTTGGGACACTAGAATCTGCTTGCTTTGATTTCCCTTTCAGACTGAGAGAGACAGGGATTCTCCTTCACTTCTGGTCTCAGGCTGTGGTTGCTCTGGGCCATTACACAGCAGCTGTGCTCCATTCCAAAAACAAGTGTCTCATCTATAATATTATTACTCCCTTGCTGTTCACAGGTGGGAATGTGAGCCATAGTGAGTTCAGTGGGCCACATCCATGACCATCTTGTATCAGGTTATTTTCACTATAAAGGAAGATATGTGTGGAAAGATAAGTCATGTAGAGGAACTTAGTGTTCAGGTCTTCCTGAAAAGATGACCATCCTAATTTTAATGCATTTGCTGTATACCATGTGACATAATTCAGCTTACGGAGCAAAACCTTTTTTTTTCTTTTCTTTTCTTTTCTTTTTTTTTCATTGACCAGAAACACTGGTTTCAGTCAAAACGAATTTATGGTTCCAAGATATGGAATCAACCTAAGTTCGTTCCATCACTGGATAAATGGATAAAGAAAATGTGGTACATATACACAATAGAATACTATTCAGGCATATAAAAGCGTCAGATCCTATCATTTGCAACAACATGGATGGAACCAGAGGGTATTAAGTGAAATAAACTAGACACAGAAAGACAAATATTGCATGTTTTCACTCATACATGCAAGCTAAAAAAATAATCTCATGGAGGTAGAGAATGGAATGATGGATATCAGAGGCTGGGAAGGGTATTAGGAAGTGGGGATTGAATAAAGAAGGTTTGGTAAATGGGTACAAAAATAGAGTTAGATAGAAGAAATAATATCTAGTATTCAGTAGCACAATAGGTTGACTCTAGTTAACTTATTGTATCTTTCGAAGTAACTAGAAGGTTGGAATTGAAATGTTCTTAACACAATATATACTCGAGGTAATTGATATACCAATTACCCTGATTTGATCATTACACATTGTATGCTTTTATTAATATTTCATGTGATCCCATAAAAAGGTACTATTATATATCTATAATAATTAAAAATAAAAATAATAAAAAGTACAAGATAATAAAAAAAACCCTCCAGGGTTCTGGTGACAGCAAGTTTTATGTATTTCAGAAACATGGTTCCAGGAGTCTCTCACTCTCTTTTTATAGTATGATAAATGGCCTCTTGTCTTGTTGAGGGAATAAAACAGCAAATCTTGAGATTCTCTTCTGCCACATTTTTATCCATCTACAAGAAAGTGACCATATGCTTTACCTTGAGAAACATGTCTCTAATAGACAGGGATTCAGATTATAGGGAGTATTCATCTTCAATTAAAGATTTGATGTACAAGAAATATCAAATTTGTTTATTTTTTAAATCAATTAAATATTTTTTGAGGTTTCCTTTTATCCAGTTAGTGGAAAATATGTCTTAGCCATTATAGAATAAGGCCATTCCTCTAGCCTAATTTTGCCCAATAGTCCCAAAGTCTTATTTGCTATCTGAAATATGAAAGCTAGGACATGTCTATTATGATCAATAATGAAGTCCTCCTTCTTATAGCTTCCAGGTAAAATAAAAGGCACCTGCTGCTGTGGTTTAAATGATGGTGCACCCTCCACAATTTATATTGAAACTTAACCCACACTGCAACCACTTTGAGAGGTGTTGCCTTTGGCTAGTGATTAAGCCATGAGGGCGCCACCCTCATGAATGGGAATAGTACCCTTCTAAAGGTGCCTGAGGTATAGAAGGAAATATTCTCTTGCTCTTCTACCCCTTCAGCCATGTGAGGACACAGCATTCTTCTCCAGAGGATGCAGCAATAAAGCACTATCTGGAAGCCAAGAACAAGCCCTCAAGACACCAACCCAACTGTTGCTTGATCTTGGACTTCCCAGACTCTAGAATTATGAGAAATAAATTTCTATTGTTTGTAAATTACCCAGTCCGTGATATTTTGTTATATTAGCACAGACTAAGATACCTGCTAATTGTGAATTTCATATAAATAATGAATAATTTTTAGTATAAATAATGCTTTAAATATATATGGACATTTAGTCACAAATAATGCATGGGACATACTTATGCTAAAAAGTAATTCAACATTTACCTGAAATTCAAATTTAATTGGGTGTCCTGTATTTTTCTTTGCAAAATATTGCAACACTGTTCCTTGCTCAAGCCTGAAAATCTCTTGATAACTGGCATCTTCAAACTCTGAGTGCTGTTCTGCCCCAAACTCAGGGTTTTTCCAATTCTTGGAGAAACAGCCCATGCTTGGGTTCTGCCCTCTTGAGTACAACACAAAGCAAAATTTTCTTTGGTCTTAGCTTCTTTACTAGTCACCTTATATCCAGAACACCTTCTGGGAGTGTCTCCTTCTCTCCTTCCCTGATTTCAAGGCTTCTGGAAAACAGAGGTTTGAAAGCCAGGTAGTCTAAAAGTAACGTTCAGTTTTAATCCTGTCACATAGAGCTTCCCTGAGGCAAATAAACGTTTGAGGATTAGAAGAGATGAAAGGAAAATAAAAAGGGATCAAATCACAAATTAAGCTTTATCTCAATAAAGCTTTCTGACAAATGGTAATTTATAAAGAAATATCCCCTCCAATAAAGATGGTCATCTTTCCTTTTCACTTTTCCTTCTAGATTAATAATGCACCATATTGAAATGTGTTGAAAATTACAATACTCTTGGATAATCTACCATGGAATCATTGTGCTTTCCATATTTACAGGGTGAGTCTAAGTACTTGCAGGTTGGTTGAACTGGATGGGGGGATTGGGCTTGCTTTGTACAAAGTCAATAAATCTTTCCATCCATGTAGATCAGTCTTCTTTCAATTGACTTGGAATGGGATAAACCAAAGTCTATTTTATTTACATAATAAAACCAGAAGCATACAACAAAACAATCAGAGTCTATCTGTCTTAATTGTGAAGAACATTTGGATTAGGAATTGGAAAATGCGAATTGGACAAGTTGGTGTACCTGTGATTGTGTGACCTAGTTATTTAAACCTAAATAAATTCACCAGGCTTATAGAAATATGATAGGGTAGTTTCATATAATACGGTCAGGCTAATTAATAAGCACTCCAATTACCACCTTTACAAATCTGCAATTTCGAGACTTCAGAAGACCCCCATATCTCTATCTTAAATAGTGTGATTCATTCATGGATACTCTGATTGCATTTCAATTCTTGAAGGAGAAAGCATGAAAAAAATAGATGGTCTCACTATTTGTTGTAGTTCCTGCCAAAATACTTTTGCTAAGAAATCTTTCTTCTTCACAAAAGGCCTGATACACAGTTGTTTCTAAAGCAGGAACCTGCTCTACTCTCTTCAGATGAATGGGAAAAGGCATAAGATCACTTGGAAAGAGTGGGGGTTCGGGTGGGTTTCCTAGCACCTTGAAACTTCTAGTTAGAAAGCCCAGAATAAGCACATGCTCGCTTTTTCCCCACCTCCCCATCTCCTACCTCTCTCTTTTTATTATTATTTTTTTGTAAAATAACTATTTACTCTTCATTTCATCAGAGAAACAGGATATCCTAAAACCAGTGGAAATACATACAAGGCTCATATAGGTATTTTAAGACTCTGGAATCTAAGGAAACTATGTGTTTTTTAATTAGAACTGATTCAAATGCTTTGACAAGTCTTGAAAGAATAACATATGAGGCATTCCAGGTTTACCCTGCAGTCAAGCTCAGCGTTTCCAGCCTTTGAAGTTGCTGATTTACACACATCTGCGATGGGCTCAGCTGGACCCGCCGCTTACAGACAACTTTAGAGTCACAGGCCCCAGGTCCACTGCATTTAAAGGGTCTGAGAAAGCAGTACTGTTCATCTCTGCCTGAGCATTAGAATCACTCAGGGAGCTTTCCAAAAATTCTAATACTTATGCTGTACCCCAGACCAATTATATCAGAATCTCTGAGGGTGGCATCCAGATATTAGTGTTTTTTAAAGCTCGCAGATGTGGGGTTAACAATTAGGATAAATGAACTTTAAAGCATTCACATGAATAAGATTCATAAAAGGCAGATCTCTAATGCTTTCTAGGGTGAGAACTACAGAATTTAAGGGAATGACTCACATTAGGGGAGATGACCCCCAACTTCAGGGACCTAAGAGCAAATAGAGTTCTCAAAGGAGGCTACCCCTTAAGCTTCAAAAGAAGAAACGTGTTTTCTACTGTTTAACACTCAAGATGGAGGGGGTAGAGGGCAAAGAGTACCTGAAAATCCTACATTTTCATCCCCATTTTACCACTATCTTCTATGACACGTTGGACTTCAGTTTCCTCACCTGTTTAATATGGGTTGAGTTTTGATCAGTGGCTCTCAATTGCTCATTAGAATCTCCTGGGGTATTTGGTAAAGTACTTAGACTACAACCCAGACTAATTAAATTAGAATATCTCAGGCAGTAATTCAAGATTTAGCTATTTTAACATATTCCTCATGTAGGGCTTCCAGGTAAAATGGAGGACGCCAATGTCTTTGAATTTCAGATACACAAAAAATATTTTTTATTACAAATATATCCCAAATATTTGCATTGGGCATACTTATATTTAAAAAATTATTTGTTGCTCATCTGAAATTTATTCAAATGTATTCAAATTTCAGATGAGCAACACATAATGCCAAAATCGGGCAGCCCTACCAATGTGATTAAAATATGCAGCCAGAATTACTGGTGTCCTTGCTACTCATAGGGTGATCTCCAGGTCAGCAGCATCAGCTTCACCTGGGAGAAAGGAAAATCCATGGGACCCAATCCACACCAACTGAATCAGAAACTTCGACAAAATCCTCAAGCATTTGTGTGCACATAGAACTTTGAAAAGCACTGGCTTAGGTGACCCACCACAAAGTTTCCAGAATCTTCCAACCTTTCCAGCCAAAAGCAGCAAATCCAGAGGTTGCTGCACAAATTAAAGAGATCCTCTAAGTTCATGGAAACTTCAGAAATGGTTTTGATTGCATTTATGGCAAGAAAATTGGTTGTTTCTATTTTTCACCCCAACTCTAACATAAAATCCCCTCACTCTTTTGTTGAACGACAAAGGATTTGAGCTTAAATTAGGTCTCTGCTCACACTACTTGGCCTGCCCATGCCTGTTCTCTCCATAGAGGCAGGGCCTGGACTCTGACCCAAATCTTGCTTTAGTCAGGAGAACATGAAGCTGGATTGACTTCATCAGCTTGCCACTAACCCAAAAATTGTGACTCAGACCTGAGGTGTCTTTGCAAATATACTCCTGCCTACAGGAGAAGGACTCCTCACCTTATCTAATTCACTAGGCCTTCCCTTCACTAACATGAGGATGTCTTGCCCTTCAATCAGATATCTAGATATTAATAGGTAGATTAAAGAGACATATTATATATACACATTGTTTTTGTTGATATTAAAATAAATGTTTAACTCTTCCAAATTAAAAGGTATAGCATTTGAGAAGGTTGATAAGAATTCTCAAGCCTAAACATTATTACACCCTAAGCCGTAACTTATCAAACACCATCAGTCCATTAGCTACATCCTTCCTGAACTCAAGGCAAATCCAGCTGTAGAAATAAATACCAAACATATTGCAGTGTTCACACTATACATCACATTTGTCTGAAAATGTGAGTACAACATCAATTTTGATTTTCTCAAATATATACCTCTTTTTCTAATATTAAGAGTTTTGATAAAGGCTAAATATACATCAACACCTCTCCCATATGAACACATGTGTATTTAAGGGGAAGTTTAATGTTTATGATTCTAATGGATTTGCATTGAACTCAGGAAAGCATTGTTTTGCAAGAGATATTAACTGTACAAAAGAGTATCTTTTTTTCCGCCTATGAATTTGTTAGCTTAACGATAGTTAAGACTCCAATCTAAAAAACGTCCGTTTAATTTGCAAGTTAGTACCTTGCATGTTCAAAAGCATTCCAAAAGAATGAAGATTTTTTCAGGACTCAAAATGTCCTTTAAAATCTCTTATTTTCCATTGGAAAAAAAAATTGGCAATTGTTTCCATTGGAAAAAAAATAAATCAAGAGTGTAAAATAACTGAGGGTCTGAGTTAGATTCTGGATCCTCTGGCTCTGGTCACTTTCCCTAGGAAGCCTCCATCGAAGTTTATGGGTAAATGCAATTTTCACCCCACCTATTATTCCAAATCAGAACAATATGCATGCCAGCCTTGCTATAGTAACTAACATTAGCATAGATATGCAAACGTGACTTCACAATTAAAGGAACAGAGTCTAGTGCTATTTTACCACTAGCAGTTTTCTCCTTAAGATTGCGACCAAGTTGATGACCTAACTTACGTTACTTTTCCCTTCAATTTAGTATAGTTGAGAGTGAACTCAGTTCTTCCCTCCAGATCATGCCTTTGGCCGTGGAGTTCCTGACGGATGTTAGCTGGCTCCAACTTGTCCTCCTTGCTTGCTGAGGTGACAGGACCTCTTTGCACCAGAGGGACTAGAGCCATTCAAGCCAACACCCACACAGGGTGGGACTGATTCTCCCTAGACATAAATCTGCCAGATTGTCATCAGCTAGATCATCCCCCTACAAGGGCAGAGAAGTAAAAGCAAGCTGAATCATAGATTACTTCACAGCTTATAGCTAATAAAATAACAAACTCAAAAGTTAATGCAATTATTTTCCTCTGTTCAAGACCATATGCTGAAACAATCAGTTAAAAAGTACACATATGGCCAGGTGCGGTGGCTCACACCTGTAATCCCAGCACTTTGGGAGACCAAGATGGGTGGATAATGAGGTCAAGAGATCGAGACCATCCTGGCCAAGATGGTTAAACCCCATCTCTACTAAAAATACAAAAATTAGCAGGGGCGTGGTGGCACGAGCCTGTAGTCTCAACTGCTGGGGAGGCTGAGGCAGGAGAACCGCTTGAATCTGGGAAGTGGAGGTTGCAGTGAGCCGAGATTGCACCACTGCACTCCAGCCTAGCAACAAAGCAAGACTCAGTCTCAAAAAAATAAAAAATAAAAAATATAAATATAAATAAATAAATAAAAGTGTGTGTATATATATATTTAGAAAGAGAGAGAGAGAGAGAGACGAGAGAGAGAGTAAGAAACTCAGATATTCAAAAATTGTCTAAAGGTATCTTACACCAACAGCGTAAAAGTGTTCCTATTTTTCCACATCCTCTCCAGCACCTGTTGTTTCCTGACTTTTTAATGATCGCCATTAAGACGAGTTAATGGGTGCAGCACACCAGCATGGCACATATATACCTATGTAGCAAACCTGCACGTTGTGCACATGTACCCTAGAACTTAAAGTATAATTTAAGACAATGAAGACACAAACACACACATTAGCCTAGTTCTACACAGTCAGGATCATCAATATCACTGTCTTCCAACTCCACACCGTGTATCATGTATCCTGTATTGCAGGGAGGT